>NC_141150.1:64110399-64731024 GCF_053477565.2 Lygodium microphyllum
CAAGAAGGCCACTAAAGACCTGAATGTTTGGGGGCCTAGCAATATGACACCCAGAAGCAACAGAGTCAAGATCATAGACTCAATTGCCATCTATCAACATGGTAGAAATCAAAGAGCTCCATGAGCTCGAAGTCAATGTGGTTACCCGATCAAGAAAGAAAACCAAAGGCAAAGTTGACAAGCCCACAAGAGCCTCCTAGGCTAAACAAGAGAAGGTCTATCACCAATTAGTAGCATGGGTGGCCAAAGAACCAATAGCATTGCCAAAGAGCTCAATGAGCCGGAAGTCAACATGGTTACCTGATTGGGAAAGAAAACCAAAGGCAAAGTTAACAAACACACAAGATCCTCCCGGGTTGAACAAGACAAGGTCTGTCACCAAGTAGCAGCATGGGTGACCAAAGAACCAACAACATTGCCAGTTCCATAGCTGTTGCCAATACCGGCCTCTAGACCTACAAGAGCGAAAAGGATTATAGGAACATTGGCACCACATTAGAGACTTGTACGATATCTACACATCAAAGACATGAAGCAACTACTAGAGTACTGACCACGGTGCTATGCCCACTGCTAACTCTTGATTCCCCCAAACCTATAAGAATGGAAGGAAACCATCCTACTCACCAAGTCGAGGCTTTGACCTCTGCACATGCGATTTCGAAGGCATTCGATACCTAGACTTCATGAGGTCCCGTTTCCATTACAATCCCACTAGGAGAATTGTTGAGTTTGGCTCCCTCATTCAAGGACCACCTACTACTGAAGTTAATCCAGTTAGATTGACCCATTTTATCGGAGCTCATGGTAGCGGCACTAACTATATTCATATTAGTAGAAGAAGAAGCTTGAAAGGTGTAGTACGAGCTCATCCCTTCAAGATTGCTATCCGATTCTACCACCATTCTAGTCATCTCTCTTAGATTTCGAAATCATGTCATCAACAATGTCCTGTTAGACAGTGGATCTAGAGTAAACATCATTAGGGTGGTCTCTTGCTCGAATGTTAATAGTATTTTGTGAATGATAAAGTCAAACAAGGTCAAAGCAAGGTCACAATATAGGTGTCAAATTTATTTGATGGTGGATTGTTATTTTGTGGAGTTTCATTATATTATTTTAGGAACTTGTGTATTATTGTTATACCGCATGGACATTAAATTATTATGATTGTATTATTTTTGTGAGAGCTAGTCTTGGGTTCTTGCTTTCTTGGTATGGAGAGAAGGATGCTTGGTTAGTTAGAGTGGAGTGTTTAGAGACAAGGTGAGAGATTGTCGCCGAATTGAGTTGCAATTTCTGAAAGAATAGAAGTCCGTCCAATGTCCTGATTGTTGTGCATTTGGCTCAACATTTTAGTTCCATTGCTAGGACCTAGGATGGTACAACCGCCAAGGTTCTCACACTCCTACCATGTGGCAAAGTAGGAGGCTTGTGCATGAGCATGGATGGGATCGATGGGGTATTGATCGTTCGTGTTTGTGGCTAGCATTCTAAAATCCATGCGGTTAGGTTAAGAAGTCCGAATTGGGAGGAACTAGTTTGTTGGATGCTTGGAAATATAGGAATTGTTAAAGTAAGAGAAACACAAAACTCCAACTCAAAAATACAAAACTCAAATGCAAAATGCTCAGAAATCTCAAACTTGTGTAGTATTGTAGGTGGCACTTGCTTGTCATGATTGGATGATTGAACATGTGTACACAATCATTGGGCATGGCCAAGTTGATACTCTTGGGGTTTTTGAGGTCTTGCTCTTTCTAACTTGTTTTGTTGCCTTTGAGGGATGAAGTACTAGAAGAAGATAAAGAGGTAAAGGAAGATGAAAATAAAGAAGAAGAAGAAGAAGAAGAAGAAGAAGAAGAAGAAGAAGAAGAAGAAGAAGAGGAAGAGAACAAGAGGAAGAATTTATTTTTTACTACGCTCACACACACAAAAATATTAGTAAAGGAGAATATTATCAATGCTCTTCAAAGGAGAATATAAGGTTATGACAAGATAGTGGATGACTTTCAAAACCATGTTGGAAGTTATACTCATTTTTCATCGATCAACATGGGGATTTACAAATATATTATCAATAGAATTGGGTAGTTTCCCAAATGATTGAAAGCAGACAGTTATAATATTGTCTTGGGGGGTCCACCTGTAAGAAATCATCTATATAATGTGCATTCAAAGGATATTAAGAAATATCCTTTCTTTACATTCTATAAGGCCTTAAAGTGACCCCTTTTACTTTACTAAACTTACGAATATTTTCAAATTGTAATTAAAAAACCCCCTTTTGTAAATATAATCCTATAAAGTTTACTACCTATAATACCCTTTCTTTTGAACTCACATGGTATCTTACATGTTCTATAAGGTGGACCCCATGGGAATATTATATGAGCCAGTTACAAAAGAAAGAGAGAAGCGTACAAGGAAATGTGGCATATTTGTATATTATGGTTTATTACATTCTTATCACCATAGCTAAACTTGAAGGAGCATGTGGTGATAGTAGCCAATGCTAGTTTCTTCTTCAAGCTTTGGAGGTTGTGGATTTTTCAACATGCAACATACAACTTGAAGATTAAACTTTATAAGTAGAGAGTCCTACATAGATATTCACTTTCATGCCATTTTGTTGTGTTTCTAATGAAGATGTTTCTTGACTTCTATTCTACTCTCAAGTGTCCATTATATCTTACTCAATCAAATGTGTACCTGCCATTTATATTAGTGAAATAGGACATATGGTGGGATAAGAAAGAGCCTTTGACTTTGGAGACCTTCTGCATAGTGTTCGTAGTTTGAATAAGATTGCCGTGCATAAATGTAGTTTAAATGGGCTAATTATCTCAAGGGCTGATAAGAAACAAGAGCATATATGAAAGTGTTTGAATAAGCAAGAAGTAATTGTAGAGGTAGATCCAAGCAACTATGAATGTGTAACTTTAGGTGACTAATAGTAGATGTATTGAAAGAGGGCATTTAGCAAGCACAAATGTTGTGTTAGTCATTGGGATTGAAAGCTAGCAAAGAAACTTATTGGTGGTTATAGCCTTGGAGAGATACAAATTCTACATGGTCAAAATTAGATGATAAAGTTGTTACAAAACATGATTGAGCAAGAAGAGAAAAGTGAGCTATGGAGGAAAGAAGAAGAACAAGAATGAGACCATAATAGTGTGAATGAGACTTGATTGATTTTAGTTGAGCAAGTATTGTTTTATAGCTTTGTATCTTGAACACATTCTTCTCTCTTTGCTTATGGGATATAGTTCCTTACATGTGCTTGTAGGACAACCTTTAGCACCATACATTTTAACACCTCTCCCCCAAATGCTAGCTCATCCTATAGACAAGTGTACCTAAGAGTGTAGGTTCCCCCCTAAATACCTGTAAGGTCTCTAGCCTATGTAGTGTCAAACAACAATGTAGGCAAATTCACTACTTAGAAGAGAGTTTTAGAAAATTCTTTAAGAGTTTATTTCTTTTACAAAAATTGCTTTTTGGTTCCAAAATTCTTTCTTGATGTGTCCAAACTTGTTGCAGTTCTTGCACTTTGACTTTCCTTTATTCCAACATTCCTGTTTCTTATGGCCATTTTTCTAGTAGTAGATTCTAAAAATAATTCTTAGTGAAGAACTTTTATTGTAAAGTTTAGAGATTATGGGGTTCAATGTAGTCTCTTGGGCTTTCTCTTTGATTTTGCTCTCTTGCTCATACAAGGAAGCTTCCACTAAGTTGAGTTTTCTATTTGGCACATTCCTTAAAGTTACTACCTACTCATAAACTTTATTAGGTTTATCTACACTATTGAGTAGCACAAAAATGGCTTCATCTTCTTCAATATCTTTACCAATGCAAGAGAGTTGTAACTTTAGACTTTTGAATTTATTGATGAGTGATGTTAGGAAATCAGAGTTATCTAGGTCCAATCTTAAAAAGTCCATCAAAAGGTTTTTTTTAAAATTGTTTGCTTGTGAACCAAAGATTTTGTCGAGTCTTCTCATGCTTCTTTTGCCCCTTTTGTGCCCAAGATGTGATGGAGTACATCATCAGAAAGCCCCCATGCAATAATTCCTAATGCCTTATTATTTTTTCTCCTCCGTTATGGGTCATTAGGATCTTCCACTTCTTCAAACACAACTCCCATAAGTCCTTGTGCATGAGATGGTAGATAGTTTTCATTTTCTACATATGGAGATTGTCATTAGTAAATTTTGCCATTGCTTCTATTTTCAACATTTTTGGAAATGGAATGGTCTTATCAATGACTCATGTGGCAGTGTATTACACATAAAGGAAGAGTACATGCATATGTATCAATGTATAAAAACTTTTCATTTTATAATTATATTTAATTCTAGAGCAGAAAGCAGTATGAACAATGCTTAGGACTGAACTAGTTCAAAATAGATGTTGTGAATGGGGCTTAGAGTTTGATAAAATGTCAATGTGAAAAGGGGTTAAGGCTAACCAACTCAAAGAGAAAGGTGTGATTAGGATTGATTTATTAAGGTTCAATTAGCCTTAGTAAGAAGATAAGGAATGAAAGAGAGGGAATCATGGACTACAACCATCGCTGAACATTGATAAACATGACGGATGTTCTACATGGTATGAACTTGTGATTCAAATCAATACATCCTTCAATAACAAATCAAGGAAACACGGAGCTCCAAGGATTCAAGAACTAATCTGTGTGTGTGTGTGTGTGTGTCTCTCTCTCTCTCTCTCTCTCTCTCTCTCTCTCTCTCCAATGTCTTTGTTCAATCAACCACACCCCTAACTAAGTAGGCCCTTAGCTTGATGAATAAAAAGCCCTTAAGATTCTCACAAGAAGTAGGCACTATGCTTAGCACAAGCAACCCCATTAAGCAACCTCTTTGAGCAGCCCGCTTATGGTAGATGATGGACAACAAAAGAAGCTTGACAAAATAAACCTTTAACAAACACTTCAATGGTTGTCCTTCCTCCTCCTTTTGATAGTAGAAGCCTTCAAATCAAACCACAAAATGAGCATAATGGAAAGATACACCTCAATGTGGATGACTGCCTTCTTGTCTTCTTAATGAGCTTGGGACTCTCAACCCTCAACCCTTTACTCCAATGGTTTCTTGGATAGAAATCTTTTCAATGCTTGAGCTTCTCTAAGAACATGCAACTATGGATACCTCTCTACCCCACAAGCCTCAAGGATGAGCTCTAATACCATGTTACAAAACATGATTGAGCAAGAAGAGAATAGTGAACTATGGGGGAAAGAAGAAGAACAATAATGAGACCATGATATCATGAAGGAGACTTGATAGGTTTTAGTTGAGCAAGTATATTGTTTTATAGCTTTGTAGCTTGAACACACTCTTCCCTCTTTGCTAATGGAATATAGTTCCTTACATGTGCTTGTAGCATAGCCTTTAGCACCATAGATTTTAATAAAAAGGGGAGAGGTTGATGAGTATGATGACTTTGCACAAGTAAGAAGTGATCACTAGAAAATTAGAAGTTCCAGATGGGGATGATGAGTTCATTACTCTTTAGTGAGATTTGACATGAAATTGATGGGCTCTTAGATGAGGTTCATGACTCAAGTACTATTACATATAGACATAAGCCCAATAATAGAAGTTGATGGAAAATATATCTTTAAGTCTACATTGGTCAATAAATTGAATGGGAATTCAATGCTTTCAAAAGATTGATTGATAAGAGTTAGGCAAGGTGTTTAATATTTTCATGAACTAAGATCACAATCATCAAGTAATGTGAAAGCCACAAACTTGAATAAAATGGATACACGGGGGATTCACTAGTAGTAATAAGAAGACGTCGCCTGCGTGTAAGAAATATATGAAAATACCCCTTATCTACCCCCTATTTATGGGACCTTACCTTATAAAATGTACCTTCCTTCCCTTAAATAACCCCCCTCCCTTACACTCACGTGGTACCATACGGTAAACCCTAGTGGACCCCCCGGGAATGGATAGGTCTAGTGGAACATGGTACCTTGGCAGAGTCCAAGACAAGATGAAGAAAGGACATGGTAGATGTATGGATTGTAAACAATCCATCGATTTGACAGATCAACCCCAAGGCATAGAAGTTTAGCTTGGTTGGTACAAGAGGATGAAAGGATTGTGCATGTTCACATATGACTTAACAAACTTGAACATGATTGACATAGAGTTGGTCATTGCATTGGAAAATCTAATATACAATCATCAAATGAAAGATACCAGCTAGTTGAGCATAATTATAAGCTTTTTAATGACTCTCTCAAGTGTGTTGATGAACGAGTAGTCATTTCCATGCTCAAAGTAAGTGATTTCAATCTATAAAAAACTTTGTATTTTCTTTCTAAATAAGATTATCACACTTATTATAGTGTATTTTCTATTGTAGGCAATGGATCTTCAAGCTAGCTCTTGGAATTTTGCAATTGAAGTGTTGCTACTAAAGAGTTTTTTGGAGAGCTCTTCAAACTACTCTTATGGAAAGGTGTTGGATTGATTGAAGTATGTTTTTGTGGCTAAAATATGAAGAGGTATTGGGGTTGCATCATCGCCAAAATATGTTGTATATAGTGTAAGTAATATCTAGTCTTCTACTTTTAATTTTAGTTATGCTACATATTTTGTATGCAATGTTGATGAGTGAGCGCTTGACATAAGGGATTTGTTTTTGTTTTGCCTTCTAATCAATTTTGTGGTGTTTTGATTATTTGGATTCTTAAGCAACATAATGCATGGAGATGGATAGTGATGAAAGCAATGGGAGACAACATACTCATGTACTCCTCTTTTATATATTTTGTGTGTATGTGTGAGTGTGTGTGTTGCTCTTATCATACTACATAGTCCAAATGCATAGGATATGATTTGGACATGTAGGTTTTTTCATAGAACTTTATGTCATGCTACTAGTGTTAAATGATGTACCATTGTTTTTGAAACAAGAATCTTGTACATATTGTATTGTCTCAGGTTTTTACAATAGATAGGAAATTTGGGTATGGAAAATTGGAATGCTTGTAACACTAGTTAGTATGTGGTATCAATATTGTTTTTAAAATGTCCTACCATCAAGACCAAGATCTAGGGAGATGAAAGCTATAATTCATATTTTAGTAACACAATGAGGCTCGGGTACATAAGAAGCATTTGGAAGAGAAAAGTGTCACAAAAAGCTTGAAACAACTTGATCTCATCATGGCAAATCTAATGCCATTTATGTATGTCATAAAGTTGTATCTACTGAGTGGGAAGGTTACACCCATCACAAGGAGAGACATTTGGTTGTTGTGGGCTTATGTGCTATATAGTTAGGACCTTATGCAAATGGGATCTTGGGAATTTAAAAGATTACTTTGTTAATGTAACGTGCCCGCCCAAGCTATTCCTTAGCTGTACGTTCTTAGTAGCCCATCAAGAGATGTCCTAGGAAGTGCCATCTAGGATTTTGATAAAACCCTCAGAGTTTGCTAACTAGGCTCGCTTGAGTCTACCCCACAGTGGAAGTTCAGGGGCCGCTCCCACGAGGATCGACCGAGTTTTTTTGGTCAAATCTATTACTAGTGGCTAATTAATATTAGTAGATTCTAAAGCGATGTGAGTCAGTCTTTATGGTTTCTAATGATCCATTAAGTGCGATTTTTATTCCTTCTTAGGAAAGCTCTCAGCTTACCGAGACCACCCAGCCATAGGTCTGGATCCTCCCGTTTCCCTCGAGAGAGTAGTTTTAGTTATTTAATTATCTACCACTTTAGGTTCAACATATAAAATCAGCTTCCTTGAATTATCTCCTAATACAAATTCGTTACATGCCTTTAATTTATGACACAAAAACAGAGTAAACCAATTTCTTCTTAATAGTTTCTTTTAGAAAAATGACTTTTACAATGTGTTTTGTTTGAAGTATTATTCTCTCCAAGTTCCGTTTCCCAACTAGTATTTGAATCCCCAGAACAAGAGCGTAAGGAGTTTATGACCAGAGCCCCTTGGTATCCTCACCTCCTCCTTCCGATTAGAGTTTCCTATGACAAGACCTTTCACGTCATGATTGGTCTAAAGTCACTAATGTGAAACAACAAGAAAAACCCCTTGGAGTAGGTTTTATTCACGTTGGCCTTGGGGAGGTCTAGTGCCATCAAGAACATTGCCTCAGTCTTCGGTATTTTGTGTTCACCAGAATACTGCCTCAGTCGGCGATCTGTACTTATAGTCATCCATCTTTTAGCCTGATGATTTTAGAAAATATAAGTACCTAGCTTACAATCACAAACATCTTACTTTGAATGCATTATACATAAAGTTTTAACAAGTTTATTTCCAAGACAAATCTTTTCTTTCCAAAAATAATAACATTGAGGCAAATCAGCATAAGTGGTAAAATAACTTCGAGATAAATCAACATAAGTGGCAAAATAACTTCGAGACAAATCAACATAAGTGGCAAAATAACTTCGAGACAAATCAGTACAAGTGGTAATACCTTCCAATAGTCTTCCTGGATTCCCTCTTCCTTGGGGATTAGTTTGGATTGAATTTAAGTAAGAATTTCATACTTGATGATAACTCCCTTGGAGTTTTGTGGGTCTTTGCCCGCAATAAAAGAAAATCTTAATTAGTTTAATTATGAATAGTATCATTTGGCAATTGCATCTCAAAGTCTCTTATATACCAAGGATTAGCATTTGTGATTCAAAGATTTCATTTGATCAACACAAAAAATAAAAAATATTAAATCTTGTAGGGACACAGTACCTTCCTTGTACTCGCATAGATTCATCTTGTACAAACCCAAGTTAACCATTGGAATTCATGATTAAGAATTCCTTAAATAAATTATATGCATGAATCGAATAAAATCTTATTTTTTGCATGCACCTTCTGCTCCCTATTCATGGAGTAAAGGTATGCTAGCTGCTTTTATTTAAGAGAATTAGTACTTGAAGATCCGTGATGGATGCTTGGTTGATGGTATTCACGGATTCGTTTGTAATCCTCGTACTCACGATTCCGTTTTATAGTAATTGTGTTCGCAATGTTATTGGCAACTCTTGCCTCCGCGACTTTCGTAGCTTTCTTCTTTGGGGCCATGGTCTTTAATCGCGAGACCGCAAAACAAAGGGGAATTTGGCGAAGGAGCTTGGGGGTAATTAGATTGACAGAATTTTGATTGACCAGGGGAGATGATCACCAAAGATTTTGAGAAATCGAGAAGAGTCTTGATTCAATAGGAAGGAATAGGATAGAAGGGATGAAGGAATTGAATTTGAGAGCTTGTGGAATATCCTCGCCTTCTTGAGGAAAAATTCTTGTGCTCGTGCTTCTCTTGCCTCACTCCCTCTTGTTCTATACTCCTGAGAAGAGCCTCTCCTCTCTTGCTCAAACTACTCTGAATGGCTCCCTATGCCTCTTATTTATAGCTAAATTAGAGAGGAAGGGTCATGGCTAAGAAGAAGAGTTTTTTATGAAGGGGATCTTGGCAAAATTAGCAATCTGATGCTCAGATCACAAATCTGATGGTTCCATTGGCTCTGAAAGGGGGGTAAAACTCCAAGTCACTTGCTTAGAAATCTTCTAGATTACTCCTTCTTCTTCTCCCTGTTCGGAGTGCTATTTACTACCTATAAATTGTGATCGCAATTAATGCGCATGATTTCACCAATCCTTCTTTTTTGGTATTAAATCTCCAAAATTGGTTGAAAAAACTAATTTTTTTTTTACATGACACCCTGTTTGAGAAAATTTCATAGCTTTTTAGGATATTTACAATAAATAATATAAAAAATATACTAGTTTTGTCCAAAAATCTAGTATTTTTGGACCACTAATGACTAATATGACTCATAACTCTTGTTCACACCGTAACTTCCGTATTGGGTGGCTATAGTCCTTGTCAATCCAAAAAATGCCGAGTTATGATCCCTGGGTCTTTTTACTCGAGATATTCTCTATTTAATGATTTAAAAGTTCATTTGCAAAGAAGCTAAATTTTTTTAAAATTAAAGTCGGGATATCACATCCTCTCCCCCTTAGAGGAATCGAGATGTCCTCATCTCGAATGAAACTAGGGATATTGGCTACATAGCGATTCATGATCAATCCAAGTGGCATCCTAGGGTAGTCTTTCCACTGGACGAGATATTCTCTAAGGGTTTTTCTTCTTAGAGTCTTCTCTCGCATGTCAAGTATCTTTTTTGTTTGTAGTTTGAGGACTCCCTGACTTGGCATTACAATTTGTTGGTCATTAAGTACATGGTCTGGATTAGGGACATATGCTTTCAATAGACTGACATGAAATACATTATGTACTTTCAAGTTGTTAGGGAGTTGGAGCTTATAGACATTTAGCCCTATATACTTTAGCACCTTATATGGCCCATAATGCGTGGGACTTAGCTTCTTGAATTTTCCCAAAGATAATGATCTTTTCTTTGGGCGAACTGGTAGGAAAACCATGTCACCTTCTTTGAAGATGTGTTCTTGCCTTCGTTGATCGGCATAAGCCTTCTGTCGATCCTTGGTGGCTTGAATATCTTGCCTTATAGCTTTCACTTGTTGATCCATTTCTTCTAGCATTTGCCTAGATGCTTCTACCCATAGGGTAGGATCGGAAAAATTTAATGGCGTAAGACAATCTTGCCCATATAGTGCCTGAAAAGGAGCCATTTGAATACTTTGATCGTATGATGCATTATAAGAAAGTTCAACTAAGGGTAGGTATTGGATCCACCATTTGGGTACCCTATTACAATAAGCCCTCAGTATGTCCTCAATAACTTGGTTGATCCGCTTTGTTTGACCATCGGTTTGGGGATGGTAAGTAGTACTGAAGCAGAGCTGGGTTCCTAGAGCTTCAAACAAACTCTTCCAAAAGTTTGAGGTGAAGAGAGAACCACGCTTGCTGATGATTCTTCGGGGTAATCCATGTAACCTAAAAATTTCCTTAATGAAAATCCTAGTGATATCGGAAGCCTTGTCATTGGTTTTTACATGAATAAGATGTGCAACTCTTATCAGCATATCAATGACTACCATTATGGAGTTTCTTTTGTGAATCTTTAATTTTCTTGAAGCATAGGCTATTGGTGGATGTCCTTCTTACATAAGCACACAGCCCAAATCAAGAGATCTTGCATCAATTTTAACTTCAAATTCTTTACTGAGGTCAGGTAGCCTTAGGATAGGGGCAGTTACTAAACTCTGCTTAAGCTTCTCAAAGTTAGATTGTTTGGTGGACATCCATGTAATGGAGACCTGCTTTTTGAGTAGGTCGGTGAGAGGTGCGACGATTGATGCATAGTCTTTAATGAAGACTCTATACCAACCCGTTAGCCCTAGAAAGCTTCGCACCACTTCCTTGACCATTGTTGGGGGTGGCTAGTCTTGTACATCTTGGACCTTGGCAGGATCCATTGAAATGCTATCTGTCGATACTATGAATCCTAGATATTCAATCTGCTTCTTGAAGAAAGCACATTTCTTCTTTTTGGCATACAGTTTGTGGGCTCTCATTGTTTCAAGAACTGTTCGTAGCTGTGGTTCATGGTCTTCTTCATTCTTGGAATATGTTAAGATATCATCAAAGAAGACGAGAACAAAGTCATCAAGGTAGGGCCAGAAAATGTCTTGTATTAACCTGTTGAAGGTGGCATGAGCATTTGTTAACCCAAATAACATCACAATAAACTCACAATGACCAGACCTTGTGTTAAAAGAAATTTTAGGGATATCTTCCTCCCTAATTCTTATTTGATAATATCTTGATCTAAGATCGATCTTTAAAAAGACCTTTGCTCCTTGGAGTTGGTCAAGCAACTCATCTATCCTGGCAATCGGATATTTGTTTTTCACTGTCACACTTGGTTTAATCCACAGTAATCGATATATAGGTGTAGTGTTTCGTCTTTCTTTTTCCAGAATAAAATCGGGGCTCCCCATGGTGAATTACTTAGCTGAATGTATCCCTGGTCTAATAGCTGCTTGAGTTGTTCTTTCATCTCAATGGCTTTAGGAATTGACATTCGGTAAGGTCGTTTGGCGACGGGGCAACGCCTGGAATGAGTTGAATTTCATGATCTACTTCCCTTGTGGGTGAGCTCTGTCAGGTCTTCTGGAAAAACATTCGTATATTCTTTTAGCTGAGATGGTTGATCCTTGGCTTCACTATCCTGCTTAGCCTTGTTGAGTTTAATTAGATAGACGGGTAATCCTTTCTTCAATCCCTTTACTATTTAGGAGGCTTTAGCTAGCTGAATCTTAGGGTTTCCTACTTCTCCCTGAGTGGTTACTTGTTCTCCCTTTGAGTTTTGGAATGTAATTTGGCCCTTTCCGCATTGGATATGGGCATTATTTGGAATTAACCAATCCATTCCTAGCAAAAACTCATAAGCCCCGAGGTTCATAATTCAGAAGTTCATTTTGGAGGAATTGCCACCCAAGCTAAATTCTACCCTGCTAGTTTGTTGTGTTGATAGAACTTCTTCACCGTTTGCTAATTCTATAAGCATTCTAGGTGCAAGAATAGTGCTTATGCCTAGCCTTTTTGCACATTTTGGTGATACGAAAGAGTGGGTACTTCCATAGTCGATTAGAATTCGAAAGGGTTTACCTTGATAATCTACTGGTGTTTGAATTACTGTCTGAGAATTGGTGATTTGGACCCTTCTTATTGAGAGTGGCATGCACTCTAGCTCTTTCCATATCGAATTCCACTGTGGGATCTTTATCATTACTGTCCTCCTTTAGTTTTATTCCAGCAACCTTTCCTCTGGCATCTTGGCTTTGCCTACGAAACTGACCTTGGGCACTACCTCTTAAAATGTCCTAATTCATTGCAATAGAAACACCTTGGAGTCTTGTTACTCCTCCCTATGGGTATAAAGCTTCCCACTACATTTGATTTTTAATCAGTAAAAAAAAGTCTATCTACTATTTTTGATTTATCAAGGAGACAACCGGATGGACAAAAATAATTCTTTACGTTGATAGGAAGGGAATACATTAAGTTTGGGAGCTCATATTATTCTTGGAAAATATTTTCCTACCACAATCTAAGCATGGCATTGCGATACATCCATTGCATAGTAATTAGGATTCTGAGAATAGATATCCAAAAATCTATATTTTAGAGGAAGATCAGGTAATCCATCTTTCTTGTAGTTGCGGCAACTAGAGCGTCCTACAACCATGACTCGATCAGCCGGTATAACCCTTGTAACCTCCTCATAGATGTACCGGTTTAGTTTGACCTATCGCCCTCTAGTAAACATGTTTGAGTTTATTTTGGCCTCATAGAAGAGATAAATCTTGGCAACCCTAAGGGCTTCCATCTACCTTAATCTCTTTAAATTATTCTCGAGGTAAGCAAGATGGCTTGCGTCAATATAAAAATACCCTCTGCTTAACATTCATTGCCTTTCGTAATATAGGGGTGAAGGATTATATATATGATCTAATATCTACATCATCTGGTTTCTCCAGCTTAAGCTAGAAGAGTGCATTGCTGACATAACATAACTTGGAAAATCAAAAATCATTCCCAAGGTTTGTCTTTTTGCCAGAAATCAAGAACATATATCAACAAGAGAATATTTCACTACTTAAGGAAATATTAAAAAAATAAAATAAATAAAACTCATTTTCTTTACTTGCATTGTGTCCTACATCAACATGCATTCTGATACCAACTGTAATGTGCCCGCCCGAACTATTCCTCGGCGATACGTTCTTAGTAGCCCATCAAGAGATGTCCTAGGAAATGCCATCTGGGATTTTGATAAAACCCTCGGAGTTTACTAACTAGGCTCACTTGAGTCTACCCCACAATGGAAGCTCAGGTTGCTCCCATGAGAACCAACCTGAGTTTTTTTGGTCAAATCTATTACTAGTGGCTAATTAATATCAGCAGATTCTAAAGTGACATGAGTCAATCTTTATGGTTTCTAATGATCTATCATGTGCGATTTTAATTCCTTCTTAGGAAAGCTCTTGGATTACGGAGACCACTCAGTCTAGATCCATCCTCCCGCTTCCTTTGAGGGAGTAGTTTTAGTTATTTAATTACCTACCACTTTAGGCTCAACATATAAAATCAGCGTTCGTGAATTATCTCTTGATACAAATTCGTTACATGCCTTTAATTTACGACATAAAAATAGAGTAAACCAATTCCTTCTTAATAGTCTCTTTCAGAAAAATGATTTTTACAATGTCTTCTGTTTGAAGTATTATTCTATCCAAGTTCTATTCGCCAACTAGTATTGCAACCCCCAGAACACAGTCTGAAAATCGAAGGGCAGTTGGCAGTTTGTAAGAGCCTAAGGAGTTTATGATCAGAGCCCCCTGGTATCCTCACCTCCTTCTACCAACCAGAGTTTCCTACGAGAAGACCTTTCGCGTCATGATTGGTCTAAAGTCACTAATGCGAAACAAAAAGAAAAACCCCTTGGAGTAAGTTTTATTCATGCTAGCCTTGGGGAGGTCTAGCGCCATCAAGAACACTGCCTCAGTCAGTGTTCTGTGTTCACTAGAACCAGTCGTGTTATGTGTTCACCAGAATACTGCCTCATTCAGCGATCTGTACTCAATCATCCATCTTTTAGCCTGATGATTTTATGAAAGATCAATACCTAGCCTACAATCACAAACATCTTACTTCGAATGCATTATATATAAAGTTTTAACAAGTTTATTTCCAATACAAATCTTTTCTTTCCAAAAATAATAACATCGAGGCAAATCAGCACAAGTGGAAAAATAACTTCAAGACAAATCAACATAAGTGGCAATATCTTCCAATAGTCTTCATGGATTCCCTCTTCCTTGGGGATTAGTTTGGATTGAATTTAAGCAAGAATTTCATACTTGAGGATAACTCCCTTGGAGTTTCGTGTTGGACTACTAATGACTAATATGACTCATAACTCTTGTTCACGCGGTAACTTCTGTGACGGGTGGCTATAGTCCTTGTCAATCCAAAAAATGTCGATTATGATCCCTGGGTCTTTTTGCTCGAGAACTTCTCTATTTAATGATTTTAAAGTCCATTTGCGAAGAAGTTGGAAAAAATTTAAATTAAAGTCGGGATATCACAGTTGAAGCCTTAGTAATTCTTGTATGGGGGGAAAAACGAGCTGCTGGCTGCATGAAACGCTATATGGAGTCCTTGCATGAACGCCACTTTGGTGATGCCAATCTAAGCTTAATGGCTATATGGAGAATCAAAAGCTTGATGGCTATATGGAGTCCTTTCATGAATGCCACTTAGGTGATGCCAATCTAAGCACTTTTATGGATGAATGATGATAAGGCATCATATAAATGGGCCATTTGATTGATGTTAGGGCATGGTAGCAAGCTTCCGTGATGATACAATGCACTGTTATATTATTTTTTTAATCCTCAACAAATTAGAGATCCCCCCTTTCATATCTTTTAACCGTTTCATTAAACCTTTGAAAAAACAATCTTTTTGTGCCCTTTCACATGGGCAAACACACTAGAGATGTCTTCAATCACATAGAAGAACTATAAGTGTGGATTGGAGGCTAAGCTCAAGAGATTTTATTAGGCTATCTTGAAAATTCAACTAGTTTTTTGATGCTTTAGTTTCTCACTTGTTTGTATGGTGAAGGTGGAGATAGAAGCTAAACCTGAAGTTGGAAAATTCATTGGTGGCTTAAGACCTTTTCACAAAGGGGAGGCTAATCACGCCACTATAAGACTCTTTAAAAGCTAATCTTGGGGTATTGTCTTGGTCTTCAATGCAGAATTTATGTTTTCTATTGTGTACTTGGATCGATGGGTCCAAAAAATCCATATAAGGGATGTTTCTTTTGAGGTTTTATATGAGTTTTGTTCACCTTTTGCAAGATTTACCGTATTACAAACTTTTTCTCACATTAAAATCCCTTCAAATATCCTTGAAGGCGTAATTCATTTAATCTCCTACCTTAAGCCAGTGTGTCAGATAAGTCTCTAGTATCTTTTGTTGTATACATTCATGCTCATGACCTTGTATCGTAACTTGGCCCTTGGAACCATGGTTTTGGCTGTGATTATGTATGGTTGTATGTGCACAACGAGCCCTTTTCAGATTAGTGGATTCTCATTCTAGAATTACCTCCTTCTGTTGAGAGTTTGAGTATTTTGAAGGAACTTTTGGATGTGGTATACAATGTGTCCATGGTTATTGAAGAGGAGTTTACCCTCTAAGTGGCTCTTGTAAAAGGTTGTAAAGATGTAAAAGGTTACACACTCTAGTGTTTATATGTATTGATAGAAAAGTGAGGGGATTGTAAAGAGGGTTTCATGATATATGCCCCCCCCCCCTCTTCCCCCCTTGAGATTAAGTCCTCTCCCACTTAGAGAGATTAAGATGTCCTCATCTTGGAAGAAAGTGAGGGTGATGTTTGAGTAGAGTGACTTCATCTATCCAAGTGGCATCTTCTTTAGGAAAGTCCTTCCATTGTATGAGATGCTTATGTATGTTTCTAAGGGGTCTCTCCTTCGTATCAAGAATTCTTTTGAGTTGTACTTTGAGAATCCCTTATTTGTGCATTACAATTTGGCTATTATCTAATATATGATTAGAATTAAATACATATTCCTTAAAAAAGACTAGAGTGAAACACACCATAAACCTTGAGATATTGTGGAAGTTGGATCTTGTACACATATCTTCCTAGGCACGGTAGCTTACACTCAACTTCCTAAATTTCCTAGTGATAGGGAGGTTCAAGAACACTTCTTGAATTTTCCTAATGATAATGTAAGGACTATTGTATCTTAGGCTCACATTCTTGAATTTTCTTAGTGATAGGAAACTCTTATTCGGCTAATTTCAGAAGAAGATCATGTCTCCCTCCTTACATATCTACTTTAATACTTTTAGTCCCTATATGCCTTTTGATGATTATGAGTAGCTTTGATGTCTTGGTAGATTAGCATGACTTGCTCTTACATATCTTCAAATATAATCTTGGATGCTCCTATCTTGAGAGTAGGGTCCAATAAATTTAGGGAAGGCAACAATCTTGGCCATTAAGTAATTGGAATGGAGTCAATCCAATGCTATGATGATAGGATTAGATATGGGCTACCTTAGTAAGAGTATCCACGATGACTAGAATAGAGCCATAGCCTCCTTGAACTATGGAAATTTCTAGACAAAGTCCATGTTGATGAACTTCCATTTCATTTGCGAAATGTCAAGAGGTCACAACTTCCCTAAGAACTTAACCCTCTCATGCTTAACTCTTTCATGGTTTGGGCATTGAGTATTGTACTCATGACTTAAGTATATCACCCTTCATGTGTGGCCAAAAATAGCTTTACCTCACTAGATTTAAGGTCTTTGCATACCCAAGGTCTCCAACTATAGGAAAGTTGTGTGCTTTTTATAGAACTTGATTCTTGAGATCAAAATCCACTGGAACACATAAGATATTATGAAAATATGAGTATTTATCCTCCACGCGACAATCTTTATATTTGAGTTACAAATTTGGATCCTTATCTTTAGGTGAATAGCTAGCCAAATTTACACATAATTTGAAAATTTAAGGATCATCTTGGCAACTACATCAATAATTGGATTGTTGGGTATTGAGACTGATTGTGCTAAAGCTTCTTCTCTAGAAGGCTCTTTAGAGATAATGGCATTTAGGAAAACATATAGCTTAAGGCATCTACTGCCACATTGTTGTTTCCTGTATGGTACTTGGTTTAGAAATCAAATTTGTGGAGTGTTTCTATCTACTTGCTCTACCTCATGTTGAGGTCAAGGTCAATGAATATCCATTTTAGACTCTTATACTTTGTAATTGGGGGTGAACCTTTTCCCTAGTACATAATGACACCATAAGTCATGGGCATGTATGATTGCTAAAAGTCCCAGGTTGTGAGTAACATAGTTTCTCTCATATGATTTTAGCTTTCATAATGGGATACCCCTTTTGAGTGAAGATACATCCTATTGCTAAGGCACTTGCATCTACGATGACTTAGATTCTTTTATAAGATTAGGTAGCTTTACAATAGGTGTTGTGGTTAAATACTCTTTCAACTTGTCAAATCCTTGTGTTTTATTACTATCCAAAAAATTTGGATTTTCTTTTGATAAATTTAGTGAGAGATGTTGTTATTCTAGAATTATATTCATAATGGTATTTTACCAAAATTTGAATATAGATGATTTTGATTATTGTGGATTTTGTCTATTTGCTGCATGATCTATGACTTATTGCATGAATGTATATGTGTGATACTGGCCGCATTATGCCTGTAGATAGACGAAAGGATACTAAAAGTTTTATGTTGTGATAAGCACATTATTAGATAGAATTATGCAAAGGTATTATTTTGGAGTGCACACGTTAATGTGTTAAACTTATATACTTGATAGTGTGAAAAAATATGATTGAGAATACTATATCTTGTATGCGCTTATAAGTGCAAGGAGTTTGTGTACACACATGCACAATAGCTTTATTTTTAATGTATTGATTAGAAATATTATTTTTTCTTGTAGATCTATTTAGAATAGGACATGTTTGATTTGGTTGCACAAAAGCAAGTCTAGCAACAAGAAAAGAAAAAGTAAGAATTCAAAAATGATGCTTTCAATGTATTTTGAGCACAAAAGCTTAATTGAATATTATAATTACATGAATGACAGAGGTGCTTACCCATGCTCCATTTATGCATGGAGGGAGATTGCACCCAATCTTGTGTCGTGCAAGTTTTATGTATTTATCTTATCTCTTCAATTTGTCCTCTTCATATTTTTCTATCAATTATTAGCTATTATATGATGAAGGCTAGGAAATGTTATGGAATTATATTCATCATAATACTTTATCAAGATTTATGAAATTTAGATGATTTTGATTATTGTGGATTTTGTCTATTTGCTGAATGATCTATGACTTGTTGCATGAAAGCGTCTGTAGTTGATTAGAGATCTCATTGATATGATAGAGAATAGGGGTACTTATTCTTGACTGTGATTAGTTTAATTCTTTGTAGTTAATGCATAGCCTAATGGAGCCATCATTCTTTCTTTGGAATAGAACTAGTGTGCCCCATGGAGAGAATCCTTGATCAAATAATTGCCTTAGTTGCTCCTTCAGTTTGATAGCTTTAAGGATGGATAGCTTGTATGGCCTTTTTGCAACAAGTTTGATGTCATAGACTAGTTTGACCTCATGATCAAATTCCCTCTTTGGCGATAAGCCTATCAACCACACTAGAAATACACTTGCATACTCCTTCATTCATAAGGATTCTTTATCTTCTTTAGCAAATTGAAATTATTTATTGAGCTTAATGAGGTATAGTAGGAATTCCTTGTGTAACCCTTTAGCTATGCGGGATACTTTAGTAAGCCGAATCTTGGGCCCTTCCACTTTGCCTTGAGTTGAAACTAAATCTCATTGTAGATTTTAGAAGATTACCAATCCTTTGCCCTAATGAATGTTGACATCATTTGTCATGAGAGTCTTTAGCTATGCGGGATGCTTTAGTAAGCCAGATCTTGGGCCTTCCCACTTTGCCTTGAGTTGAAACTAAATCTCCTTGTAGATTTTAGAAGCTTACCAATCCTTTGCCCTAATGAATGTTGACATGATTTGTCATGAGCCAATCCATTTCCAATAAATAATCATATGCTCCTAGTTGCATATTCCTAAATCTAACCTCTTTTTGTTCTATTCCTAGCTAAGTTGTGGTTGCTTTAGTTTGTTGGGTAGAAAAAACTTCCTTCATGTTGCTTTAGTTTGATGGATAGACAAATCTTCCTTCTTGTTGGCTAATTTTGCTAGCAAATTTTTATTAGAATCAATATTTGATTGTTACTTATATTAACACATTTTGGAGAAATAAAAGAGTGGATGCTACCACAATCAATAAAGACTTTGAAGGGTCAGTACTATCACATTTTGGAGAAATAAAAGAGTTGGTAGTACCAAAATCAATAAAGACTTTGAAGGGTGTGCCTTTTTGACTTGTGGATACTTGGATTATTGATTAGATATGGTGGTTTGGACCTCTATCATCCAAGGTGATGTGAATAGTCCCTCTTTGAATTTCATAGCTGTAGCTTTATTCTTGGTAGTATTTATGCAATCAAATTACATTTTCCACTTGCCATTATTCAACTTTGGGCATTAGACCTTGAAATGGCCTATCTCATTATAGTTGTAGCACATCTGCACATCATTCTTTATGTTGGGATGGGTTGGAGTGTTTGTGAGTTTTCTCATTCCTTCTTTCTCTAACCAAGTTGCTAATTTAATTGGCCCCCACTTGAGGAAGGGTTTTGGCTCACTGCCTTAGCTATGTTTTTCCTAGTAGGGTTCACCATTGGGCTTTTTACCTAGGACTTAGACCAATAGTTGAGATCTTACAAGAGCATCCTATAGAGTGCTCAATTGTGAGGATAGCAACTAGGTACTTATTAGGGAAGGTTCCATCATACATACCATAAATGTACTCATCATCATGCAAAAAAATTGTCTCCCTGAATTCTTTCATTCTCTTATATATGTACTACCTGGCAAATCTAGGCATATCTGAAACCTTCTAATAAGAAACATAATTATTACTACAAAGTCCCTACAAAGTCTAACAAAGATAGAAGAAAAACCTCCACTAGCAAGAGACGAGAATTGGTCCCATCCAAAGTACCACTGTCATCCCATAGGATAATGCTATCTAATGAAAATCCATATCTGCCACAGGTAGAGGAGCATCTTGTAAAGAATCTTTGTTCCTAGGATAGTTAACATATACTGTCATGAATTGAATAACTCTCATCGCATCTCTTCTATAGACTCATGCGTGAGTGGAGCTATCATCCATCACTTTTGTCTCCATGCGTGCCTTTATAATAAATGGCTGACCAAATATAACATCATGTGAGTAAGTGTCCTACACAAAGAAATAAAAATCCTCCTATACATCACCTATATATTGGCATGTAGCATATGATTCCCTTGTAGTGTCATTGGTAGCTCTCATTTGCCAACTATGTTCCTCATCACCTGACCACTTTTCACTCTCATAAACTCTCCACACAATGACATCAATCTCTGACACATAGTCAAGCAAAACAATACATGGAGTATCCTTCTCACCTATTTTGACCAGTGTCTCCATGATGGCATGAGCCCAATGAGGCCTAGAAAAGTGACTTTGAGATACTAGGATATGTGTGTCATCATCCACATAATGCATTCGCTATGCATTCTTAACCTTGGGGAAGTTACTATATATATATCCTCTACATCATGTGCGTTCAAGGCCTATTTACAAATATCATTTTTTGTGATTTTTTCCTAAATAAAACATAATCCTTTTCTATTCAATCTATAAATAACCCCTTTACATTACACCCTTCTGTATGTAAAAAATGTATAAAAATGGTATTTTAAAAATACCTTATTTTGAACCCAGACGATGCACACATATATTCATGAGTAACTTACCTGAGTTCCTAACAACATTCAAACATATAGTAGCATTCTCTTCATGACCCTCATCCTCACTCTCATTAAGCAACTCCTCAAATTGGATACCCTGTCCTTCTGCAATCTACACTACTTGCCTCCTCCTCTTTATAATATTGATGATCTCCTCATGGAATTCCCTCTTAGCTAATCTTGAGATTTCTCCTAAAGTAAACTCCATATTACTATTTAAAATCAGTTTTTCAAGAACTTTCTTGAGGTCAGAAGCATTCTCAATGTCAAAAAAGAACTTATAGCCAAGCTATTTTTGGGGTCACGTATCCTACTTCTTCTCTTTTCTTTGTGCATCATCCATAACTTGCTTAGGAACCCGGCAGAGGAGGGAGAGCAGTAGGCTCACCCCCTCTAGTTTTCTTAGACGTACTAGAAGCTTCATCATCCTCTCTTCTCTTCTCCTGAACAAGTACCTCAATCCCCTAGGTCCTTGCCAAATAAGCATAGATAGAGTAAGTACCCACTAGTGCATCCCATCGAGTCTCTTTCCTTATACTTTGCCCTACACTAGACAACTCTGATTGCTACATTTTACCCCTGTGTGCTGTATCCAATGCAAAAGTCCATAGTTCTTACTTGCTTTGTGGTCCCCTCTCAATCTACATATCATAGGTAGAAGCATCGCCTCTAGCCACGTAAGATGGCCATACATCCATGTTTAAGCAAATATTTGCAATTTGACATAAGAGGGAAGAAGCTTGATTTAGACAACTCAATTCCAATGCAAGAGATAAATTTCCAAAGTATAAAGATATTTTAATTTTTTAAACAAAGATATAAGATGCACTCGACAAAGTTGCTTATTCAAGGGATGGAATACAATAGATTTACATGTGGAATTCTTTAAGGCTCATTGTGTTGAAGGTAGGTGGCTTCACAAATACATCAAGGATCCTATATTGGCTAGGCAAGTTACGAAATCCTCCTTTTACACAATAATGTCATTGAGATATTCCTAATATTACTACACTATCAAGAGATAGTACTTGGATTATTCACTTGTAAATGGAGGGGGTCTAATAAACTCCCTAACCACTAAAATGTAATAGGGAATTCACCTAAGCTTCCTCAAAGATGAAGATCTTTAGTAGATTAAGCCCCTCGATTTAGTGGATTCGCTCAAGGTTTTCCTCTAGATAAAATAAGTGGCTTTGTGTCACTAAAGAAGTAGACTCACTACAAGATATAGGCCTTATACTGACGTTACAAGTGACGAAAATAATCATAAAGAAATTTGCCTCCGTCATTGCAAAAAACGTTGTTATTGGCAACTCCATAGAACAATCGATATCAGCATCATTATCAGCGTCGCGAAATAGCGACGCTGATAATGACGCTTTGTGACACATTTTGCAGCGCGTGTAGTAACTTTGCAACACTAATAGCGACGGTAACAGGGAATTTTTTTTTTGTGGCTGCCCTACCACATATAGCACTATGTGCTTTATTTGGACAATACAAAATAGTTTCAGTAATGTGTACAATACTCGTGTAAATAAAGGCAAAGTGTACTTAAATCATAACACTGATACATGAAATAAATACATGATTGCATAATGAAAGCGACCGGTACAATCATGGCAAGATACTACTACTACATAGAAAATGTCTACACAGATGACGTGACCAAAAAAGAAGGGTATGTGAGCTCTAGGGATCCAAGGGTGAGCTATAGATCCTCGCCATCCGAAACCTTGTCCCGCCGCAAAGGAGCATCGAATGGACTTTGCAAAAAAAGAAACAACTACACATCAGTCCACCATATAATAATGCATTCTAATTAAACATAGTAACTGCATACAATAAAGATGAGTGACTTATAGGGCCACCACATCCATACAATCGGTCGATCAATGCAGTGAGACTGTGCCTCTCTGCATATTGAGTCTCAAGGTTGGTGGGATTACGATTTGTAATGGAGTGCTGCAAAGAAAACAAAATACAACTGTTAGAAACACGATTGTCAGTACAAAGGATATTGCAAAAAAATAAGCAAGCAAAACAAAAGAAAAACTTACAAAGTCCTCCAGATATGTCCTAGGCTGCTACTCCCAAGATGATGGACCACTCCGGCCTCTAGTTGTGCCCTCGCCGCCTCGCGTTGCTGTCTCCAACGTTCTGGAGAATCTATAGCCTCCTCCCTGAGTCGGCACCAATCATCCGCGTCTAGCCACTTGGGCTTTGAAGCCCCACTCTTGAGTGCCTTGCGTGCGTTCGATCATCTGTGTGACATGTATGCACGCATGCACTCCATCATCCAGCCTGTAGAAAACCTATTTGCTACAGATGGTACCAGAAACTCCTCATGCAAGGATGCTACTATGTAGTCCTTGCTCCGCTCCGGTATGTTCTTCCAATGATCCAATACGTTGTGCCAAAAAACTTGTTGGCACAACTCTCTCATGTGAGCCATCACCCTCCTCCCCTCATCATTCATCATGATGGCTCCTGACCTATCATCTACAAGGTAGGTATACCCCTCTAGGGTATACCTAAGATGGGTCCTCTCCCACCTGTGACCACGCTCCTCGGCATATCCAGGAGACCCCTGTACATCTGGTGTATCTACCGGGGTAGTATCTCTCGGAGTAACACCCATAGCGGTGCCACCTATGAACAACTGAGCAAAAGCCAGAGTGACTGCAATAGACATCCCCACAGGTATGACAAACCCCAAAGGTGACACAACTCCAGTAGAACGACGAGACGGAGACACTGCGTTGGTGCCTCCAAAGCAACCACCTGAGCCATGCTCTCTTGAACCGCCACGAGAGCGAGGAGTAGCACTTGTATCCCGAGCCGACCGTGGGCTCACTGCATTCGGATCTCCGCAGCATCCCCCTAAACCACTCCCTCCGTCTAGTCCAAGTCTCGAGCGTTGACCTCGTTTGCTAAAAACTAAAGCATCAGAGCGCGCCGAACTAGATCTAATAGAGCGGCCTGATGGTGTCCGAGACAGGTCTTGGTTCGCCATATCTCTGAATCTCACCATCTAATCGAGAGACATACGCGTGAAGATCTCCTGTAGCTCCTCATCGTTCATCCCTCGACTCATCGTGATGATCTAAATATCCACAAAGGTCACCTGCACAGACAAAAATTGATGTTAGCATAATCAATATAAATCATACAAAGCACGGTAATATAAATCTTAAAAGAATATCTTACTTAAAATGCATATCTTATGTACCCTGTATAAGTGATTCATCAACGAATTGAGTAGGTGGATGCTTCAAGTATGAAGTACCCTATGGTCCCATGTCAATCTCCTGACACAACTCCGCATACACTAGAACGTCGATAGACATGTCACCACAAAAGGATGAGTCCACCTCATTCTCAAAGAATTCTTGGACTCCTGTATTTTCATCATTGTTACTCGATGCTGGTTCCTCTACATGCTCCAAGATTTTGGTGGCCTCCACCCCTTGCAATATTGACCCCTCTATTTGCATACTATCCTCATCTATGCTTGGAACATCGCTTTGATCATATACTCTCACACTTCGGGGAGATGAAGGTATAACGTATCACCATCGAGGTTGTCGGGGGTTTGGATAGAAAATTACTTGTTCACAATCACGTACAAGAGAGATTTAACTATTGTGACATGTACCATGTCGTAATACAATTAAAAAACACATGAATTCATGCACCTGTTTACAATGGGCCCAAATATGGCGTGCAAATCTGTCCATTTTTTTTCGGAATATATTTTGAGAAATCCAGATGGACCTCGTCGAACTGTTGCTCCAGCTCATTCAAGTACCACTTTGAACCATTACACATCGAATAGGATCATGAAGAAGCTACGGTAATCCACCGTGGCAATACTTTGCAAGTTCCCAAAATACTCCATCTCATCTATAACCGTGTTTGGATCTGTTGCTCGTTGTCGGCTCTTTTGCTCAAACCTTGCCATGATACCACAATCTGTTGTGGAGCACATTTTGTCAATACGCTCCACGCAAAAATGCCGTCCGCGCGACCATGCCGCACTATATATTTTGTACTGTACATTGAAATACTCAATTAGTTATCGTATATAAAATATAGATACGACAAACCCTAAATACGTCATCACCTTTGGACTACATCCCCTCGAGAATTCCCACTTCTCGGTTGAGACCTCTGCTCCTTCACGAGACGCTGCGATCAAAGCTCCATGCAACCATTGCGTTGACATAAACTGCAACATCTCCTCCATGCCCTCGGGATATCGAATAGGTTGATGGCGCATACTACGTCGAAATTCAAATCGCACTTCCTGTCGATCTTTCCTAGCTTGCTGGTACCTAAGCGAGCCATGTCTCCATAAAGGCATGGTGCAACACGACAACCTGTAAATCGCCCTACGTATTTCTGGAGTAAGGCATCCTGCGATCGCGATTGGTAGTACAAACTGCAACAAACGAGAAAGCATTATGAACAATGACTACACTCCAAATAGCAAAATACACAGGTCACTTACAATCTATTCATAGTATAAACCTCACATATCTTATGCCAATCATGGGATTTTAGCCCTGATAATTGGTCGTCTTTAGAAAACGTGGACTTGAGAGAAGGCATCATACCCGTCGGAGTGTGGATAGACTTGAATATTTGCTTCACAATGCGCTCTTCTTTAGTGGACAAAACCCAAGGAGCGCGAGGTAGTTGCAAGTGACTAGTAGCACTCGACTGCGGCCAAAGCACCTCCATCTTGCCTACCTTCTTCAAATCCATTCGTGCCCCTATAGTGTCTCTCTTTCCTATGATGTGGTCCCATAGCAAGCTGCCCACGTTTTTGAAGATGTGCATGGGATCCAACAAGTGGTTGATTTGTAAGTGGGTCCAATATGGCAACTCGTAGAAAATTGAGAGCCATCGTATTTCGTTTGGATGTGACTCCATGTGGACCATTTTCAACTCGTACCAGCTTTGGGCATTCATATGTGCTGGAGGTTGTCCAAGAAAACCTTCCTTGAGTTCATACTCTCTGGCAAGAAAGCGGCATATCCTTGATATACCATCTTCTTTATGGTTTGTGACTTTCGGGAGTCTAACTGTGGCCCACACAATGGACATGCATGATAACTTGAGGTAACTAGACCTGTCCCAACACCTCTATTTAGTGAATACAAACTTGAACGAGCTATGATAGATATTACCAATGAGAACAGAAGCCTACTTACCTGAGCACTCTCCGAATCCCAAAAAGTCATGCATGGTCCACGTGAGAATGGCTCGAATATTGGCAGACCGTCAACCATCATGCTTGCTCATATATTGCACGATGACCCCCTCCTCCCACAAAATCTTAAGCTCATCGACTAATGGACGAAGGTACACGTCCATATTTTTGATTTTGTAGTGGCCGGGAATGAGTAGGATAAGAATAAGATGTCCTTTCTTCGTAGAAAGTCATGGAGGGATATTGTAGTTGATAAGGACTATAGGCCACACACTGTAAGAAGTTGAGCGCAGACAGAATGGGTTCACACCATCCATAGCAAGACCGAGCCGAAGATTCCTTGGCTCGCAAAGCTTGGGAAGGTAGAGTCAATGTGGCTCCATGTGCGTGAATACATTGATATTCGTTGAACTCCATCTGTGGACCTATTCTGTGCATGCCATGTTGTCAAGCTCGCCATGCCGGATGTACGAAACATGTGGTTTATGCGAGGGATAAGCAGAAAGTGTCTAAGAAATTTTTGAGGGATAGTTTGCCCTTGCAAGTCCTGTCGATACCTGTGAGCACCACACTTTAGACATGTCTCCATAGTCTCGTATTCTCCTCGAAACAATATGCAATCATTGATATATGCATGGATGTTGTTGTAGTCCATGCCAAGCTTTCGTAAAACATGTCGCGCATCATCACGAGACTTACGCATGGTATTTGTAAGTGGTAGTATTTGATACTTCAGTAATGTGAAAAAAAATCATAAAACACCTTGAAAAAGCAAAAATGTTTTTAATGATAGTGCCGAAAAGAAATCAATGAAGCGTACATACAAGGTACCTGAACAACTCAGTCACACTTGCATCGCTCCACCCGTATTTTTCTTGCACACTTAGGAGTGCAAGCAGTGTCTTCAGGCGAGATACTCGGCACCCATCATATAATGGTATGGATGCTTCCTCTCTAAGCGGATCTGAAGTCTCGACATCCATGGGCATCAATGCATCGATCATTGCCTCCATCTCAGGCTCCAAGATTGTAAGTAAGTCTCGAAGGCTGCCTGTCTCCTCTGGTATTGACGGTATAGATTGGGTAGTACCTTCCAAGTGGTGGATTGGCTTAGACACTCCATCCATCGCACACCCACGAACTCTTCTAACTGGTCGCAAAGGGTGCATTCCTCCTTGGGATGAGACTCCTTGGATAGAAAATTTGCCAGCCACACCCAATGTTTTTGTATATGGTATTCAATTAGCTTGCGAATACAATGCATGATTGATATACACTTTTCTTACCGTTTGCTCAAAATCTGAGATCGCGTGATCAATGATCTCAGATTGAAACTCGTCGAAGCATCGTACGTGTTCTATAGACAATCGACGTTTTTGTCTAATTGTCAGCTTATATCAAGAGCAAGGACATGGGACATGACGCTGATTAAGATAAGCCTCACGATCTTAAACATCATGACCTTCATCGTTTTCCATTTGGTCTACGTTACGACAAACAATTTGTTTTTGTTATCATTCTTTTTTTCTTTCTTAAATTGTTTGAGAAGGGATTTCTTCTCTTGTAACTCAGCAAAATTAATGTATGTAAAGTCTCCACCCACCCACAAATTAACGTATGTCGGAGTGTTTCCCATCTCGTGATATTGCACCGGACCCCACCGGACCTCGCCACCACTCTCTCTTTGTTTTTTATCCATTCATTCTCTTCTCTCCTTCCATCTCTATCTCTTTTTCTCTTTCTTTATTATATTGTATGTTTATTCCCTCTCTCTCGTTCCTTCTTTCTTTTTCTCTTCCTCTCCCTCTCTCATTTCCTTTAATAAAACATCTCTCTCTCTCTACTACCAATTTCCTTTAACAAAATATTTCTCTCTATCTCTCTCTCTCTACTACCAATTTCTTTTAACAAAACATCTCTCTCTCTCTACTACTACCACTACCACTACCACTACAATAAATAAGAAAAGAAGAAAAAATAACAACAACAACAACAAACAAGAAAAGAAGAAAAAACTACTACTACTACCACTACAACAACAACAACCAAAAACAAGAAAACTAAACAACAATAAACAAGAAAAGAAAGATAGAAAGAAAGAAATAAAAAAAAAACAACAATAACAAACAAGAAAAACACCACCACTACCACCACCACCACCACCACCACCACTACTACTACAACCACGACTACGATTACGACTACGACTACGACTACCACAACAACAAACCACTACCACTACCACTACAATAAACAAGAAAAGAAGAAAAAACAACAACAATAACAACAACAACAACAACAACAACTACTACTACAATAATAACAAACAAGAAAATAAGAAAAAACTACTACTATTACTACAGCAACAACAACAACAACAACAAACAAGAAAACTAAACAACAATAAACAAGGAAAGAAAAAAAAACTACTACTACTACAACAACAACAAACAAGAAAACTACTATTACTACTACTACTACTACAATCACGACTACGACGACTACAACTACCACAACAACAACAAACAAGAAAAGAAGAAATTAAACAACAATAACTACTACTATCACTAACACTACCACTACTACTACTACGACTACCACAACAACAACAAACAAGAAAATAAGAAATTAAACAACAACTACCACTACCGCTACTGCTACCACTACCACTACCACTACCACTCACTACTACCACTACCACACCAACAACAAATAAGAAAAAAAGAAAAGAAGAAATAAAACAACAACAACAATAACAACAACCTCTCCCTCCCTCCCTCCCTCCCTCTCTCCCTCCCTTCCTCCCTCCCTCTCCCTCTCTTTCTCTAAGAAAAGGAGAAAAAACAAAAACAAAGCAAGAAGGAACAATGCACTCACCGCAAAGGCCCGAGGATGGATTCGGCGGCTCCTCTTTGCGACGGTGGCTCCTCTTCGCCCTCCCTACATTTTTTCCTATTCTTCGCAAACGCAAGATGGAGTTCACTCTCCCTCTTTCTCCCTCTTTTTCTCTTTCTCTCCCTCTCCCTCTCAAATACAAGATGGAGTTCGCTCTCCCTTTCGTTCTCTCTTTCATTCGTTCATGCAAAATAACGCGCTCGGGTTTTGGCCCGCATTTTTTCATTTGAGCACCGTCACTATTTGCATTGCTATTTGCGACGCAAATAGTAATGCCGCTATTTTGTATCGGAAAGCGCAGTCGCTATGCCTCCGTATCCTTGTAGTGATTCTAGTGCATATCCAAGGATGCTTGCTAATTTCTCCCTCTAGTCTAAGTCCATGGAAGGCATCGCCAATGCATACATATATCAATATACTAGGAATCAAGACCATGGTTCAATCCCATCATATCACATGGAAATCAATCCCATGTTCTACAAGATACATCTAAACTTAAACCACTTTCAACTCTAAATCAAGATTCAATTCAAATCATTGAGATCAAGTAGAAGAAACCAAATTTCTTTATTTTATTATTGACGGACGGGCTTTACAAAGCTCAAGTAGGACAAGAATTAATACTGAGGCTAAGTCAATGGATCATTGGCTTGAATGGTCTATGCCTTGGGGGCATTTGTGTTACAGACAAACTTAAGACATATTAGATAGAACTTGAACACTACAACTGATAGATAACATGTTGGAAATAAGGAATAGATCATCAGAAACTATAGTGCATAAACCTGAACAAAATGAGAACCTCCATTAAATAGACATTTTGTAATGATGGATACAATGGGTATAACCACTACTTGCACAGATGCATAAAGGCATCTACTTCTCATCATATCCCAGGCCTCCTAGGCATACTACATGCATAGTGTGAGCATGCAAAGAAAGACAAGTTACATCATTAATAGGCTTCGTGAATCCAACCCTTAATAGTTAATCCAAACTCCTCCTTCACTTGTTTTGAATAGTTAGGATTCATCCTATAAGAGTGCTAAACAATGGTTTTCATCTTCCTTCAAACTAATTTTGTGCTAACATATATGAGGGACAAAACATCTCATCTCTATGTATTCCAATGTGAAAATATCATAGAACTCTTCACATAGGCTAAGTAGCTAGGCTTTAAATTCTGGGTCCATGAAGATACTCACCTTAATAGGCACAGTGGAATCTTAACAAACCCCAAGTCAATTTCTTCCACTTCATCCTCTACTACTACATGAGCATAATGTTGTAACATGTGCTCAAATCTCTCTTTTTCCTCAACTATTACCTTTGTCTTCCGCTTCATGCTATGCTACATGAGTATAATGCCGTAATGTGTGCTCAAATCTCTCTTTAGCCTCAACTATTGCTTTTTGGGAACTTCTTGTTCAACGAAAGTCTACAACAATTCCTCAATTAGATCTATAACACCTTGATGCTGGATTTGTGTAGTCTATAGCTTTACACCAAAATCATGAATGTTTGAAATCACAATTAAATCTTGTACTTGAGCATTGATTGGTGATCTCTTAATGTTATAATTTTGCATTGTGTTATCTACATCAATTTCAAACATAGGTACCATTGTAGGATTTGCTTGAAGAAATAGACCCTCCTCATCACCTTCCACTTCATGTGCCAGATTGATAGTCTATCCTACAATAGGCTGATAGCTAGATTTCACCAACATTTGAATACACCATTTTATTTCTTTCTTTCCACGAGGAATGATGACAAAACTTGAACCCCAATCTTGCTTCATTTTGACTAATTTGAACTAAGGTCTACCAAGTAGCATATAATAAGAATATTTAAAAGCATCCACAAGGAGAATAATAAAATTGAAATTAAACCTAAAACCAACCACATGTATTAACTAATTCTTCAAAATTCTTGAAGGTTGAAATCTTTGCTAATTTTCAATCTTTATCTAAAATGAAGCTAGCGGCAAAGCTAAGCATTTATTTGTGACAAATAAATAGCTTCTGGAAGAATATAACATGATTATCCTCCATCCAGGAGAACCTCATTGAATAGCCTACCCATATATTCAACCTAAATGGTAGGTATCTCATAATACACTATAACTACTGGGTTGGGACTACAACATGACAATAAGCATTCATGGGTTTTGGATAAGGCCTTTGACTTATCATTCCCTTACATTGCATGTTAACTTTCTAAAACCAATTCTCCGTAAAGCATGAATAAGATCTAACACCTGCTCTAGTGTGAAATATAAGGATGAAGTAGCTTGCACCAAAAGTAGTGCTTCAAAAACCCACTTATATCTTTGTCTATTAGTTTTGAAACAATAGGCTACCTAAACTTAATTCCTTCAGGATCCTCCTACAAGTCACCTTGTTGATCAAACTTGTTTGTTTCATCAGTTTTCTCCCACTTTTGCAAACAATGCACCTAATGTAATGCTTGATTTTGAGTTTATTCCTTACTTTATTTTGAGTTTTCCAATTGAATTCCTTCTTCTTTTGATCTCTTGTAATAGCCAATGCTTCTACATCCTCTTTACAATCCTTGACTACCATACAACTAGAATAGTCACATTTGACATGTAACTTTGGAATAATGTCCACTTGTTGAATTAGTGCCAACCTCCATGTAAAATCTTTAGGTAACTCTTCCCATAATTTATTACTAACATATCCTATAGGGCCTAACATCTTAGTCTACTCCTTGGTCAAATCTATGATTAGAACAAGGATTTGGGCTTGTGGCTATACATGAAATGCTTTATTACAGTTCCTTCCTATTGCCATTCCTCTCTTAGCTCTATGCCTAACCAAAAATTTGCATTGCCATCCCATGAAATATCCTTTGGAATTGGTAGTACTCCTTATTTCCTCTCATTGATTGTGGGGGTGGTTTATTTGGAAATCGTTTAGGTCCTCTAAAACCTCTTTCCATTTGGTTTTCTCTAATAATTTGGTAAACCATTATTAGTTGTTGCATTCTTACAGGCGACAATGATACTAATTGAGGATTCCAAACATATGGATTATACTGGCAAGTTTTTCCTTCATGATCTATTTTATTACAAAAGGGGGGTAAAACCCTAGGAGACTTGGTCAGAATTCTCCTAGATCGCTCCCTCTTCTTTATCCCCATTTGGAGTGGTATTTGTGCCTGTAAATTGCGATCGCACGTTGCATGAATTTGGAAGCCCCTTCTTTTTGTAGGAGATCTCCCAAAACTGGCTAAAAAGACACTTGCTTTTTGCATGCTACCCTATTCTAGAAGTTTTCTCTACCCTTTTAGGATATTTACAAGAAATAATATCAAAAATATCAAAAATAGGCTAAACTTGTTCAAAAACCTTGTATTTTGGAACTATCCATACTATGGATACTAACACTAATGACTAATATGAAATTGACTCTCTAGATCAATAGGAAAGCCGGATGATGATGCACTCCAAGATTTTTCACACCGTGTCTATATAACGACACCATATCCACCCCCTTGCACATCCTTTAGTATGTGCAAGTCCTAGTTGTCACCAGATTCTAAGTCCTCCTCATCCTCTGCAACCATATCCTTTGCTTCTTCATCTTTCATATCTTCCCCAGCTAGCCCTTGTATCATGGCCACTATTTTCTTCCAGTTTTGGCAACTCATAGGTAGTAGATGCCCACCTCTTGAATAATTTGATTCTTTTCCTTACTACCGGAAGTTTTATGGCTTTCCCATATAGCTAATTCAATGCATAAGTAGCATGATCAAACACTTGTCTTACCACATAGGGTCCGAACCTTCATTTGGAGATTTTACGCATGGCATTATGCTGGTTGTCTAAACCGCTATCATAAACCAGTACCCAATCTCCATGTTGTATAGTTCTTGGCCTCAATCTATGTCTTTTGTCAAACCATTTCTTGTTTTGTATCCTTGTTGCCCTTAACTTTACAATTGGTGCCTCTATGTCTTTTGACTTTCTTTCCAACTATCTAATATTACGTAAGGCCAAGAACTCCTCTTGATTCAAGTTCTCGTCCCAAGGTAGAACGCTCCATGTGACTGCCATCTCTTCTATCAGCATGATAGGTTTTTGATTGTACATCAATTCACTAAGAGGCATATATCCTGTAATAGCAGTATGGGTTGTTCTGTCAGCCCACAAAGCATAAGGGAGCAATCGTGGCCACTCTTTTACCTTCTGTATCCTTGCCACCCTTAACTTCAATTGGTGCCTCTATGTCTTCTGACTTTCTTTCCAACTATCTAATACTTACATAAGGCCAACAACTCCTCTTGATTCAACTTCTCTTCCCAAGGTAGCATGCTCCTCTTGATTCAACTATCTAATACTTACATAAGGCCAACAACTCCTCTTGATTCAACTTCTCTTCCCAAGGTAGCATGCTCCATGCGACTGTAATCTCTTATATCAGCATGATAGGTTTTTGATCGTACATCAATTCAGTAGGAGGCATATATCCTCTAATAGTAGTATGGGTTGTTTTGTCAACCCACAAAGCATAAGGGAGCAATCGTGGCCACTCTTTTACCTTCTCTCCACTTGCTTTTTCCAATGCCTTCACAATAGGTTGATGACCTCTTTCACATTTTCCATTTCCTTTAGGGTTATAGGCTGAAGTTAAAGCAAGCTTTATCCCTAGATGTCCAAAGAAATCATGGGCTTCATTTGCATCTAGTTCACCCCTATCTGTTGTAACTTTTTTCGCATAGCTATACCGACAAAAGATATCTTTTAAGAGAAAAGTACACATTGCATTTGTTGTCTTGATACATAGAGATCTCCCTTCCATTTGATTAGTAAAGTCTTCATGGGCAAGTACAAGATATATTATTTGCCAAAGACCGGTAGACATCGTGACTAAATCTACCACCCACTTAAAATGAAGAGACAAGGGATATGTGGGTTGCAATCCATCCCGATGTCTCACAGATGAATATATTTGACATGTCATACATGTTTCCACAAAGTATGCAACATCCTTATACATGACTTGCCGCCAATATCTTTCTTTGATCTTTGCAAAAGTATCCCAAACACCTCTATGACCAGCCCATAAGCTTTCATGAAATTCTTGCATAATGTTTACTTGTGAAGGTATGTCACCCAAAACTCACAATGGCATAGCTTGTTTCTTCTTAGCATGTTTCCACGAGTACCCATCTTTTAAGAAAAACCCGTAGGCTTTCCTCTTGATCTTCTTAAACTTCTCGTCCGACCACTCATCTCTTTTTGTTAATGTGCTAAGGTATTGACCAATTCTCAGCCACTCTCCTACATATTTGTATTCTAGAAACACTTCTACATAAGATACATAACATCTAAATTGTTTTCTCTTTGTTGTCCAAGCTTCTGTTAGTGCTATAGAAACTCCTTGCATTGCTAAATTCACTCTTATAGCACTTGTACTTAATAAACTAATTGTTGTATTTATTGCATTTAATGTTGTCCTTGCATTCATGAAAGTTGTACCTGTAGTTACAACAATTGCCAATTCAGTTTCATTGATCAAAACATCATTTTTAGCTACAAGAAAGTCATCTTCTTCCTCCTCGTTCATCATCCCATCTTCATTCTCATAGTATGTTTGAGATAACATGTCTGTCACTAGGTTATCTCTTCTTGCAATATGCTGAAATTCAGGTTTTAAAGATTTGGTGTATGTAATTCACTGAAGCATAGCAATGTCTAGGATAGCACCACTAGTTATCATACCCAATACCGGCAAACAATTAGTCTCAATGACTACATGAGTACCCACCATAAGATACTCCTTACTACATTTAAGGGCTGTCACAATTCCCCATAATTCTCTTTTTACTTGTGGATATCTTCTCTATTGTTTGGTCAATACTTTAACACCAAATTGAATTGTATATATTTTCCCTTCCTCAAATCATCTTGCCCGATTGCCCATCCAATCCCGATTGAGCTTGTATCAATAGTAATAATGATAGGCTTCCCATGTGAATGTAGGAGCAGATTTCAAGAACTGCTTCAATTTCTTCATTACTTTCTGATGCTTCCTTTCTCAGTGAAACCTCCGACTTTTCCTCAAGAGTTGATATAGAGCATCAGCTACATGTGCAAAGTGAGGGATCCATATCAAATAGAACACACATGCACCCAAGAATCTACGCACCTCAGATACACTTGTGCATATATCTTGCATTCTCTCAATCTCATCTATTTTCATTAGTGATGGTCTTCGCCCATAGGGTCCACACATATGCCCAACAATCAAAACCTCTTCTCAACCTCTTCAACTCCAAAGACTGAATTTTGTTCAAAAAGAGTTAAATGCACCTATTCTAGACGTGTCACAATCCTTTTAGAATCCATAATATGGTCTATAACAAACAGCCTGCAGCCATGAGCATCCATCTTTTCATTCTTTTCATCCACTGCATACCCTTTGATTGGAACATCATCCAAGAAGGGCATTGTCAATTGTGGTATAAAATCTCTGAGTATCCTATTCATAGCATTTGCCATGTGTGCCGTTGAGTTCGTTACACCTTGCTGAAGAGTACATATCTATACTAACCCCAAGGGAGTCCTCATGGTTGTGATATCCCTGCTCTCAATTGTAAGCTAAAATTGATCATACCCCGAGTAAAGATTACCCAAATAATAGATCACTCTGCTTGCAAAAGCCTCTGAAAATTCATCAACTATAGGACATGCACCCACATTTCTTATGGTCACTTTATTGGCCAGTTGCATATCTTGAATACATCTAAAAGCCCCATTATTTTTGGGCATAGTAAAACGAACAATTTGAGTATGAGGTTGAAGAGGGCTCCAAGATCTTCATGCAAATCTTTTCATTTGGCAAATCCATTAGCTTTGGAAAGTACGCTTTAGGCATTGGAATAGGTCTCTAGTTGTATGGTAGATGTGGCACAATAAATATTACCATAGCAGAGACAACATTCGGATCCACACAACCTATTTCAGTTGATCAAAATGCAAATGATTTCCCATGCTTAGCCAACCTCTGCATAAAACAATCTCTTTCAGTATAGGCAAAAGAAACCCTTCTGCACCAACTTTCAATTCTCATATGTTTCAGCTGTAAACTGATGACCTATATCTTTAAGATCTCCTAAACTTGGTTGCCTTGACACTTTCTCATACAGACCCTCACTGCATGCTGGTGGAAGTGGCAAAGCAATTGGTTTCACCTTTCATCAACCATCATATACTTTGTCTCCACAAGTGCTTCAGCCCATTGTAATCCTTCCTATTGAGAAAATAATGCTATAACATCATACATGTCTAAAGAACATACTGATAACACTCTATTTTCAGTCTCATTTTTTGCATGTATGGTTGTTGAAATTACAACCATAGTATTAGTAATATTCAACCCATAAAAGAGGCTTGAAATGTCTTCATTTTTAGCTAACAACCCCAATGCTCTCAATTCCTAGTAGCCCATTTCATAGATATGCATTCAACCTTGCACATATCTTCCATAGGCTTCAACCAACATGAACTATTTGTTGTAAACTGAGAATAACCAGTAGTAAATACACACTTCATTCCATCAAGAGGCAAGTATATCCTCTGAACATCACTACTGTAGCCCCGCATTACAGCAGTGCTCAATGAATTCCCTTGCATTTGGAGGCAAAGGAGACTCTCGAAGCGTACCTCGATTCCTAGGATGACTAACACAAACATGACTGCTTTCCTCCCATCCTTGCTTCTAACTCTTTGCATAAGCATATCTCGATTTTGAGTCTTTGAATTCCCTTGCATTTGGAGGCACAGGAGACTCTCGAAGTGTATTTCGATTCCTAGGATGACTAACACAAACATGACTGCTTTCCTCCCATCCTTGCTTCTAACTCTTGCATAAGCAGAACCATCATCAAGAACCTTTGTTACCATAACACACTCCTATAATATAGGGCTATCCCAAAATCACTGCATATGAGGAACTATCTTGCACAAAGAAGTGATGCTCTTCTTGTACATCACAAATCATCATTTTTACATTAGGACATGCAGCATAGAGCTCCCTCGAACAATTATTTGTAGCCCTCATACGTCAACCGTGATCAGTGTCCATAGGCCATGCACCATTCTCATACAATCCATACTCAATGATGTTAATCTTGAACCTTGGTTAAGAAAAGCAATACAAGGAGTTTCATGCTCTCCTATTTTCACTACCATTTTAGTGGTAGCCATTGTCCAGTGATTTCTTGCCTTACTCCACCATGCATATTGTTACAAGAAAATGCATTTTCAGCCACTTTCTTTTCTTTTCCACATGTTATCCATTGATTATAGAAGCATCCTGCATAGATAAACTAGCACTTATATCATGCTCATATTCAGCTCGAACACCCAACAAACTAGTTTCCTCTTCAAATTGCAGCAATGCACTAGCAGTATCACCAATAAAGTGACACTTCCTCTTAAATTTGTCAATGATTTCGTCATGAAATTACCGCTTTGGTGATGCCAAGTATCTCTCCCAAGTTGAATGCCACCCGACTATTTAAAATCCGTTCTTCAAGAATCTACTTAAGATTCATGGCTGTCTCAATATCAGACTGCAACTTATAATGATTGCTTATCCTTCTTTTTGCCCTCTTGTTTGCTATCCTCTTTTTGCTCCTATCCAAACTCTTCCATAACATGCGCTGGAGGTGGCTGATTTGGAGCTTTAGGCTGATCCACACTTCTTCTTGTCACTTTCTTAGATGTCCCTGCATTATCTTTATCTCTCTTTCATTTCTCTTCCTACAAGTACATCCGTGTTTTGCACCTTTGCAAAATATGCATACACTGAATATGCATGTACCAATGATTCCCGGCCAGTTATGTCATGAATGTCTTGCCCTGCATGAGACATTTCATTATCAATAACTTTCCTCTTTTCAATTGCATGCAAAGGATGTGTCCATATTGCAATCTTCAGACCACCACCATCACTTGCCCAAGCATTCTATCTAACTATAGACCAAAAGTAGAAGCATGTATAGCCGCATAAGCATTTCGGACAACCAAGTCTTCCAACAACTTTTGCATACCTCCCTTTCCCAAATTCAAAGCAAGAGGCAATCCTGTTTCTTGTGCATGGATCTTGCCATCTTTCCAAAATATGAGCTATCGTGCACCAAGGCCTCTTGATAAGCAGCACAATCCTTCCTTTCATATTGCAAACTATCACATCACATAGATCTTTTCTCTAGTTTAGGTGTTGCTACCCATCCCCTTTCCTCTTGTCCTTTCTCATCGAGTTTTGCGACCTTCAATTGAAGATCTTGCATGCCTTTAAACAATTCATCTAACACATCTTTCCTAACAGCGAGAACAATAGGTGTAGCCATAGGGTTAGCCACAAAAGTGGGTGGCTTACTGGATACATCAACTATTTTGTCCATAACAATGGGCTAGCTAGATACGTGCAATCTTCCTCTCCTTCTATGCTTTTTCACTAGTGCAGTAATAGCTTCCTTAACATGCCTCCACTCTATTTTAAGAGCAATCTTCCTCTCCTTCTATGCTTTTTCACTAGTGCAGTAATAGCTTCCTTAACATGCCTCCACTCTATTTTAAGCCCTGTCTCTGTAATATGATACTCTTAGAAATCATCAAGTTTCTCTTGAAGCTCATGATCTGCTGCTTGTAGAAACAATTTAATTTTTTGACTTGCAAGAACTTGCTGTTTTGCAAGATCTAACCATTCAAACTGACTTTCAAATTCTCTTAATAACTATGCAGCCACAAGACTCTTATTGGGTTTTAGAACCCACTCCTAGAAAGTCTTGCGGATAATCAAATTGGTGTCTTCAATGTAAAATTCTTCCTTGAGTGTCATTTTGAAAGCTACCCAATCAACATCTTGCACGTAGAATTTAGTAGCTCGGGCTTTCAATTTGTGTATAACAAAATATCGGCTCCATGAAAGTTGAGCCACCCCAAAGAACTCCATCCTTTGAGCATAGATATGTAAATATGCAGATACATTCCTGCCATTAAACAACTTCATCTCATGCTCTACTACCTAGTAAAGCATTCATAACAACAATTTCTGTTTGAGCAGAAGCTAGCATCACCTATTGCTGTTGTTGTACTTGCATAAGCATGTTCATATTCTACACTAACTGTTGCAAAACATCACTAGAAATTGTGCTTGGAGGTTCTCCCATCTTGTCTTTCCTGCTGACAACCTTTCATGTTGGATTCACCAATGTCGGAGGGGTTTTAGTCAAAAGGTCTTATCCATTAGGGATTAAAGAGAGAAGGAAGTAGAGAATAGGAGATAGAAGAAAAAGAATAGATAAGAGATACACAAGATCAAGGAAAAAGAATAGATAAGAGATACATAAGATAAATATAGAGCTCAATGAACTAAAACACTATGTATTGATAGAACTTGAGAAGAAGATAAACAAAATCTTTGTTTTGGTCTACTTCGGAAGCAATCTGTGTTAGATCTTGTGGAGCTCCCTAGTAGACCAAAAATACATACCAAACACTAGCATCTTCTCCACTGCTCAGATCGCAAATCTGATGGTTCCGTTGGCTCCAAAAGGAGGGTAAAACTTTCGGACCACTAGTCAAAATTCTCCCAGATCTCTCCCTCTTCTTTCTTTCTCCTCCATGCTACAAGGATATTGAGCTGCAGTTGCATTTGGTGCAGTGTTAACAATCAAGAAAAGTGTAGATGCATGAGAGATGCATCTAGCTTTTGTTGGACAAAGCATTGAGCAAAGACTAGTCAGATCAACCAATAGAACATAAGTAGAGATAGTAGCAACAAAACTTGATTACAATGACAAATGAGATCAATAGCTCCAGCTCTATTGAACAAGGTTGGTTTCACACACATGCTAATATTGATAAACTTGGAGTTTTAATTGATCAATATATTGCTCTTATGAAGGCCGATAGAGAAAATAGAGCAAGACTTGAATCAAGTATGGATTCTCATCACCGTGAGTATTATCAACAGCATGATGAGTATTATGGTTATGATGAGTATTCTCATGGGCATTATGCACCCGATGCTTATGCTTATGCCCACATGTATATGCTGATGGTACACAATATGATCTGCATACATCTTATGAATATGGACAACAACAACATGCAAACAAACATGAGTAATATGCAAGTACTTCTGGATAGCATGTTAATCCTTATAGATATGATGTACCATGTCATAATGCGGAGTACCATTCCATTGAACCTTGGTAGGAGAATGGCTATTATGGACAACATGCTTAATCTTACGAGCATCCACCTTTTCAGCAACATAGTCATGATTATACATGTGAACCTTCCTTAATTCAGCAGCCCAATTCTTATGGACATGACAATAATGCTCATGCAGCCCAATTCTTATGGACAACATGCTTATGCTTACGAGCATCCACCTTTTCAGCAACATAGTCATGATTATACATGTGGACCTTCCTTAATTCAGCATCCCAATTCTTATGGACATGACAATAATGCTCATGCTTATTACTACTCTTCTAGCTTTGATGAGCAATAAGTTCATAACTACCATGGTATCCTATATTCCAATTAGTTCATACCTCATGATCACCCAAATGCAATGATGAGTTCTTTTCAAGGTGCTCATGATGAAGAAGCAAGCAATGAGCAAGCTGAATAGCAAGAGGGGGATAATGAGCAACATGATCAACAAGAAGATATACACAATACAAAAAATCATGCTGAGGTGATGAAGGAAAATCATGCTGAGATGATGAAGGAAATACATCAAATGAGAGCCACCATGGACACACTTAATGCCAATTTCTCTCAGTGGTTGAAGATTCAACTGAAGGGAAAATAGCAAGAAGAATAATGAAGAGCAAGATGTACAAGCTCATGACATATTAGCTGAAGAATCACATGCGGCACTCACAGATGTAGATGGTTATGCTAAAGATTTTATTTAGACTCTTGGAGAAATCTCATGATGACCTTCTGGAGCATCAATTTACACTTAATCAAGGTTTAGAACATCCATTGAATGCATTTGATAATGAGTACCTTGATCATGGTTACGATGACTTGTATATGTCTGATGATGATGTAATACATGATTTGGGCATACATGAAGATGAAGATGGCATTGTGCTTCCCTATGATCCAAGAGATTATGGATGTGATTATGGGGATACTTCCTTGTATCCACTTGATCCGGGTAGATTGGAGTATGTGGTTGATGGCCATTCTCTTCTCTTGGACAATCATTATGACGGAATACCTTTTGATTCAGGAGGTTAATGGATTGCTTGCGATCTCATTTAGACCAACATCCATATTGTGGGAAATTTCTTCTTTTTGGTAGGCTCTTTTGGCTAAAGATTGGCTATATTTTAGTGCAAGGAAGATTGCAGACAACTCTCTATTTTCAACCAGATTTGATTTTGAATTATTGATATCATTTAATGCCATACATGGGCTGAAAGTACTCAAAGTAAGCTCCATTTCTATGTGATAGACACCCCGATTGGAGTTACCTATCAAAAGTTATTGCGGGTTTACTACAGTAGGGTTGTGTAGTAAACACCATGTTGTCCACTGTTTACATCACTTAATTCCTCACTGAATATGGGTCAAAATTGGATTTTTCTTATTCCCCAATCATACCCATACATCATATTATATTCATGACCCAACATACATACATAACCCCCACATGATTTATTGAATAACCCCTTGTAATCATGTAGCAGAGTAGTACTCTACACTGCCCTGCCTGCCCTATTTTGTAATAAGTGCCCATTTTGTTTTTGAGGGAAAAAACCTTTGGGTGGGGATGGAATGTAAGAGATGGGGAATATGGGGGAATACGGGAATAAAATAATGGAGGACAATACCTGCTACACTGGCGGGTATATAAGATGTAAGGGACTTGACATTTGGCCTTCATCATTGTCATCATCGACAAAAGAAGCAGAATCAAAAGAGGGAGCTAAAAAGGGAGGAGAAGGACAAGAAGGATCATTTGTTCTTCATCATCATCATCAACAGAAGAAGATGAAGGAGACTTGTTATTATAATTTGATGGGCCAAATGTCAAGTCCCTTACATCTTATATACCTGCCAATGTAGTAGGTATTTTCCTCCATTATTTTATTCCCGTATTTTCCCATATTTTCCATCTCTTACACATCCACTGCACACCCTTTGATTGGAACATCATTCAAGAAGGGCATTGTCGATTGTGGTATAAAATCCATGAGTACCCTATTCATAGCATTTGTCATGTATGCCACTAAGTTTGTTGCACCCTGTGGGAGAGTACACATCCGTACTAATCCCAAGGGAGTCTTCGTGGTTGGGATATCCCTGCTTTCAACAAAAAGCTAAAACTGATCATACCCCGAGTAAAGATCACTCAAAGAATAGATCACTCTGCCTGCAAAAGCCTCTGCAAATTCATCAACCATAGGACTTGCACCCACATTTCTTATGGTCATTTTATGGACCGATTGCATGTCTTGAATAAATCTCAAAGCTCCATTCTTTATCGGCATAGTAAACCAATGATTTGAGTACAGGGCTGAAGAGGGCTCCAAGATCTTCATGCGAATCTTTTCATTTAGCAAACCCATTAGCTTTGGCAAGTAAGATTTAGGCACTAGAATAGGCCCCAAGTTCCATGGTACACGTGGCACAATAAATATTACCATAGGAGAGACAACATTTGGATCCACACAACCTATTTCAGTTGGCTGAAATGCAAATGCCTTTCCATGCCTAGCCAACGTCTACATAAAATAGTCTTTTTCAGTATAGGCAAAAGAAACCCTTCTGCACCAACTTTCAATTCTTGTAATGTTTTAGATGTAATCTTTAGGATCCCACAAGCTTGGCTCCCTTGACACTTTTTCATACAGACCCTCACTTTTTATGGAAGCGGCAAAGCAATTGATTTCACCTTTTTGTCAACTGTCTTATACTTTGTCTCCACAAGTGCTTCAACCCATTGTAATCCTTCCTGCTTAGCAAACAATGCTATAACATCATACATGTCCAAAGAACATACTGACAACACTCTATTTTCAGTCTCATTTTTTGCATGTATAGTTGCTGGAATTTCAGCCATAGTGTCATTAATATTCAGCCCATAAAAGATGCCTGAAATGCCTTCATTTTCAGCTAATAGTCCCAATGCTCTCAATTCCTTAGTAGCAAGTTTCATAGATATGCGTTCAGCCTTGCACATAGCTTCCATAGGCTTAAACCAACATGAACTATTTGTTGTAAAGTAAGAATAACCAATAGTAAATACATGATTTATTCCATCAAGAGGCGATTACATCCTCTAAACATCACTATTATAGCCCTACATTACAGTAGTGCTTAATGAAAATCTAGGTCTTTGAATTCCCTTACATTTGGAGGCAAAGGGGAGATTTCGAAGACACTTTTGTCAGGGTTGAGAGAGATCCCATACTCTTGACATCTATTAAAGCACTGCTCCACGTGTCCCCAATGCTCATGGATTAGGCTATAGACACAAAAGTCATCTAGGTATACCTCAATGAAATCATTGAGGTGATTTTGGAAAGCGGCCATCATCACTCATTGGAAGGTAGCAAGAGCATTACAAATCCCAAATGGCATTACTCTATAAGCATAAATTCTCCATTCTATTGTGAAGGTTGTTTTCAATTGATCTTCTTCTGTGATCTAAACTTGGTTGTATCCACTGAATCCGTCCAAGAGGGAATAGAGTTCATGTCCGACCACTATATCCAACAGTTGGTCTGTGAAAGGGATTGGAAAATGATCCTTTTTAGTCTTAGGGTTTAGCTTTTGGAAGTCCATATATATTCGTAGCTTTCCATTCTTCTTGGGTACTACCATGATGGGCAAAACCCATTCACTATTGGCCATTAGATAGATAAACACATATTCTAGGAGCTTCAACAATTCGGCTTTTAGCAGGGTGGAGTAATTTAGATTCATATGTGTTTGTCTTTGCCTCACTGGCTTGGCATTAGACTCTAGGTTGATGTGATGCTGACATACTGTAGGATCAATCCCCTTTAGATCTTTATACAACCATGCAAACACGTCCAAGTTCTCCTTCAGAAGGTCATGCAAAATCAATAGCTCCTCTTCTTGAAGATTGGTACCCACCTTGAGGTATCATTTCAATACCATCCGTATCCATGAACATTAATTTCTTTTCACCTTCCACTTCATGAATAAAGATCCCACAGATTACTTCTGGGTACAGATTTGCCCGACTCCTTCAAGGGGGTGGTCTCCTCTTCTAATGCTCCACTGGAACCAACTTCTCTTTCAATGAGGATTTTGCTTGCTCCTTAGGATGCTCAAATGCTATCATGGCTATTTTAGATCTTATGGGAAGGTTACTTATCTCTTGACTCAAGGACTCATATTTTGAGGATGCCTCCATGAATGCCACACAACAAGAACCCTCCTAGTTCTGCTTGAGCTGTCAGACTCGTGGTTGTTGGCAAGGTGCACCATGATCATCCTTTCTTGAGAAGGGTAAATTCGGGTGATAAGAGCCACTACTGAAGGAAGTCTTATTTTGCTTAATCCATTTCTTATGGAGTTTTTCATACGATGCAATTCATTTACTAATCCAAAGGGTACAAGAGTCATTCTATCCAATAGCATGGGGTCTTCAGCTTCTGTAGCCTCTGGAACTTCCTCCTCATTTATATCCTCTTCAAGCTGGATAGATTCTTCCAATTTTCTTGCATAATCTTCTTTTCGACTATCATCATCTTCCTCTTTAGACTCTGTCTCTGCCTCTATAGGGGCTCTGTAAGATAAGAACATATTCTCTGTTGTATCCTCTACTATTGCTTCTACGTCTGGCTCTGCTTCTATATCTGTCTCTCTCTCTACTTCTATCTCTGGCTTTGCTATGGCCATATAACAAGAAGAACAATATATCCGTGCCTCTATCTCACTATCAAAGGTGATTTTCAAAGTCATTCCAAGTTCAGGCAAGAGTTATTCATCGATTGACAAGGACTTTGCTTGTTTTGGGAGTTGGCTTATAGTGCCCACTGTCAAGGATTGTGCCTCTGTTTTCTTGGGAAAGATTTGTTTGCCAGTTTCTTCATCTGCTAATGTGCCATCTATAACTTTGTTGGAGGAGACTATTAAGACTTTGATGGAAGTGTATCCATTACCTTTTTGCAAACCATACAACTTTAGCACCACTTTTTTGGGTCCTTTGACTAGGGTTAGGGTTCCCTTGAACCAATCCGTTTGTGCTCTTGCTTCAAAAGGCCATAGTCTTCCCAAAATTAGAGGGTATATTGAGGTCCCATAAGAATTAGGTTTCACTACCAAATAGATCAGCCAATAGTCTCTTCCTACCAAGATGGTCTTCACATATGGGAGAATGCCCAAAGGCTTAATTCTACTTTGGTCTGCAAGTCTGATAAGCCACTATGTAGGTTGCATACCTTGCGCTCCTAAATCCTTCATTGTCACATCCATCATTATGTTCATTGATGAACCTCCATCAATCAATGCCTCCACTATAAAACAACCTTCAATCCACTTGCCAATCTCTAGAGTACTGGGATCTAGGAATGTGTTAACCACATCTACTTCTTTCATAGGTTCTAGGGCCTTATTGGACTTAGGGATAGTGGTAGGAACAATCCTTAGGTCACGTCTTCTTGTCGGCACACTTTTGAATTTCTTTCTAAAGCTAGGGGATAGCATTAGCAACTATCGAAATGTTAGGTTTGGTTTGAAGGTGTCTAGGTCTTTGACCAAGTCATACTCTTTGATAGGATGCATGGGTTTCTCCAATTGGCTAGGGAATAGGGCAATGCCTACTTTTATCTTTCCTTTTTCATCTAGCAATGGAAAATTCTACACTTTTTTTATCATAGGGGGTAGTTTTGCATCCTTTATCTCTTGGACCTCTCGTCCTGTCTCTGTATCCTTCTGTAATATGGGATTGCTTTGCACTATGCCATTTTGTTATGTACTATTTTGTTTCTCTTTTGGAAGATTGAACTTGATTGTTTTGACAAAGGGAACATTCTCTTTTGGAACTCTGGTTTTTCTCTTCTTCTTAGGATGCATTATTGTAGCAACTTCCAATTCCACCAAGTTGGATGTAGGTTCTTGGGTCTTTTGTTGTTTGTCAGTGGTGTTGGCTTTCATAAGAATTGGATTAGGATAGTCTTTTGTAGTGTGGCCTTCTCCTTTGCATCAACTGCATAAGGGTTTATAGTCCATAAACCTTCTAGGGTTTGGACAATTTGGTGAGATATGTCCCTTTTCTCCATATCTATAACACTCCACTTCGGATCTCTAGCCACCACAAGACTATCACTCCTCTGTAACTTTGAGAGGGAAATCTCATTGGACCGAACTCTCTAGGCTTTGGTCCGATTATCCTGGGTAGTCATCTTGGATTCCAACAAGTTGAATCGTCATCTTTCTTTCTTCTTTCATGTGTCTCCTTTAGAGAGCAGATATCCTCCATATGGTTCTTCCTTAAACAATATGAATAGAAGGCCCCCAAAATACTTGGTTTTCAGGTATATTTAGTGGCTAAATGTCCCACTTGATGGCAGTTTTCACATTATATATTAGATCGTATCACATCTCTTCAACCCCCTACAAGACTTGATATGTTGGCCTGTAATCACATCCATCAACTCCTTCTTGATGCTGGCAACTGAATGGGACAAATAATCCTTTAAGTTTTCTCCTCCTAGAGTATTTGTGGCAGGGTTTTGGGAAGCCTCTGTAATCACTGCATAAGATAGTTGGGTTAATCTAGAGGGTCCTCTATTCTGATTTTGATTCAAAGTTCATATTGAGATTGGTGATTGTTGGTTATAGTTGATAGGGTTTCATTGTTGTTGTTGAGTTGCCATTGGGGGAATTGTTTGAGACCACTATTGTTGTGGTTGAACCATCATTTGAGGTACAGTTGTCTACGGCCATTGTGGATTTGGTGCACTATACAATGGTACTATTTGCATATGAGGGTAGTGGTAGGGAACAATCCCTAGGATTGCATTTGGTGGCTATACCATTCCTCGCATGGAAGGAGGTAAGACTTCTCTTTCTGAGGTCATCGATAGCCTTGCTTCAACTTCATCATAGAGTCTTGCACCTTCCACTGCAGCTTGCAAGTTGATTGGTCTTCTCAATTCCACAAACTTACGAACTTCTAGTTATAGGCCTCTAAGAAAAACTCCCTTCTGCATGCCTTCATCCAAGTGATGGTTAGTCCATCTCTTCATAATGGATTCCATTCTAGAGACATATGCTACCACCCATTCACCAAAGGACTGACTTAAGTTCATAAACTTCTCTTGCATCCACTCTTCAAAACCTTCAAGCATGAATTTAGTGAGGGATGCACTTCTTGTAGAAAGTGGCTTTGGCAATGAATATATCCAATTCTTCAACAGTTGTAGGGATTCTCCAATCTTCCATTGATTTTCTTCCTCTTCAATAGTGCCACTTTCTCCATTTTTTAGCCTCTATTGATGCTTATTGATGACAGTTTTTGTTGGCTGCACACCAAAAACATGGAGCTCCAAGAGAGGTACCAAGGAAAATGGGGAATGTACTACAAGAAAATCTATCTTGTATCATCAACAAGCATGTTCTTTATATTTTAATCAACCACAATAAGAAAACGAACACCAATCTTCTCAAATATTCACACAACATCATATAGCGATTCTTCCACAAATTTATCATAACAAAACTTTAATAGATTTTTTATATTCTTCATTAAAAGGACAAAAGAACACAAAGAAATGCTCCATTTTGAATGAAAATCATCACATAGTATTCATATTCAATAATAACTTCATTCATAATTCAAATCATACAAAAATATCTCAAATACTTTTAAACCAATCAATTATCATTCAAATAATAAAAAATTCACCCAAAAAATAAATTAAAAATAGCCAATTATATAGTCATATCAACCCTCAACATTTGAGTAGGTTTAAGAAGCTCATGATGGTTTTTGGTTGAGATATGATGTTTTGATCAGTTCTGTAATGTGTCTGTTTGATTCTGATAGGGTCTATTTTGATCTAATTTCTTTATATTTGTAAGGTTGGGATTGTGAATGAGGCTTTTAAGGAGATATTGAGAGTGTGTTGGATGGCTTTTGATGGTTTGAAGTGGTTTTGTTTGAGCTGTATGGTTTTAATGCCTTTTGTTGACCTTCTGTCGTATTCTGTAGAGGTTCTATATCTATTCTGTAAGCCTCTATTAGCTTTTGTATGTATCCTAATGGATGGATTTTTTGCTCAGAGAATGTTTTGGAAATCTTGTAAGAGGAAGAATACAAGCTCGAATTAGCTTGAAGAAGTAGTTGAAGAAGACTTGAAGCGAAGACTGTAGTGACACTGATAGTAATGAGCTTCCAAGGGACACTGTAGTGGCTTTGGTGACTCTTCATATCATGCATACCTCTTGGGAGGGGTATCTATGACCAAGAGAGGATTATTGAGAGTAATTCTTGGTTATTCTAATGTACTATTGAGAGAGAGAATATGTGAGACAGATAGAGTATAAGAGAGCCAAATTTCTATGAGAAACATTGTATCTATATGAGAGAAAGACTATGAAGATAATGAAAGATGAATACTATGTGATGAATTCCATTCAAAGTTGATCGTTTCTTTGTGTAGTTATGGTTATTTGTGATGAATATGAATAATATTTAAAGATTTATTGTGATAAATCCATAGGTTCTTAAAAGATTTGGTTTTGACGGTTCTATAGCTCATTATTATGCTCATATAGTAAAGGTGGTTGAGGATGTTGAGTTCACTTATTTTAAGGATGTTATTGGTCATGCTCATTAGGATGTAGCAATGGATAAGGATATGGCTGCATTAGTGGCCAATAAGACTTGCAATTTAGTATTATCATAAGGGCAAGAAAGCTGTTAACTGTCAGTGGGTATAAAAAATTAAGGATAATGAAGATGGTTCTATTAGCACATATAAGGTTAGGTTGGTTGAAAAAGGTTATGGTCATACATATAGCATAGACTATGAAGAGATATTTAATTCAATTACTAGGATGGCAATTGTTAGGTGTGTGATTGCTTTGGCAGTAACAAAAGCTTAGAGTTTGTAGCAAATGGATGTAGAGAATGCCTTCTTGCGCATGGTGAATTGTAAGAAGAGATATATATCAAGCAGCAGGATTTAGAGCATCCCACATATATATGCAAGTTAAAGAGTGCACTCTATGGGCTAAAGCAAGTACCTAGAGCATAGTCTGACAAGATTGCAGAGTATCTTATCAACATTGGATTTTATGTTTTTGATATGGATCACTCACTTTGTATGAGAAAGAGAGATGCTGATTTGGTCATCATAGTCATCTATAAGAATGAATTGATTATTACAAGTGATAGTGACAGTCAAGGACATTTTGAAAAAAAAGTTTGAGGTGAAGGATTTGAGTGAGTTAACATACTTTCTTAGTATTGAGTGATCAAATGTGATGATGATGTATGGTTGTTCCAAAGGTAGTATGGCTTGGATATGTTGTCTAAGTATGGTATAACAACATGTAAGCCTCTTTTAGCGCCATTGGAGTAAAATGTGAAGTTGAATGTTAATGTTGCAAATGAAATAGAAGACCCTACTATATTAAGGAGAATAGAAGAGAGTCTCATTGACATGACTATCATAAGTCTAGAATTGAGTTATATTGTTGAGCTTGTCAGTAAATTTATGTAAATTCCTAGAAAGCCTCATTTGGATACAATTAGTCACATATTGAGGTACGTGAAGTACACTCTGTATTATGGAATTATTTATGAGAAAAGGATATACAAGTGTTTGGATATACAAATGTGGACTGGTTGATAGCATGTTTGACAGAAGATCTACCAGTAGATTCATGTTTTTCCTTGGTAGTGTAGTAGTCACATGGAGTAGCAAAAAGCAATCTATAGTTGGTTTGTCAAGTAAAGTACAGAGATGCTGTTATCGAAACAAGTGAGGTTGTATGGCTACAAAAGTTATTGAGTAATTTGGATGTATAGTGAGATGGTCGAGTTGTCATTCATTGTGACAATATAAGTAGTATATAGTTAGCTAGAAACCCAATGTTCATAGCAAGTTGCCGTATTGTTCCTCACCTCCTAGAGCTTTATCATGTGTGCAAGCTTTCAAAACACAAATAAAGGTACTACATCTAGCAAAAGACCCTCATCTTGTTTGTGCCAAGAGCATCTCAAAGCTTTATCACTATGGTCCATGCTCAACATACCCAACAACTCAGGCATTTCTATGTCCCTATTAGAAGCTTTCCAAAACTTCTTAGGCTTTTTCCAGTGCATCACACTTAGGCTTTTGTATAGTAATATGATTTTCCACTAGGCTTGGCGTGCAAATCTTGCCATATACTTATTTTCCCTTCTCAATTTCTCATATGCTACTGCAAGCTATAATGTCTTGGTGCTCAGTGTATCGACCAATTATAGTAGACCAAGAGACTAAGTCCTAATATGGAATCTCATGAAACATTTACATTTATCCCTAGCCTACAATGTAGGTCAACAACAAATATCATAATTAGATGGAATCATTGGGTGATAGTTAGAAGAATATAATCATTTTCTTCAATTCTGTTTGATAGAAAATGTTTTCTTAATGGATCTAATTACCCAACTCAATCACAAGCATCATATAATTATCCACAAAGTGTAGCATACTAGCAATAGGTAGGAATGTCTACTTACCAACGACAACATATTAGCAAGTAGCAATCCCTACCTACCTACAACAACAAAATTTAGCAATGTTGTGGCTACTACTTACCTACTCCAACATATTGTAAAAGTAGTACCACTACTCATCAATAGCAACCTCTCAAGACTGCCACTACTTATCAAGAACATGTGAATGCTTTTCATGGTTTTAGAGCTACTGTTATATGTCTAGTGCAACCAACACATAGCTAGCACTAGCAAGTGAGCAAATAGGTTGTGATTAAACCAATTTAGTCATGCATATGGCTATCAGCAAAGGCAGTAGTAGAACTCATGGACGAAGCCTTTCTAGCATCATCACTATGTCTCATGTGCACAAAGAATAATTTAAATCCTTGACACAATATTTGTGCTCAATATATCCATTGGTGATTATAGTCTAAGAGACTAAATCCTGTGATCAAGCCTCCTCAGATACTTCTATATTCCATGAAACTAAATCTTGTGATGAAACCTAGTCTTACTTCTCAGTTTTACAAGCAAAGCGCATGTAGTGCACATGCTCACAAATGCAATGCCTAGCATAATATCACGGTTTTCATTATCCCTAGCCTACATATGCATTTAGGGTGAGGTCCTTTTCTTGCATGAGCCAAAACCAATTCAAAGCTTCATGAGATGTACATGGTCACCATATCCAACAATTAGTGTAGTCCAATAAACTGAATCATGTGCTTGAAGCTCCTTGAACACTTCTTGTGCATAGATGTTCGACAATGTAGTCTTCAATGCAATATGATGATTATCATGTTTGGTACATCACAATATGTTTGTCTTTTCCCTTCTCTACTTCTGCTACATGCTTTCAAAATGCAAGTAGACATTACTACATTTGGGGAGAGGTTCTCCTTTGAAACATAGCCAAAGCATTTCAATACTTGATCATGATGCTTAAGTAATAATCAAGGCACTCCAACACACTATGTTTGGTGTTAAAAGCTTGTCAAAAACTTCTTTCCCTTGTGCCCACACCTCCACAAGTGCACTAGAGTGGAGGTATCTTGAGGCGTGGTTCCCAAAACTCTCCATCTTTCACTTTTACTCAACATCTCCTAACTCCTTATGAAACCAATGAGTTTTTTTGTTCATTTTTTCCTCCTAGCCACAAGGTGATTGAGGCTGCCTAGTTTGCTTGTGCTTGGGGGTGGGGAAACTCAAGCTACTATGTACCAATGCTTGAATTAGATACGAATTGTGTGCTTGGAAGTTCATGTCAATGAGTATAGGGATTTTCCTTATGGATGTGATTGTCTAGGATGAAAACCATGTTCACATCCACGACCATCTTCTCCATCTCTATTGAGAAACCCCTTATATGATGTATGACCATCATCCCCATCTCGATCAAGACCATGCTCACATCCTTGGTATTAGACATGACCATCATCTTTGTTGAGAAACCCTCACGGCAATGAGACAGACTTGTGTGAACTATAGAGCTCAACAATGAAATATAGTTTTTTTTTTTGGACAAGCCAAGATAAGAATCCCTTTGAGAAATGGTTTTCTTTTAGCTTTTTTTTTTTGGGCGAGCAAAGATGAGAATCCCCATGTGAATAGGGGTAGGCATTGTCGAAGGGTTTTGAAAGCAAAGTCGCGACCACAGAGGACCTTGACTAATTTCAGGATAGAAGATCAATCATACAAATAAGCAAGATGAGAGGATTTGTGAGCAGGAAAAGCACTAATACTGTGCCAGAAAAATTTGCAAAATCCACTATTCAATCAGCTACTACAGATATAGCCATAATTGTTGTTGACAGCATTACCAGATATGCGAAGAGGACGGGCATTCCCAGCATACACATTCCACATTATTATTCAATGCATTATCTTTGTTGGTGCCTATGAGGGAAGAAAATATCCCAATCTCTGCATTCAATCAGCCAGTTCTTTAACTTGACTCTGCTTAACTAGCCAATCTGAGACTCTGGTTATAAGAGGATGAACAGGCCCATCTGCAGTTTTGCTCCAAGGGGCTTAGGCCTTATAAGCTTGATTCATCTCTCTCTTTCAACTTCCATGATGTAAGCCACCTCCTCCCCGGATACCAACATTCATACCATGGGACTTCTGACTGTGCTTATTACTCTGGAAAAACCCTCCCTAAAATTCCAGTATATTCATAGCCCTTGGCCCTTACCTTCAGAGATTTGAAAATTTCATAATGTAGCCAGGCGTGTATGCACATATTGTATAATGCCTACACCAATCTGAACATGGAGACTAGAAACACCCATAGCAATTTGAACATGAAAGTTCATGGGGCACTATAGTGCCAGACAGTTAACGATACCAGGCAATGTTCACTACCCACATGATGGTCATGAAGTGTTCGGAGCTTCAACTTGGACCCTTCAGAGCCAGATGAGCATTTAAAACAACGCGATGCTCCCATCATCCATGTGCAGCACTGGGCGTTGCCATGCTATGGAGAATTTGACTTAAGTCCCGATGAAGGGCCGTGTAGAAATTGGCTTAAGATGAACTGCCATAATAAGTCCAGCAATCACCTCGCTGTGTAGAATTTGGCTCACGGTCATACATGTATTTCAGAATCCAGACGTTCAGCATTCCTCGTGCTGATATAGGAACTTTGCAGACAAATGTACATAGATTAGTAAAATACGAGCAGTCAGATGGCGTCACGAGGATGAGCTTGGCTCAGACAAAGAAATTCAACCGATAAGCATTCTTCTGCTTCATTAGAGAGCTTTAGAAGCGCGGATAAAAATGAGTCATCATTGCCGCACCATAATCCCCCAAAAAGCTTCTGCCACAGTAATTCAAAAAGCTTCTCCCCCTTAATATGGCTCCCCCTCATACCAAGTCGAGCTCCCTGCTTTTTCTTCCCCCAGGCGGCCTACCACAACCCCCCTTTTTGACTAGAAAAGCGGCCTTCTCCAAACACTGGCCAATAAGAAGCTCGCTGCGCATAGTGCGGAAGTTTGATGCACAGTCAAAGAAGTTTATCCCCATGGTCAATCTAGTCCCATGTTCCTCCTGCTCAATTCTAGCTGATTCTTCAGATATGGAGGTGTGAGGTAGTGGCATCCACCAACAAACTCATCACGTTCAAAAAGCTTGGTCTTGATGTATGTCTCATCTATGTATGTGTAAGGATCGATAGATTCCTTGTAATCAAATGCAAGAAACCCTGCCTTTGAGCAGACAACCATTTCATTCCTGCTGACAATGCCCTGCTTGGAAGCCTTCTCCCCTGTTTCACAGCAACTTCGTAATCCTCAGGAGTCAGGACAATTGTCTTGAGAAGATGACTAAAGGTTCCCCCAAGCCTTGCAAAATCATTTGCATACAGATCCGAATTCAGAAACAACTGTACATTAAAGCTTCTATTGCCTCCTCTGTGTAGGAACCCAATGGATGCATCTTGTTCCTTTCTTGCATTTCCTGAGCCTCCTGGACCAAATCCTTCTGACAAAAATCGTAGTAGAATATGCAGTGACCAGCACAGAATTGTCTGATAAGCCAGGGGGTGGCATATTTCTTGCAGCACCCTTATTCTTAGCCACAAGGTGTCTCAAGAATAACATAAACACAGATCCTAATGTGTGCACTCTCTCAGATGCAGACAAACCCATGTCTTATCTGTTGAAAAAGGGACAAATTCAAGCAGATGCTGGTAGAGCTCCCACTGCAACTCTTCAACCTTGCCAATTGCTTTTGATAGAGCCAAAGTAGTCCGCCTCATGTTATTTTCGGCACAAAAATCCTCACGTAGGTCTGGCCACCAAACAGTTGGCATCAATCCTTCAAGGTCGTACTTGTTTGGTCCCTTCCTTGAAAGGAGCCCTTCTATGCACAACTCAAATCCATCTGAACTGCACCAATGCATTAAAATGTCCTGCCTGTGAAGAAAGTAGCAAACCAGAGCCAAATAGGGATATGAACCTGTAAACGGGCATTCCACAAGAATGACAGGAGTTGTTCTACATCCATATGCAAGCCCATCCAAAATTTGATAGATGTAGTTTTGGACACTATCTTGATCTAGAGATGACAGGAGCACATTGATTGCAGTGTCGACGCTCTTGATATCATGCGGCGGCTGAAATCTGTGCAGCTTCATGAGAAATGGGATAAGAGCTCCCTAGATCACATAATTAGCCTGAACTTCTGAATCAGGCGATCCAAAATCCTCTCTCTTGATTGAAAGTAGGTTTCCATACTTGGCATACATGCCAACTAGAGCATTACAGATAAGTTCCTCTTGCTCCAAACCCCTCTCCACTATATTGCCCACACAGAACAAAATGCAAACACAATGACTAAGTATGTACAAAGTAACAAATGTCACACACACAACTTTTTGGTGGATTGCACACCTCGGATGCGCAGCAGTACGACATCAACCCCCTCTGATCCTGCACATCCTCCATATGGGCCAACTACCCATGATTATTGTCGTCAAGATCCGCGAACAGATCAATCTCTTCATTATGTATTTTCGGTATATCAGCAAGATTATTTGTCATATCATCTGTCTCTTCTACTGGAGTTTCTTCTCGTTTCTCTTCTCTTGCAAATTCTTCCAATGCATAATCCTCATCATCTCTTTTCTTGAAAATCTTGATTCTTTTTCTTGCAATAGGCACTCTAAGCACTGTCTCATCCAATTCTATCAGCTCATATGTTGCATTATCAAAGACATGTTTGACTATGTACAGCCCAAACCATCTTTTCACCATCTTCCGAAGTGCAGTATGCTGGTTTTCAAGGCTGCTATCAAAGACTAATACCCAGTCTCCCTCTTTTATTGCTCTAGGCCGCAAGCGATGCCTGCTGTCAAACCTGTCCTTATTTCTAAGTCTAGCAACCTTCAATCTGTCAATAGCTAGCTGAATATCCTCTAGTCTTCTCTCCAACTGCTGGATCCGAAGAGCTAAGAGCTCCTCTCTCGTCAAATCCTCCTGCCAAGGTAAAACTGACCAAGTCAAAGCACAAGTCTCAGTCGGCATAACCGGTTTCTAACCATACATCAACTCTGCGGGCATATATCCTGTGGTAACACTGTGACTCGTACGATCAGCCCACAAAGAGAGTGGTAGAAGTCTCGGGCATTCTCCAATCCGTCCTCTGCATGCTTTGGCTAATGCTTTCATTATCGGCGGATGCCCTCTTTCACTCTTCCCATTTCCCTCTGGATTGTATGATATGGTTAGAGCCAACTTGATTCCTAATTGAGAGAAAAACTCCCTAGCTTCATTTGCATCTAATTCACCGCGATCTGCAGTGATCTTACCCACACAGCCATACCTGCAGAAAATTTCTTCCAACAAGAACTTACACACTGCACTAGTGGTCTTCGTTCTCAAAGGTCTGCCCTCAACATGATTGGTAAGATCCTCTCTAGCCAAAACAATATACCTCATCTGCCATAGACCCATAGGCATAGTAACCAAGTCAACTACCCGCTTATAATGAATGCATAGCGGATAGGTCGGATGAAGCTCATCTCGATGATGCACTACGGAATACATCTGACAGTCTCTGCAAGTCTTTACAAAACGAGAAACATCTCTGTACATGCCTTTCCACCAATATTTCTCCTTGATTTTCTCATAAGTAGCCCACACTCCTCTATGACCAGCCCAAGGACTCTCATGAAACTCTCTCATCACCTGTAACTGGGTCTCTTTATTGCAGACAACCCGCAAGGGTAATCCACCTCTTTTCTTCGGGTGCTTCCAAAGAAATCCGTCCTTGAGGAATAACCATAGGCTTTTCTTCTGATATTCTTGAACTCTTCATCTGTCCATTCACCTTTTTTGCTTAATGTACTAAGGTACTTGCCAAACTGCAACCAATCCCCAACATAGAGTTCTTCTATGAAAGCCACAATATCATAGACATGGCAAACACGATCAACCATAGCGGCTGAAATTTTTGCATCATCCTCTTTTGCAAGTAGTGTCTCCTCATCATCATATCTGGCTCTAGACAGCATATCTGCCATTGGATTATCCTTCCCTGCTATGTGTTTAAATTCTGGATTTAATGACTTGATGTATGCAATCCATCTCAGTATAGCTATATCCAGAGTAGAGCAACTCGTAATCATACCTATCAATGGCAAGCAATCTACCACAACTGAGGCTCCAATAAAGTACTCCTTGTCACATTTGAGAGCCGTAACAATTCCCAATAATTCCCTCTTGATTTGCAGATGCCTCCTCTATCTCTTGTTTAGGACTTTCGACCCAAACCGAATAGCATACCTGTTTCCATTTGCATCATCTTGACCCACAGCCCAACCTATGCCAATTGGACTAGTGTCAATTGTCAATACAATAGGCCTTCCGCAATTATAAAGAGCTTTCCTGAGAGTAGGAGCAATCTGCAATAACTTCTTCAATTTCCACATGGCTCTAGTGTGGCTCTCATCCCAAAAAAATTTCTGCCCCTTTCGAAGCAGCTGATATAAACAATCTGCTATGTGTGCAAAATGGGGTATCCAAATCATGTAAAAGACACAGGCTCCAATGAATCTCCGTACCTCTGAAGTGGTAGAACAATACTCCGTAATCTTGCCTATAACATCCACCTTCTTAGGTGAAGGTTTCCTACCATAATACCCACACATATGTCCAACAATGACAACCTCATTTACTCCAAAAATAGATTTTTACCCTGCCAGTGTCAAGTTCACTTCTTCTAACTTGGCCAAAATCTTTTCACAAGCTGAAATATGATCAGCCACAAAGTATCTGCATCCCTGCTCATTTAGACTCTCATTCTTCTCTTCTTCTGCACATCTCTTAATGGGCACATAATCCAAGAAAGGCATGGTAAGCTGAGGTATGTACTCACGAAGGACCTTATGCATGGGATTCATCATATGCGCAATAGAATTACTGGCACCTTGAGGCAAGGTACACATCCTGACAAGCCCAATAGGAGTTCTCATAGTGGTTATGTCCCTGCTTTCCAAAGGCAGCTGAAACTGATCATATCCCGAATACAAATCACCTAAAGAATAGATGGCACGTCCAGCAAATGCTTCTGCAAACTCATCCACAACTGGACCTATATCAACATTCCTGATAGTAACTCTGTTCACTGGCTGCATGTCCTGTATAAATCGGAGAGTACCATTCTTCTTTGGAACCGTAAACCACCTATTTGAGTATGGTGCAGATGACGACTCTAGGATTCCCATCCTAATTTTCTCATTCAACAAGTCAGTTAACTTTGGCAGGTGTGCCTTTGTAAACGCCCCGAACAACGTAGTATGCTTAACAATTATGATATTCGCTTGTTTTCGAGATTTAATATAAAAGAGAATGAACACTTAAAGTTGAAAATGAAAATTACTCACAAAATTACAGCCATGAAAATGTAAAAGTAATGGAGACAAGATTGAGGGTTGAAGATGGGCAACCCCCCCCCGAAGGAATGTATTTCTGCTCAACCCAAGTCCCTTAGGGAAGAGCTCAGTTACAATCAACCTGAGAGTGAGAAGAAGTAATTCTCACTCTCACAAGATCATGCAAAGATGTACAAACACACATGCATTATCTATTATGCAATGACAAGAACTGATTTCATTAGAGTATGAGAGAAGAAAAAGGGAAAATCAGCCTTTCTCCATCGTTGATCAGCAGTACATGGATAGGGCTTGCTTCTTGTTACTAAAATGGAAGATAGAGCTCGAGAAGGAGGTGCTGTAATGAATTTACAGGCTTGCTGTCTTGTAAAACAACAGTGATAGAAGAGGGAATATGGAGGAATTTGATAATGGAGAAGTGGGGGATGATGATGGGGATGGATGGGGCTAGTTTTTGGCTATCTGTGGGTGCTGTACATGAGTTTACAGCAAAGAAAAATGATGCTCAATGAAGAAAAACGAGCTCTTATTTATAGGAGAGGGGAGAGCTAGTACAAAAGGGGAAAGTGGAGTAGCACAAGACAAGTGTCCAGCCACATGTCATGAGATGTGACAAGTGGTGGGACACTTGGAAACTTGTGTGACAAGTGTCTTGACACTTGTCTCTTCTCTATGGCCTTCCTTTTTGGGTTGAATACTGTCAAGAATAGAAACAACCAAATTTAGCAAGCACAGTCAGAGTACAGAACTTACTATTTTTAGAATGACATCCCTATTTTTTAGGACTAGCATTTTTAGGCTAATTCGAGGCTCCTAAAATTTAGGGACCTCCTAGAATTTAGGGACCCCCCCAATATGGGTATCATATGAAAGCTTTTTCCGTGTACATCGCAAAAATGGTATCCGAATCTTCATGTGACTTTCCTATGCAAAGAAATGTGCATTTCAAGCTTTCAGCCCACACATGCACATTATACAAGCATTTCATGATCATGCCATCTTGTTGATTGTAACTGTCTGTTCTGGTGGATCTAGCCCACACTTCAAGGCATCAATCCTTTTTGTGTGCGAGTCTAACCCTGATATGCGTGAGTTCTAGTCACAGGCGCCCAATCGGGTCATATAGGTGGAAGTGTGAACTATCTTTTCTCTAACCCACCGTGTGGGTCCACCATAACCTGTGACCACTCATCAGTGGCTAGCTCCAATGCACTTTTCTTTATATCTAATTAGTGCAAAGGAAATAAATTTAATAAATCATTATATAGATAAATTAATGAAAAAGGATACAAATTTTGTTTCTATAGAGTTGTGCCCGAACAACGTAGTATGCTTAACAATTATGATATTCGCTTGTTTTCGAGATTTAATATAAAAGAGAATGAACACTTAAAGTTGAAAATGAAAATTACTCACAAAATTACAGCCATGAAAATGTAAAAGTAATGGAGACAAGATTGAGGGTTGAAGATGGGCAACCCCCCCCGAAGGAATGTATTTCTGCTCAACCCAAGTCCCTTAGGGAAGAGCTCAGTTACAATCAACCTGAGAGTGAGAAGAAGTAATTCTCACTCTCACAAGATCATGCAAAGATGTACAAACACACATGCATTATCTATTATGCAATGACAAGAACTGATTTCATTATAGTATGAGAGAAGAAAAAGGGAAAATCAGCCTTTCTCCATCGTTGATCAGCAGTACATGGATAGGGCTTGCTTCTTGTTACTAAAATGGAAGATAGAGCTCGAGAAGGAGGTGCTGTAATGAATTTACAGGCTTGCTGTCTTGTAAAACAACAGTGATAGAAGAGGGAATATGGAGGAATTTGATAATGGAGAAGTGGGGGATGATGATGGGGATGGATGGGGCTAGTTTTTGGCTATCTGTGGGTGCTGTACATGAGTTTACAGCAAAGAAAAATGATGCTCAATGAAGAAAAACGAGCTCTTATTTATAGGAGAGGGGAGAGCTAGTACAAAAGGGGAAAGTGGAGTAGCACAAGACAAGTGTCCAGCCACATGTCATGAGATGTGACAAGTGGTGGGACACTTGGAAACTTGTGTGACAAGTGTCTTGACACTTGTCTCTTCTCTATGGCCTTCCTTTTTGGGTTGAATACTGTCAAGAATAGAAACAACCAAATTTAGCAAGCACAGTCAGAGTACAGAACTTACTATTTTTAGAATGACATCCCTATTTTTTAGGACTAGCATTTTTAGGCTAATTCGAGGCTCCTAAAATTTAGGGACCTCCTAAAATTTAGGGACCTCCTAAAATTTAGGGATCTCCTAGAATTTAGGGACCCCCCCAATATGGGTATCATATGAAAGCTTTTTCCGTGTACATCGCAAAAATGGTATCCGAATCTTCATGTGACTTTCCTATGCAAAGAAATGTGCATTTCAAGCTTTCAGCCCACACATGCACATTATACAAGCATTTCATGATCATGCCATCTTGTTGATTGTAACTGTCTGTTCTGGTGGATCTAGCCCACACTTCAAGGCATCAATCCTTTCTGTGTACGAGTCTAACCCTGATATGCGTGAGTTCTAGTCACAGGCGCCCAATCGGGTCATATAGGTGGAAGTGTGAACTATCTTTTCTCTAACCCACCGTGTGGGTCCACCATAACCTGTGACCACTCATCAGTGGCCAGCTCCAATGCACTTTTCTTTATATCTAATTAGTGCAAAGGAAATAAATTTAATAAATCATTATATAGATAAATTAATGAAAAAGGATACAAATTCTGTTTCTATAGAGTTGTGACAGCCCTCTGGCTTTTATTCAGCTGTCCTCAGCTGAAAATCTTCTTGATATTGTTGTAGAATATTTGGGTAATCCTTCATGAATTTTTCATCTACCCACTGTGCATCTGTGGTGGGTAGATTCTTGAATTTTAGCAAGAATTTTTGTGTCACAAGGCCACTTCTCGTGGTTCGATCCTTGAGAAACAAAATCTTTTCAGGTTCCAAGAGTTGCTCTGTTTCTTCAACTTCTGGGGGATCTTCAGTAATGGGTTCCTTTGGTTCTGGTCCTATGTAAGGTTTTAGCAAACTTACATGAAAAGCATTGTGTATTTTCCAATGAGTAGGAAGCTCAAGTCGATAAGAAACTTCATTTATTTTCTCAATCACTTTGAAGGGTCCAAAGTATCTACTGGAGAGCTTTGGAAAAGATGAATTTTAACCAGAACCTTGTTTGAGCCTGCTTTTATCAAACTTTAGCAAGACATATTGACCTTTTTCAAAAGCCAAAGGTCTTCTTCGTTTATCTGCTTGCTTCTTTTGTCGCTCTTGCGCAACTTTGATAGTGGCTCGAACTTGATCCATTGTTGTTTTTAAATCTGAAGCAAACTCATCAGCAGCAAAAATCTTATCTTTAGTGCGAATAATTGGAGGAGGAATCACTTTACCCTGTACTATTTCATTTGGAGCTTTCCCTGTGGATGAGTGCACTGTATTGTTGTAAGCAAACTCCAATAATGGAAGATATTTCTCCCATTGTGACTTATGTTCACTAACATAAGCTTTCAACATATCCAAAAGAGTGAGATTCATCACCTCTGTTTGGCCGTCAGTTTGAGGATGAAAAGCTGAGGAGAACTTTAAAGTGGTTCCCAAATTCTCAAATAAAGCACGCCAAAAGTTACTTGTGAATTTGGAGTCTCTATCTGAAATGATCTCAGAAGGCATACCATGTAATCTGAAGATATGTTGAATGAAAAGTCTTGCAGCTTGTGCGGATTTCAATGTTTTATGACATGGAATAAAATGTGATTGTTTGCTGAATCTATCAATTATGACCCAAATCATATCATGACCTTGAGGTGTTCTTGGAATACCTGAGATGAAATCCATTGTGATAGATTCCCATAGATCTTTGGGCACTGGAAGAGGTTGCAACAATCCTGGAATCTTCTGCCTATCATATTTGGATTTTTGGCATACCAGACAAGCCTCAATGAAGTTATGTGTATCTTTTCGTAATGTTGGCCAATAAAAGTAGCGCTCAATTGCACTTAGAGTGGCTGCCCTCCCTCTATGCCCTGCATAAGGGGGTTCATGACTTTCTTTAAGCACCTTTTGTCGAACAGGAAGAGTGACACAAAGGCGATTGTTCATGAGAAGGTAACCATCTTTGATGGAATAATCTGGATGAGAACCTCCTTGCTGTAAATTTGACCAAATTGCTGCAAAATCAGTATCTTCATCATAAGTATTCTTCATCGTTTGAAAATCTTCATGATGAGCCACTGTAATAGTTGCAATGCGAGGCACTCTAGAAAGTGCATCAGCAACTACATTTTGTTTCCCTAGAGTGTACATAATTTGAAAATGAAACATAGACAAGAAATTTTCCCATCTTGCATGTTTCTCCTGCAAATGCTTTTGAGTCTTGAAATACTTCAAGCTTTGATGATCGGTTTTAATAAGGAATTCATTGCCTAAAAGATAATGTTTCCATATCTTTAAAGCATGAACCACTGCTAAGAGCTCCTTTTCATAAATGTCATACCTTTTCTCCACATCATTTAGATGGCGGCTTTCAAAGGCTACGGCATGGCCTTCTTGATTTAGCACTGCACCAATACAATCACCGCAAGCATCTGCTTCCACCACGAATGGTTTTACCAGATCTGGAATGATAAGAACAGGTCCAGAAGTAAGAGCTGTTTTCAGCCTTGTGAAGGCTGCCTTCTCTTTTTCCTTCCATTGGAAAGAGATCTTCTTCTTTGTAAGGTCATGAAGTGGAGAAGCCATATGTGCAAAATGCTTGATGAAGCGGCGGTAATAAGAACATAAGCCAAGAAACGATCGCACCTCATGTACATCACGAAGATGAGGCCATTCTTGGATTATCCTGATCTTTTCAGGATCCATCTGAATCCCTTCAAAAGAGATGACATGCCCAAGGTAATTTATTTTATGCATGAAAAATTCACTCTTTTTACCATTTACCAAGAGTTGATTTTGTTGTAGTAATTGTAGAACAATTTCCAAGTGTTGATGATGCTCCTCTTCATTCTTGCTAAAGACAAGAATATCATCAAAGAAAGTACCGACATATTGTCGATGCTCTCTAAAGATGCGCTCCATCATTCGATTAAAGGTGGCTGGTGCATTGGTTAATCCGAAAGGAACCACCAAGAATTCATAAAGACCGTATGAAGTGCGGAAAGCAGTTTTGTGTACATCTTGTGGTATTACCCTAATTTGATGATAACCACTCTTTAAATCAATGCGGCTGAAAACCTTTGAGCCTCCTAGACGATCCAAAATGTCGTCAATTCTGGGAATAGGAAACCGATTCTTCACGGTGATTTTGTTGAGGGCTCGATAATCAATGCACATCCTGAATGTGCCATCTTTCTTTTGAACAAGAAGAACCGGTGAACAAAATGGTGAGCTACTTGGCCTAATTAGCCCACGGTTGAGTAGGTCTTCGACTTGCTTTCTGATTTCTTCTTGTTGAGGACGGCTCACACGGTATGGTGCTATATTAGGAGGAGAACTGCCCGGGATAATATCAATATGATGGTCTTCTGGCCTTTCTGGGGGAAGCTGATAAGGAAGATCTTCCAAAAAACAATCTTTATACTTTTCCAAGAGCTGAAGTTGCTCTTGGTTTTCAGCATTCATATTATCTTTTACATCAGTGACATAAAGCAGACAACATTGAACACAATCCTTAATTGCTCTAGAGACTTGCATATGGCTTACCATAGGTATGGTGTCTCCAGAAACTCCAGTTTGGATCTCGTACTTCTTGCCTTTGTTGGTGAGTTCTACCTTCTTTTTCTGAGAGAAGATGGTTGAATCTATTCTATGATTCCAGGGCATGCCAAGAATCACATCGCAACCATCAAGGTCTCCGATACAGAAGGTATCTTCGTCACTGTAGCCTTGAATTTGAAACTTGAGCTTGCCAATGTAGGGTATCACAGTCTTCACTGTGTCACCTTCATCAGCATTTAAAGCTTGGCGAACTTCTGCCGGAGTGTCCATCTCTTCATTCTTTAATCCAAGCTCTTTAGCTAATTGCAAGGAAATAATATTTTCATTCGCCCCAAGATCTATCAAGAATAGTGCTTGCTTACCTTGCAACTGTCCCCAAGCTTTTAATAATTTGCGCGTCTCTGGAGTGTGAGTTGTGTTTGCAACTACATCACTGATAGCATTGATTTTCACTGGCGACTTAGGCTTGTTGTCAGAAACCTTGCTTTGTCCCTTGTTTGGACATTGCTTCGCTATGTGGCCTGTTTGTCCACATTTAAAGCACTTCCCTTCTTTCATGAAGCGTTGCTTTTCTTCTTCGAAAAATTGCTTTGCTTGTGGGTATAGATTGGAGCGAAATTGAGGAGCATTAGGAGGTGCATAGGGCTTCATCTTCTTTTGATTTGATGGCTGCTTTTGCCACTATTTTTGTCCTTCATTTGGGGCTGAATACTCCTCATCATCAGCTACTCTCTTCTTATCATTCTTTTGGAATGATTTGTTGCCATTGTGCTCCATTTCCCATGTCTCAGCATGGTCAATGAGTTCCCTGAGACTAGAACAATGATAATGATTAAGAGCAGTACGAAGTTTAAAATGCAAACCTCCTTGAAACTTCCTAAGCTTTTCCGAACTGCTGATCTTCTTGAAATGTTGGACCTTCAAAAGTAGCTCCCAAAATCTCTTGGTATAGTCACCAAGTGACTCATTTTTCCTTTGCCAAAGCCGATCCCATTCCATTTTTACATCTCTTTTGAAATGAACAGGAAGAAATTGGCTTTGTATCAGGCGAACAAAGGACCGCCATGATTTTGGGGCAGCATGATCATATTCCAACCCCGTCCACCAAGTATGGACTAAATCGGTTAAATGTAAAGCTGCAAACTTAATCTTTTCTTTTTCTTTATACTTGTCACGACCATACAAAATTTGAAATTGACGAATAAACTTCAGAAGAAGATCAGGATTTCGGGAACCATCATACATACTGAACTTGATCTTCTTTTCAAGTTGAGATAGTGACTTAGTCTACTTCTTCTTCTTATGCCTTCGTCCATGCTCGGATATGGAGGTTGAAGATGATGAAGTGCTTGATGGGGATGAAGATGGAGACGAGGGTGAAGAATGTCGACGCCTTTGACGATGATGAGGTCTTCCACGAGAAGGGTGTGACTCTTCATTACTAGAAGAGGATCCATCAGAATAGGCGCCAGATGACTTTGAAGAAGAGGATGAGCTTCGACGCGATCTCTTTCTTTGTCTTGAAGTAGAATGGGACTGCCTCTTAGAAGTAGTTGGACTTCTTGATCGGCTCCTTTCATTGGTATGGCTTTGTCTCCTTGAAGTAGATGGGCTTCTTTCCTTGAATTCTTTGGGATTCTCAACTTTTTTTAGTTTGAGAAGTTGCTCACGAATTTGCTGATTCTCCTCTCTAAGACTTTGAATGGCTTGAAGGATAGCACTCGATTGATCCATTGAGACTAAAGAAAAAAAAATATGCTCACGCACTCAATGCAAGGGCTGAAAACAAACAAACTTATAGTGGTAAGCACTACCAGTGTTGGGGGTGAGGACCAAGCCAAAGCTCTGATACCACTGTAAACGCCCCGAACAACGTAGTATGCTTAACAATTATGATATTCGCTTGTTTTCGAGATTTAATATAAAAGATAATGAACACTTAAAGTTGAAAATGAAAATTACTCACAAAATTACAGCCATGAAAATGTAAAAGTAATGGAGACAAGATTGAGGGTTGAAGATGGGCAACCCCCCCCGAAGGAATGTATTTCTGCTCAACCCAAGTCCCTTAGGGAAGAGCTCAGTTACAATCAACCTGAGAGTGAGAAGAAGTAATTCTCACTCTCACAAGATCATGCAAAGATGTACAAACACACATGCATTATCTATTATGCAATGACAAGAACTGATTTCATTACAGTATGAGAGAAGAAAAAGGGAAAATCAGCCTTTCTCCATCGTTGATCAGCAGTACATGGATAGGGCTTGCTTCTTGTTACTAAAATGGAAGATAGAGCTCGAGAAGGAGGTGCTGTAATGAATTTACAGGCTTGCTGTCTTGTAAAACAACAGTGATAGAAGAGGGAATATGGAGGAATTTGATAATGGAGAAGTGGGGGATGATGATGGGGATGGATGGGGCTAGTTTCTGGCTATCTGTGGGTGCTGTACATGAGTTTACAGCAAAGAAAAATGATGCTCAATGAAGAAAAACGAGCTCTTATTTATAGGAGAGGGGAGAGCTAGTACAAAAGGGGAAAGTGGAGTAGCACAAGACAAGTGTCCAGCCACATGTCATGAGATGTGACAAGTGGTGGGACACTTGGAAACTTGTGTGACAAGTGTCTTGACACTTGTCTCTTCTCTATGGCCTTCCTTTTTGGGTTGAATACTCTCAAGAATAGAAACAACCAAATTTAGCAAGCACAGTCAGAGTACAGAACTTACTATTTTTAGAATGACATCCCTATTTTTTAGGACTAGCATTTTTAGGCTAATTCGAGGCTCCTAAAATTTAGGGACCTCCTAAAATTTAGGGATCTCCTAGAATTTAGGGACCCCCCCAATATGGGTATCATATGAAAGCTTTTTCCGTGTACATCGCAAAAATGGTATCCGAATCTTCATGTGACTTTCCTATGCAAAGAAATGTGCATTTCAAGCTTTCAGCCCACACATGCACATTATACAAGCATTTCATGATCATGCCATCTTGTTGATTGTAACTGTCTGTTCTGGTGGATCTAGCCCACACTTCAAGGCATCAATCCTTTCTGTGTGCGAGTCTAACCCTGATATGTGTGAGTTCTAGTCACAGGCGCCCAATCGGGTCATATAGGTGGAAGTGTGAACTATCTTTTCTCTAACCCACCATGTGGGTCCACCATAACCTGTGACCACTCATCAGTGGCCAGCTCCAATGCACTTTTCTTTATATCTAATTAGTGCAAAGGAAATAAATTTAATAAATCATTATATAGATAAATTAATGAAAAAGGATACAAATTCTGTTTCTATAGAGTTGTGACAGCCTTAGGCACTGGAATAGGTCGGAGATTCCATGGAATATGAGGAATAGTAAATATCACCACAGGGGCAACAATATGTGGATTCACACATCCAATCTCATGCGAGAAAAAAGCAAACCCTCTTGCATGTCGCTCAAGCATATCCTGAAAGCATTTCTTCTCTGAGGGTAGTAAGAAATCACCATTTCCAATTTTTAATTCAGCAAGAGTCTCTACTGAAAATTTATGGCCTATATGCTCTGGATTCCTCAAAATTGGCTGTTTGGTAGCCCTTTCTATTTGCTGATCACTGTTAGGTGGAAGCGGTCCAGCTACCGGCTTCACCTTCTTATCCACAGTCTTGCATTTCTGTCAACCCTGGCTTCATTATGATCCTCTGCATTACTCAAATCTTGCTATAAATCAGCAATTCTGCACTCTGATGGTGGCTTAATATCCTCAGCCCTCTGCTCTATGGACTGCATAGAAACAGCCCTAAACTCTGGATGCTGAAATATTTCAGCAGTGAACTCTGTTGGCTGAAAGTTTTCAGGCCTCTGTGTCTCTGTAGGCTGATCATAATCAGCCGGAAACTCTGTTTGCTGAATTTCTTCAGCACTCAACACTTTTTGCTGAGTCACCTCAGCCTCTGACTCTATCTGTGACACAAAATCTGAAATTTCATGAAACATGTTCAGGGACTGCACTGATACATTATTGTGACAACTCTGCATATAAGTTTTCAGTATATTTTCTATCTCTTTCATCGTATCTGCACAAACCATACTATCATACATCCCATCTATATGCTCATCATCCTCTAAAATACCTACATTTTTCAAAATTTTCTCCTTCTTGCATATGTACTGCCTGGCAGCTCTAGGCAACTTAGAAATCTTTTGATAACTCATCGAACTGTTTGCTGAAATTCCAACAAAATTGGAGGAGAAAACATTGCTGCCAGGAGGCGAGAACTCCAATCTCCTCTGCTTTGTATCACCGTTGTCTTGCGGAACAGCGGTACCTAATGAAAACCCGAATCCCTCACAGTGGGCAAAGGTGCATCTGGAAGAGTATCCCTATTTCTAGCATGGTTTACACGCACAGTCATAAACTGGACTGCTCTCATACCATCTTTATTGCGAATCTGTGCATAAGCAAATCCATTATCCATTACTTTCGTCTCCATGCGCATCTCTGTGTGATGAATGGTTGTCCAAGGATTATGGGGTAAGAGCATGAATCCTGCACAAAGAAATGGAAATCCTCCTCTACATCTCCAATAGAAATCCTGACACTGGGACATGCAGCATGCAAATCACCTGCAGAGTTGTTGGCGGCTGTCATATGCCACCCATGCTCTGCATCCATAGGCCATCTATTACTTTCATAAACTCCACGAACTATGAGATTAATCTCTGAACCATGATCCACCAAAGCAACATAAGGCACCTGTTTCTCTCCAATTTTTATCATTGTTTCTGTAGTTACTCTAGCCCAATGACTCCGCGAAAAGTGACTATGCGGTACCAAGATAGGCTCATCAGTTTCAGCATAATGCATAGGCTGAACCCTCTTCTCTATCTGCGGAAAAACGTAAGCATTCTCAACCAAAACCTCATCCTCATCCTCATCCAACTCCCCAATCAAAACTCCCTGTGTATCAGTAGTAGGCAATGCATGTCTTTTTCTCTTCAGGACTTCTTGGAACTGATCTTGAAACTCTCTTTTCAAGATGCCCAAAACCTCAGAAATAGTAAAAGTCACCTCACTGCCAAGTATCTTATCATTAAAGGTTTTCTTCATGTCCGTAGATGTCTCAATATCGGACATCAATCTAAACCCTGGCTGTTTTCTCTCTCTAGGCTCTTGCCTCTTTTCTTTTTTCTGAGCATCTTCTATCTGTCATTCTGGCCCTGGTCTCAAAGACGGCCCTGCAGTAGGTGGAGTAACAAACTCACCCCCTCTAGCTGCATTTGGATTCTCTTCATCTCTCTTATGCTTCTCCTCAACAAGTACATCTGCTCCTTGAGACTTAGCCAAGTAGGCATAAATAGTGTACCTGTCAACAGGCGAATCCCAACCTGTCAACAGGCAAATCCCAACCTGTCTCAGATCTGATGTTAGAACCTGCACTAGTCAAAACAGTCTGCTGAATTTTCCCCTTGTTTGCCGTCTCCATAGCATAGGTCTATAATGCTGACTGATTCTCTGATCCTTTCTCAATCTGGACTCCATATGCAGAAGCATCTCCTCTAGCTGCCACATAAGAAGTACGCACAGCCATATCATCTACTAATTTCTTCATTCCGCCTTTCCCAAAATTGGTAGCAAGCGGAGCTCCTATTTCAGTCAACCAGATCTTGCCATCTTGTCCCCAAAATACCAAATTCTTCCTCCTTGCATCTTGAAAAGATTCGCAATCCCTGCAATGCTGATGGTCCGTACTATCACACCAAATACATCTTCGATCTCTCCTAGGTGCACTAGGAGCACTCCTAGGTGCAGTAGGAGCACTAGAAGAAATAGTAGGCGTAGTCGAAGCAAACTGCTCTTTCAATTTTCCCACCAATTTTGCTTTAACTGACTCCAGTGTCAAATCCGTTATGCCTTTGATTATGTCATCAAGACAGGAAGGAACCAATGGAGCGGATGGTTTTTGAGCAGAAGGAGCCGGCATCGGTCTTGGAATAGGAGGAACAGGAGGATTAGAAACAGTAGACACTAGCATAGGCCAAGAAACTAGCTGAGGAAGTGAAGAAATGACAGGGATAGAAGCAGACATAGGAGCAGAAGACGGCGTTGGTGTCATGGATCCATTCTGTAAGCGGGTCTTCTATATCCGCCTCTTGGTCAAAGTCGAGACCGCATCCTGGGCATCTTGCCAATCTGTTTTAAGATCCATAGGCTTCGTGCGATCCTCAAGAAGCTCTACAAATTCAAGCAGATTCTGGCAGAGCTCCCACTGCAACTCTTCAACCTTGCCAATTGCTTTTGATAGAGCCAAAGCAGTCTGCCTCATGTTATTTTCGGCACAAAAATCCTCACGTAGGCCTGGCCACCAAACAGTTGGCATCAATCCTTCAAGGTCGTACTTGTTTGGTCCCTTCCTTGAAAGGAGCCCTTCTATGCACAACTCAAATCCATCTGAACTGTACCAATGCATTAAAATGTCCTGCCTGTGAAGAAAGTAGCAAACCAGAGCCAAATAGGGATATGAACCTGTAAATGGGCATTCCACAAGAATGACAGGAGTTGTTCTACATCCATATGCAAGCCCATCCAAAATCTGACAGATGCAGTTTTGGACACTATCTTGGTCTAGAAATGACAGGAGCACATTGATTGCAGTGTCGACGCTCTTGATATCATGTGGCGGCTGAAATCTGTGCAGCTTCATGAGAAATGGGATAAGAGCTCCCTAGATCACATAATTAGCCTGAACTTCTGAATCAGGCGATCCAAAATCCTCTCTCTTGATTGAAAGTAGGTTTCCATACTTGGCATACATGCCAACTAGAGCATTAGAGATAAGTTCCTCTTGCTCCAAACCCCTCTCCACTATACTGCCCACGTAGAACAAAATGCAAACACAATGACTAAGTATGTACAAAGTAACAAATGTCACACACACAACCTTTTGGTGGATTCCACACCTCGGATGTGCAGCAGTACGACAGCGTTGTACACATTTTGGAACTAGAAGTAACATAATTTTGGTAAATTAGCTCGTCTCATAGTTTGTAGGTCTTTGGGTACAACAATAATCTTTGCAAGGTATAAGATGATGTGTGAGCATTGTACTAAACACAAATGACCTATGTGTGTGTGTGTGTTTAAGTGTAGAGCAATTGTCTACTAAATGCATACTATTGGTAGATGTGATAGTAGCCTCTTAAGGATGGACATGAATAAGAGCTTCAAGCTAGTGCATGTGGCGGTGTTTGATCTTGCCGTGGACACTAACTACCTTAATCCTCTTCACACTCTAACTCCACTTTAACCTATGCATGTAGATAAGTTGGGGAAGAAGAAAGATTATATGAAACAACAAGATCTTCAAGGGGTCCATGCTCACATACCCCTCAAAATTCCATGAATGGAGAACATTAAGAGGGATGTTCTATTATTGCAATATTGTACCATAGTAGACTAGAGATAGGTTAATACCTCTCTATTGTTCAAATGAATGAGGTCATCTTATCATTATGGCACAACAATATTTATGGGAAAAACACCATGTAATTATAGGGGCCATGATTTGGGCTAGAAATAAAAGCTTCTAAAAAGGGGTCAATTATGTTGTTTGATTAGCAAAGATGTAGTCAAGGTCCATCCAAGATGTTAGAGTATTGTGACCTCAGGGAAGTTACTACATATATATCCTCTACATCACGTGCCTTCAAGGCCTGTTTATAAATATCCTCATCTGTGAGTTTTTCCCAAATAAAACATAACCCTTTTCTATTCAATCTGTAAATAACCCCATTATATTACACCTTTTGTATGTAAAAAAGGTATTTTAAAAATACCTTATTTTGAACCCATGTGATGATGCACACATATATTCATGACTAACTTACCCAAGACTGTGACTCAAACCTTTTGAGCTTCAAGGTCATTTTGTCAAGATATCTCCAATATGACTACAATATTTGTTATGCTTAGGCTCTCCAAAAATCCATCTAGACCTCTTTTTCTCTTTTTTCCTATGTATTTATGTGTAATATACTTTAATCTTTCCATTTATACATATAATTTGAACCTCCATAAACTTCCCAAGGTTCCCCAAACCTAAATTTTAAGCAGATAATATACTTCTCTCTCTCTCTCTCTCTCTCTCTCTCTCTATCTCTCTCTCTCTTTATGTATGTATGTATGTGTGGGTAGGTGTGTGCACACGCATACACGTAAGACAATAGGACCTTTGGAAAGAAAGGGTAGCATGACTTTTGAGGTAAAAGGAGGACATAGGAGTCATTTATGAGTGTCCATAGAAGCGCATGTAATTAATATATACACTAGGACAAGCTATTTCAAGGGATTGATGATATGCTATTCAAGGGCAAATAAAAAAATCTATGTGTGTCCATGCATGTGTGCACTGTTGAGGGGTTTCACGAATAGTGACTAGCCACTGAGCTTCTAGGACAAGAATCACAAGGCAAGAGAGCAAGAGAGTGTAGAAACCAAGAAACACTTTTGTATTCAAGATTAAAACACCCATACTTACACTTAGACTAGGTGAGACTCTAGAACTCAATAAAATCTTGTTACAATAATGAATCTCCAAGAAATAAACTGAAGATGCATGTCCAAGAGAGCTTTGTCAGGCATCAAGCACCCTCACGTTGTGGTTAAACTGAATAACTCTACATTCACTAATGTTATCTCTATATACTCTTCTTTATAATTTTGGGCAAGGCCTTCATACATCAAACTATGCATCTTATATAGAAGTTCATTGCCTTGCTTTTCATAATTAAGGACATACCCATCCAAGAAAGACATGTTATATGGGTTATAATGGAATGTTGTGAGTCATTGGCTTATAGTAGAACTACATTGTTATGCTCATTAAGATATAGGGAGCAAACCAATTGAAATTGCAGATGGTGACTCTATAGCGCAATGAATACTCGACAAAGCTCCAAAGGAAATGTTATGTGAAGCCATCTATGTTTACCTTTAAGTGTAGTCTTGAGAAAAGTCCTTTTATACACCTAATACTTTGAATGTGTGTGAAACCAGAATGCTCCCTTACCTCAAAATTTTTCCAAAAGTAGTGAAGAGGAAATAAAAATTTGGAACAATGGATGACTCACTTCAAGAATTTACAAGGAGGAGGTATGAACAAATTATAAGAAAAGAACATGTATATGGTACACTAGTAAACATACAATATATGAGCCCCTATTAGCTATGCCCCCACAAGATCCCATGAACTAGATGCTCCATAATAACAATAATTAGCAATGATTGTCAAGAAGTTGTTAAGAAGATTGACAAACCAATACTTTTGATTAGAGATATCAACAAAGGGTTTGACTGCCACATGGTGGAAAGAGATGTAGCGTGTGTGATAGACATATGAGCTACTAACATGTTGATCTTCATAGATGCATACATGCAACAATGCAGGGATGTTGCAATGCCACCAAGATGACCTCCTCAACTTGAAAGAGGATCAAGCCTAAACATGGTAATTGTCATGCACATGGAGAAAACATGAGTGAGCCACCATTAGAGAACTAGCTACCCCCTTATCTCTTGTGAGCATGGTAATTGACACACACATGGAGAGAACATGAGTAAGCCACCACACAGAACTAGATACCCTCTTATCTTTTGTGCGCATTCATCAATCTTGCAATAGCTTCTTAACTTGCACAACAACCTATTCACAAGCTATTGTTGGGGTGTCGATAACACATGAAACATCACTTGGGGTGTTGATAGAAGCAAATTAAAGTGTCAAGCTAAACTTGAGTGTCCATCCTTGTAGAGGATATGTATATTTTTGGTTGGAAATAAAAACAAGCATGATGCTAATGGGCCCAAAAAGCCAAGTAGCCAAACCTAGGAGCTTATAGATGTAGGCAGCAACACATGTAGTGAGTCACTCTTATTGTAGTTTTGGAGACACCTAAAGCATGGCACCATGGAGGACCATGACTCCACTCGAGGCAGCCCAAAGGGGACCTTATCTAGGGACATAAATCAATATGAACAAGGCTAGGTACTATTGGCCATTAGAGAGTCCTCAAGTATGCTCAATACATCAACACCTTGCATGATCTCAAACAGTTGCAAGTTTCTCATAGTCAACTAGATGAAACAATAGAAGGAGGACCAACAAAGCAATTCACATGAGGTTGCCCTCACACACACACACACACACACACACACTCTCTCTCTCTCTCTCTCTCTCTCTCTCTCTCTCTCTCTCTTTGAGTCTCCCTTCACAAAAAAATTTCTAAGTAGAATAGAGATTGGGCAAAGGGGCAATTATTGATAAAAAATGATGCTAAAAAGAAATGAACACGACAAGAATTAGTAGAATATCCATTTTCTAATAAAAGCGGGAACACCAATGGACTACATCTCTATAGGCCTCATAGAATATTAAATATATAAAAATCCTTATAAATTAGAGGCAAGAGGCAGTGTGCATGTACTGCACCACAAAGGCCACATGTCACAAAGTCAAAATTGAGGGCATCTGCTTTTATATTTTCCATAAAGGTTCTTCCCACTTTCAAGGAAGATTACATTAGAGGTGGTTCACATAAGACTGCTTTACTTAGTATTATAGATAACTAGATAGTTTAGAGGATGTTCTTGCATATACAAGACTCGTTTACATTGATAATCCTAGCAAGATGCTTTTGACTTTTGCATAAAAGTGCATTTGTAATGCATTTTCTTACTTGTGCATTCTATTCAATTGCATATCTCCCAAGTAAGCCTACAATTTTTGAGCCACATAATTCACAAATGAAAATTTACCATATTTTAAAATATTTCTATTAGAAGAAAAGGAAGAGGGGAACTTATCATAAAAATAATTGATTTACCTATTCTAGTAATTGTTTTGTGGGAATGAACTCTACTTGATGGTTAAAATTACGATATTAAAAATAATTAGTCTATTAGAACTCTACTAGATTTCACTAGTTACTATAGAGAAAAATCACTCAATTAACTAGTTATAACGAGTTTAATATATGGTAGATTGATGTGTCTTTTGGAAAGATTACATTTTACTATATAAAAAGAGTTAACTATAATAGAAAAACCATAATTTACTAGTTACATGCAGGATTTCTTCTACCTTTTATGCAGTAAAATCATTAGGCAAAGACTTTCCTAGTTATAACTAGCAATTATGAGAAATTTACTAGTTTCTATTCATTTTCCGATTGGCGGCCTCATGATTGCTGATCCTCTCTTCTGTTTTGCCAATTGAGAGGTGGGTCACTACCGTCTCTCCGCGATAGGAAGCTTTCCACTTTAGGAAAAAGTGCCATCCACGCAGAACCACATCATCACATGAAATCTCAGACAGAGACGTCCAACTACACAGGATAGGCCCAGAGCGACGTGGCCTCCGTCCCTTGCAGAGCCAGAGGACTCTCTGCGCGCGCCACGTGGCAGCGAGGTCGAGGCACCCCTGCCTGCCACGTCAGCAAGCCTGGTCTTTCTGAGGACCCGTGCAGTCATAATTAGAAGATTCTCCTTAGCAGTTTCCATTCCTAGAAGCTTAAGGATGATGCCGCATTTCATGGCTCCCTTATCCATATCCACAACACGCGCGCCCACACACAGACTTCACGATTCATCTGAAAATAATCGGTCCTATAATTTCATTGATTGATGATTGATGATTGATTCATTCAGCAGGTAATTTCATGGCTTGGTCTCTCTCTCTCTCTCTCTCTCTCTCTCTCTCTCTCTCTCTCTCTCTCTCTCTCTCGACGGTTCATTCATTACTTGATTAAGCTGTGTCCAATTACTGAACCTACGGATCCTACCTTGAAGGCTTTGTATGTCTGCCTTAGGTTGTCGGTAAAAACTATATTGTTTAAAGTCGGCGATCAGTTGCTTCACAACTAGATTCACTAATTTAGGTAGCAAACCGTTGAATCTATGGATGCTATCTTGAGGCTTTGCATGTCTGGAGTACTCTGCCTTAGCTTGTCGCCGGTTTGCAAGCATATTGTTTTGCGTGAGTCAAGCGATCACCTGCTTCACTAACACATTCACTAATTCAGGTACCAAGTTGGTGAATCTATGGATGCTATGGTCTATCTTAAGCCTAATTTGTATCTTTGCTCATCTATGGATGCTGTGGTCTATCTTAAGGCTAATTTGTATCTTTGCTCAGCTTGTCGACATAATTATATTGCTTTTGTCCGGCATTCCTACACAAAGTATCCAAATCCTTCAAAATAATCTGTCACTCAATATCAAATTACTGAATCTAATGGACATACATTACCTTGAATGATAATGAATTGTTGTACGTATGGAGATCTTCAAAACAACTGTCATTAGTACCAAATTGCTGAATCTACTGGATGTGCATTACCTTGAATTATAATGAATTGTTTTACGTATGGAGATTCGGAGTGTCCTGTGTTTTGAAAGGCAGTCGGTTTGATTGACTGCCAATTCTCAATTGGGCAGGTTTTCCGATTCTCAGTGTTGCTTTAGCAGATGAAGCTCGTTTCAGTCACTCAAAGTTATTGCCAGTGAAGCGTTTGATTTTGATCAGTCCAGTTAAAATTTTCTTTGGTAGTTGGTGAGATCAAACCCTAGAAATTGTTGCCACAGGAGACGAGAGAAGCCCATCACATCTTTCTTCTGATCAGAGACGGCTGTGAATCTCTCCACTGGCAAAGCAGTAGGAATAATAGCTCTTCAAGTGTATGGATTCCACTGATGAAGCTGTTGTAGATCCATTCCCCATCGGGCCATCAAGTTTGGTGGGCAAGATCATTGTCGTGCGCGTCCTTCTATGCAAGTCAGCCAAGGAGTTACTGTCTGTTTTATGCTTCTTCACATCGAAGCACATCCAGTATGCCAAGAAGCTAGTGTCCGTTGCTGGGACTAACTTGCTCCCATGTCTCAATCCTCGCAACCCGAGCATGTTACTTGCACTTGTCATCTGTGCTGCATTTCTCCAGAGAAGGGCAAAGTCTGTGAAGGTCAATGCAGAGATTCGTTACCGGCGGAAATTTTGGAAGAACATGATGGATTCTGTCGATACGTATGAAGAATGGGTACATGCAGCAAGAATGCTTGAAAAGGACTGTCCCCGCAGGAAGGATTCAGATATGTATGATGAAGAGCTTGTGAAGGCCAAGCTGGCCGAGCTTAGACAAACGAGACTTCACGGTAGCATGGAGGATATCCTTTTCTGTCTTCGTGCTGATCTTGTTCGAAACCTGGGCAACATGTGTAATCCTCAGCTGCACAAAGGTAGATATCAAACCCCCAAGCTTATCCAAGACTACATTATTGAGGTCAGGCACCATATGCATGCAGTGTGTGAGAAGAACTCTGATGAGTTTTCCTTAGACGAGAAGGTAACTTTCATTCATGAGACGAGGCATGTGTTTGGGCGTACAGCGCTTCTCCTCAGTGGAGGAGCTGCATTTGGAGCCTTTCATCTGGGTGTGGTGAGAACCCTGATTGAGCACCGTCTCATCCCAAGGATCATTGCTGGTGCCAGTGTTGGTTCAATCATCTGCTCCTTTGCAGCCACACGGACTTGGCCAGAGCTGCAGAAATTTTTCGAGGACCCCAACCCGCCTTTGCATTTCTTTGAATCCATGGGAAGCATTTTCACCGTCGCTCACAGGTTGCTTACATATGGGGCTGTACAGGACATTGGGCAACTTCAACGCAAGATGAGGCAGCTAATTGGAGACCTGACCTTTCAAGAGGCCTATGACCTTTCTGGTCGGGTGCTCGGGATCTCCATCTGTTCACCTCGAAAACATGATCCACCACGCTGTTTGAACTACTTAACTTCCCCTAATGTGGTGATCTGGAGTGCAGTGACAGCGTCCTGTGCTTTTCCAGGTCTGTTTGAAGCTCAAGAATTGATGGCAAAGGATAGGAAGGGGAACCTCATACCTTATCATTATTTAGCTAATGTTGGACAAGAAGAAGTAGGTATTGCAAGGAGGCAGTGGCGGGATGGAAGTTTAGAAAGTGACCTCCCTATGATGCATTTGAAGGAACTCTTTAATGTCAACCACTTCATTGTTAGCCAGGCTAACCCACACATTGCCCCACTACTGCGCTTGAAGGAAGCTGTAAGAAACTACGGTGGTGAATTCGCAGGAAAGGTCTGCACATAATACTCAGCATGATCAACACTTGCTTGATTTAGATTCTTTTCTAGTTATCTGAGTTCATTAATTATGTAGTTTAGATTCTTTTCTGGTTGTCTGAGTGCATTATTTAATTTAATTTATTTTCTAGTTATTCAATTATTGTGCTTCTTTACAAGTGCTTCACCTATTGTTTGCTACATTTCAGAACTTTGCCCATTCTGTGCAGTAATTGTGCTCACACAAGTATCTGTGTGGCATTGCAGTTAGCCCATTTGGTGGAGTTGGAAGTAAAACATCGCTGCCGGCAGGCGTTAGAGCTGGGCTTTCCTCTCGGTGGTGTCTCAAAGCTTTTTTCACAGGATTGGGAAGGTGATATTACAATTGTTATGCCAGCCACGTTAGCCCAGGTATTTCTCTTACTTAGTCAAGACAGACAGTCTCTTTTGTTCAGATAATAAATCATCTCTTTCGTTCATTCCCAGTGCATGGACAGGAAGTTAAATTAGACAAATCTCCTTGTTTTTTCATTTGCTGTGTATGGACAATCAACATATTCTATGGAACATCTTTTGTTTAAGTGTTTACACTAGCAAATATGTTAAATGATAATAATGTATATCATGTTGACATCTTATCTGATCATGTTTTTGACAGTTTAGAAAGCTCATTCAGAATCCCACCCCTGCAGAACTGCGCAAGGCAGTCATGCAAGGAAGAAGGTGCACTTGGTCAAAGCTTTCTGCCATCAAGGCCAATTGTGGCATTGAGCTTATGCTCGATGAATGTGTCCTAGTGTTGAACCAGCAACGCCGCATTCAAAGAGCCTCTGAGAAGAGCCGGATGGAACCCTTAAATAAGTTTCCGCCCAGGTTACAGGTTCCATCATGGGTCCATATCGAGTGGGAAAATTCTCCTGGAGCATTTATGGAGGATGAAAGTCTAGAGGTGCCCCTACCATCTGGAGGTCCTTGGGGTGGAAGATCCATACCGATAACCATATCAAGGCGACTGACAAAGAACAGTGATACTAGTGACACCGAGAACAGTGTAGACAACCACGATCAGTCGTGGACGAAAGCAGGGGGTCCATTCATGAGATCCCCATCAGACAATAAGCTTGTTGTTTTGCTAGGATTTGAGAACGAAGCTTCAACTGATGATGCGAAGGAAACATTACAATATTCTAGTATCAAAGAAGAAGGTAAATGACAGATAGTGGTGGCTTTGTTAACTGGGATTTCTCATGACAGCAAACACTAACCTTACTAGCTGATCACTGAACCATTAGTCCAGTGGGGATTCTAAGTGTGTGTTCATGCTTCTGAATGCATAATCGAAGAACACGAGATAACTAGGAGGTAAAGCCTTGATGGCCAAGAATACAATCGTATTTTTCACTGCCCAGCGTTCAGTATTTCAAAGCAGACCTTGCGGGGACCCTTATACACTCGCAGCAAAGATACAATACAGAGAATCCCTGTCTTCATGGCACCATAATCTGAAAAAGGATAAACTGGGTCCAGTACTGTATAAATGCCGACAGTGAAACCATGTTTTGATGGTCGTAGTCTACTCATGCGATGAAGCATAGTGAATAGATCACATCGTTACAAGCTTGTAACATTCATACAGCATGTACATTTTCTGCGGGTATTAAAACTATACATCTTCTGAGGTGAATCTGAGTTCCGGGCCTTTGAATAGTTGCTTTTCTTCATTTTTCTGCCTGCCCATATTATTTTATACCTTGTAGCAACCAGAAGAATCAGATATGCAAGGCGGATTGTACAAGACCTAGTTGGGCCATTGTAATCATTGATCCTATGAGGAGAGGGGGGGACGCTTCAGGGCTCTCTGAGGTGAGTTTTTCGTGTAGAGAGTGGTGGTCTCTTGAGAACAGAGGATTGGGAATAATGCAGATGGTGGACCACAACTTACATGGAAGGGATCGGGAAGAGGAGCATCCTATCTAAGTGTGTAATTTTCCAGAGTCCTTCGCGTTGCAGGTTAATCAAACCTGGTGTCCGTCGATAGCAGCGTGTATCGATTATAAGAGTGACTCTTTAGGACTGTGATGATAATTACCAGGCCTCTATATGGACCTCTAAATTAGTGTCTTATACGCGATCTAAGTCATCCCATCGTCAATAGTTGACCTACTTTCAAAATATGAGAGAGAGAGAGAGAGAGAGAGAGAGAGAGAGAGAGAGAGAGAGAGATTGATGGTTGGTAAAGTTAGACACGTGGTGACTAGACGCCTTGGGTTCCAACTCTTAGAGTGGATTCAGATTGATTCGGATGGACAACTCTATCCTTGCAAAAACAGGTTGTGGTGGTAATTTCACACTATAGATGAAATAATATTAAATAAATAAGGGTTTATAAGTAACGGGTTAAATTGATTCATCTGCAAATTAGAAGCTTGCCAAGTAACTGTAAGGCCATTGCTTCAATTTTCAACTAGCTCAAGTATCAGTGAATTGGAGCTTTAGGTGATGGGTATGGGTTGATAACTTTTTCGATGCAATCACTTTTTTCTTCCAACAAGAGTTTGCCATATGACTTAGATGGTACCCTACCCTTCCCAACCGCCTGGACTATTGTGTAACTGGCCTTATATTTCACACGGTCATTTAGTATAGGTGTTTAAGAAGTGAGATTTGAACCCAAGTCATCAAGTTAATAAAATAAGTAGTTTACCAAGTCTAGGGTAGCCCCTCAATTACCAGAAAAAAAACATAGAGATTGATTGATTGCAAGCATCATACATTTCTTTGCATGTGGCAAGTTTTCAAGGACTACTCATGCAACTATCCTCTTTAGGGATAGTCAGTTGATTGAAAGAGAGTTTCAACCATAGTTTCCATAGTCGAGGATAGTGGAAATCCGTAGTATATTGAAAATGATCCCATGATTTTATTTTACTCTTCTCTGACTCAAACACAGGAGGTTTACTCTACTCTATTGGAAATCCATAGTGTATTTATCAAACAAGAATTAGTAGTGTATCTGGTTTACTCTAATCTATTGGAAATCCAAAGTATATTTAAGTTATCTAATACGAATTAGTAGTGTATTGGTATTGAAACACACTTAATAAAATGCTTGCATAATTATTTTAACCTTTCTTAAGCTATTGTGGCAATCCTTTAAATCTATTTAATTATCAATGCAAAGACTTATTTCAATAGTCTTATCTTAATTTTTTGGTCCAATTAGAGTTTGTAGAACCCACAATGTTAACTATCAAAAGCCTATGATTTAATTGTTCTCAGCATAAAATACTAATGTAACGGACATTCTCGACTCTAAGCAATAGTGTTATGATTATGAAAACGAGATTTACAACCCAATACTAATGTTGTGGACATTCTCAACTCTAAGTGATAATGTTACGATATGGAAAAAAAAAACAACCCCCCAAACCTTAGCCAAGGGTTAAAATGCACCATATAACTTAATTTTATGATAATAGTGAAAATATGAAAACAGTAGTGGCCACGACTTAAGAGAACCTAAAAATAGGCTAAAAATCATGACTTGATGCAAAGGGATGTTGTGATCCATTTTGTTGTAGCAAAAAACATAATCTCAACTCGTGTGCAATAGGAGAAATTAACCAAATCTCCTTCTTGAGTAGTTTACTTCTCTTTGGACTGATCTAAACCATCTCTTTCAGCTATCTATTCATTACAAGTCCTTGTGGAACACTCATGTCTACTAATAAAAGAGAGTAAAGCTTTCTAAAAACTTAGTATTACAACAACAAGCCATGATTTAGCCAATCATGACCATCCGCCACTCAAAATGATTGATTTCTATCAATTCTACTATCTCCAAATTGATCTACGGGCCTAAAGATGGGGATGGCCACCCCTACATAAGAGGATGCAAGATTCCATAGCTGCTCATGATATGTGTGGAAGAAGCTTACACAATATTAGAAGTAGCATGCACCCCCTCTCTCAGCCTCAAATCAATCCTTGCATTACTCTCCTAGCCCAAAACTAACACCCTATTTAGCTAGTTTGATACCTATTTTATTCGGTGTCATGAATTTGTGCATTCATTCCCAAAAAACCTAGGGAAAGAGGTGTTTACAGCTAATTGCATAGTTGGAATAAAGACGGAGTTACTCTTATATATTTTGCCAGTACCTTGCCACTTGATTTCGCTTTCCTAGCAGTTGAATAGGAGGATAAGTATGGTAGATAAGCATTGTGATAGGAGAAGGGTGCCTTATTGATGGAATGAAGCGGGTACAAGATTATCTAGATGAGTTGAAAAACGTGATCATGACCTATATTCTTTTGGAATGTAAGGTACGAGCCAACCTCAAAGTGATTGTGTGTCAAGAAGCCTAGAGACTCTAGCCAAAAAGATTACTTGCAATCTTGCATTGGCCATCATGAGGCTAGGATAATACATGTAGCCTTAATGGAAGCTGGGTTATTGTGAGAAAGGTGCAAAGTATACAAATTGGGGAAAGGAGGAGGAGAAGAAAAGCATACATAATCTCATGCAAGCTAGCTTTAGCTAGCTTTTTGGTGGCTACATGGTGAAAAAGCAAGCCATACATGCTGCTAGCTAGTCGTGTTGGAATTGAGGAGGAAGGTGAAGAAAGAGCGAAAAAGGCCATATCCAACATAAATTGCCACTTGTGAGGAGTGGCAGGCCATTGTGTTTTGTTGCAACATCGTCTTTGACAACTAGCGTCATAGCTGTGAATCAAGCTATACATGGAAGGAGGAGAGGAGTTGGACTATATATAAGTGTGAAAAGGGAGGAGAATGATAATCTCTGTAGGTGCCTTACAAAATTGAAGGTCTCTGAACTGATACCAACTGCAGTACCATGATTATATTCTCAGCATCGTCTTTAACTTGATAAGAGTTTAGTATGTGCAAAGGAAACCAGTGATGGTGTGAACCAGCTCTCCTACCTGCAGTTATCGAAAAGAAAGGAGTGTTATCATGTCCAAGGACAACCCAATGTATAGAATACCATCATGCTGAGCTGGTTGGCGCTGCATGTATATTTGATCGTCACCATGACTAGAGTGCCAGTTGGACACATATTTTGGAGAGAGTGAAGGCATTCATTCATCACGAAGGTGGCGGCCCATGAAGAAGATGGCATTTGCAATAAGAAGGCGTAGTGATGACTATTTCATTACAGTAGTTTTGACTCCAATTTCAATCATGATCGTGTTGTCCACCAAGCCTGCACAACTAGGATCCAAGAAGCAAAAGAATTGACAAACTAGCTAACTTCCAATTCTATTTCTGTTAGACATATGAACATAATAGCAATACACTAAAATTGTAGAGTTAAAGCACCTTATTCTCCTTTAGTGTGAAAGGAAATACATACATCTAGATTATGGTGAAGGCAACGTGAAGTTGACAGAAAGATGCTTGAACATTGGTGCCCTTTTGTGATGAAGAGTAACCAAACTATACCATGTCTAGATTGTTAGCAAGATGGGAGAAACGCCACTTATAGCTAGTGTATCAGATTCTAGTAAAGAGATGAAGCAGCTTCTACGGACCTTTAATGCATACATGTAGCAGCAGCAACAACACCATCAATAGAAAATGCTGCAACAAATACAGCTTCAAGCCATTTATGAGGTTGCAGCTATGAAGGCTATGGAAGCAATAATAGAAAATCAAAAGATCTTTGAAAGTCGAAATATTTCAAGCTATCTGAAGCTTTATGAATCAAATTAGGTGGAGTTCTTTGGTGTCCATGTGCATATGATGAGCCAATACTTTGTGTGGCTAGTCACTTTATCCCTTAAACCATGCATTAATGAGCTTTATGCTTTGAGTCCTAATTTTGGCCTATCTTTTAGAAAGCCTTGAAGGAAGGGTATTTCCTAGAAGATATTGGGATGGATACGAGATGCAACTTCCATGAATGAATGCACAAGCCGTTGCTGGTGACAAAGCCACTATGATAGTTTTAGTCCAAGTTTAATTAGATGGATATTGCAGGTCAAGGAGCCAAGTTAGAGCACGAGAAGGTGGAATTATTCCTAGAGGCAATGGATCCAATTCATCAAGTTCAATTAGGAGATCTTGGAAGATATATTGTACCCTATGGGTCTCAAGATTGATTGGCAGAACACAAAGGATGATGCCACTACTTTGGTGAAGTGACAAATGTGGAAGGCTAGACTATAGAATGGTATTGGATCTCCTAAGATTCCTCGAATTTATATGTCTTCTACTACCCTAGCCTTGGCTCATGTCTCTATGCCTATGCGCATGTTATGCCTACACCTATCTTGCCTACATCTACTTCTATACTTACACCTGTCTCTATGCCTATGTTTATGCCTATGCCAGTGCCAATACCTATGGCTACGCCACTAGCTTCTACGACTCTATCACTCTAGAACAATGGTATGGATGAGCTAATTAAAAGTTCAAGAGATCTAAATCTTGATGTTTCAAGAATTACAGGGCCATCTACTATGCTTGAAAGAGCAAGACCTACACATGTGCCTCTAAGAAGGGACAATGTTAGGAGATGTATTTGGTGTGACAATCTTGAGCACCAATGCAAGGATAGTGATTTTTTCAAGGATGCAAGGAGAAAGAATTTGGTATTTTGGGGGATGAAAATAAAATATACTTAATAGAGACTGGTATGCTTATGAATCCAAACTTTGGCATTAAAGGTGGGATGAAATAGACTCTTGAGAACATGGATGCATGACCATCTTACGTGGCTAGAGGCAATGCTTCTACCTATGATAAAATAAGTAAGAAGTACGGACTTTTGCATTGGATATAGCACATAGGGGTAAAATGTAGCAATCAGAGTTGTCTAGTGTAGGGCAAAGTATAAGGAAAGAGACTCGATGGGATGCACTCGTGGATAGTTACTCTATCTATGCTTATGTGGCAAGGACCTAGGGGATTGAGGTACTTGTTGAGGAGAAGAGAAGAGAGGATGATGAAGCTCCTAGTATGTCTAAGAAGACTAGAGGGGGTGAGCCTATTGCTCTCCCTCCTAGGTCGGTTCTTGAGCAAGTTATGGATGATGCACAAAGAAAATAGAAGAAGTAGGATACGTGACCCAAGAAATAGCTTGGCTATAAGTTCTTTTTAGACATTGAGAATGCTTCTGACCTCAAGAAAGTTCTTGAAAAATTGATTTTAAATAATAAAGTGGAGTTCACTTTAGGAGAAATCTCACGATTTGCTAAGAGGGAATTCCATGAGGAGATCATCAATATTATAAAGAGGAAGGGGCAAGTAGTGTAGATTGCAGAAGGACAGGGTATCCAAATTGAGGAGTTGCTTAATGTGAGTGAGGATGAGGCTCATGAAGAGAATGCTACTATATGTTTGAATGTTGTTAAGAATGCATAGCCAATGCATTATGTGGATGATGACACACATATCCTAGTATCTCAAAGTCACTTTTCTAGGCCTCATTGGGCTCATGCCACCATGGAGACAATGGTCAAAATAGGTGAGATGGATACTCCATGTATTGCTTTGCTTAACTGTGTGTCAGAGATTGATGTTATTGTGTGGAGAGTTTATGAGAGTGAAAAGTGGTCAGTTGATGTGGAACACAATTTGCAAATGAGAGCTACCAATGACACTACAAGGGAATCGTATGCCACATGCCAATATATAGGTGATGTATAGGAGGATTTTTATTTCTTTGTGTAGGACACTTACTCATATGATGTTATATTTGGTCAACCATCTATTATAAAGGCACGCATGGAGACAAAAGTGATGGATGATAGCTCTACTTATGTAGGAGTCTGTAGAAGAGATGGGATGAGAGTTATTCAATTCATGATAGTATATGTTAACTATCCTAGGAACAAAGATTCTTTACAAGATGCTCCTCTACCTGTGGCAGATATGGATTTTCACTAGGTAGAACTATCCTATGGGATCATAATGGTACTTTGGATGGGACCAATTCTCGCCTCTTGCTAGTGGAGTTTTTTCTTCTAGCTTTGTTAGACTTTGTAGAGAATTTTTACTAATAATTATGTTTCTTATCAGAAGGTTTCAGATATGCCTAGATTTTCTAGGTAGTACATATATAAGAGAATGAAAGCATTCAGGGAGACAATTGTTTTGCATGATGATGAGTACATTTATGGTATGTATGATGGTTTGACTTGTGCATATACTATCACAAAACTTAAAAAGATGCTAAAAACTAAGGATTTGAGTTGTTCTAGTATTTTCTTATTGCATTCATTGGACATGTGTTATGTGATTGCCGCATTATGCAATTAAAGGCTAAGGTATCTTAGCAAATGGAGTTGAGTGTTGAAATAGTTTAGCAAGGAGCAGAGATGGCTAATTATTGTCAACTACTAAAGTTCTTGAGGACTAAGGCATCTCAACCAATAGAGTATAGGGATGATTCTATGTAGCCCAATGAGTGGAAGGGTGATTATTTTTAACCCATAGAGTTGAGTATTATGCATATATAGTGACTTGAGTTTTCCAAGAGACTAGAAAGAGGCCAGGGTTGACACTAAGTATAAAACTATGGACAAGAAGGCTAAACTAGTTGTAGGTCTATGACCTTTGGATAGTGATAAGTAGATGAAAAGGGCCACAAGGCAACCAAGCTTGAGGAATCCTACACATATTGGTTGCAAAATTTCAGCGAAAAGATTAGCGAAATTGAAAATTAAGAATGATAAGCTCTTGTGACTTGCAAAAAGATGGTGCTTTGTGGATATATTATAGAAGCATGGTAGAGCGTTTACTTTTTACCCATAGGAGATTGGGTGTGTTGATCTTGAGGTTGTGGCACTAATGGTTATCTTTAAGATTCCCCGCATTTCTCGAAATATTTGGCCGATTCTTGTGCCTAAAGTGCATCTACCAAAGTTGATTGAGTTGCTGACCTGGTGCTGAATGAGAGGATTTGAATGGGGATACTTGAGCTTTTTTTGGTGCCCTATTTGGATTCTTGGTTGGCAATTTCTAAGAAGAATGGTTCTCTTAAGTTTATCCAAGATTTGTAGCCAATGAATTGGGTGATTATCAAGAATGTTGGTGCAGGTCTAGTTGTGGTGGCTGATTTTGCTAATGCTTTTGCAAGTCGAGCTATCTTTACTCTTTGCGATCTGTATTCAGGATATGATTAGTTTGAGCTTGCATTAGAGATTAGAGACTTGACCACCATGAAAACTCCATTGGGCCTTGTTAGAATGCGCACTTTACCATAGGGAGCTACAAATTCATTAGCATATACAATGAATGCTATGAACAAAGTCCTACATGACTACATCCCTTAGCTTACCATGCCATTTTTGGATTATGTGCCTATTAAAGGTTGTGTAGAGGAGGAAAAGGATGAGATATTGGATACTCATGGATGTAGATGCTTTGTTGTTAATCATATTATGGGTTTTGCCTACATTGAAAGAGGTGAATTTGACCTTATCAGGACTGAAATCAGTTTTGGGAATGAATGAAGTGCTTAATTGTTGGACATATGTGTGGTTACTACAGTAGAACACCTTCTCCTAATAAGGTGGATTCTATTAAGAACACTGCAGAGTTTTGCACTTTAGATTTAGAGGTGAAAAGGTTTCTTAGAGTATGTGTGTTTTACATTAGATGGATTCCACATTTTTCCCATGTAGCGGATGTGTTATATCACTTACTTCACAAGGGGAAAATGTTCTTTTGGGATGAGAGGCATGCTAGAGCTATGAGGAAGCTTAAGTAGTTATTGCAACTTGCTCTAACTCTTAGGAAGGCAGATTATGCTTGTGAGAGGATTATTGTGATCACAATTGTGACACTAGCCCTATTGTAATTGGTTGGGCCATTGGTCAAAAGGATGAGGAGGGCCATAGGTATGTTATTATTATTTTTGGATCAAATGTCGTAAATAAGAGGCAATGTAGGTATCCACAAATCAAAAGAGAGCTTTGGGCTATTGTGACTTCTCTTAAATGCGATAGTGAATATTATATTCGTTCTTCAGCTGTGGTGGAAATTGATTGTTTGCCTCTATTGGAGATGATCACTAGTTGTTCTACCCCTAACAATGCAATGTTTTGATGGATTGTATACATTAAGTCTATGAACCTAGAATTAAAGCATATTGCAGGGAGGGACAATCTAATGTGACTAATATGCTTTCTAGAGCCAAGTTTGAGGATGAGGATTCATTTCTTGCAAAGGATGGAGAGGTTGAGATTTTAGCTATGGTTGGTCACATGTGTCATGTCGCTTCTTGCGAGGCATTTTCGAAGGAGCTCTATATAGGGGATTGCTTGCAAATTGGTCAGTGTTTGAATACACTCACTAAAAGGGCTAAATGGTTGGATGTGAAGTACAAAAAGATAATGTATAAGGCCTATGGTTATTTCTTGAAGGATGGGTTGCTATATAAGGATCCTAAAAAGAGAAGTGGGATTCCCTTGCAAGTAGTCTATGACAAGACTATGTAGCTACAAATTACGAGTGAGTTTCATGAGAGATTATGAGCTAGACAGAAAGGTGTGTGGCTACATATGAGAATATCAAAGAACATTATTGGTAGAAAGGGATGTATAAAGATGTATCTCACTTTGTGGAGGCATGTAAGGAGTGTCAGCTGTATTCTTCAGTGTGGCATAGGGATAAGATTCATCCAACCTATCCACTTTGTATGCACTATAAGTGGGTTGTTGATTTGATTACTATGCCAATTGGAATTTAGCAGATAAGGTATATAGTTCTTATAAGGGAATATCTTAACAATCAGGTTGAAGGGAGAGCATTAAGGATGAAGGCTACCAATGTCATATACAAGTTTCTACTTGAGATATTTTGTAGGTATAGATGTGTGGAAAATATTATTGCAAATCGAGGAGAGTTGGATGCAAATGAGGCTAGAGTATCTTCCTCTAGACATGGCATTAAACTAGTTTTGAATTTTACATATAATCTAGAAGGAAATGGAAGAAGTACGAGAGGTCATCTACCTATAGTGAAGGCTTTAGCCAAAGCTTGTGCTGGGAAGATCAAGGATTGGGCAAGGATGTTGCCCTATGCTCTTTGGACAAATCACAATACACCTAGTATTACCATTGGATACATGCCTACAACATTGATGTATGGGCAAAAGCTAGTTATGCAAATAGAGGCTTGCGCACTTGGAGTGTTTTACCTTGGCAAGAGGGTATGTCTAGGGAGGAGCTCTTAGCTCTTTACATTTGCCCGCTTGATCAAAGGTCAGAGGATGTACAATGTGTAATGCAAAAACTCAAGGAAGCTAGGCTATGGAATAAGGACAGGTTCGATAGAAAGCAAAGGGCTATGGCCTAGAGCAGTGAAAGAGGGAGATTGGATATTGGTTTATAATAGTAGCCTAGAAAATCAGCATAGCACTATTCGAAAGATGGTGAAAGGGTAGTTTGGGCTTTATATGGTGAAACATGCATATGATAATGCTACTTATGAGTTGGTTGAGCTTAATGGGACAATCTTGAGGGTACCTATTGTAGGCAAGAGAATCAAAAATCTTCAAGAAGAGGGATGATGATGCATATGCAATGGAAAATTTAGGAGAGGATGATCATATGGCTAGAGAGATTGAAGAAGAGGCAATGGATGGTGTAGAAGAGGATGCTAATACTTTTGATGCTGAGGATGAGAAGCTCAAGTTGTTTGTGGAGCCTAGAGGAGAGGAAGATGGGTAGATCTGGCCATCCAAGGGTTGCGTAGGTTTAGAGGGGGTAGATGTCATGACACTATGCATTCATTCCTAAAAAACCTAGAAAAACAGGTGCTATTGATTGCATAGTTGGAATAAAGAGACTGTGTCACTCTTATATGTTTTGTTAGTACTCTGATGCTTGATCATGCTTTCCAAGCAACTGAATAGGAGGATAAGTGTGGTGGATAAGCATTGTGATCAGAAAAGGGTGCCTTATTGATGGAATGAAGCGAGTGCAAGATGATATTGATGAGATGAAGAAGGTAATCATGACCCACAAGCTTTTGGAATGTGAGGTGTGAGCCGACCTCAAAGTGATTGTGTGTCAAGAAGCCTAGAGACTCTAGCCAGAAAGATTACTTGCAATCTTGCATTAGCCATCATGAGGCTAGGATAATACATGTGATCTTAATGGAAGCTAGGTTATTGTGAGAAAGGTGCAAAGTATACAAATTGGGGAAAGAAGGAGGAGAAGAGAAGCATGCATAATTGCATGCAAGCCAGCTCTAGCTAGCATTTTGGCAGCTATATGGTGAAAAAGCAAGCCGTTTTTACATGATGCCAGTCCTGTTTTTGGTGGGGGGGAATAATAGTGAAGGGAGACGAGGAATTGAGGAGGACAGGCAAGAAAGAGAAAAAAAGGAAATATGCAACATAGGGTGGCAATTGTGAGGAGTGACAAGTCGTTGTGTTTTGCTACAACATCATCTTTGATGACTGGCGTCATGGCCGTGAATCGAGCTAGAAAAGGAAGGATCAGGAGAGGAGTTGAGAACTGTGAGTGTGACAAGGGAGAAGAATGATAATCTCTACATGCACCTTACAAAGCTGAAAGTCTCTAAACTGACATCAACTGCACTACATGATTATTCTCAGTATCGTCTTCTACTTGACGAAGTTTAGTATGTGCGCTCTACGTGCGGAGGCAACCAATGATGGTGTGAACTAGCTCTCACGCCTATAGCAATCTAAAAGAAAGGAGGAGTGCCATCATGTCCAAGGACAACCCGATGTACAGAATGGCCTCATGCTGAGTTGGCTGGCATCGCATGTAATTGCTGATAGTCACCATGAGAGTGACAGTTGGACACAAATTTTGTAGAGAGTGAAGGCATTCATTCATCAAGAAGGTGGCCATGAGGAAGATAGTGATTGCAATAAGAAGGTGCAATGATGACTATTTCATTAGAGCAGTTTTGACTCCAATTTCAATCATGATCATGTTGTCCACAAGGCCTACAACTAGGTTCCAAGAAGCAAAATAATTGGCAAACTAGCCAACATCCAATTCTACCACTATCTAACATATGAACATAACAACCATGCACTGAAACTGTAGAGTTAAAGCTCCTTATTCTGGACCTTGAGTGTAAAAGAAAATACATACATCTAGATGATGGTGAACGCAATACGAAGCTAAAAGAACATCGCAAGGTGAAAATAAGAAAGAGACAATATGCTTGAATCATAGTGCCCTTTTGTGATGATAACCATCAATTCACCTTTAAAACAAGTTAGGAAATTAGAGGACAATTAGGAGATGGTAGATAAGATAGTCTAGTAGTAGCTAATAGTGTATGGATAGGATTTTAGGAGCTACTTTATGGGTGATTAGAGAGGTATTCACAACACTAATCTCTGCTATAAAGTGAGAGAAATTAAACCTTATAGGTGTCCCAAATTGAGGCTGATCACTTGTCTATTGCTCTAATGTTGAAGGGCAATTGCATTGATCCACAAATCCACAGAGGATAATGAGTCAAGAACGATTATCAGGCAAGTTCGAGAAGTTTGCAATTGACAGTAGGTTGGATATATCAAAAACCTCTTTCACCATGAACCACTGGAGTTTCCATTGCAAGAATATGTGTCATTGGAACACACATAGCACACATATCTAGAAATCCAAGGATGGATATCCCTCAAGAAAGTACAAGAATTTGTACACAAAGGTAAGGACAAAGGGTATATTTAGGTATGGATCTATTCCCCCAAGAAAGTACAAGAATTTGTACACAAAGGTAAGGACAAAGGGTATAATTTAGGTATGGATCTATCTTTGTTCATGGAAGATAAGTTGTGATGATGAAGACGAAGTGTACGAAAGGATAAAATAAGCTTTAAATATAATTGGAACAATTCTCAAAGGGTATAGTTTGGTTTGGAGCAATTTTGACCTCGTTTAGATGGATTTATATGCAATTTTGGCCTTATTTAGATTGGACTTGACCAATGATTGGATGAATAAATTGCATTGCCTTTTTTACAATAAAGATATATTTTGAAATGACTATTTTCCTCATTTTTATGTACATGCACTAAATGTGATCGTGCCAGAAACTTGTGTTGCTTAATGGGTGAATTAATAAAGCTAATTATAAATATCTATACTACAAGACTATTTGGCATATCTTGCAAGCTTCCACATTCAACCAACATTGATACAAGGCACTTGCCAAGGATTGGATGTGATTCCAACCCTTCTTCTAGTATATAATTATACAAGCACTTGGCATGATCTATTTTCTTCTCATGTCTACACTTTTACAAAGTGTCAATCCAATTCTATAGCTTAGAATGCACTCCACCTTCCTCTACCTAAATAAGTTGGATGATCAAAATTTTCTTGAAATATATAGAGTATCATGCTACTACATTTCTACACAACCATTGGTGTAACTCATCATGCCATGCTATGAAGCATTTAGGAAAGATCTCCCATTGGTTAGGACTTGTTTTTCATCGAGCTCAAAACATGTCAGCTTTCTCCACTGTATCATGTGACAAACCCAATATACTATTAGAGGCAATGGATGTGCAATGGCCTTAGGAAGTGAAATACCCTTTATAATAGCTACAATGTATGCGCATATTAGGGAAATATTACACAAATTAACAAAGATTGAGCCAATTAAATGTAGACAACAAAAATGACCAAGAGTAGCTGGTATTGCCTAAAATGTACAAAATATGTGTACATGATTTTGAAGTTAGCTAGTATGGCTTCTAGTACCTAATAGGCTACATTAGGAAAAAACTGGACTCAAAAATGGGGTTATGGTGATACTTTTGCAAATAAACTCTAAAGTTGTCAAGCATTGGATATTTACAATGTACTATTCGAGCTCTTTCTGTTGATTTATAGCTCTTTCAATTTTTTATATGTGGTTGTTTAGCACTTGTATCTAATACTCGTAGTGTTTTCTTTTAAATGCCCACTAGCGCCCACAAGCTTATGCACGACTTTCCCTATGAAAGATTCTTGTGGATGGGTGGGGTGGCCCTAATTAGTCAAGTGGCTTCTCAATAAGTTTAAGTGTCGAGTTGAAATACTAATTTTCCCCAAGGTTCAAATCTTAGATTTAATAGCAAAACATTATTTTAGGAGTCCATTGTGAGATTGTGCCTTATCGACAAAGGGGTTGAGGTTTTACTCCCCCTCATTTCTCAATCTCATTGAACCTACACAATTATTGCTCACTTTGAGTTTAGATCAATCACACAAGTGACTTTCTTAACTTGAGACTAGACTACCATTTAGATAACCTCAGTCTAGTCTAGGAACCTCACATCAATTATTGTGGGTCAAGCCAAGTGCTTTGCATGAGAGGTAGACCTAGAAGCTTTCTAGCCAACTAAGCATGTGTGTTCCATGGGATTTGGGTGGTGTCACTTAGAATACACAACTAGGCACTACTAAATGTTACTCCCTAGCTTTCTAAATTAGTAGGTCACATGTGGTATTGCAACCCAATTTCCAAATAGAGATTGGGTAAGAAAATGAGATTAAAGGTAAGATTTAGATATTTTCTATTGTTTTATTTGAATTTAAAGAACTAATATTCCAAGGTATTAACCAGAGGATCTATTTTCCCTCAAAATATTCTTGTTCTATTTGCATTTGACAAACTATTTTACAAGGCAGTAACTAGAGGATCTATTTTCCTTGGGGACATTCTTGATTAGCTTATGGACAACAACACATCTTTGAGGCCATGTATGCTTTGGTCTAAGGGTTGAGTGATTTTTATTTTTGACACTCCATTTTCTTGATTAGGCTTGCAACTATCTTTAGGCCTAACTTCCTAGATTTCCAGACGTAGAATTGGCAATAGTGGTATTGAAATCTCTTAGTTGATGATGAGAAGATCAAGCACATTAAGAGGGATATTAATAGATCAAAATCCTTGAGCAACTTTGTCGACCACTGGTTTGTCCATGGTATACTCATGTTGTCATGTCACTACACGGACACACTGTGAAAAATCCTAGAGTGCATCATCATCTAACTTTGTTATTGATCTAGAGAGTTAATGCCATATTAGTCATTAGTGTTGGTATCCAATATATGGATAGTTTCAAAATATGGGATTTTTCGACAAGTTTAGCCTATTTTTTATATTTTGGATATTATTTCATGTAAATATCTTAAAAAGGTATAGAAAACTTCTAGAATAGGGTGACATGCAAAAAGCAAGTGGCTGTTTTCAATCAGTTTTGGGAGATCTCATGCAAAAAGAAGGGGCTTTTGAATTCGCACAATGCACAATCGTAGTTTACAAGGAACAAATAACACTTTGAAGCATAGGTGGAGAGGTCATGCTGAATTTTTTAAAGGATGTGGATTACCTGGGGTGGTCAGTTGATCATGTATATGTGACTTATTTCTTTTGTCGATATCTTATCTGTTGCTATTATGTTGGATGTGCCTCAACGTATTTCTCCTTCTAAAGGTTATGTATGGTCTTCCAAATGTGTGGTTTCTATGATGCAAGCTTGTTTTTCCAGTCAAAGCTCACAGTTTGTAATTTCTTCTTTGGCATAGGATATTGATATATGGACCTACTTGGAGTTTGAAGTCCAAAAATTCAAAGTTAGTGCCATTCAATTTTTGTGATTGCAATCACCGAGCACCACATGGAGGAGGTGTTGAAGACACATAAGTTTGAGAGAAAGAGCATGCAAAAAAAGAGACATGAGCACGAACGAGAGTAGATGAGGGCCCTCCAAGAAGCAAAAGATGCCATAGGAGGCCATGAGGTTGCCAAGGAAGATGTTCATTAATGGGTTGAATCTAGAGAAGCTATAGAGAGAGTGGATCACAAGTGGTGGGGAGAGGACCACAGAGATTGAGGAAAGGTTCTCATACATATTACTAATTGTTTACATTTATTTGATGGTATAGTCTTTCTTGAGTACAAAAGTCATGTGAAAATTTTATGCTTCTTTTGTGGAAAATGTATGCATGACTACAATTGTGAGAAGGCTTGTTTATTTTGATTATAGTTGGACTAATTGAAGTGGTATCATGTGTGATGAACCCTAGAGCATTACCATTAAGAGAAGGAGGCTCCTGCCCATGTCGAAGGGCCCCCACTTTGATTGTGTTGACCCTCATGTGCACTGAATGTCATATGGGTCACCACCAAACAAGAGAGGCATCTCCTTGGGACGACCTCCCTTATATCGCTTGGTCGTCACATTCAAAGTGTAGGCTACTCAAATTCGATGCCATTCTCAACTATAGTTAGCTCTAATGTGGTTTGCTTATGCCCCAAAGTAGACTTGTCCACATTGATATGAGAGATTACTCAAATGAGACACAAGGAACCTACATTTATAAAGCTATTTATTATGTAAAAGAAGTGTCTAGATTCCATAAACCGGTATTGTGGGACTACTAAATTTGGTACTCAAAAGTTCCAATACCACCAATAATGATACAGTGAGACCAACAATTAAAGTGCTAAGAAAGTACTTAAAACTACCAATTTTGGTACCCTGGGATAGAGAAAACCACCAATAAAGATAGACTAAGAGAGAAGTATGGAATGAATCTAGAATACAAAATAAGTGTTGAGAGCTAGGGAGTGCGCTATCCAAATGCTAATTGGGATGCTTAAAATTTAGGCTATTCTACTTTATATTTGTACAACTTTTGTTCTATTCCTGTGTTCTTGCTTTATGCCTCTATTGATCTATGTCACTATCATTGTAGCAACTATATCTCTTTATAGGAGTGAGTCAAGCTTTATTTTGTGATTGTTAAGTATAGATGGACTTCTTAGGTGATGATGATATGTATATTTCTTTCCTAGTCCAAGTCTTGGTTTTAGGTGTATCTCCTTGAATCTTACATGTAGGTGCCTACTTTTCTATAACTATGTACCTACATGTAAGATGCACAACATTGTTTATTATCTCTTTACACATGAACTTCTTTTCTTTTCTTATTAGGAGCTCACAGACATTAAGAGAGTAGTTAGAGATAATGTGATGCAAACAATTCCTTTGATCATGTGAATATAAAGTAAGATAAACAATGCAAATAAGAATGTACCTTTTTATTATCAATATGGAAGCTAAACAAACTAGGAAGTTGGATGTCTTCATTGTGCAAGTCCGTTCTCAAATATTGTAATGTGCACATTGAACCTATCTTCATAATGATCAAAAGTTCACCATCTAATCAAAGATCAATATCTTGTAATGAATTTCTAGAAAATTCCCACACGTCTTGGTCTAGTGGCACCAGTTTTTTGCAAACATAGTGTCATCTTCTATACAAAAATATCATGATGAAGTTTTGAGTGGCAATCATATACTTGTAGATAATAGAATCTAATTGCACCTTGTATGCAATTCAATCTTGTATCTTTGTATCCCAGTATGCATCCGTAAACTCTAGGATATTGTTTGCATTTGGGTACTTCACTAAGAACATGGTTCTTGAGGTCAAAACTTAGTGCTAGAGAAGAAGTCTACAAAAATGACTATAGGCATGGAAGTGGATATTTTTCTTTACCTACCTAAAATGTTAGGCTTTAGTAATTTCTACACCTTGTGAAAAATTTAAAACCTATAACTCTCGCTTATTCTAGAGTCTGGTAATGGCCACTCTTTGCTCTTGAAATCTAGAAGAGGAAGGTTGGACAAGGCTCCCCATTGTCCACTAGAGGGAGATGAAATGTAAAAATGATAATAGTGCTGCCTTGGTCCTCCACTTGTAAAGCTCTTTGCCAATAGAGCCATGGATGACATCTTGAACATCTACCACACATCCTATTGGCTACTACTCCTAGAAGCTTGATGGATACAAGTCTATTAACATCAAATGGTCTTATTGGTTATAACATGAATAAGAAACACGAGCCTTCATTCATATTAGAAAGTAAATGCAACCAAAATGCACAAAAAATTAGGTCTATGGAGAGGGAGATTATAGATAGTGGGCTCAAGGTGAAGCTCCTTATACATGAAAATATGCTGCACATGTACTTCTTTGATTGTGTTCTTGGAGCCCTGAGCCTAAAATATGATACCTTGCCCACTTAGCATGATAAAAAAGGGTTGTCTGCCAAAGATCTATTCCTCTTTCTTCAATGTATGATTATTCAACTTCCCTTTGCTATGGTCAAGGGAACCCACTTTTCCTATGCATTGAGTGTATTGAAAGTGACTATGGACTCAATGAAAGCACTAAGTCTTTTGCATCGAGAAGATGGCTCCATGGAGTAGGAAGATTGAGGGCAGAAACATGTGGTTAAGTGCAGAGAAAACAAATAGAAACTCTAAAAGGTGTAGAGTGGAGGCAAGAGAGAGGGAATGGGCATTGAGCAATCACGAGGCTTTTGCCACCTTTTTTCCCTTTAGTAAGAGAAACGATTGAAATATGATAGTAGAACAATGCTATTGAAATATGAAAGTCACTTAGCTTTATTGTTGGAAAGTGACAAATACTCTACTCATTTCAATAAAACTAACAAGATCAAAAATGCCAAATTTATTTTTTGAACTTATGAAAATGGTTTTTGAAAAAAAAGTTCCGTCAAGGAAGCCTCCTCATTGGTAGAGTTATTGTCTCTCTCTGTGCTAAAAAGTTGAAAAATGACAAACTCCTGCTAATGCAAATCATGAAACATATGCAAAACATTGATTGATTATAACTTTTCACTTCAATGCAAAAATATATAGTTATTGAAATAATGTAATAATAGCATTTGCATATGAGTGCAATATTTTGATTTTTAGTTATACTTATTTTCATATGTTCATGAGTTAGGGTTTGAATGATTGATTGTTCCATATATTGTCATATTACTTGGCTTTACATTTATTGTCTATTTATTTTATGGAATTTTCCACATATTTCTTGTTGGTTTCTTTTGTATCATTATGAGCATTGAATGTGGCTAGCAATATTACAAATTAGTGATCATTGATTAGTTGCTTTTTAGCTCGAGGTAGATTGAATTATTTAAGAATATGAGGGAAACTATTACAATGCAATAAAAGACTATGGATGCTTCTTCCCCTATCTAGTATTATTAAAATTCAAGTCCCACACCCGTAGAGAGAAGTTACCGAGGATAGAGAGAAAATTACATAGATATGCATTGGGAGTGCAAATTTGTCTAGTGGTGCACCTCACATTAAGAATCACTTCCTTATTGGTACTGTGAAGAAGTCCATATATATGTATTAGCATCCAACTGCCAATATAGCCAACCAAAGCCATTGGATAGAACTATGAAATCAAGATGGTCTCCATTGCAAGAATATCAAGTGTTGATGTTCATATGTTTGATTGATACAATGATACTATCAACCAAATGGATGTCTCTCGATCCTACACACCCCTTTCTCCTAACTTTGGAGAGTGTCGAGTATTGTATGATTGGGGAAACTATTAGTCTCATAATAAAGTGAGTGTTTATTAAACCTCTCTCCATGAGAGTTTTCATGTGACACTTTTAAAAGATGCATAAATGGCCTCCACTAGGGCTATCCTTTGTTCTAGCCATGCATTAACAATTATGGATAGTGATCGTTAAAAATATGCATAGAATGAGATTTATGAGTTTGGGGCTAAATTATCTTATTCATTTGATCATTCAATATAGCATGATGTCCTTGATAAGTATGAGTTAGAGATGAAGAAGTATGTTGAGATAATTATTCAAAGAAATTAGGACAATATCCGATTATCCATAGATTACCTTGAGCAATTGCAACATCCATTTGCTCAATCCAAGTTTTTATATATTTTGATTATTGTAAGAGCAAAGAATATGAAATTCTACTAAAGACCTCGCATGTGCATCCAAGTTCTACCATTTACCCAAATTAAGGTATCATATGCTACTTAAAAACTTATAACATTCATCCAACTTCCAATACCATGAAGACATTTTGAAGGTTTAGATGGTAATGAAAAATAAGGAGTGCTTCACTAGCATCAAGTTGGGCTATATAATCTAATGTCTCTAATACCTATTTTTTGATTGATATTAAGCTTCCGTTCATCTTCCACGTCTGTTATGATGGCTTGTGTTGTTCTGCCACGGTGCTCATACTGAGCGTGCGCATCGTAGCTGCTTACTAGATGCTGAATCGCCTCTAAAAAAACTCCTAAGTCAAGTACATCATTGTCGGAGGGGTTTTTGTTGAAAGGTCGAATCCATCGGGGATCAGAAGTAGAAGGAAGTAGAGATAGGAGATGAAAGAGAAGATAGAGAATACCCAAGTGATAAACACTACAAAAAAAAATCACAATGAATTGAATCAATATGTATTAAAAGAACCAAGAATTTTCGCACTACTTAGAAGTAATCTCCAGGCATTAGTTCTTTTGGAGCTCCTTCGTAGACCAAACTCTTTCATTGCTGCCCAGAACCTAAATCTGATGGCTCCGTTGGCTCTGAAAGGGGGGTAAAACCCTAGGACACATGGTCACAAATCTCCCAGATCACTCCTTCTCCTTTCAGTTCAATCTGCAGTTTTCAGCCTGTTTAAGCAATCGTGATGCGCGCAATTTCGTCTGTCTTTTTTATGAAAAAACTCCTAATTGGCTGAAAAAGCAACTAGCTTTTTGCATGCCATCCTAATCTAGAAGATTTTTCTAACTTTTTCAAATTTTTACAATAAATAATATCAAAAATAGACTAAAATTATCCAAAAATCTAGTATTTTTGGATAATCCATGCAACTCACACTAGTACTAATGGCTTAGATCACATTGACTCTCTAGATCAATAGAGAAGTGGAATGATGATGCATTTCATACTTTTTCACACTGTGTCCTCATAACGTCACGACATCCACCCCCTCTGAACCTACACATCCTCTGGTATGTGCCAAAATCTTAGTTGTTACTGGATTCTGAGTCCTTCTCATCCTCTGCAACCATATCCTTTACTTCTTCATCTTCCATATCTTCCTGGCTAGCCCTTGTATCATGGCCATTATTTTCTTCCAATTCTGGCAACTCATAGGCCGTAGATTCCTGCCTTTTGAATAATTTGATTCTTTTCCTTGCTACCGGAAGTTTTATGGCTGTCCCATCCAGCTCATTTAATGCATAAGTAGCATTATCAAACACCTGTCTTACCACATAGGGTCCAAACCATCTTTTGGAAACTTAACGCATGACACTATGCTGGTTATCTAAACTATTATCATAAACCAATACCCAATCCCCATCTTGTATGGTTCTTGGTCTCAATCTATGTCTTTTGTCAAACCGTTTCTTGTTCTGTATCCTTGCTGCCCTTAACTTTGTAGTTGCTGCCTCTATGTCTTCTGACTTTCTTTCCAACTGTTTAATGCGTAAGGCCAACAACTCCTCTCAATTCAACTCCTCCTCCCAAGGTAACACACTCCATGTGACTTTCATCTCTTCTATCGGCATGATAGGTTTTTGACCATACATCAATTCTACAGGCATATATTCTGTAACAGCACTATGAGTTGTTCAGTCAGCCCACAAAGCATAAGGGAGCAATTGTGGCCACTCTTTTATATTCTCTCCACATGCTTTTGCCAATGCTTCACAATAGGTGGATGACCTCTTTCACTTTTGCCATTTCCTTCAAGGTTATAGGTTGAAGTTAAAGCAAGCTTTATCCCCAACCATGCAAAGAAATCATGAGCTTCATCTGCATCCAATTCACTCCTATCTGCTGTAATTTTTTCCACACAGCCATATCGACAAAAGATATCTTCTAAGAGAAAAGTACATATGGCATTTGTCATCTTGGTATGTAGAGCTCTCCCTTCCACTTGATTAGTCAAGTCTTCACGAGCAAGCACAAGATACCTCATTTGCCAAAGACCTGTAGGCATTGTGACCAAAGCCACCACCCACTTAAAATGAAGAGACAATGGATATGTGGGTTGCAATCCATCCCGATGTCTCACAGTTGAATACATTTGATATGTCGTACATGCTTCCACAAAGTGAGCAACATCCTTATACATACCCTACCACCTTTGATTTTTGTAAAAGTACCCCAAACACTTCTATGACCAGCCCACAAGCTTTCATGAAATTCTTGCATTACTTTTACTTGTGAAGCTCTGTCACCCAAAACTCGCAATGGCATACCATGTTTCCATAAGTATCCATGTTTTAAGAAAAATCCATAGGCTTTCCTCTTGATCTTCTTCAACTCCTCATCTGACCCTTCATCTCTCTTTGTTAATGTATTGAGATATTGACCAATTCTCAGCCACTCTCCTGCATATTTGTCTTCCAGAAACACTTCTACACAAGATGCAAAACATCTAAAGTGTCTTCTCTTTGTTGTCCAAGCTTCTGTTAATGCTATAGCAACACCTTGCATTGCTAAATTCACTCTTGCAACATCATTTTCAGCCATAAGAAAGTCATCTTCTTCCTTCTCATCCATCATCCCATCTTCATTCTCATAGTGTGCTCGAGATAACATGTCTGCCTGGGTTATCTCTTCCTGCAATATGCTGAAATTCAGGGTTCAAAGATTTGATGTATGCAATCCATCGGAGCATAAAAATGTCCGGGGTAGCACAACTAGTAATCATATCCAATACAGGCAAACAATCAGTCTCAATGACTACATGATCACCCATAAAATACTCCTTATCACATTTAAGGGATGTTACAATTCCCCATAATTCTCTTTTAACTTGTGGATATCTTCTCTGTCGTTCAGTCAATACTTTAGCACCAAAGCGAATTGCATATCTTTGTCCTTCCTCATCATCTTGCCCAATTGCCCATCCAATCCCGATTGGACTTGTATCAACATTAATAATGATAGGCTTTCCATGTGAACAGTCAGCCTTTCTCAACGTAGGAGTAGATTTTAAGAGTTGCTTCAATTTATTCATTACTTTCTAATGCTTCCTTTCCCAATGAAATTTTTTTACCTTTCCTTAGAAGCTAATAAAGAGCATCGGCTACATGTGCAAAGTGAGGAATCCATATCAAATAGAACACACATGCACCCAAGAATCTGCGCACCTCTGATACATTCATGCATACATCTTGCATTCTATTAATCCCATCTATTTTTGCTGGTGATGGCCTTCGCCCATAAGGCCCACACATATGCCCAACAATCAAAACCTCTTCAACTCCAAAGATAGATTTTTTTCCAGAAAGAGTGAAATGCACCTCTTTTAGACGTGTCAAAATCCTCTGACAATCCACAATATGATCTGCAACAAACTTCTGCATCCATGAGCATCCATCTCTTCATTCTTTTCATCCACTGCACACCCTTTATTGGAACATCATCCAAGAAGGGCATAGTCAATTGTGGTATAAAATCCCTGAGTACCCTACTCATAGTATTTGTCATGTGTGCCACTGAGTTTGTTGCACCCTGTGGGAGAGTACACATCCGTACTAACCCCAAAGGAGTCTTCACGGTTGTGATATCCGTGCTTTGAATCGCAAGCTGAAACTGATCATACAAAAGCCTCTGCAAATTCATCAACCACAGGACCTGCACCCACATTTCTTATGGTCGCTTTATTGACCGGTTGCATGTCTTGAATAAATCTCAAAGCCCCATTGTTTTTGGGCACAGTAAACCAATGATTTGAGTACGGGGCTGAAGAAGGCTCCAAGATCTTCATGCAAATCTTTTCATTTAGCAAATCCATCAGCTTTGGCAAGTAAGCTTTAGGCATTGGAATAGGCCTCAAGTTCCATGGTACATGTGGCACAGTAAATATGACCATAGGAGAGACAAAATTTGGATCCACACAACCTATTTCACTTGGTTGAAATGCAAATGCCTTCCCATGTCTAGCCAACATCTGCATAAAATAGTTTCTCTCAGCAGGCAAAAGAAACCCTTATGCACCAACTTTCAATTCCTGTAATGTTTTAGATGTAAACTGATGACCTATATCTTTAGGATCCCGTAAGCTTGGCTACCTTGACACTTTTTCATACATACCCTCACTCTCTAGTGGAAGTGGCAAAGCAATTGGTTTCACCTTTTTGTCAACTGTCTTATACTTTGTCTCCACAAGTGCTTCATCCCATTGTAATCCTTCCTGCCGAGCAAACAATGCTATAACATCATACATATCCAAAGAACATACTGACAACACTCTATTTTCAGCCTCATTTTCTGCATGTATAGTTGTTGAAATTTCAGCCATAGTGTCAAAAATATTCAGCCCATAAAGGATGCCTGAAATGCCATCATTTTCAGCTACTAACAACCCCAATGATCTCAGTTTCTTAATAGCCCATTTCATAGATATGCGTTCAGCCCTACACATAGCTTCCATAGGCTTAAATCAACATGAACTGTTTGCTGTAAACTGAGAATTACCAATAGTAAATACATGCTTCATTTCATCAAGAGGCGAGTACACCCTCTAAACAACACTACTGTAGCCCCGCATTACAGCAGTGCTTAATGAAAATCCAGGTCTTTGAATTCCCTTGCATTTGGAACCAAAGGAGACTCTCGAAGCGTATCACGATTTCTAGGATGATTAACACAAACAGTAAGAAATTGGAATGCTTTCCTCCCATCTTTGCTTCTGACTCTTGCATAAGCAGAATCATCATCAAGTACCTTTGTTTCCATATGCACTCCTGTAATATAGGGCTGGCCCAAAATCACTGCATATGAGGAATTATCTTACACAAAGAAGTGTTGCTCTTCCTGTACATCACCAATTGTCACTTTTACATTAAGACATGCAGCATAGAGCTCCCCTGAAGAATTATTTGCAGCCCTCATATGCAAACCATGATCAGTGTCCACAGGCCATGCACCATTTTCATACAATCCTCGCTCAATGACATTTATCTCAGACCCATGGTCAAGTAAAGCAACACAAGGAGTTTTACGCTCCCCTATTTTCACTACCGTTTTAGTGGTAGCTCTAGCCCAATGATTTCTTGTGTAGTGACTTCGAGGAATAAATCCTAGAGTCTCTTCTCCATATTGTTGCGTTTGCCTTACTCCACCATGCATATTGCTACAAGACAATGCATTTTCAGCCACTTTCTTCTCTTTTCCACATGCTGTCCACTGATTTAGTAGCTTTCTGCATAGATAATCAAGTACTTACTTCATGCTCATATTCAGCCCGAATACCCAACAAACTAGTTTCCTCTTCAAATTGCAGTAATGCACTAGTGGTATCACCAAGAAACTGACGCTTCCTTTTAATTATGTCAATGATCTCATCATGAAATTCTCGCCTGGCAATGCCAAGCACCTCTCCCAAGGTAAATTCCACCCGACTGTTTAAGATCCATTCTTCAAGAACCTTCTTAAGATCTGTGGCTGTCTCAATGTCAGATTGCAACTTATATCCTGGCTACTTGCCCTTCTTTTTGCCCTCTTGTTTGTTATTCTGTTTTTGCTTCTGGCTTACCTCTTCCATAACATGCTTGGGAGGTGGCTGATTCTTGTCATTCTTTTAGATGTCCCTGCAATATCTTCATCTCTTTTTTTTTTCTTCCACAAGTACATCCGCATTTTGTACCTTTGCTAAATATGCATACACTGAATATGCATCTACTGGTGATTCCCAACCAGTTATGCCACGAATGTCTTGCCCTGCATGAGACATTTCACTATCAGTGACCTTTCTCTTTTTAGCTGCATGTAAAGCATGTGTCCATATTTTAGTCTTTGGACCAACCATCACTTGGCCATGCATTCTATCCAACTGTAGACCAAAAGTAGAAGCATGTACCGCCGCATAAGCATTTCGGACAGCCAAGTCTTCCAACAACTTCTGCATACCTCTCTTTCCAAAATTCAAAGCAAGAGGCAATCCCATTTCTTGTGCATGGATCTTGCAATCTTTCCAAAAGATAAGCTGTCATGCCAAGGCCTCCTGATAGGCAGCACAATCCTTTCTCTCTTGCTGCAAACTATCACACCACATACATCTTTTTCCAGGCTTAGGGGCTGCTGCCCATCCCCTTTCCTCTTGCCCTTTTTCATCCAATTTTGCAACCTTCAATTGAAGATCCTGCATCCCTTTGACCAATTCATCTAAGATATCTTTCCTAACAGAGGGATCAATAGCAGGTACAACCATAGGTTTAGCTACAGAAGCGGGTGGCTTACTGGATACTTCAACTCTCTTACCCGTAACAGTGGGCAAGCTAGAGACATGCAATCTTTCTCTTCTTCTATTCTTCTTCACAAGCACAGTAACAGCTTCGTTGACATGTCTCCACTCTGTTTTCAAACTTTTCTCTGTAGTTTGATCCTCCATCAAATCATCAAGCTTCTCTTGAAGCTCAAGATCAGCTGCCTATAGAAACAATTCAATTTTCTGACTTGCAAGAGCTTGTTGTTCTGCAAGATCCAGCTGCTCAAATCTACTTTCAAATTCTCTTAACAATTTTGTAGCCACAAGACCCTTATTGGATTGTATAACTCACTCCTGAAAAGTCTTGCCTGTAATCAAACTGGTGTCCTCAATGTAAAATTCTTCCTTGAGTGTCTTCTTGAAGGCTACGCAGTCAGCATCCTGCAAGTATAATTTAGTAATCCATGTTTTCAATTCATGAACAGTAACACGTACAAAATACCGGCTCCATGCAGATGGAGCCACTCCAAAGAATTCCATCTTCTGAGCATAGGTATGTACATATGCAGATACATTCCTGCCATTGAATAACTTCACCTCACGCTCAACTGCTTGCAAAGCATTCATCACAACACTTTTTGTTTGAGCTGAAGCTTGCATCACCTGTTGTTGTTGTAGTACCTGCATAAGCATATTCATATTTTGCACCAACTGTTGCAAAACATCACTGGAGATTGTATTCGAAGGTTCTCCCATATTATCTTTCCTTCTTTTGTGACGACCTTTCACATCAGGTTCACCAATGTCGGAGGGGTTTTTGTCGAAAGGTCGAATCCACCGGGGATTAGAAGTAGAAGGAAGTAGAGATAGGAGATGGAAGAGAAGATAGAGAATACCCAAGTGGTAAACGCTACAAAAATAAATCACAATGAATTGAATCAATATGTATTGAAAGAACCTAGAATCTTCGCACTACTCGGAAGCAATCTCCAGGCATTAATTCTCCTAGAACTCCTTCGTAGACCAAAAACGTGAATAAGAAAAATCAGCTCTTTCTCTGGTGCCTGAAACCCAAATCTGATGGCTCCGTTGGCTCCGAAAGGGGGTAAAACCGCAGGACACCTGATCACAAATCTCCCAGATCACTCCTTCTCCTTTCAGTTCAATCTACAGTTTTCAGCTTGTTTACAATGATAGGGATGCACGCGATTTCGTCCATCTGTCTTTTTTATGAAAAATCTCCTAATTGGCTAAAAAAACAACTAGCTTTTTGCATACCATCCTAATCTAGAAGCTTTTTCTAACTTTTTCAAATTTTTACAATAAATAATATCAAAAATAGACTAAAATTATCCAAAAATCTCTAGATCAATAGAGAAGTTGGATGATGATGCATTCCATACTTTTTCACACTGTGTCCTCATAACATCACGACATCGTTCGGCTTGTGGTCTGAGCTTTCCTTTAACATGATCGCATTCTCATGCTCCTCCAAGCTGTCGATCAGGTTGAACAAGTTGGTCAGATCCCCTTCTCTAGTGCCGCTTGCTTATTCCTACTTTGTGCTTTGGTTATCCTCTATATCTTGGGATCTTCTCTGGTGGGTTCCTTGAGGTATTTATCTAAGTGAGTTCCTTGACTTATTGCATCCAAACCTCAATTTACCTCTACTCAATATGTATGCATTCTTTCTCGTGCACTTGTGCTCAATCAGGCTTTTAGCTGTCCTTAAGTGTACTTCAAGTGCGAAAATTTAGGGTGAGTGCAGAAAACAAGTGTCTAAGCAGCTTACGCACTCTCTCGCTTCGTTTTAGGCCTAATAGGCTTCTTGACCGGCGTCTGGCCGTCTTGTCCGTTTTTAGGGTTTCTCATTGTGTTATCTTGCCCGTTTTAGGGTTATTCAGGATCTTTGGCTCAGCTCGTTGTCGCTAGGACTTTGGATCTAGCAATAGCCTACTTGAGCTGCTAGGTGGCTATGTCCTATGAATTTGCCTATTTCCTGCGCCAGAATTAAGTTCCGCGCCTCGAGGGTACTTACGAAAGTTTACATGGCAGGAGCATTTGAAAAAATCCTGACTTGGCCCAACTCGTCCAAGTTGCAGGAGCCAAGTGTGTCACTCGGCAGAATGGAACTGTAGGCTGAGTGAATTCACTCGGACGGGCCAAGGGCTGCGAGCTGAGGGCCGAATGGTAACTAGTCCAAATGGGTCGAGGGCTGAGTGGCCGAGTAGTCCAAGTTGAGTGGGCAAAGGGCCAAGTATTCCAAGTCGAGTGGGTCGAAGGCCAAGTGTTTGGAGTCAAGTGGGCCGAAGGCCGAGTGTTCTGAGTCAATTGGGCCGAGCCTAATGGGCCGAGGGCGGAATGGTGAATTCAGTCGGGCCAAGTGTCGACTTGTCCGAGTGGTGCTGGGCCAAGTCGACGAGGGCCGAATTTTAAGGTTGGTCCGAATGCTTCACTTGGACGGGCTGAGTGAAAGGTGTCTGAGTATAGTTGGCCGAGGACCGAATGGTCAAGTGGGATGAATGGGCCGAATGGTTCGAGGGCCCATTTTGGGACTTGGCCTAGAATAGTCAACACTCAGACGGGCTAAGCCGTCCGTGACAACAGCTGCATCGAGAATGATTTCATCGAATCTAACGATCCACACAACCACCGAGCACGCCGCCTTCTAGATCACAACACATACGTAGTAGGGAGGTCCTAACTTACCTGAATCGCACGGAGAACTCCTCAATGGCAAGATTGAATCGAATCAATGCTGGAAACACACTCTCACTCTCTCTCACTCTCTCTCAATGTCAGGGCATGAAACGAGCTCTTCTCTGTCCCCTTGGCTCTTAAATCCCTTCCAGGGTAAGGTTTCAGTGTCCCCAATCACTCACTTGCCGACATTAACATCCCAAGCACTCTTTTTTCCCATTTTTGCATGACTTGTGCCCTGTTTTACCCTGTTTTACAGCAGCAAACCCTATGCTTTTCCTATCCGGTTTCCTAATCCTAACCTAGTCTAAATGCAACAACGGTCGAAGGCAAAAAACTGAAATGATTTCCATCTTTTCCAATCATCGAACCAGCAAAATAACCCAAAATACTTACTTGTTTCAAAGATAAAAAACCCAAACTTCCTACCTACCTCAAGCTCTGGTTTGGGGATGAATCCCTTATTTTGATGCTCGATATGAGACGTGCAAGGGCTCAAGCTTGAATCCTTTGGTCCTGGCAATGGAACCAAAATGTGGGAGCTTTCACTTAACCACCAAGACCCACGGACTACTTATTTCTTCAAGCGTTCCAAGCGAACTCTCATGGCTATCTCTCACCTAGCCGACGCATCGTCGATCCTCTCAGGGTGTAGTGAGCTTACCTTGATGTTGAAACGAGTTGCCTCCCCCCTCACACAAGTCGGTAGCTCCATGGTCCTAGATGCTAGCTCAAGCATCCTCAAGCCTCCTCCATCTCCAAGCTCCATTCTCCATAGCCACGTACAAGGTAAGAGAAGGGAAGAGAAGAGAGAGGAAGAGAGAATAGGAGATGGTGAAGAGCTTCACCCTCTTGATCCCTCACTCCCACACACTCACTCACTCCCTCACACTCTCACACTCCCTCCCTCAAGAACACACACACAAGCAAGAAGAAGAGAAGAAGAGAAGAAGAGAGGACTCATGTTAGCCACACACCAAAGAATGAGCTTTCATTCACTTTTTGAACTTTATATATATAAACCCTAAAACCCCCATGGGAGCCCATCCCTTGTTACATGACCAGCCATTGTGGCAATGTCCCTTTCTCTAATTCCCTCTTCTTGCTTCATGCCCTAAGCCTATACCCATCTATTCTTTTACAAGTGGCACAGGAGAAAGCCTGGCGCTCTTTTACAAGAGTTTTTAGAGTTTTTGAGGCGCCTTTCCTTTAAAATTTCTCTTTTTGCCTCAATTTAGTTTTCGAGGCCGCCTCTACGCTTTTGCTCTCTTTCTATTCTTTTTGTGCTTTTTTCTTTATTTTTCCGCCATTTCGATTTGAGGTTAATAGCTGAAAATAGAAACATTATATAGCAAGTCTTGAAATTTTCCTTGATTGTAGGAACACTATATTGGTAAGGAGTCAATGATGTTTATCACCAATGTGTCATGTTTGATGAGGTTCCATTTATCTTGGAAGTGTGTCATGACTCCGCTTATGGAGGGCACTTTGTTGGATGGTTGACTGCATAGAAAACTTTGAGAGCCAGAGGACGCCCTTGAGATAGTTGAGATAGTGATGTGCAAGCTGATTCCCGACAATGGAATCACTTTGCAAACTCCATTGCCAATTATGCCTTTGCTGAATATGTCTTTCTTAACTGTGGTCCTAAGGGGCTTTTACAATGGCCTCCTAATGTTAGTCTAGGGCTACTATGGTTGACATGTCTTGTCTTGGCCGTTGATGGTTAGTATGGGTTATGAGCTAAGTAGCAATTGACTATCTTCATATTCTATCATGGACACATCGAATCATTACGGCATATTCGTCAAACACCCCTTGCCATTTATGCAAGGGGGTTAGCTAATAATTTGATGCATTTAGTGTAGGGCCTAAATGACCATCTTGTTGGTTTAGTTTTGTGCTTCAGAAGGGTTTATGTGGAGATCGAGGGTTTGTTTTTAGCAGCCAGTGCTAAAAGGTGTGCTTTATGGTTATATTTCGTAAGGCCATTCCTATTGGTTTTAATGTTTGATTTTGTTAGGCCAAGAGAGCCATTTATTTTGTGGTGAATTGGTTGATTTCATCATGCCAAGAGGGCCATTTTTCTGTTTGGTGCATGTCCAATTAATAGTTTTCTCTTTTAGTGCTACACTAAATAGATTTGATGGAGTACCTAGAGAGAGCCTCTTGTTATGCAAAGAAGCTTCTTCTAGCCAAGTTCAGGTGATATCTTTCCTTTACAACTTCTTTCCCTTTATGTTGTATGTATATATGCATGTGGGGTTATTTTCTTTAGTTGGGGATTGTCATTCAAGGCATGACGTTCCAAGGTTTGGTTAGATATGTCTAGGGAGTTTTGAGCAGTTGTTTGCCTCTTGTAAAGACATTGTCGAGCACTCTAAGAGCTATTTTTAAGGATATTCTAGTGACCCTATTCAGTTAGCCTAGTACGCAACTGTTTTTAGGAATCCCTATTAGTAGGCAACTATAGGGAAGCTTGCCAAATGAAATAGAGAAAAAATATATAAATATGTCTAAAATATACAAGATATGGAGGTGTGTACAAAGGGATTCTAATCCTAAAATAAGAAAATAAAGGAATAAAAATTCCAAGAGTAGATGATCATCACCTTGCAAAGGCTTAGTAGGTTCTTGGTGGGGACGTGTTTGACTCAAGGGCTTGAGGCTAATGCCTTCTCTTCTTGGAGGTGACATTTAGCTGAAAAATAAATAAGGATAGTTGGAGCGAGAACAAAAGTGAGTAGAAGAAAAAGGATTTAGTGTCACCTTGTGAGAGCTTGGTAGGTTCTTGGGTACCGAGACAAGACCTAAGGAGGCTGATGCCTTGTTCTCCTTGGGTCACAATATGCTCATCTCCCTTCTTTTTACACTCCTGATATAGCATACTAAACAAAAAAGAATGTGGTAAACTAAAATATATATGATTTTCAATAGACCAAGCTATAGAAGTCCTTGCCTAATAGGAGTTCTTGGTCAAGTTATCTTAGGTCAAGAAGGCAAGTCATCAGACCACCACTTAGGATGATTTCTTTGATAGCTCTTTTTAGATGGTCTATGTTGGAGTAGTTGGTTAGCAACTAGCTCTAGATCTTTGTTAGGCTATGCTTGGCCTATCTCTTGTAGACTTCATGCTTTGACTTTGTCAAGGGGTAGGATGAAAGCTATTTTATGCTCTAATTGTATATTTTATTTGAAGTAAATTGATGCTCTTTATGGTTTACTATGTGCATATCAATTCATGGGTTTGACGGGCTGAGTCGCCCTATCCCATGGTCGCCAATGAGATCTGATTCTAAAGTCAAATTTAAAGCGCAAAAATGGCCCGACAGTCATACAATAGATATTTTTAGAGAAAAATGAAACAATCACGGATCAAGAGCTAGATTTTATCTAGATGTATTTCGATGCCAATAATCCAACACAAGTGTCCATTCCTCGATTAGAGTCTGTTTGACCCTCATTTAATGACTACAAATTTTAACCTTATGAAGCAACTACTACATCCAAAAGCTAAAAAGTGCATGTGGCGGAGGCTAAGATAATAGATTTCGATGTCAAGAAGCCGGTGTCTAGTCACATTACGAATTTGAGATTGTTTGCTCCTTCATGCAACTTGAGACCACTTTCGTAGAGTGTGAACATGAGAAAGTTGAATTAGTTTTTTTAAGTTTATGACTATTTGTGGTTTAAAGAAGAATACAAACTAAAAAACATGATGAATGGAGGGGGGTGACTTTTTTTGGCGACTCCTCAATTCCTCAAAAAATGGAGATTTGCAACAATTGGATTTAGCCCTCCTCCTCTTAGAGAGGAGATCCTTCAATTTTGCACTCCATTTCACTTCAAAACACGTGTGATTTGATCAAGGGCACGAAAAGATCCAATTTCAATATTTCTCTCTCCTCTTTATTCCTTGTTTATATGGCAGTATATGAGGAGGGGGAAGGGAGGGGGGAGACTGATTCGACAAAGCAGGGGTGAATGATGGTTTGAAAGCGTAATGGCACATAGATCGGGTGATTTAGATGCGTCAGTTCTACAGAATAACATTAATGGCTCCATTTTCTCAAAATACGAGGTATAGGTATGCGAATTTTAGAGTAATCAACCTTTCTTTAATTTTTATAATGAATCTTTTGTGCATATGATGGAAAGATTATTAGAAATGGTTAAAATATGTTTGTTGATGTCTCCAATTTCAAAAATTTATTCATTTTCATTGTGCAGATTAAAAATAATAAAACCATAAAATCCAAAATACAAAATTTAATAGAAAATTATGTTGTTCTAGGGTTTTTGGAAACAAATGATGTTCACATGGCATAAAAATGAGTATGCTAATGGATCACACTTCACATAAGTTTTACAAATAAAAAAACTTAGAAAAATTAATAATTTATACTTAAAAATGAGAATTTTCATAAAAAATAGTCAAATAAAGAAATTTTTAAAAAATATACATTATGTGCTTAAAATTTATAAAAAATTAGAAGAACTTTTGTGATTGTGTAATGAATGCAAAGCATGAGGATTTGCCTCAGTTTACCTCCATTTGTATGTTAAATTATATATTTAGAGCTTATTTCTATGAAAATTTATCACAAAATCTCCCTACATTTGTATGAGCAAGCAAAACGTAAATGGTAGGGATTGTGGGGCTGAAGTGGAAAGATATCTAATTAAGTTGTTGATTCCTTTACATATCTTAGCATATAGGCCATGGTTTATATAAGTTTTAAGGGGTTCAATAGCATAAGTTAGCCAATGATGTTCTTTAGTAATGGAGTACACTGCTAGTAGAAAGAAAATCATGAAAATGTTATTTTTGCACTTCATATTGGCTGGTTTTTAGTTAAGTGATTTTAGCACAGAATGTTATACACTTTGCATATACAATTGCAATTATATGTCTAGGTAACAACCGGCCTTGAGAGTGTAAGATCCCCTTTACTATAGGGTAATTTGATAACTTGGAAAACTAATTAAGTTTGGAATATATACAGTCTCTTGGATCATTACAATTATATTATGAGAGGATGAGGAGAGGACTCTATTACACTTGTGTTTTTTGTTGGAGATGGCACGTCCTCCTAGGGGCAATCCTCGGGGTATAGGAGAGCCATAAGAGCTACAACACTCTGTTGGGGGAGCTCTTTGTATGTAAATCGAGGTGTTGATCACTTGAATATGTAGGATATCACTATGTTGGAGTTGGGGTAGGCAAAATTGTTGGACTACAAATTAATACAAATGCTTGATTTATTTAGATTAGTGTATAGCCTCCATATGCTCTTGGCCATGAGGCTGCGAGGGTAGTTTGATGAGCATAGGAGGCCTAGCTAGAGTCCTAGAACTAGTGTCGCCGTTTTAGGTCTCGACACATGAGTTTCTAATCCTAATAATAACCCATCATCACTAGAGTATAAGACAAGCCTTTATTATGCACACTGAAATGATAATTAAAAAATAAAAACTATAATTTTAAAGTGTTAAACAAACCTTTGACACAACAAAAGTATTTAACAATTCAAAATAGTCTTAATATTTTAAATAAAAAGTAATATACTAAAATATTAAGCATTTAGGCGAATTAAAATGTTTTTAAAATCACCTCAAATTTGGAAGTTGAAGGTAACTATGAGCTAAGAGTATGAGTGGTAGGAGGAGAGGAGAGATGATACTCAAATAATCAAAATGTTTTTGATTACTCAAAAGATGATCTCAAACTACTATACATTTGTATTTTTTTATCAAAATATTTTCAATCGAAATATTTTCAATCGCAAAGACATCGATAAAAAAGGACATCAATTGAGAAGAGTTTCATTCAAATATTCATAGTATTCTTCACGAAAACCTAGAAAAGAAGTGTATTATTTGTGTACATACCATTATTCGTACCAAATAATGGTACCTAGTATATATATGTCTGTTTGTGCGTGTTTGTATGTAAAATTTAAATTTTGATAAAATTTTGAGTCTGCTTGGAATAACTCCCAAGATGTGCCTCTTTATCTATGTAGCAAGATAACCAATCCTAACATCAACCAAAAAGTAAGCCAAATTTATTACTCTCAATTATCACAATCACCAGATTATGAAAATAGATATTCATAATAAAAATTCATAGTAATATTTTATCCATATTTTTCATAAAAGTATTTTTTTCTTTTTCAAAAATAGAACTTTCATTTTATGAAGGATATACTCCCATTGCTTTAGAGCACTCTCTCATTGCACCCTAAAAGGCACTTTTGAGACCTCAAAACTCCCCTAATGGTTGTACTCTTGCATTGCTTCTCCACATCAAGTGGAGGATGATGCCTTGAGTGTCCAACTTGAAGTTGAGTGTGTTGAGAGAGGTGGATATGCCTCGAGCCAGTTGGTTATGTTGGTGGGTGGCTATACTTTGAGGGCAGGTGTCGATGGTCTCTTGTGGGGAGGGAGAGGGGGATCACTCATAAATATGGAAGTACATCACTTGGACTTAAAGAAGGGATTTTTAAAATACAATTTTTACACTTTTCTAATACATAGAAGGATACCACATAAAGGGGTTATTCATACATTTTAAATAGAAAAAACTGTAATTTATTTAGGAAAAATTCGTGAATAAAGGTAGTTTTAAATAGGTCTTGAATGTACATGATCTAGAGGTTTATACATAGTGACCTCTTCGACTAGGTGGTAAAAGCCTCCAACGGTAAGGATAGGTGCCAACTCTTGCCCCCTTTGAGCTAGACATCAGCTAGATGAGGAGTGTAATTGTGGTTTTGCCTTGAGTAGGCATGAAAAGGGAGAGTTGATGATTGTCTTAAGTTATGTTTTGAGTGTTGCAGCAACTTATATTTGAGTGGTTGTGTTGAAGAACATGGCTAGGTGGTAAATGCCTCATGCTAGGCAACAATGGTGATGCCTCAAGTCATATAAAGTGAGGATGAACTCTCTCTAGCATGAGTTGGTAGACTCCTCAAACTCTCCTCCAATTGAGGGCCCAAAAGAAGTGACTATGCTCCAAACACTTAATTATTATGAGTAGAGGCATTATTGTCTTGAGACAGGGAGATGATTTTTGCATTTAGTCTCTATAGGTAGGGCTATCTCAAGTGGATTACCTGAAGGAGGTAGTCGTCTCAAGTGGAGATGTGGGTGGTGAATGCATCAAAAGGCAACTTGCCCTAAGTGTTGGTAGAGGGGGATTATTTTGCATTAAAAACTTTCTAAGAAAAAGATAGCATTAACTCAAGATAGCTTTGTAAAGCAAAAGTAAGTTTCCCTAAAGCACCCTTGCTCCAAGCAAAAGGTGACTGTCTCAAGTTGATAATCAAGCACTAGTGGATGAGAGACTCAAGCCGCCGATAGGAATCCAATTTCTTTGAGTGTGGCCAAGAGGTTGATTTACCCGAAGTGGTATAAAAGCCAAGAATTATCTTAAGACAAAGTGAAGTTGGGTCCACTACGAGATTTAGGGTCTATACTATCATTTCTATTGATAATTTTAGTCTATGGATAAATTTTTCCCATCATCACTAAAAGGTTGTTATTAGCATAGACATAGAACCATTGCTATTTGCATTGCTATATAGCGATCGACAAACTATCAATAATTGCAAGGCTACCTATAAATAGTACTACCACCCTTTTAGTCACATGAATTGGGAATAATGTTCTACCACATTGCACTTAAAATCTATCATATAATTAAGTTTAAAGGACTATATATCATGATTCAATAGACTCTAAATAAATTTCCAAAAGTAAATAATCCATTGATTAAATGTCTAGAAAGTACAATGATAATGTGACTAACATAAAATTAAAGTATGATAGGGTAGAATAGTACTAGGAAAAAGTGTCTATATGATTATGACTCAATGTGAGCTGCATACAATGAAAGAAGAAAGCGTGTATAAAATTTAGTTGAATAAAATGAAGGCAAAAAGTGTGTATAGAGCATAAGTTCAAAAAAAGGTAGGGTACTCTAAGAATCCAAGCTCCTATGGCTAGTCCCCATCCAAAAACTCATCTCGATACAATAAATGATGGATCTAGTTGTGCAACATTAAAAAATATCAATCCAAATTAGAAAGTCATAATAAGAACTAAAAAAAATTCATACTATTAAATATGGCATGATATATCCGACCAAAGGGTGCATAGAGCTTGTTGATAAGTGGGACATGTAGGTGTGCATTTGCTCCATCATCTATTCTATAGAGAAAGATCAAACACCATAGAAGATACATGAACTCCTTATGTAGGGAGGCTATCATATAGTGCTTTCTAGCCTTAAGTACATTCTTCCATTATGTCTAATATATTGTGTCAAACCTACTAATGCAATTCTCACATGCATGTTGAGTCTCATTTTCTCACCATTCATACATACAATATCGATGGATATCTCCATTAATTACACATAGCCTAGTGAGATATGTCTAATATGGGTCCTCTCCCACCATAAGCATGCTACTAAGCATAATCAGGAGATGTGTAAATATTTTATGTATCTATAGGAGTGGATCCTCCAAGAGTGTTACTTGCAGATGGTTGCGGACATTATAGAGGTGGCAATGCCTATAGTTGTAGCTAATACAAGTAACAAACATCCACTTGATCCACAAGATGGAGACATTACATCTGTATCTCAATAGTAACCACTAGATTCACCCTCCATTAAATCTTGAATTAAGAGGGGAGTATCAACCAACCATGGGGTTGTAGGTTCTATATCTCCATAGCATTCTTGGGAAAAAAAATAAAAAAAGAATGAGGAGAGGAAGTCTTTGAATCTCCATAGCATCTACTAAAGCCATTACCTCCACCAGTCAACTGAGGCATACCTAAGCTACCTCCCTTTGTAACCAACCTAGAGCATTTACTACACTTGCTAGAGATCAACATGATGAAGTTTACCCAAGTAGAATGCAAGAATGTTGATTGTGACAACTTAGGATCTACTCTGTCTCTGTAGTGTGCCAAATCTAGAGACATAGTGTGAAAATATGCTTTATCTTCTCATCTATGAACTATCTACTCATGTTGTTCTTTGGACCAAGTGTGGTAATCTACACAACTAAAAGAGATGTCAATTAACTCAATGTAGAGGTGAAGTGAAGTATAATAATAATATATATGTAGAATTACATAAAAGTTGTAAATTACCAATATAAGGGGTTGTGAGCTATCATAAACATGATCAAAACTACAACTCCATAATTTCATCTTGACATAGCTTGGTATACACCTCCAAGGGGGTCACTCGTGAATATATGTATGTATAACATCAGTTCAAAATAAGAGGTTTTCAAAACACTATTTTTTTACATACAAAAGGGTGTCATATAAAGGGGTTACTTATAGATTGAATAAAAAAGGATTGTGTTTTATTCAAGAAATATTCACATATTAGGATATTTATAAAGTCCCTTTATCTCTCCTCTTTTTCTCACTTCCTCTTTTTCTCTATGTCTCCCTACATTCCCTTACTCTCTCCCTCCCTCCCTCCCTCCCTCTCTCTCTCTCCCTCTTACTTTATATTTCTTTCACTTTCTTTCTCACTGTCTTTCTCTATATTTCTCTCTCCCTTATATATATATATCCTCTCCCGATTCCGTGTAACCTCTCTCTCTAACTCCCTTTAACTATTTTATTATTTCCCTATCTTTCTCACTCTATCTTTCTCTAGTGCTTCTATCTCTTCGTTTCACACACACACACACACACACACACACACACACACACACACACACACACACACACACACACACACACACACACACACACACACACACACACACACACACACACACACACACACACACACACACACACACACACACACACACACACACACACACACACACACACACACACACACACACACACACACACACACACACACACACACACACACACACACACACACACACACACACACACACACACACACACACACACACACACACACACACACACACACATAGAGTCCCTACCTCAATATCCCCCTCTTTTGTTCTTGCTCTTTCCCTCTATCTTTCTCCCCTCTCCCTCTCTCTTTTTCATTATTTTTTATTTTTTTCTCTCCCTCTCTCTCTTTTCCACTCATGGTCTCTTGCATTCATGAATGCTCTATTCCTTTACCTCTTAGTCTCAGGCATAACTCAAGAAGGCAAGGAGATGAGATTGAGGATCTCCTAATAAGAATGGAATAGCTAAACAAGATTAGCCCAATAAGAAATGAAACGCTTTCTTTAATCTTGTCAAACTTTCATATAAAACAAGCTCTCATACAAAAAGAGTCATGAGGTAAAGATGAGAAAGGCATAATCTTTGTTTAATCTAGAATAATCCTTTAATGTTTTTTTCTAACTTAATATTAGCTTTCTCTTTTATGACTAGAGAAGACCTAGTTTCCAAAGTCCTCATGGTTCAAAACTCCCTTCATACACGCCCTTAGTATCATTAATGTAATGTCTTGTCTTCTCTCTTAATTTCTCCTGGGTCACTCATCACTCGTGCCTATTAATGCGCAATCATTTGAATTACAAGGTCCAAGGAGTAATCTCAGTGCTCAAAACTTTTTTTAAATTCAACAAGTTTTGAGCAATGAATCTACCATTCAATACATTTGTAGATCTTTAGTATTTCCAATGTTTTTAGAGTTCAAAAAGTATGTCTCGGGCTTTCCTCCTTCATTGCATCCGTGCTTCTTAGCCATGAATTTTTTGTTAGTCTTTCTCATGCTTCTAGTTAGCTTTCCTTCTTTAAATTTTTTGTAAGCTCTTGATCACTCTTAGCTTTGCTTGTTGGACATGTGCATCCAAATTTGCATCTAGTTTTTATTGGTATCCCACTCTTAGCATTCATGATTACATTGATGTTAGTGATATAGTCACACATATAAAGACACATAACAACATTAGCTCAAACTTAGTCATGAAACATGATGCTTATTTTCTATGGTAGAGACTAAGAAACCTTCCTTGTGGCTATGTGTAGTAGTATAATGATAAATTTCAGCATTTTCTCTATCTACAATTGTAGTTGAAAACATTTGCTACCTATACGGAGATCTTTCTTGGAAAACAACTCTATAATTGTCAAATAAAAATATTGATACTTTAAGGTGTTGAAAATAATTGAATGACTTAATGAATAGAAATGGCATCTTATTCAAGAGGTGGAGATACAGATATTAAACTCACTATCAAACCATTTAGAATACTACTAGACTTTGAGGAATGAGGTGAAGAAAAATAGACATGAAGTATATGCTAATTCTTGATCTATCTTCAAGGAACGAAGAGTGAGTTGGCTTAAATTTTATTTTTGTAATAGTCAAGGTAAAAACAAGGAAAGGATCAAGTCTTAACCAAGGAATGATCATCAAGTTAATCAAGCACAATGTAAATTCCCTAACAGTTTTTGAATAAGTACTATATGATTGATTACAAAAACATTCATATATACTCCATGTATTCAATGTATAGCACTACAATAGATTAGGTTAGTAGATAGAAAATTTGACAAATTTTATGAATTATAAAAAATCATGTGACTTTGTTTATACTTGCAATTATATTCACATCAAATGACCCACACCATCATGTGCATTAATATTGAAACTGAAATGCATGTGTAGTTGAGCTATTGAAGGTGTGTATAAAGACAATTTTTTGTATAAGAAATAGAATAATGGAGTTCCTAAATACAAAATTGTAGCATTCAATGAACTTGGTACAATTCTGAAACTAGCTAGCATCCCCTTAGATCCTTTCCTTTCATTACTCATATTAAGCACCTCAAACAAAATGCAATAATAAAACATTAAATTTCCAAAATCATATAGGAAAGATTCTTAAGTTGTATATTTGTGAAATTGATACAAAAAGTGTAATTTAGATCTTTTTCAAAGCTACATTTTTCTTGGCTTACAAAAGAGTTTGTATTCAATAGTTTAAGATACATGTATATTCCAAAGCTAGATTTAGACTAGCATATAGAAAACAGAGGCTACCATAAGCTACAACTAGAGAAGAGATCTCCTAAATACCTATGCCTCACTGGTGCATGTCAAGATTGTTCCATGAGAGAAACACATGCTACAAAATAAGATGAGGAACTCTTTGTGACAAGTTACACATTGTACATGGAGTACTCAACATGCATGTCCACCATTCGTACTTCTAATACATGGCCAAACACATTTGCATGTTTGTCACAATAACTCCACTTACTACAAGACAAATGACCATGTTTGTCCATCTATATACAAAAACAATAAGATGATGAGATTAGAAATGAAAAATAGAAACTTTGTTGTCTTGCTTACAATTTCTTTTTGCATGCTTGTTGCTTCCTCTATGGAATGCTCTCTTGAATGGATGAAGAATATAATAGAAATAGAATAAATTGTTGTGTTCTTCACAAGAAGAAGAATATGATGATGATGATGATGATGATGATGATGATGATGATGATGATGATGATGATGATGATCAAGAAGGCAACAAGCAAGAGGAGGAAGAAGAACAAAATATATCCTCTCCCCATTTTGTTTTAGACACCTATGGGTTTTCTTCAACTTTGAGTAGAAAAAAATTTGTGTAAATGCATTCTTGGACATTATTGAAAAAACATCATGACTACAATAACCATGCGCTGCACATACCTACTTTAAGGAGGTGAATCCCTAGAGAATTGATACAAGAAACAATAGAAAATAGAGAATGCTATATTAAATCTCAAGCAAAGTAAGATTTGGATTTGAGAAATATTGAAAAATCAAAAAGTCCAATAATGTGAAGACAATGGGGTAAACTTTCCAACTTGGTGCACACACTTTTTGGTCAAATGTAAATGCCTAGATCTTTAGCTTAACAATATCATCAACTTCCTTTCCTTTTGCAAACCCTTCTCTCCTCTCAAACTTGAGGGAACAATGTGTCATGACCATGGTTCAAGCTTGCAGGTGAGAAGTTAACCACACATATGGGCCCCAAAGAAAGATCTTCATCTATTGAGATCATCAACTTGCATTGAGCTGGAATGCTCAAATTCAAAAATATAAACAAGTCTCTCAAGCTAAGTTAAGAAAAGCTTAAGCATTCTGCATTATGATGCCTACTTTGATGCAAATGGACATATGAGATCTAATTGTGGCCTCTACACCTTGACCAAATCAAAATAACCACAATTGATTTGGTTACTAATGAGTGCATTGCTTTTAATATTGAAGCCAATTTAGGTGGTGATCTCTTCTTATGATTAAATGCTACCGTTGCAACCAAGCCAGTGGTAATATTAAAGGGTACTAGGTTGGATGTTGTTAATGTGAGACTTCTAGTGTGGTTGATGTGGCATTAGATATGATAACCAACCATTTGTAATATGATCATTTCATTAACATGATCTAATGATATCAACATACTGATGATCACTGCCCATGCCATTATCAACCTCACCTCCCCTTCTGATGAGCGGTAGACAAGATTATGTGTCAACCGTTCAGAAGGACACACACACACACACACACACACACACACACACACACACACACACACACACAAACACACACAGAGTTACAGGTTTATATGATTTGTTGAGCGGTACTACAAGTGGATAGGTGCTTGTTTACATGAGACTATGCCGTCCTGATTTCAAAGCAGAAATTAGGCTTCTTCTCTAAAGGATAACTTTTCCAAAGCAGAAACATTAATCGTCTTTCTTTTCTAATGGCAAAAAGGAATTGAGGGTGAGAGAGAGAGAGAGAGAGAGAGAGAGAGAGAGAGAGAGAGAGAGAGAGAGAGAGAGAGAGAGAGAGAGAGAGAGAGAGAGAGAGAGAGAGAGAGAGAGAGAGAGAGAGAGAGAGAGAGAGAGAGAGAGAGAGAGAGAGAGAGAGAGAGAGAGAGAGAGAGAGAGAGAGAGAGAGAGAGAGAGAGAGAGAGAGAGAGAGAGAGAGAGAGAGAGAGAGAGAGAGAGGCTTGAAAATGGGGATTGGTGCAATGCATACTCAACCTATCCTACCATGCCCTCTAGGCCTTGCATAATATTTACATCCAATTAAATCATTTGCACTTATGCATATACAATATGCTTATGTTAAAAAACACCCAAAAATATAATATTTTCATGTTATGAAGCATTCAACTGTAAATGATTCTTATGCATTAAAATCTACGTCCTTAAAATATTTATTTGCACAAATTCATCTAAATAATTTGCTCATGATAATAGAAATCACATTAATATCCTTCCATCTATCTACTAGGTATAATGTGACTAATGTCACATGATATACACGATGCAACAAGTCAAAATCACATGGTTAATAGAAAAATACGCAAAAATGAAAAAAAAACTTATTTTCATAGTGAATTCTAGTAATTTTCATAACATTTCCTAGGGATCAAAGAGCAATTTCCCTCAGTTCATAAATCAAACAAAAGGTCATGGGTGATCAGCTAGGTGCTATTGCTACCTCATGTGGCCTTAGTGCTAGACACATACTCACATTAAGTTAAATTTATATGGTGGCCAATTGTACTTGGAAGAAACTTTTGCTTTTGTATAAGTGATCATGAAAATGGAGAAAACATACAATTGGTTGTGAGGTCTGCTAAAGACATAAAAATGTCAAGGTGCTTCTCTCTCTTCTCCCTCTTTTCCCCTTGAATCTCACATACATACATGTCTACTACTTCCTCATGTTGGAAAATGGAGTGGGATCTACTACAAAAGAAGACATACATATTCTTCTCTTTCGCTACACTACTGCTTGAGTAGCTACCATTGAATGGTCTATATATAAGTACAACAAAATACAAAATCCACTTTTGTGGCAATTTTAATCCTCTATTAAAAAATCCATTTATTATCAATGAGAAATATGAAGAAGAAATAATTTTAGAAAATTAAGTTCAACACGAGATAGAAGTTGAAAAAAATAGAAAGGATCAAAACAAGCTAGGAAGTAGTTGAGCCTATCAAGGCTTATCTTTACATTATGCAAAATACCATCTAATATGCCCCCTTAGTCTAAAGAAATGCAAGATACATAAAAAGATTTGAAGGGTAATGGACTAGTTTTCTATTACTACATTCCCCCTTAGGAAAATAGTATGAGTCAATTTGACTCTGAAAGATAGCCTTTCTACAATGTTTCTAAGGATTAATTCCATATGCAAGGGACCATAATGATAGTAATGTGGTAGAAGATTGATATTGTTGGAGTCTGAAGAGAAAATAGTTTGCTTGGGATGTGTCCTAGAAGTTCCAATGGAAAAGTAGCTTGATGAGTAGAAAAGAAGAAGCTCCCAAAAGGATTGATTGTATGAGATCTTAAGAGAATATACAAAGTGATCTAGGGGTTTTTGAAGTTACATCCACAATAAGAGATACATGTGTGACTCAAATGTGATGAGCTTAGGGATGTGTCATAAGAAGGGAGCCAATGGAAAATTGAGTTGGTTATCAATGGGGCTTTTGTGGAAGAAAGGTGTGGAAAAGTATCAAGCATTGGGTGCAAGCTTGGGTGATGACATATATGTATTTGTATGAAGAACAGATATCTATGGAGTAGAGTGATAATATGATAACATGTAAATGATAAACATCCAAAACCAAGTATTAAGAGGAGTAATCCAAATATGGTACTTGTAAAGGTAATCATAGAAGTAACTGACCAAGATGATCAAACTCATCATGTTATTCAATGTCAAGCTGGGATATTGGAGCCTCACCACATTCGTTAGGGTAACAAAACTTATCTAGTGAGACATCAATGTCAATTGAGAATATCTCTAAGATGTCCCTTTGATGTAGGAATTTTGTGGTCATAATCCATGCTAGATCAACTTCCTCAAAGTTTTAGACCTCTTCCTTGAGACATAAACAATCTCATAGGATGACACAAGGTTGATGTCTAAACGTGCCATCCCATGTATAGATGATGTGCTACACTTTTGTATCATCGTGACTAGGAATTAGCCTATGCTCTAAACCACAAAAGAGAACAATGTGAGTATGAATGAAATCCAACTCATAGATATCAAAGTTCTGAACTATCATATAAAGGGCCAACATGATGGCATTGCCATTAGTGAAGGAGGTGTTTGAGCCATGAAATGTAAGGGCATACGTGTTGGGATAATTTTCCAAGCGATACATAAGAGTGAACTTTTCAAGTTGCATGAAGGCGCTATTGAAGGAGATTATGTTCCCCTTCCTAGTTTTCATGCACCATTCTATAAATTTTATCTTCATTGTTAAAAGTTGATAGATGTGGACAAAGAGATTTGAGGAAGGTATTAATGATTTCCTCCTTCTAGTGATCATCTCGATATAGAGAAAATTCGTTGGATTGCCGACATTTGTGTGGCTTTGAGTAGAAGAAATGAACATCATGTAGAGATGAGATCCACATATCATAAACATAAGAGCCATTGAATTTTGAGAAATTTGTAGATAAATTGGATTGCATGTGATTTGCTTTTGTAAGATGTTTGAGAAGGGTAGAAAGCTACATGCAAGGATAAGAGGATATGAAAATGTGACAAGCATATGCATGTTGGCAAGGATAGTGGATGTGAATCATGATAAGATAAGTGAGAACGCTATTATGTGGATAAGGCTCAATAAGGATGGTGGGAGTAAATGAGATTAGTGAGAAGCCTTAGACCTAGATGAGAAAGGATAGAAAATGTGTGGCAGGGAGAATAGAACCTTAAGAATAAGGCTTGTTGTTGAGAGATTTGTGGTGATGGGTGCCTCAAGGGTAAGGGGATGTGATTGAGTGAGTTAAAGACCAAAGAAAAAAAGGAGCAAAGCTGGCGGCAATAGCTCATAGATGAAAATCAAGAGCTCGAGAAGATGCAAAAAGAATATGACCTGCTAGTCATGCAATAAGAGGATCTAGCAGCGAAGATAGGGCAGATCGAGTAGGGCATGAAGGAGTTCACCGCAGGGGAGGAAGGGAGGAAACAAGAGGAGGAGCACCACCACCAAGAAATGGAAACAATGACTAAAAGGCTGAGCCTCAAAAGAGAAGAATAGGAGTGAATGAGTAGAGAGTTGGAAGATGAGCCCAGAGGAGGCTCACAGCCTTGGTGCAAAGACAGGGAGAAGACATGGAAGAGATGAAGAAAAGGGCTGAAGTGTGGGCAGGATAGAACGATCAAAGAGTGAAGACCTTGGCTCATCGCCTGGATCTGGTGGAGAAAAAGAAAATCCTAGGAGAAGGTAGAGCAGAGGCAGCCCAAGTGGCCTTCCAAACTCAGCAACAAATCTTCCTGAACACCTTGATGGATGCCACGCATGAGAAGGGGAATCCGTGGAGGTAGTAAAAAAGAAACTAAGCATAGCGCGCACAACCCTACGAGTAGGGTTACACATGCCCTCCCAACCCATTACAGTGGGGCTAAGCCTGGGTGAACACTATAGGTATCTAGTATCGGCCGGCCTAAATCTCCAGGAAATTGATGCCTCAGGGTTCGTAGAAGGGATACAACAGCAAGGGCGCCCAGGGAGTGAGACAAAATTGCACATCGACCTAGGTGGATTCAAAGAAGAAGTGGTTCCACAACCCCCTTCACCTGAAGGGCAAGGGCAACCAACAGGCGCATCTGCAGAGAGGAAAACCACCCTAAGGGAGAAGAGGAGGAAACTAGTGGAAGAAGCCAGACAAAGATTAAGAGCTAACCCTATGGCCCAGCTCTCCGTACCCCTCCCCCCATGCCCAAATGACATGCCCCCCAGTTTTCATGTGGAGCTCATACTCTAGGAGAGACAGGAACATGAGAAGAAACCCTTCACCTTCAGCTTCCTCACCCCCAATGCCCTGCATAGAGTTCTTCTCACTAAAATAGTGGACGAGGTGATCAATGTTAGAAGCCACCTAAGCCAATAGTGGCTGCAGGAAAGAGAGAAGAATCCCACCCTCTGGGGCACCGAGGATGCGGAATACTGGCAGAATAAAGTTTTTGAAGTGCCTCGATCCATGCCCGGATATGAGTGCCAACCACTGTGGCTAAGGCACATTTGCGATGACAACATATTCGCATGGATGGCATTCTGTAACACTCTCCCTTCAAAGAGGAATGACCCTGCCTACATGGCATACCCTCGACGAATAGGAGTAGACTTTGATGCAAACACCCATAGCCATTACGACTTTCCTGTAATATACAACCCCTGTATCACCACTTTAGCCCATGCCCTCACCTTCACCTCCAACAGCTTAGATGCCACCATGACATGCTTTATCGCTGATTTCTTCTCCTACCTGAATCCTGCCTTCATAACCACTTGTAACAATCTTAGGCTCCTAAAAATCCTACTTAGGCAAGACCCCACCCTGGTCGAATGCAGTCTTCCCCCGCTCTTTTTTAATCCTAACGCAATTGACAGCTGTGCGATGACCCGCCTCATGACGTGAGCCAACCTCCTCCCTTGTTTTTGCATCGCTGTTCTTAAGACATGAGAAATAGCCTGTTCACTCGTTGCAGCCATGCTTTTCTCTCCACCTCTCCCCTCCAGATTCACTTGAACCTTAAGAATTTCCTACAGAGTCGGAGTTTTTTGAGCCATTCCATTAAATCTCCTTCACCACCCCCCTTGAGGACGAGGACGAACAATTCCCTACTACTAAACCCAATCCAAAAAAAAAAACGCATCCGCACGCCGGTCACGGCACATTGCTCACAATCCCTCCACCTAGGGGTCCTTAAGTTAGGCACGTTCGATAACTGCGGTCAGCCGGCCCCACTTCTACGGCCCCGCTCCTAACGCCCTAACCCTTTTTTGCCCCCACTTCACGCTTAGGGCACACCAAGGGCAGGACACACCTAGGGAAGTAACGCTCGCCTATGGTTAGACCTGTCACCCTATGCTACACTCATCGCACCTCCCTAACACACGAATGGGCTCCTCAAGCATGGGACATCACCCAGGCCTACCTGTGGTTAGACCCAACTCCTTGTTCCACCAGCACGCGCACAAGGCACCCCACAGTAAAGAAGAAGCTCCCCTTAGATAAGAGCACTGTACTTTCTCCTCGCAGACACTGCAAGATGTGCCAAACCATAAACTTCGGAGGCCCCATCACCCACTTGACAGTATTGTCCATGCTCCCATGGCAGCCCAACCCACCTATGGCCCTACCATCACCTGACCAAAAACTTGCCAATCGCCTACCCTTCCCCAACAAATAGCTCGACGTGCCATGGGAGTGGCACCCATCTCGGAGGCGGGTAATGTTAACCTCAAATCGGAATGACGAAAAAATAAAGGAAAAAGAGCAAAAAGAACAGAAAGAGAGCAAAGGCATAGAGGCGGCCTTGAAAACTAAAATGAGGCAAAAAGAGCAATTTTAAAGGAAAGGCGCCTCAAAAACTCTAAAAAAATCTTGGGACCTTGCCCGGTCATGTAACAAGGGATGGGTGCCCATGGGGGTTTTAGGGTTTGTATATATAAAGTTCAAAAAGTGAATGAAAGCTTATTCTTTGGTGTGTGGCTAACAAGAGTCCTCTCTTCTTCTCTTCGTCTCTTCTTCTTGCTTGTGTGTGTGTTCTTGAGGGAGGGAGCATGAGAGTGTGAGGGAGTGAGTGAGTGTGTGGGAGTAAGGGATCAAGAGGGTGAAGCTCTTCACCATCTCCTCTTCTCTCTTCCTCTCTCTTCTATTCTCTTCTCTTACCTTACATGTGGCTATGGAGAATGAAGCTTGGAGATGGAGAAGGCTTGAGGATGCTTGAGCTAGCATCTAGGATCGTGGAGCTACCAACTTGTGTGAGGGAGGAGGCAACTCATTTTGGCATCAAGGTAAGCTCACTACACCCTGAGAGGATCGATGACGCATCGGCTAGGTGAGAGATAGCCATGAGAGCTTACTTGGAACTCTTGAATCAATAAGCAGTCCATGGGTCTTGGCAGTTGAGCGAAAGCTCTCACATCAGCCTTTGATAAAGTGGCTCTAGTCTCTCATGTGGATAGATAGTGTATTATGACAGTATACTAGAATGGAAGGGAGGCTGTTTTGATTTTAAATAGACCCTTGAGGTTACTACCTTTAGCCTTCCTTTAGCTCCTTGAAATCCATAAGACATTCAATGATGCCCTGTAACTTTGGTGGCTTACTCCTAATTTCATAATCAAACTCATGCAAAGTGAGTGGCCACTTCGCTAGGTAGTTAGGTAGCTACAACTTATTTAAACAACAGCCTTAGTCCCTCTGCCTTCGTATTAAATACTACCTTTTGATACATGATATAGTGCCTAAATTTCTTCATTGCAAAGGCTATCCCAAGGCACAATTTCTCCATGTAAGTGTATTTAATTTTGGACACCCCCAATTTACGGTTGGCAAATGCAATGGGATAGTACCACTTCTCCTCCCAAATGTGGGCTAAACAATAGCTGATACTATACATGGTAGCCATTAAAAATATAAAATGTCTCACCCCTTTTAGGTGCTTTCAAGATGGGTGCTTTTGCTAGTTCCTTCTTCACATCGTCCAAGGATACTTCATATAGATCACTCCAAACAAATAGATACTTAAAGGTCAATAGATTTATCAATGGAAATGTCCTATCAACAAGAGCATTAATAACGTGTCGATAATATCCGACTAATGATAGAAAGCTATGCACTTCTTTAGGAGTATGTGGTGAACTCATAGTGATCATAACTTTTATCTTTCCAAGATTGGTCCCAATACCCGGTGAGCTAACCACATGGCCCAACAACAACCCATAGAGCACTCCAAAGACACATTTTCTTGAGTTGAGAGCAATGCAAAACTACCTGTACTACTCAAAATTTTTTCTAAAAATAATTAGCTGTCTCTCCCTTGTGGTTGCTCTCCCTAGATCATCAATAAATACTTTTAGCTCCTCTAGGGAAATATCATCGAAAGCTTTATTAGCCATACATTGCCAAGACCCTGGTGCATAGCACAATCCAAAAGCCATAACATGATATATAAAGGTGCCAAATATAGTAATAAATGTCTTTTCAACTTATCTTTCTTTGCATTAGCCATTTGGTTATAATCAACAAAACAACCCATAAATGAATAGATATCCCTATCCACTAATTGATCTAGAATAATTTGATCAATAAATGGCACTGAATAGTAATCTTTCACTGTCTATTTATTGAGTTTTCTAAAATCTACACAAAGTCAAATTTGATTATTTTTCTTTTTCTCGATAACTACTAGGGAATACCACTCCATGTGTTGTACATGTTGGGGGTAAAGGCGCCTCTGCCTAGCCACTCGTGTATTTCTACACTAACACTACCTGCCACTGCACACTACAGGTGGCGGGGACGCCCATCACAGTCACTTATTCTTTATTCTTTTAGTGATGGGTTGAATAAAGGAAGGCTCGACCACACATTGTGGTTGTTGGAGTTCTCACTTTTGAGTCTCTCTCTCTCTCTCTCTCTCTCTCTCTCTCTCTCTCTTGGCGCTTGCTCTCCATCTGCCATAGCTCTCACTGCCAAGCTTCTTCCTCCTGGGTTCCACTTCCCTTTCAATTGGTATCAGAGCAAGGGCATTGCAGCTTGCCCGGCATTCTCTTCAGCCCGGACTTGAAGAGCTTCAACCCGAGTTTCAATGGCAGCCATGGCACCTTCATTTGCAAGTATGTTTTGATCTCCTACCTCCTCCTCGAGCTTCCAGACCTTCATCTGCTTCTTTTCGGGTTGCATTGGAGCCCCCTTGACATTACAAGTACCCTCGATTGCTGAAGAAGATCCCCCCATCTCCTAGGAATAGCCAGCGCAATTTTTGACTCATTTTTAGGGGGTTGGGCTGATCTGCTCCCCGGCATTTCCCTGCTCCTCGGCTTCCTGGCACTCTTGGCAACCTTCACGAGCATTGCTTGACTCCCCGACATTGGTGCTTGACTCCCGATGATCTATTCGAGTGCTTCCCCCTTCAGTCCTTTGCTATATACATAGTCCCATGACTGTCAAAATAGGACAACACTTGATATTTACTATTTAATGCTTCTTGGCATTGCCCAATTGATGCCTATTGGTGCCCGGATATTATGGGATGCTATGTCTATGCTTTGATACTGATTTGGAGTAGATTTGAGCACCCTTTGAGCTTCATATAATAGTAAATTGCTTGCTATAATACAGTGGGCTGAAGCTCATTTACTTGGTGTATGCATTAGTTCATGAATACGAGGTGCTTCCTGGAGGTTTGAATGATTATACCGATGTATTTGGAGGTTTTCAAATGCTTCTTCTTGGTTCCAAAATGATTTTAAGCTTGGATTAAGCTTCGACTTGGTTGTTCTTCACTGGCATTTGGCTTCAGTTGGCATATTTTGGACCAGTTTATGCCTATTGTCACTGCTTGACATTTAGGCTTCTTGCATCTATGCTTTGGTCAGATATGGATGCCACTTGGTTTTCCCATGCTTGATAGTTACTTGGAGCTTCCTCTTCAGATGCATTTGAGCATTTTGGATCTACTGGGCATTCCCTTTGGTTGTTAGTTACATGCTCTTTGGATGCTTTCAGGCTTATGCTTTACAGGTTTGAGATAGCTTGGGATTTATGCTCTGGATGTACCCTATTGGGATTCAGCATGTCTAATGCTACGTACACAAAGTCTTATTTACAGATGAGCTTGAGCTTGTGGGACAGTTACATGCATTTGCTCTTTTGAGAGCTTTATATCTGCAATTTGTCTGTAGTGGGCTAATTTGATACACCTATTGGAGCAGGCACCTATCTTTGTCATAGGGTTGTCAGTTTTGTATGCATCTTGGATGGTTATGTATTGAGCTTCTTGCTCTATCAGTTATGCTTGTACTTGGTCTCTTCTCTTACCTTGAGACCCATTACATGCATGACTTCTGGACCTATGAGATGTCTCTTGCCTGACAAGTTATTGGTTTGAGAGTTCTTGGTACCTTCTTGCCCCTCGAAACTCACTGCTGGATGTATCTTGCTACCTGGCAGTTGCAGTGATATATGTATCAGTGATTGCTTCATTTTGGGACAGTTTTACATACTGCTATCATTTATTACAACAAGCTGAAATCTGTAGATTTTGAGCACTTCTATGAAGGTAATGCTTACTATTTGATGTTATCTTGGTCATATTTGGTGGATAGGTGCTTCTCTTGGTGAAATCCACTCTTTCATCTAGTTTTAGCAATGATTTTAGAGCATTTTTTGCTAATTACAGCAACCTGCAATTTTACTTTTTTGCTTTGATTTGGGACAGTATGGCTAGTCATTTGAAAGATAAAGCTCTCTTTAACATTGCCAAGTTGGATGGTACCAACTATGGGCATTGGAACTCCCAAATATGGCAGGTTTTGGTGCAGAAGTTGCAGATTAAACCCTTGCATTTCAAGGGTATCAAACCTGAGGATATGGATGATGATGTTTGGATGGAAGTTGATGAGCTATGCAAGTCTACCATTATTTTGTCACTCTTAGAAGAGGTCCATCATAATGTTGTTGAAGATGAAAATTAGAGTGCATGGGATTTATGGGAGAAGATTCAAGAGCTTTATGTGCAACAGAGTCCTGCATCACAAATGTATTGGCTAAAGCAGTTAATGGACCTTCACATGAAGGAGGGGACCTCCCTTTCATCTCATTTCAATCAGTTTCATGCTATCATGAACAGTCTGTTGTCACAGGGTATTGAGTTCAAAGACAACTTGCACCCGTTATTTCTTCTTGGCACCTTGCCTGAATCATGGGATGTCTTCCATACTGCCATATGCATGAACATGCTTGATGGGCTGAAAATCAAAGATGTTGAGAGTGCTTTATTGACTGAGGAAATCAATAGGAGAAACAATGATGCTTTCCGCTCTTCGCATGCATTGACCATTAAAGGTGGTAGAAATGGTAGGCATGATAATGATCATAAGGGTAGGGACTCTCAGAAGTCCAGGTCCAAGTCATGTGGTTGCAGTAAGTCCCTGTGGATGAAAGTCTGATCTTACCTGTCATTATTGTGGCAAAGCAGGACATATTAGGCCGCAGTGCCATAAAATGCACGATGATAAGCGCAAGGAAAAGGGAAAAGAAAAAGTGCAAGAAAAGTCTTCTGAGTGCAGTATTGTACCTGCAAAGTCTAGTGTGAAGATAGAAGAGGTTAATGTCATGCGGCCACTGATTCAGATGATGATTACATACCTGCAGCTTCTTCGTGTGATGCCCTACAAGCTTTTGAGATACATTCTTTGTATGTGCAATGCTGGCTCTTGGATTCGGGTGCGTCCTTTCATGTGACACCCTATAGAGATTGGTTTCATACCTATCGTACCTTGTCTGGTTTTGTGTGTCTTGGTGATGATAGGTCTCTTGACATTGTGGGCATTGGATATGTTAGGCTGTAGTTTCCTTCTGGCATTTCTTTTGTTTTGCATGATGTACCCCATGTACTTGCGTTGACTCGCAGCCTTATGTCATCTGGACAGCTTGATGATGCAGGATATTTTGTGTCTTTTGGAGACACAAAATACCCTCGCAGCCTTATGTCTTTTGGATAGCTTAATGATGCAGGGTATTTTGTGTCTTTTGGAGACTCTACATGGAAGATTACTCATGGCAGGATTGTACTTGCAAGAGGTGCCAAGTCTGGCAGCCTCTATCCCTTACTTGTATCTGGAGCTACATTGGATCATGTTTTGTCTATGGGTTCTATTCCCCATGTATCCGTTTGGCATGCTTGTTTGGGGCATATGTCTCTTAAAGGAATGAAAATGCTCTATGCTTTGCAGTATCTTTTGCCTTTTGACTCTTCGCTTGATTCTTGTGATCATTGTTTGTATGGTAGGCAGACTAGAAATACGCATAAAAAGTCCGGTAAGAAATGCATGGGTGAGCCCTTGGCTCTTATGCACTCAGATGTATGTGGGCCCATGCCTTGTCAGCCACTTGGTGGGGCAAAGTACTTTGTTACTTTCATAGATGATTACTCACGCAAGGTTTGGGCTTATCCCATAAAGAGAAAATCCGATGTCTTAGACACATTTCAGCATTGGCTTGCATTTGCAAAGAACCAGTTTGGAAAAAGGCTAAAATGTTGAAGGTCAGATAATGGGGGTGAGTATGTATCACGTGATTTTGAGCAGTTTTGTGATGAGCGGGGCATTAAGCGTCAATTGACCACCCCTTACACCCCTCCCAGAATGGTATGGTTGAACACATGAATAGGACCATTCAGGAGAGGGTCTGTAGTATGCTTAGCCAGGCTGGCTTACCGCATCACTTTTGGGCTGAGGCAGTTACTACTGCAGTGCATCTCATTAATAGGTCTCCTAGCAGTGGCATTGACTTTCAGGTTGCAGAGGAGATATGGGTAAGCAAGCCCCCCTCTTATGATCATTTGTGTGTCTTTGGATGTGAGGCATTCTGCCATGTGTCCAAGGACAAACGCAATAAGATGGATCCTAAAAGTGTCAAATGCATTTTCATTGACTATGGAGATGCAGGAGAGATGGGTTACCATCTATGGGATCCGTAGGTGCGGAAAGTGATCCGCAGCCATGATGTCATCTTTCATGAGGAGAAAATGCATATGCAGCCTAAGAAAGTGATTGAGGTACACAAAGTTATCTTTTAGGAGGAGCCACCTGCTCCCGTTCATCCTGCTCCATGGCCAGCTAGACAACGTGCAGCATCACCTGATGCTCATGGTCCAGATGTTAGATATGCTGATATTAGACAGGATGTCAGTCAGGTAGCAAAGCCTAGATTGAGGCGTTCTGTTAGAGATAGACGACCTCCTGACCATTTTGCACCCTCTATGGATTATGTACTGGTTACAGATGCAGGAGAGCCTCTCACTTATGATGAGGCTATGCGCAGGGATGATTGTCACTCTTGGGAGAGGGCTATGTAGTCTGAGCTTGACTCATTGCATAAGAATCAGACTTGGGATTTGGTTTCCTTGCCTCAGGGTAAGAACGCCTTGCCATGCAAGTGGGTGTACAAGTTGAAAAGTACCCTTGGACTCCCCAAGCCGGCATACAAGGCTCGATTGGTTGCTAAGGATTTTAAGCAGGAGCATGGTGTTGACTTTGATGAAATCTTTTCTCCTGTGGTCAAGATGACCACCCCACGCTTAGTCTTGGCCTTGGTTACACAGCTTGACCTGGACTTGTACCAGATGGATGTCAAGACGGCTTTTTTACATGGGGACTTGCATGATGAGATTTACATGGAGCAGCCTAAGGGCTTTGTAGACCCTGGCATGGAACACCTAGTGTGCAAGCTAAAGAAGACCCTATATGGCTTGAAGCAGGCACCTAGGGAATGGTACCATAAGTTTGATGCATTCATGCAGTCACAAGGCTACAACCACAGTGCTATGGATCCATGCTTGTACATGAAGAAAGCACGTGACAGTTCTTTACTGATTTTGGTATTCTATGTGGATGGCATGCTTTTGGCAGGGATAGCTCATGAAGAGCTAGATGCTCTTAAGGCTCAGCTCAAGAAGAGCTTTGAGATGAAAGATCTGGGACATGCCTCTCATATACTTGGTATGCACATTACACATGATCGATCTCAGGGACTACTCTATCTATCACAGAGGGAGTACATTCATAAAGTCCTTGAGCGCTTCCGCATGCAGGATGTTAAGCCTATTGGATATCCATTACCTTCTCATGTGAAGGTTTCACAAGCCTATTGTCCACAGACAGATGAGCAAAGGGCTGAGATGGCCAAGATTCTGTATGCATCAGTCGTGGGCAGTCTTATGTATGCCATGATAGCCACCCATGTAGTTATAGCTTTTGCAGTTGGGGTTGTGGCACGTTATATGGCTACACCTGGCAAGAAACATTGGGATGCCGTGAAGGGTATCATGAGATACTTGAAGGGCACAACAGATATGTGTCTTTGCTATGGCAGCCAAGATACAGGAGTTGTGGGGTACACTGACTCTGATTATGCAGGACATGCAGATAGTAGGAAGTCCACTTCTGGCTATGTGTTCACCTATGCTTGAGGGGCTATCTCTTGGATGCCTAGGGTGCAGAAGTGTACGGCCCTTTCTACTACACAAAGGCTGAGTATATTGCCACCACATAGGCTTGTAAGGAGGCTATCTGGTTAGGCCATTTGATTGTAGACATTGGTATGACCGATGCTATGCCTACACTACATTCGGATTCTATGAGTGTCATTCAGTTGGCCAAGAATTCGGTCTTCCATCATGCGAAGACGAAATATATTAAGGTGAGGTATCACTTCATTCATGAGGTCATTGACGACAAGTCTGTTGACCTTGTCAAGATTCCGACTGAGCAGAATCTTGTAGACTTGCTCACAAAAAGCCTCACTACTGAGCGCTTTGCCTTCCTCAGGAGATTGATGGGCATTGTATGAGATGATGTCTTTTTCCTCATCCTGTTGTACATGTGTACATGATGTACTGTCTTTTGTTTTTTCTCTCTCACTGGGGCACATTCGCCTTTAAGTGGGAGGTTGTTGGGGGTAAAGGCACCTTCGCCTAGCTGCCCGTGTATTACTACACTGACAGTACCCGCCACGACACACTGCAGCTGGCGGGCATCCATCACAGTCGCTTATTCTTTATTCTTTTAGTGAAATTTTGAATAAAGGAAGGCCTGGCCGCACACTGTGGTTGTTGGAGTTCCCACTTTTGAGTCTCTCTCTCTCTTGGCTCTTGCTCTCCATCCGCCATAGCTCTCACTGCCAAGCTTCTTCCTCCTGGGTTCCACTTCCCTTTCAGTACAAAAAATATTAGACCAGCCTTACACAATTTTTCTATCTCCTCAAATAGTATGTCCCTTAGCTTAAAAGGCATATGCCTCACTTTTTGTCAAATAAGACGGCTACCCTCCTTCAAGGGAATAGTATGCACAGCTAGACTAGGAGGAATACCCCTCAGTTCATCATAGCTCTAGGAAAAAATATCAGGGAATTCTTAGATCAAGGATATGTATTCCTTCCTCTCTTCTAGACTAATCATATATCCTAATTAAATTAGTCATGGCTCATTCAACGTACTGAGATCTAGCTCAATCACATATGCATCGCTGATTCTATCTTGAGCTTCTATTGACCCATTCAGATTCACCTCGTAGACATCTTCTGTAGTGGACTCCTCTCTTGATTCATTGCTTGAAGAAGTCTTACTACCACAAGGAACCTCTAATGCATCTAATTTTGTCGAAGATAAAGATACTCTCTCACTTTGAGGAGATTCAAGGTATGCATATGCTATTACGCATCTAGCACCTCTGTGAGAAATTAGACGACCAACATGTAAATCAACTTGACTGTTGGATTGCAAGATCCATGGCCTTCCTAATAATACTTGATAGCTTGGTCACCTTGTGAACCTAGTAACCCAAAGTCCAAAATGCATTCAACATAAGCAACAATCACATGAACTTTGGTAATGCAACCTTCTAGTTGTCTTAAATTGTCATTAGCCATTTGGAAAATTGTGGAAGCATGCTTTTGGATTTTCAATCCCAACCTTTCCATCAATTTCTGAATTCATAATGCTGACAAAGGATCCCTTATCCACAATGGCATGATCCACTAATATACCATCAACATATGCTACCACCCTTGGGCAATGCTTTTTAGCATATTCAAACTATTCATCCCCCACATGGGCTATTCCCAAGGGTTCAATTGTATACCCACTACAAAGGATATTCTTAAACTCTTTATGTACTCTTGGAGATAACTTGATTAGCTGTAGGAGATTCACATCAAGCTTTACCTCACGAAGAGAATTGTCTAAATCAAATTCATGATAATTAGCAATGGTTCTCTTCTCCCACTGACCATTCTTTCCCTTGATCACACTAAACAGGCTTAAGTGCCTTTTTCTTGGCTTTTACCTTCTTCTTTGGTAGCTTCTTATTGGAGTTAACTTTGCCATCAATAGCTTTTAAAGGACTGGCTTCCATATCAGGGTTAAGGACTTGTGTCCCCTTATCATTTTATTTAGGGTTTGTCTCAATAGGTTTTACATTACCCCTATCGCCTTCTTTAACTTTCTGTCCTCTTGTAATGTCTCGTAACTTGGAAGTCCCAATGGTGTTGACATGCGCAACTTCAATAAGGTTGACACCACTATCATTAGGGCAACTCTTCTATTATGATAGATTTTCCTCTCTATAATATTTATTTTGGTCCCTCATCCTATTTTGAAGGTTATTCCCTTAATTTCAATGATTAATCAAACCTAGCTACTTACTTCCTTATTGAAGAGAGATAATCTTACTCCAACAAGTACTAGCTAGATGACTGAACTTCCACATATGTCACATTTGACATTAGGGCAGTTTCTCGGAAAGTGTTGATCACCACACTACTTACAACTAAATCTTGATGGTCCACCCTCTTCAAGACATCTACCTCGTATTAAGTTTTGTTGCTTCTTTAGGAAATTAACATCTATGGCTATTTGTCTATACCATTCCATTATCATATCAGTATAATGCTTCATTACGTGCTTGAATTTGCCAAGAACATTTGATGTGCTAAACTCATAATCATGATCATCTGCTTGCTGTTCAGTCGGCCTAACCATTTGATTAGGGATCCATCCTTGATTAATTGGCATGACATTAGGATTTGTCATTTGGCTTCCATTATTTAATGGAACCATTTGGCTAGCAATTGGCATAGCAACATTAGGAAGAGTTGACACCATGGGCACACTCTACATTATGCTTCCCCTTCCATTTGAATTGATCATAGGTGTACTACTTGTACCGTAACTTTCATTGATTAATGTCAAATTATTTTCAAGACCTAAACTTGAATTTAGTTCACCCTAGATACATAAGCCACTTGTAAGCATGACTCTATCTCCTATGCTCGTGTAATAGTAGTGTCTGTATCAACAAGAGAAACATTACTCAACTGCACTTAGATATTGAAGTCTAATCCATGTGAAAAGTACCTGTAATATTCTGATTCACTAATAGAAGCACGCGCGTGAACTACCTCAAATGAATAAAAAAATTGGATAATAATGTAATATTCCGATTCACTAATAGAAGCATGCGCGTGAACTGCCTCAAATGAATATGAAAATTGGATAAATGATTTTTTTTTTATTCCCCCCTTATCCCTCCAGCCGACTGACGAGCTGGAGGGGGAGGGAAATAGAAGGAGCAATTAAGCTCCTTGGTGGAGCTTGGAATGAGGGGGGGGGACATGCGTGATGACACGCAGGGGAGGGAAGATCCCCCTCCCCTCCTCTATTTAAATCAGGGAGGCTGTCAGTCTGGAAGGAAGGAAGGGAGGAGTGGATACTCTGACGCTGGGCAGCCGTGAAGTAGAGTGAGAGGCTGTTAGCCATGAGGGAGAGAGGAAGGAGGGTTGTGAGAGGTAAGAAAGAAGCCGTCCCTCTGCTGCGTCGTGTCGCTGCCGAGCGGAAGGAGAAAAGGCCATCAAGACTCCTAGTCGCTGCTGTGGAGAAGAGGAAGAGCGTGAAGCCGCCAAACTGCCGTCTGTCAGTCGCCACGAATTCCTTCTAGAAGCTTTAGAAGCTTCTAAGGGGGGGCTCCCTAAGCCTCTTTCCCCCCCCCCGATTTTAATCCCTCTAAACCCCCTTTTTCCCCCCTCGGGTTAAAAAAAAAATCCCCTTAGCCCCCTTCCCATGGTTTTTGGAACCACACCCCCCCCCTAGGATTTTAAAATCCCTTTTCCCCTTAAGCCCTCCCTTGACTTTGGGAACCTACCCCCCCCCCTCCCCCCCCCCCGTGTTTTATTTCCCTAAGCCTTTTCACCCCCTTATAACCCTTTTAACCCTTTTTCAACCCCCCTCATAACTCTTTTCTTTTTTCCCACAACTCCCTAAGCTTTCCTCTTAATCCCCTGTATCCCCCTTATTATTTTCCCCCCCTGAACCTAAAAATCCAAATCATCATCATGGCCTCAGATGATATCCTGTAAGGGAAAAGTAGCCGTGAGATAAAAGATAGGGAGGGAAAGTAGGGGGAGTGAAAAGAAGGAGTGAAGGAGGAAGAGTGGGAAAAGATAAAAGATAGGGAGGGAAAGTAGAGGGAGTGAAAAGAAGGAGTGAAGGAGGAAGAGTGGGAAAAAGATAAAAGAAAGGGAAGGAAGGAGAATAAGTGCTTTCTATTCCTTCTACCCCAAGTCAAAATCCTCCAAGGGTTCCGTGGTTGCAAAACCACACTCACCCATAAATTTTTTTTTTTTTTGATCCAAAGAGACGGTGGAATTCCAGAAGAAAGAGGAAAAGGCTATCTCACATTCGAACTACGATGCCGCCGAAGAAAGTCCAAGGTGTAGCTGCGGGAGGGTCATCTCCCGGTATCCATGTGGATATCTCACCCCAAAACCAAGTTTTTCTTCTTGGCTTTAATTCGGTTTTAAGTCGATCATGCTAAGAAAAATTGTTAAGGATAGGACATATTTGTTCGGGTTATTTGTAAATGAAGGAGTTTAGCTTATGAATGACAATGTATAGAACTTAGCTATTCTTCAAATTGCATCAAGCATTATAAATTACGAGCAAGATTATCCATTTACTATAGTAGTATATTTTAGTTAAATCCTAAGGTGTAGAAATTATATCTTGCACCATTAGTCTTATTCCTTTCGCAACGAATCGTTGTAAATGGTTAAATTCATGAAAGGTTTCTTTCAATGCTCAAATTACTAGGAAGTTATCTTTGCTAATTGCACATCTTAGCAAGGCAAATGTTGTTATTTGGCATGAGTTCATCTGTAAGGAAAATGGAAGTTAAAATTAAGCTGTATTGACTGGAAAGTAAATTGTCACAAGGATAGCAAAACCGTGACAAGACGATTAATACTACATTCCGAAAGATAACTAAACCAATCTAAACATAGAAACATTCATACCCTAAGCACTTGACTACTTTCCTTACTGTAGGGACAATAAATTCATAAAGATAAAGAAACTAGGGTTTGTCCCTAAGGTTTTTAAAAGAAGAAACCCTAGGCCTGACATACGTCAGCTTAAAGGATCTAAACAGATTATTCCATCGCAGGACTTGCGCAACAAGTACGAAATCATTTAGTCTTGTGATTGATTCACAAGGAGAAAGGGTAAAAATCCTCATCAGGGATGGCAGATCCCTACGCAAGTTATCTTGCAAAAAGACATATTTTTGGATATCCTTCTAAATAAGAAAAGTTGTAAATTGGAAACTAGCATAGCTAAGGAACTTTAGGGTTAACCAAGTTGGGTATGGCCTACACCGGAATGTAAAAGATCTTGCCAATTTACAAGACACCTTGGGAACGAGTGCTGATACACTCAAAAGGAAAGAACACTTCCTTAGCAGTTTGCCAAACAACTGGGTTGATTAATGGAAATGTTTGTGCTTGCTAGAGATTTTAGGGCTCTGTTTGAATTATGAATTACAAATTAAATGAGTACCTATACTTCAGGTTAAAGGCCTGAAGGGAGAGGCAGCTTCAGTTACCCCCGACTACCTGCCTGACCCTAACCAAGGGGGTTGTTGACCGCACCGGGAACGTGGACCGAACCCGCTGCGAGAGGTCTCTCCGTTGAGCTCTACTTGGAGTAGGAGGACGCTTGGGTGCTAGGGGGGGCTCTGGCCATAAATCGCTCGCCTTTCGGGTCCTGCACAAGAGGCTAACGTGACTCGGGATTGGATCTCGAGGCCCGCATACTAGTTTACGGGCGGAAGCTTGGAATAGTGATCCCTGGGAATTACTGGATAGCCTTCGGGCGAATTATGGACAAGCCTACGGGCGGAACTTCTTGTATTTCAATGATAAAATGATGAAATGCAAAAAAAAGAACTTGCTTGATATTGTTTTTCTATGTCACGTGATAAGATTACGTGAAGGAACCAATGCTTAAAGGGATTAATTAAAGAAGCTGATTGTTATATGTCAAATTAATATGTTAGATAATTACATAACTAAAATAAACCGAGGAAAGTGGAGAGGATGGGCCATGGGTCCGTCCTACGGTTGGGTGGTCCCGGTTAGCTGGGAACTTTTCTCAAAAATCTCGAAGAACAGCGGAATGATCATCATTATCAAAACGAATAACGAGAACGATGACCTAGAGTTACGTCTTACCCGATTTACGTTGTTTTAGGGGAACCGAATGGGACTATGCCTTATGGCAGAGAGGTTGAGCTTTGCATCCCTCTCGTTTCCCATTCTCCTTAAACCAAGTGCAGTGTGAATCCGCTTCAGACCTGGCGTTTCTGCGTAAAGTAGTTCGCTCGGGTCTGACGCTAGTTGCTGTTAGCTAATGACCCATCAGGAAAACCCTAATTCCGGTCGATCCTAAGTGGAAACGGCTAGGATACTTCTGCTACGTGGCAGACGCGGGAAGACCTAGATCGCAAAACCCGTAACATTCCATGGGATTGCCGCGCGGAGCTTTCTAGACATCCTTTCCGATGGACTGCTAAGACGTGTCCTGGATGATACTAGTGGACACGTTACAGTATCACATTTGGACAGTAGGTGAAATAGAAATAGAGGTTTGTAATTTTGAAACACCTCTTCTAGTTGGACAGTAGGTGAAATTCAAATAGAGGTTTGTAATTTGCAAAACACATATTTCAGTTTCTTGGTGTACACTCAAGCATTCTCATGAGGCTCTTGACGTATCACATTCAAAATACACTATCAATATTGACCACCTCTCTTAGGGGAAAACTCTCTTCAAAAGGCTATAAATAATAAATCGATTGTGGTACAGTCCCAACTTCCAAGCCATGATACCACATTGTAGCTCTTCATTTCAAAGTCATATTAAAAAACATCATGAGATGTCCTTCATTGTGAATTCAAAAATTGAATATTAATTTCTAAAACTCTCTTATGTGAAGCTCTGCATCTTCCTTTGCTAACCCATTAAAAATGGGTAGAGGAAAACCTAGGGTCGGAAAATCTGACATTCTTGTAGGTATTGCAATCAGTTGTGCCATAAAAATGACCGGGTTTGCTCTAGGGTTTTGTATCAGAGGGGTTACACTCCCACTCAAAGTAGATTGACTTTTTTGGGGAAGGGGAATGTTGGAACTTCTTGCTCCCCATGAAAAATTGACTAGGATGTTGATTAATTCAACAAGATCTCTCTTTCTCAAGGATATCAGACTACTAGGTTTAGGAGAATATCTCCTAATGATCTCAGCTTGCCATCTAGCCCTTTCATCTCTTTCTTTCCATTGAATCTTGGCTTGATGGTGTCTATCAAGAAATAACAAATCTAGTTCAATGTGCTTTGGCATACACTAAACAACTGGTCCCTAATTAACCAAGGTTCAAAAATAGCCACTTATCAATGGCTCTCGACAAACGCACCACTTATCAACATGACCTAAAATGGAAAAAACACTAGCTTTAGGGCTCTAGCTAGGCCTCTTATGCTCACTAGACCACCCTTATGGCCTTGCGGGCCAGGAGTATTTGGAGGCTACATACTAGTCTAAATAAATCAGGTACTTGTATTGATTTATAGTCCAACAATTTTACCCATCCCAACTCCAACAGAGGAAGTATCCACACATTTAGGTGGTCAACATCTGGATTCATGTACACAAAGAGCTCTCTGCAGTAGAGTGCAGTGGCTCCTACAGCTCTCCTACACCTCATGGATTAGCCCCAAGATATGTTGTCTTCAACATAAAACACAAGCATAACAGAGTTCTCTCATAATATAATCATAGAAATCTAGAAGATTGTATATATTCCTCAATCACTTTTCCAAGGTATCATATTATCTTACAACAAAGGAGATCTTACACTCTCAATGTTGCTTGTCATCTACATAAAACTTTAATGCAACTAGGAATTTATCTTCTAACACAATATTAGTGAGTTTGGGAATCTCCCAATACCCATTTTTTGAATGCTAAAAAGATGGCACCTAGATAACATGCACGTAAGTTTCTCAAAACCATATGATGTGACCTATAATTGGAAAGCGCTTGAAAAATGGAATCTTTTGAGCTATAGAGCGCTCGATTTGGAGTTATAGTGTTCAAGTTATGACAAATCCAAAGATTTGACCACATGTCCCAAACTTATGGGAAATTCCCATATTCCCCAATATGGTGTTTTCTAGTAGCATATTTAGATTGTACATGCAAAGTGTATGACATTCTATGCTCAAATAACATAACTAGAAACTAGCCAATTCGAAGTGCAAAAACATCCTTTTCATACTAGGGCCATACTATGCATTGCTAAGGAACAACACCGGGCTAACCCTACTACTATTGAAACCGATAAAACTTATAAAAACCATCCCCTATATGTTAAGATATGTAAAGAAATTAGAAACTTAATCAAATATCTTTTCATTTCATCCCAACTCCTACCATTTATGTTTTGCTTACTTGCACAAACGTAGGAAGATTTCATGAAATTTTTTGTAGAAATAAGTTTTCAATACGCAATTTAACATAAAAAGGGAGGTAAACTAAGGCAAACTCTCATTTTTTAACTTCATTACACAATTACAAATATTTTTATAATTTTTTTAATTTTTAACGCACAAAATCCAATTTCTCTTAGTTTTTTATTTGAATATTTTTCATAAATTTTTTCATTTATTTCAACATAAGTGATTGATTTTTCTAAGTTTTTTGATTTGTATAATTACTGTGAAGTGTGATCCATCATTTTCATGCCATGTAAACATCATTTTTTTTTTCAAAACCCAAGAACAACATCATTTTCAATTAAATCTTGTGTTTCGAGTTTTACGATTTTATTATTTTTAATATGCATAATGAAAAATGAATGAAATTTTGAAATTTTAGACATCAACAACATATTTCAACAATTTTCAATCATCTTTTCATTATACACATGAAAGATTCATCATTAAAATAAACTAAAAGTCACTTACTCTAAAATCTGCATATGCATGCCTTGTATTTCGAGAAAGTAGAGCCATTGACACTATTCTCAAGCTGTTGATACATCCAAATCACCCAATCTATGTGCCATTACGCTTCTGAAACATCGTTCATCCCCGCTTTATCAAATGAACTCCCTCTCTCTCATATGTAGCCATATAAACAAGGAAGAAAGAGGAGAGAGAAATATTAGAGAGAAAGATTGAAATTGGATCTTTTCATTTCCTTCATCAAATTGCGCGTGGTTTGGAGCAAAATGGAATGAAAATTTGTAGGTTCTCATCCCAAGAGGAGGAGAGCTCATGCCAAGAGTCACAAATCTCCATTTTTTGAGGAATTGAGGGGTCACCAAAAAATGGCGCTCCCCACCTCCCCCCCATTCATCATGTTTATAGTTTTTGTGCTTCTTTAAACCATAGTTTGTCATAAAGTTAGAAAAAATAATTCAATTCTCTCATGTTCACACTATACGGAAGTGGTTTCAAGCTAAACAGAGGGGCAGATGACCTCATATTCCCAATCTGACTGGATGGGTGGCTTCTTGGCATCGAAATCTATTACTTAGCCTCTGTTATGTGCTTTTCAACTTTCGGATAGTAGTTGCTTCATAAGGACAAACCATGTGGCTATCAAACAAAAGGTTGAATCGACTTTGATTGACAAACAAACACTTGCTTGGATTCCTGGCATAGAAATGCATTTAAGAAAACTCTAGCTCCTTGATCCTTGATCGTTTACTTTTCTACCAAAAACATCTCTTTTACGGCTCTCAAGCCCTTTTGTGTTTTAAATTCAACTTTAAAATTAGCTCTCTCTCATCATGTTATGTTGTATTAGAGACTTGCACTCACACTCACAACACAACTTTTGAACAAATAATTTGTTTGAGTTTGTTGTTGCTAGTATTCAAGACTAGCAATCTTTCTATAATAGTAAGTTTAATCAATAGATTTTATGTTTTTATGCCTCAGATACTAGGAAATAATAAAAACTTGCTTGTACTTGTGCTATACTAGAGGCTCACACTCATAATACAAATAGTATGATTAATTATTGATGTTGGTAGCACTTATATTTACACTCATGCTCTAATAGTAGAGTAATAATTTAACTAGGCAATAAAAATTATTGCACTGAGTATTGAGGCTTAGCTCACATAGGCTATGGACAAAAATCAAACTATCTTGCTTATACTCATGTTGTCTTAGGTGCTAGTACTCATGCTCACAATATGATCATAAAATTTTCCTTAAGTTTTACTAGTGAATCCCTTTGTGGTTCCATCCTTGTATATGTTAAGGTTTGAGAGTAATCTAATTACAATTTATTTAAGTATAAAAATTTTATAACCTATTTTTATTCTTAAATTAATTAAAATTTTAATTATATTTCATTTATTTACTTACTTTAACTAATTTAATTTATTCAGTTATTTAAAATAATTTATTTATTCATTTAAATTAAAATATTTAACTTTTTAATGAAACATAATCTCTAATAATAAAAAACCAAGCCAAAAATACATTTTGAATTTTTAAAATCTCAATGAGCCTTGTAAGATTTCTACAACTTCAACCTAAATGCTTGACTACAAGTGCTTGCAAATCTTGTGAGAACACAAGGATCCCCAAGATATATAAACATAGTTTTTCATTTGAAAAGCTTTTAGACTAATATCAGAAGGAAATACACACCGAGCCACAAATGCATAGAGCATACTGGGAGAAGATGGAAGAAGGAAGATAATTGTTGACAAGAAAGATACCATATTAATGTTGTACTTTCTAAAGATTAACTCTTGAGTGGTAGATGGTTACAAGTCCCTAAAGCCAAGGAAAAAACCTAAAATTCACACTTAAACACTACAAGGATAACCATACATAATATTCTATCTCAAGGTAGATTCACAAGATTTCCTAACACATTAATTTAACTTGGCTCATTTTAATTATGGCCATTACATGGAATAAGAAGTATAGACATGATTCACATTCATGAGAGTCATGTATACATGCAGACAATGTTATAAGAAAGTGGATATGGCTACTCGTCCCATACTCTCAATGTCCTTTTTGGACTCTTTGAGATAATCTTCAAACCATTTTTGATCCACTAAAGATCAAGTACTGCATTATGATACCTTTTTAACACCATATAATTGTCACATTCACCATGCACATGCTAAATGAAAATATCCTTATCATGTGACCTAAAGGCAATATCTTCTCCTTTGGTGAAACTTCATCATGTGGACAACACCTTGATGACTAGTTAGAAGCATTTAGACTATGAGTGGAATACTTCAAAGCAGAAAAGTTAAACTCTTCACAATGTTACACCTCGAGCTCAACTTTCCCAAAGCATTTCCCCAATAGAAAAATATCACTAGCATGCAAATCCTAGTGATGCTTCTCTTGTTTCTGAACCTTTGAAATTAGAGATGCTCTTTAATCATGCTTCTACTATGCGGGTGGACACAAGGCCAAAAATAGGGTAGCTATTAGCACATCGATGTTGACATGCAAGTGGCATTTTTCTTGACTTCATCATGACCCTAGAGATTAACCTTGGTTGCACTATAGTAGCAGTATTAGTAGATGAATACTTTGACCATAAAGATCATAGTTTGATGGTAATAAAGACCACCATGAGAGCTTAGTTTCTCATGTCGCAATCATTCCATCACATGTGCCTTCCTTCTCAATTACAATCATGTTCTTCTATTGATCTTTTATACTACATGTTGAGCTCTAGGAGGGCCTTTCCCTTCCTTTTGACTAATTTCTCTGCCTCTTCATGCAAAAGTTAGTCAAAACAAAAGCTAAACATTGGCTATGCCTCTTTCCCTCTCATAGACTACTATCCTCCTCCTTTTTTTTCTCCTCTCTTTTTTTTTTGTGTTTCTCCTGTGTCCCCTTCTCCATAATTACCTTCCCTTTTGCTAAGAATCTTCACTCTTTTCTCCTCTTTCCCCACCACATAGAAACTCACCCTTCTCCTTGCCTTTATTCCTCTGGAAACTTCATGGCAATTAAATAAAGCTAAGCATTTATCCATCACATTATTTGTAAATCTTCATAGAGGTCTTGCTTCATACATCATTGACTAGCATCCTACTTTGGAAAATGGAATAACACTTTTTTACTCTTCATTAGTGCATAAGTTCAGAGAATCTCCTAACTCATAAGGAAGTAGATAATTAAGTATCCTCCTTAGAAAACATTGGGCCCACTAAATGTGAGCCTTTATTCCCATAGCTTATATCATTTGAATCATCAATCTCACTAAAAAAACCAAAGTATGTGAGTAATGATATAGATTTTACACACACACACACACACACACACACACACACACACACACACACACACACACACACACACACACACACACACACACACACACACACACACACACACACACACACACACACACACACACACACACACACACACACACACACACACACACACACACACACACACACACACACACACACACACACACACACACACACACACACACACACACACACACACACACACACACACACACACACACACACACACACACACACACACACACACACACACACATAGAGAACTTGGACTTAATGAATTGGTGAAGAACCAAGGAATTTTCAAGGGACATATCATGACCTTACTTCAATCCTCTCTATGGTTTTGGTATGAGGTCAATTGAAATCCAATGTCTCATTGTGAAGTGAGAGGACAACACTAGGTGACTTACTAGCTTTTGGCGAGGATTCAAGATTTCATGTCATGATGAACAATGTTCATGAAGTTGTTGATAATCATTGTTAGGATGATATGTATAATACTCTTTGAGTATTACTATCCATATGTTCATATTCATGGTAATGGAGACATGCTAGGCATATGTTTTTGTTACCAATGGAGACAATTTTGCTAGAATGTATCTTAAAAAAGGCAACATCCTTCATGGCTCTAGTAGCTCTCATGAAGAAAAATACCTACTCGGTCCACCTATAAGAAATCATCTATATAATGTACATTCAAAGGTTATTAAGAAATATCATTCCTTTACATGCTATAAGGCCTTAAAATGACCCCTTTTACTTTACTAAACTTATTGATTTTTGTCCAATTGTAATTAAAAAACCCCTTTTGTAAATACAATTTTGTAAATTTTACTAAATATAATACCTGGGCTTTTAAAGTCACGTGGTATCTTACATGTTCTATAAGGTGGACTCCCCGAGGAAAAATAGGAAATGCTTCTATTGTTCCTTTTGTTGACTCCCATGAAGAAGAGTAGAGCATATTCTTATCTCTTCAATAACTCTTTCATTTGTCTTTTTATTGGTAATCTCCTTCATCTTAGATTGAATGTGATTACTTGAAGATCTCTCAAAGGGAGTGCCTCTATGAGAACCTACCCCTTTTTTAAAGATTAGTAGCATTCAAAGAAGATTACTCATGACTTGATACCTCCTAGAGATCGACATCATTGTGTTCAACCTTAGCCTCATATGTTTGTTAGAAGTTTTAGTTTGCTTAATATCCTTTGTGTCTTCTCTTTTTCTCTCTTTTATGTAACATGCTAACTGATGCTAAATTTTGGACATTCAAGCATATAAGGCAATCTCTCTCTCTCTCTCTCTCATAAGTTGTTTCTTTGTAAGAAATATTATTATTTACATACTTGGCTCCCTCTCTATCTCTCTTTTTTATTATATATGTTCAATTATCTTTGTATTCATTTTCAATTTATTGTACATTTGGATTGTAACAACATTTCTTTGTTGCAACTATACGTTTCTTAAATGGACTATTACTACAAGATACGAGCCATATACTAACATTTAAAGTGATGAAACTATTTATTCAAAAAAAATTTCCTCATCATCACTAAAATCATTGGTATACACATAACTTATGTGTTGTTGTTTACATTGCAAATGCAAATAGCGACTGATATTGTAGCGCATACTGCAACTCATATTGTGATGCAATTCTTCATACAAATAGCAATGCATATATGTTTATTTGTGATGCTGAAAGCAATGGTTACATAGAAAAATAAATTGGGTGGCAGGGCATGTAGCCTTGCCACCCTTCTAGCATGCACATATTCTGAAAAATGTTCCATAAATAATTTATATGTTGAGTATACAATTGTTGTTGAAATGTATGCATTGTGAGATACTAGAAGAAAAACGTTTGTTGATTTAATTTTCAAATAAGTACAACATGGATAGATGACATATCATACAAGTACATGGACTAATATAGAGCAAACTCCAAAAATAGATAGATATATTAAAAAATATTGAAAAATGTGAGACCATATAAAAGATGAGAAACATATCAAATGAAGCCTACATAGAATATATAGACTGTAGGACCAAACGAGAAAGGGATATATGCTCTATGAATCCAAGAGATTGCTACAACTTCTCATCATTTAAGAGCTCCTCCCAACATAATGGAGCATCAAATGGACTCTATAATATAAAATAACAAAAGATTAATCTATATAACATAATGTGCCACAAAAAAACTAGAAACTAAAAACAAAAAAAGACATAACTTATTGACCATTGCATGTATGTAATCTATCAATAAGAGAAGTGAGATCTTGCTACAAGAAAAACAAAGTAGCATTATTAGATATAAGATTATTAATACAAATACTACACCAAATAAGAAAGTGAACATAGCCAAAAGAAAACTTACAAAATCCTCCAAATAATTTCTATGTTTTCCTCGTCTAAGATGATGGACAATCCCTACCTTCAATTGTGTCCTCGGTGTCTCATGCTATTGCCGCCATCACCTTAAAGAGTCTGCAGCCTTCTCCCTAAGTCTCCAGCAATCTTGTGCATCCAGCCACTCAGGCTTTGGACCACTACTCTGGAATACATTGTGTGCATTTGACTATCTATGTGATATATATGCATGCATACAATCTATCAATCATCTAGTGGAGAATCGATCAACCATTGTAGGTACCGAGAACTCCTCATGCAAAGATGTAACTACATACTCCTTGACTCTCTTTGCTATGGTTTTCAAGTGTTCTATGGTTTTCAAGTGTTCTAGAATATTGTGCCTAAATATTTGTTGGCACAACTTTCTCATGCATACCATCACTCTGCTCCCCTTAACATTCATGATTACGACAATGATTTTCTTATCCACTAAGTACCCATATCCTGTGGGTGGGCCATATATGTGCCTCTCCCATCTATGACCATGCTTTTGGGCATAACCATGAGACCCCTATCCATCTGACGTATGTGCAAGGGTGGTATCTCTCAGAGTAGCACCTACAACAATGCCACCTATGGATGGCTAAGCAAAACCTGGAGTCACGAGAGTAGATGTCCTTATAGGTGCATCAAATCCTAGATATGATAAATGTCCACTCAACCTATAGTATCGAGACACTACATTGGTGTCTCCATATCATGTACTTGAGCCACTCTCTCTAGAACCGATGTAGGAGCGAGGAGTAGCAACTGCTCATGGGGTCACAACATCTATATCTCCACAACACACCCCCCCCCCCCACCACCACAAAACCACCCCTAGAACAAGGGGAGGAGAGAATCTTTATGTCTCTCTTAGGTACCCACCACAACCAATCACCACAACTAATCACCACTGGTTGAGTGAGGCATCCCTAAGCCTTCCTCTGTGTGGCTGGCCTAGAGCATCGATTCTTCTTGATGGAGATTAATACATTGAAGCATGTAAAGGTAGAATGCATTGAACACCTAGACAACAATTGAGACAAATCCTAGTCTACCATACATCTGAAGTGCTCCATTTGATTGGGATACATACGTGTGAAGATCTCTTGCACTCACCTATCATCCTACCACTCATGTTGCTCTATGGATCATCTATAGTGACTTGCATATCCAAATTAAAGATGTTAGCACAATCAATATAAGAGTAAAGATGAAGCATAATAGTACATATTTGAAAAGAAGGATGTTAGATGTAAAATATGTGATAAAATAACAATAAAAGAAAATAGTCAACAATTTTTTCAAGCGAACATAAATACAACTAGCTCTATGGCTCCATGACAAGCTCTTGGCATAGATCTGCGTATTAGTGGAAGATTAGACATAGGTCCCCATAGAAAGAGGATTCTTGAAGTATTCTTGTACTCTAGAATCTTTTCCCAGATTTTCAGTTATTGTCTCATGCGCATGTTGCAAGCCCTCCTCATCCTTTACCCCTTGCAATAGTGACTCCTCTACCTGCACATTGGGATAAAGGGCATTGCCCATGTCCGCCCATAAGGGCTAGGTTGTACATAGTACATATACCTATCTAAAACATTATTGAGGTACACTCTTCAGTACCACAAATTGTGTGTCTCTATCTCTTCTCTCTCTCAACCTACATCTCTACACAGAAGATCCATTGCAACTAACTCAAAAAACTGGTATTAGAGCTTGGTTCAAGAAATCAGGAGCTTGGCATTCAAGTGCAGGAGATTGAAGTTGAATAAGAGTTCACTGTGAAGAGTCTGCAGGTAGGGCAGCAAGGTTTGAAGCTTCTTCCTGAATCTTGAAGCTTCCCTCTTCATTTGAGCTTGTGGCAGCCCCATCGTTGGCCACTTGGGGACCCTCCCCATAATCTCCAACACTTGGGCTAGCATTCCAATTTCTTCAAGGCTGAAGGCACCATTAGCATGTGTATGTAGATCTGGTTTTCATCATGCTCAGAACCTATAGTAGCTGCTCCTCTTCATTTGGCATCTTGGTTGTGCTCCAAACTTTGCATCTAATGCTTAGCATTGAGCATTGAAGTGTAGTATTACACTTCGGACTGATATACATTCAATTTTAGGTATGAAGTATTCAAATCTGAAATAAACAGGACAACTCTCTGTCCTTTAATGACATTGGTCCTTGGACATGCATGTTAATGCATATACATGCTTAAGTGATATCAAGACACTAAGGAATGATATGCCTATGTATTGAAGTGCATTTGGGCTGATTTTGATTGAGATTTCACTTATTTTTGATAGAGATTTCGGCTACTGTAATAATAAAGCTGAATGACATTTTGACTGCTTATGCATTATGTTTTGCTTCTAGACTTGGTCTCAGGCATTTTATGGTGCGCAGATCGGACGCAGGTAGCTCACGTAGACTGCAAAGTGTAGATAGACATCCAGTTGTCAAATTAGCCCCTAGATTCTACGGACCATTTAAAATCATTCATAAGATTAATGACAATGCATTCAAGTTAGAACTGCCATCCCATTGGAAAATTCATAATACATTTCATATTAGTTTATTGAGACCATTTAGAGGACAATTACCTATCCACCCTGTCTATGAAAACCCACCTTTACTAGAAGAAGAGACTGAAATACTTGAACCAGAAGCCATCATAGACACTGACTACATGACCACTAGAACTGGCCGAAGGTATTCTAGATATCTAGTGAAATTTAAGAACCATCCTGTAGAGGAAGCACAATGGATGCACGCTAGAGACTTAAATGCTTTCCCCACTCTGTTAGCTCCACATTGAGCTAATAGCAATTGAGGTCAATTGCTATCCCACCCCGGGGGTATGATGCCAGGAGGCATATTCCACGGTGGATTCCGTGAGGTTTTACGGTGGATTCCGTAAACTTAGATGACCGGGGCTCATACGCAAAGAAGATTCTTTGTGCGAGAAGTTGATGGGGACGCCTGTCCTTTTCGGGCGTTTCATTAATTTAGTGTGTACATGGGTGATTCCATAGCGGGTGATTCCGCAAAATGCATATTAAATTAATAAACGTTTATGAGTTTAGAGTGCGCACTCGTAATAAATTAAGGTTAGGATTTATTTCTAACCAGTTGATTTATTTATGTAGCTGAAGACTGCTAGGTATTCACTTTTGTCGGTTTAATTGTGTTATTTTACTAACGATTGTGAATGCTTGAGTTGATGTGTAGAGATAGCAGCAGTGGCGGAGGAAAGCATTGGAGTCTAGCGGGTTTTCGACCTTTGGACTATATTTTGATAGGCGCCACGCCTATATTTTGTTATGTCTATAGAGACATCGATTATTTATTTTTATTTTGTATGCGCTTATGCGCCTGGATATGTTATTTCTATTTGGACATTGAGATTGGGCGTGCCAGACACTATGGGCACCGTCCATTAGCTTTATTTTCTTATTTTTGGTAGAAAGCAAACTCAAAAGCTAAAAGCTTGTCATATTTTTGTAATTGGGCTATTTTTGAGCATAAAGATTGGAAATATACATTAAATACATGCTTTGTGAAGCGCTCACACGGGGCATGGGGGAGATTGAACCCAATTTGTCTCTTGTCTCATGTCGTGCTTGCTTTTACATTGGTTTTTGTGCTAAAAAGTAGAGTACTTTGTTCTTGGGGACCTTTGGGAATTCACTACGTGAGCTACCTGCGTCCGATCTGCACACCATTTTATACCATGTATTCATGCTTATGGTTGATGTTACATGCTTGGATTTGATTTGAGCATGCATTTGAGTAGTGATTAGAGCTCATTTTTTGGATTAGCATTACTTAAAGGTCTACTGCTGTACATTTAGGATAATTTCCTGCATATCCAGGACATCATACATCACTAGTAGAAAATTTGATATGTTTCTACGCAATAACATTATGGTGATGTTTTGAGTAGCTTTGCATGGTCTTTGGAGCTCAATATCAATTAGTTTGAGAGGTTATTTTAGTTCTGAGTTTTCAAGATAGATTTTTTCCAAATGTCTAGAGGACTGCACTCTTGAATTGTAAGGTAGCCACCTGTATTGTCAGGAATTTTAGGATTGCACTTTGTTTTTGTCAAGAAATTGGCATGTTTATTGTCATTGAATACTTTTGAGGCATTTTGGGCAATGAACTAATGTATGTTCTTTTCGTACATACTTGGGGATATTCCTAACATACTACTGAGTGGATTTTGGAGCTTTCATTACTTGGCATTAGCTATCATTTACTGTCATACAATTATTTGGTTGTGAATCATGGCTAGCAGCAGTGACAATCATCTTATGCATATCAAGAAGCTTGAAGAAGCACACAACTTTGCAATTTGGAAAAATGAGTGCTATAACAACTTGTTGCAGAAGAAGCAAGCAAAGCCGATTAAAGTAAAGGGAACAAAACCAGCTGATGTGGAGTAGGACGACTAGGATGAGTTGAATGAGCTTGCACGCTTGACCATTGAGCTATCAAATTTTGATGCCTTGCTGTTTAACATTGAAGGGTTGGATTCTACTTATGAAATTTGGAAGTGATTGGAAGAGTTGTATGCCAAGAAGAGTGCTACAAGAAAAGTCTACTGGCTAAAGAAACTCACGGATTTGCATATGAAAGAGGGTACTGCAATGTCTACTCACCTTAGTGAGTTTAACTCCATTTTCAGCCAGCTTGCTGCTTTGAAGTTCAATATTGATGATGAGTTCAAAGCTACGTTCTTGCTTTGCACTTTGCTAGAGTGCTCTACTCATGGAAGAAATGAATCAATAGAACAATGCATCTAGTAAGTCTTCTAGTGCTTTGCATACTAGAGGTAGATCACAACAAAAAGGCAAATCTGATAGCAAGGGACACAGTAAATCACGTGGTAAGGATGTTGAATGCCATCACTATGGCAAGAAGGGTCACTTCAAACATGACTGCTATAAATGGAAGAAAGAGAAAGAGAAGGGCACGAAGACGAATGACAGCAAGGAAGAGAAGAAAGAGAGTTAGTCTGCTACGAAGAGTAGTGTAAAGATTGAAGAGGTGAATGTAGTTAGCCATGGGAGCAATAGTGGAAATTATGTACTCTTTGTCTCTTCATGTTTTTGTGCCCATGCTTTGATAGCTGATATGGACAATGACATGCACACTTGGATTTTGGATTCAGGTGCCTCTTTTCATGTCACCCCTCACCGTGAGTGGTTTACAGACTATACAGGAGGTCAACATGGTGTTGTCCATCTTGGGGAAAATTATGCATGTAACATTGCAGGCATTGGCAATGTGCAATTGTAGTTTCAGTATGGATCTATCTTTACTCTTCAGAATGTAAGGCATGTACCTCAGCTCAAGAAGAGCTTGATTAGTACTGGTCAGCTAGATGATGATGGTTTTCATACCACCTTTGGTGATGGAAAATTGAAGATCTCTAAGGGATCTAGGGTTATTTCCAAAGGCTTAAAGAGTGATACTTTGTATCCTCTCCATGTATCTAGTGTGCGTAACCATGTTGTTGCTATGATCGAGCAGCCAAGTGTTTCCTTGTGGCATGGCCGGTTGGGACACATGAGTCAAACAAGAATGAAAGCACTTTCTCATTTGGGTTACTTGCCTTGTCTTCGTTATGCTGATTTTTTAGCACTATGATAATTTTGTTTATGATAAGCATGCGTAGATATCTCATAAAAAGTCTCTTTCACTGAAATCTTTGCCTCTAGAGGTAGTACATTATGATGTATGTCAGATGCCAGGGTTATCTCTAGGAAGAAATAAATACTTTGTCACATTTTTCGATGATGTTACTAAGAAGTTATGGGTTTACGCTATTCATAGCAACAAGGACGAAGTGCTTGAAAAGTTTCAAAAATTCTTGGCATTGGTTGAGAACCAGACTAATAAGACACTTAAGTGTCTTTGCTTAGACAACAGTGGGGAGTATGTGTCCAAATCCTTTCAGGCATTTTGTGATAGCAAGGGGATAAAGAGGGGAGCTCACTGCCCCTCATAATCCACCCCAAAATGGAGTTGTAGAGCGCATGAATCAGACCATATAGGATAAGGTTCGTATGATGCTGTCTCATGCTACATTACCCCATGGTTTTTGGGTAGAGGCTGTTATGACAACCATTCATTTGATTAACAAGTCACCGAATAGGTCTTTGGGGGGGAGAGTCCCTCAAGAAGAGTGGTTGGGCAAGCCACCTTCTTATGCTGATTTGCGAGTGTTTGACTGCGAGGCTTTTGTGCATATACAAAAATAAGAACGTAGCAGCAAATTGGAACCAAAGTCCTGTAAATCCATATTCCTAGGATATGGTGACCAAGGTGAGATGGGGTATAGACTTTAGGATCTCGAGAAAAGAACGATAGGGTGCAACAACCAATGATGTCATCTTCCGTGAAGATTGCATGCATAAGCAACCCGAGAAGACTGAGGAAGTTAAGAGGGTTGTTTTCAGAGAGGATGTAACTTGTAGACAGTCATTTGTGCCTAGTGAACAGTAGCATATACCTACTATAAATACTCCTGAAAATGTAGGAAATGGTGTTGGAAATGACCAGCAAGGTATTGCCCATGATACACCACAATTTCATCTTAAAAACATGCAATTATTAGGATAGCCTGAATTGTCAGGAAAACATACTGGAATTTCAAGACAACAACATGTACATGCAGAATTACAAGCCCGTATTTTAGGACAACAACCTATAAATGCAGAATTACAGGCTTCTATTTCAGGACATTAATTTGTCATTGGCTTTACGGATATAGACTATGCTGGACATGCAGATTGTAGGAAGTCCACTACAAGGTATGTGTTTAACTTCACATGGGGATTTGTCTCTTGGATATCTAGGCTGTAGAAGTGTGTTGCACTGTCTACTACAGAGGTAGAGTATGTGGCTGCCATGAGGCATGTAAAGAGGCCTTATGGTTGTCACGTTTGGTTGTGCTGAGCTTGGGATTACTAAGGTTCTTTTTCTTCACTGTGGTAGTCAGAGTGCTATCATATTAGCACGGAACCCTATCTTTTGTGCAAAGATAAAACACATACAGGTGAAGTATAATTTCATTAGAGAGGTACTTGACAGTAAGAGCATTAAGTTGGTCAAGGTGCACACTGATGATAACCTTGCAGACCTTCTCACGAAGGGTCTTCCAATAGAGAGGTTTGCCCATTGTCGGCAGATGATGGGTATTGGATAGGTACAGTGTCTTTAGCTTTGTACATACTTAGACTTAGCTAATTCTTTTCCTCTACCTTTGGATACATTGCCATTAGGGGGGAGGTTGTTGGGATGAAGGGAAGTGCTCATGTCCACTTGTAAGGGCCAAGCTCTACATAGTATATATACCTATCTAAAACATTATTGAGGTACAATCTTCTTTGTAGTACCACAAATCGTATGTCTGTGTCTCTTCTCTCTCTCAACCTGCATCTCTACATAGAAGCTCCATTGCAGCCAATTCAACACTGCATACTCTTCTTGTATATACTAGGTATATTCCTTTCATCATACACTTGAGATCTTAGAGGTGTTGATGGTTAAGGCATCATGAAACCATCTCGTAGGGATGAATTGCAGCATCTCCTTTATGCCCTCAAGATAGGAAACTAGCCAGTGGTATATACTATGCCAATATTCTGATTGCATTCCCTCAACTTCTCTTATGGCCTGCCTGAACCTAATGAGCCACTTCTCCATGGATGCATGGTGCAACATATAAAAACCACTCATGTTGTCCTCCATCACACCATCAATCCACTTCTCTATTCCATTTTCAACCACAACATTTCTTGTTAGGCAATCCTTATCCTTCGGCATCCACAAAATCTTGTTATCTGTATCCACCACCATCACTAGCCATTCTAAAATATGTCAAGATTGTGGGAGAGAAGGAAGGAGACTCACTTGTAGCTTTCTTACTTGCACAATGGGGGAATACACACAAGGGTGGAGGCTGAAAACAGTTTTCCTCTTCTTAGTTGTGTAAGCCAAAAGAACTCTATACAAAGAAATAGAAGAACCCTATATATGGGTCTCAAACCAAACTCAACTAACTAAGGTGATATACTAACTGAGCCACGAACTAGAGTAGATAAGGATAGCTATCATCTAGCTATTATTCATGGGCAGTGTACCAACCGCATCTGCAACAACTGACAAGTCGGTGACATAAATGCACAACGGTCACCCTGGCATATCACGAGTGGAGCTCGATATCTCAACACTCTCCCTCGAGCTCAATCCCAATTCCTGCACACCAAGTAAGTCTCTGAACTTGCACAGCTTCTCTGCGCCCAATGCCTTCATGAATATGTCAGCTACCTGATCCTCTGTGCTGACATAAACTAGATCAATAAGACCTAGTAAAACCCTCTCCTGCACATAGTGATAATGCACCTCAATGTGCTTTGTTCTAGCATGATAGACTGGGTTATTTGCCAAGTGTATACTACTCATGTTGTCACAATAAATGACAATTGGCCCATCTGTAGACTGATGCATATCATAAAGTAGCTTATGCAACCAAGATACCTCACATGCAGCCATTGCTGCACCCCTGTACTCAGCCTCTGTGCTCGACAAGGCAACTGTAGGCTGTTTCTTGCTGCTCCAAGTGACTGCAGCACTCCCAAAAGAGAACACATATCCACTGGTAGATCGTCTATCAAAAATGCTACCAGCCCAATCAACATCAGTGTATCTATGCAACTGTATCTGAACCCCAGTCTCATAAAATAGTCCATACTGCAATGTGGACTTCACATACCTGAGTATGCGTCTAGCCACATCCAAATGCAGTTTCCTTGGAGCCTGCATAAACTGACTTACCAATCCAACAGCATAGCTCAAATCTGGCCTGGTAATAGTCATATAAATCAAGCTTCCTACTATGCGTCTGTACATAGTAGGGTCTTCCAGAAGCTCACCTGCATCTGCGCTCAGCTTTACATTCTACTCCAAAGGAACTGAAATAGGCTTACAGCCTGTCATCCCATATTTGGACAGCATGTCCAATCCATACTGCCTCTGCAAGAGCTGTATCCCACTTGGTGATCTAATCACCTCAATGCCCAAGAAATAACGCAGCTCTCCCAAATCCTTCATCTCAAACTTCTGCTTCAATAGCATTTTCACATGAAGGATATCTTCATCACTGTCACCTGTCATAATCAAATCATCAACATAAATGACAAGTAGCATAATACCTTTCTCTGTTTTTCTCACATAAAGTGAGAAATCTACCTTGGAAATCTGAAAGCCAATAGTGACAAGATACTTTCCTATCTTGTCAGACCATGCTCTAGGTGCTTGCTTCAAGCCATACAATGCTTTCTTCAACCTGCAAACAAACTCAGGATGAATAGCATGCACATAACCTGGTGGCTGCTTTATATAGACCTCTTCTTGCAAATCACCATGCAAGAAGGCATTCTTTACATCCATCTGATGTAAAGACCATCCCTTTGATGCAGCCATAGCAATGACTGCTCTTACGGTTGCCATCCTTGCAATCGGACTGAATGTTTCTTCATAGTCAATGCCATATATTTGTGCATACCCCTTGACTACTAATCTTGCCTTGTATCTGTTCACAGAACCATCTGCATTGTGCTTCACCTTATAAACCCACTTACAGCCAATTGCATTCTTACCTTTAGGCAAAGGTACTAACTCCCATGTAGCATTTGCTTCCAAGGCATCCATTTCTTCATCCATGGCTTTTTCCCATTTTTCTTTTCTCATGGCTTGCTAAAAAGAAGTGGGTTCTGATTCGTGTATCACTTTGACCATATATGCATAGTGAATGGCTGTAAATCCATCATATTTCAGCCTATCCACAGGATACCTAGCTCTCGTAGACCTGCGCAAAATAGGTTCACTCCCAGGTGCTCTCAAAACATCCCTGGTCTTCCTTACTCCAGGTGTAACAATAGAAGGAATACCCAACTCATCATCAATGCTCTGTTCTGAGCCACTGGATTCACCATCCACATAAGAGTGACTTGCATTCACATCAAACATGGGCTGATCAACCTTCTCTTTTCCTTTTCGTGATACCTGCATACCACTATCTGCATTGCTTTGAGAAGATTCTCCTGATCTCAATCTGCCTGTCCATGGCGAAGAATGTGAACCACTGCTAGAGGACGCTCCAGGTCCACTAATATTTTGTGACTGCTGCTGTGAATTCTATGCAGCATTACCATTTTGTGCATCTACATCATCAATCACATTTACTGGTTTATACTAGCTACTCATCTCATCAAAAATAACATATCTGCTCACTGTAAACTTATGAGTAGAAGGGTTATAGCATCTATACCCTTTTTGCTGCAGAGAGTAACCAATAAAGATGCACTTCTTAGCTTTTGGATCCAACTTGGATCTCAACTCATCTGGCACATGTACATAGGCAATGCAACAAAAAATTTTCAAATAAGAAATATCTGGTTTCCTACTAGTATACCTCTCCTCTGGAGTCATCCCATGTATTGCTGCAGTGGGAGTCCTGTTCATTATATAGACTACTGTAGCAACTGCTTCAGCCTAGTAAAAATCTGGCAAGTCTTTTTCGTTGAGCATGGCACGAGATACCTCTCCAATATGCCTGTTTTTCCTTTCTGCAACTCCATTTTGTTGTGGGGTATGACTGCATGAATATTGCTGCTTTATGCCATGCTCCTGCAGGAACCTTGCAAACTCATTTGAGAGGTACTCTCCCCCTCCATCTGACCTTAGGCATTTTATTTGCAGGCCTGTTTCTTTTTCAACCATAGCTTTAAGAGTTTTGAAATGCCCAAAAACTTCACTTTTCTTTTTCATAAAATACACCCAAACTTTTCTGCTATAGTCATCAATAAAAGTGACAAAATAATGACAGCCTCCAATAGATGCAGCTTTAGTAGTCCACACATCAGAGTGGATTAATTCCAATGGCTTCGTACTCTCTTGAACATGTCTAGGAAATGGTTTCCTTGCCTGTTTTCCAAACTGACAGGCTTCACATACCTTATGCATTTCTGCAACCTTGAATTTTGGCAATCCTGCAACAATATTTTGGGCTTGCATTGATTTAAGTCGCTGTATATTAACATGACCAATGCGTTTATGCCAGATATCAATATCTGCAACTATACCGGTCCCATGTGCAAACATTGCTGCACTCAATTCAGGCATGTCTGCATCCAACGTAAACATGTCTGCATCCAACGTAAACATTCTGCCCTTCTTCTTTCCTTTTGCTATCAAGCGACCTTTATTTTTCATATCCTCAACAAAGCATCCATGAGGATTAAATCTGACCTGCAAGCACCATTTGACCAACAGAAACCAGATTCTTGGTGATATTCGGGACATGAAATACATCGGACAGGTATTTCTTTTTCCCATCCTGCATAGACAAATGAATTTTTTCAATCTGCACAATATGATGTGCAGTATCATCACCAGTCTCCACAAATCCTGGTTTTTCCATTTTCCTTGCATCCTCCATCCATTCATGTGGTTTGATGCACCTGAGTCAACATACCACACTTCGTAGCTTTCTTTTGCACTTGTCACAGAATTGTTCATGTGTTGCACCATAAACAAATGTTCATTTCTGTCATCACCTTGTCTACTAGAAGATGCATAATTTCCTTGTTGCAGTTTTTCATTCATGATGTCATTCTGCTTTTTATAGCAGTCTTTAGCTATATGACCCATTTTACCACAGTAGTAGCATTCAACATTACTGTTTGCATTTTGGCCTCTTTGCCATCCACCACGACCTCTTTGGCTCCCCCTGCCTCTAGAGTTACCACGTCCTCCTCCATAGGATTGGTTTTCTTGAGTTTGCTGCATATTCTGATTTCTACCACGGCCTCCAAATCGGCCTCCTCTACCTCTGCCTCTACCTCTTCCGGCATTTGAGTAGAAGACAACTTCTTTTGAAGTTCCTCCTGAAGAAGATGCACCACCATTTCTCTGCTCCTCAGAAATTAGAAGAGCAATCAACTCCTCAAAATCAGAAAATCTTTCACGGACAGAAATGGATGTTCGGAACTGTGCATAATCCTTTCCTAGACCATTCAAGGTCACAGAAACTAAATCATCATCTTCCACTGGCGACCCAATGGAAGCAAGTGCATCTGCAATCTTCTTCACCTTCATGTGGTAGTCATTGATGCTCATATTTTCTCTTTGCACATTATGCAACTCTTGCTTGAGCTGCATTTTCCTGGCTTGCGTATTTGTGTTATACATTTTTGACAAAGTATCCCATGCCTCCTTTGGCGTACTTGCATCCTGAATATGCACAATCATAGAGTCTGAAATGCTGATAGACAGCCAGTACATAACTTTCCTGGCTCTCTCATGCCATGCTTTAAGTGCCTGCATTTGCTGTTGATTGGGAACATCAGGAAGAACTGGTTCTTCTTCATTTCCTGCAACAAATTCCCAATATCCTTTTCCCATAAGAAAATTCGTCATTCTAAACTTCCATGCTTGGAAGTTGTTCTTGTCAAGATTTTCAGTTACAATCTGTGAAAGAGAATCAGACGCCATTACAGAATACTTCAAAAAATTATGTCACTGCAGAGAACACAGCTTCAGCCTCACAAGGGCAAATTTGCAAAACTGTAGAATAGTGGTCGCACAACATAAAACTGGGCCTTTTTCTGAGTGCGTGCAGAAAACTTCCGCTTCCAAAACAGGCCCCGAAATGGCCTCAAATAAAAAAAACAGGGTCGCCAAGGGCTAAAGCTCTTTCCCGCAGCATATACTGCCCTCTTGCTTCACCGCGAAGGGCATCTCAACCTGAGACAATGCACTCTTGCAATTTCCGGCTGTGCTACCTACAGAGATCTGCTCCCAAAACAGAAAATGAAAGCAACACTGCTCCTCTTACCAGAACACCGCGAGTTTTGCTTGCTTTCTTGAGCTCCTTACCACGAACAAGGCTCTGATACCATGTCAAGATTGTGGGAGAGAAGGAAGGAGTCTCACTTGTAGCTTTCTTGCTTGCACAATGGGGGAATACACACAAGGGTGGAGGCTGAAAACAATTTTCCTCTTCTTAGTTGTGTAAGCCAAAAGAACTCTATACAAAGAAATAGAAGAACCCTATATATGGGTCTCAAACCAAACTCAACTAACTAAGGTGGCATACTAACTGAGCTACGAACTAGAGTAGATAAGGATAGCTGTCATCTAGCTATTATTCATGGGCGGTGTACCAACCGCATCTGCAACTGACAAGTCGGTGACATAAATGCACAATGGTCACCCTGGCATATCACGAGTGGAGCTCGATATCTCAATAAAATATACATCAATGCCTTTGAAAATAGCCAAGCTACCCTTTAGATGAGCCCATTATCACACAAAGACTTTTAAGGTTTTCATGAAGCACTCCAAGAAGAATATCCATCTGGTATGGACCGATCCTGCAATCTCTACTTTGTCCATGAGATATACTAAGAGGTGAGTTTGTATCATGAGCATACTTGTGGGTAAGTGCTTTTCAAAGAGATAGACTGTCTCCATAGCTCATTACCTTATAGACTCAATGGATGATGTCTTGATCTCCTTTCATGTGATCCAATGTACTAAATTCTATAACTTATAAATCACCAAAGGTATCTTTGGAGTGAGACACCTTGCAATTGCATTTGGTAGTTTGAATTGCTAGAAATTCAATTTGTTAAAAAACTATGGATTTATTTAGGGTAATGAAGTATTGTATGGTCTTACTACCAAGGCCAAGACAAACCTAGGATATCTTTTGCAATCATGGGATTTTAGACCTATTAGTTGGTCATCTTTAAAAAATGCAGACTTGACGGAACACATCATATCCATCGGCATGTGGGTAGATTTGATAAATTGCTTCACCATGTGCTCCTATTTATTGGATAGGACCAAGGAGCACTAGGTAGCTGCACATGACCATCATAGATTGCTTGTGGGGCCAAAGTGCCTCCATCTTCCCTGTCTTCTACAAATCCATTACCCTTAGAGTATCTCTCTTTCCTGTAATATGGTCCCATAGCAAGCTCCTAGAATTCTTGAAAATGCATATGGGATTCAAAAAATGGTTGATCTATAAATGGATTTAGCATGGAAACTCATAGAAAACTAAAAATTGTCACATTCTGCTTGGGAGTGACTCTCCGTGGACCATCTTCTACTCATACCAACTTTGGTCATTTATTCGTATGGGAGGTTGTCCAAGGAATCCAGCTCTCAAATCATGGCTCTCCAACAAGAATATGGCATGCCCTTGATAGATCATCTTCTTTGACATGGTCTGTGACATTCGGGAGTCCAACTTTGGTACACACAATGGACATGCATGGCAATCGGATATGACTAGGCCTATCACTATATCTATATCTAGTCAATCAATACAAACATAAATGGGGCATGTAAGATACCACCAATGAGAATGAAAGCAAGCCTACTTGAGCACTCATTGAATTTTGAAAAGTCATGCATGGTCCACATAAGAATGGCTCATATGTTAAGTGGCCACCTCCTAATATGCTTGCTCATGTCATCCACAATAATCCCCTCCTCCCACAAAATCTTAAGCTCATGAACTAATGGATGGAGATAAACATCCATATTCTTGACTTTGTAGCACCCAAGAATGAGCAAGCTAAGGATTAGTTGTCCCTTCTTGATAGAAAGCCATGGTGGAATATTGTAGTTCACAAGGACTACTGGCCATGAGCAAAGTTGAATGGATTCACACCATTGTTGGGGGTAAAGGCCCCTCCGCCTAGCCGCCCGTGTATTACTACACTGACAGTCACTGCCAGTGCACACTGTAGGTGGTGGGTGCCCGTCACCGTCACTTTATTCTTTATTCTTTTAGTGACAGTTTGAATAAAGGAAGGCCCGGTCACACATTGTGACTGTTGGAGTTCCCATTTCTTGTCTCTCTCTTTCTTGATCTTGCTCTCCCGCCATAGCTCTCATTGCAAGCTTCGATCCTTCTCACCTTTCAACTGGTATCAGAGTATGGCTTCCCAACTCTTGAGCTTGGCTCGTAGCATTCTCAGCTTCCCATCGACTCCCCACTCGCATTGGGTCTCCTTCCCGGCAACCATAGCTCATTCTCTTGAGCTCCCATCACTCCTCGACTTCCCGAGCTTCTTCCCGACCTATTGAGGCACCATCAGGGCATTGAAATTTAGGTATTGCTTCATTATTTAAGAGAATTATTTCACTCCACATGTCTAGGTAAACAGGACAACCACCATTGAAGCTTCCAACCTTTATATCTCCTTGCCACTGGTTGTGGGCTACTAGAGGCTTGTTCCAAGGCCTCTTTGGCTCATGTTTGAGCCCTCCAACCTCTCTAGATCTGCCACATGGACCAGCAGAAGTAGAAACATCATCACACAAATCTACGCGTGATCCTAGATAGCCACCATTCAGCCACTTCAGCTCTAGCTCTAGCTTTGCATTAAGCACTTGTTCGGGCTCCATTTCGGGCTTCTTGCACATGTATGAATACTTGGCATTGATCCTTTGAGATTAGGCATTGGTTTGGTGGCTGAAAATAGTGTTTTAGGAATATTATAAACAGTCCACAGACATTTGATGCTAGTGCTACATTCACAGTTTATGCCTATGCTTGTTTGGGCATGACTACATAACCGGTTTGATGCCTATTGCATCTCTATTGATTGGGGGATTGAAGCTACATGTCATGCTATGATTTTGGCCTAATTTTAGGGCTGGAAGTACTCAGTTTATAATAGTAAATGCATGCTGAATCCTCTTGGGCTGAAGCTATCTTTCATGCCTTGACATATGCCTAGTGATTCTGGGTGTATGTCTTGGGTTATGCTATGATGTATTGATCATTGAGGGATGAATTCAAGCTTGTCATTGGATCCAGATGCTTTTGGAAGCTTGAGCTTATTTCAGCACGCACTTATTGACATCGGTCTATGCTTGACAGTGGTTAGTGCTTTGACAGTTATATGCTCTTTGGGTACATGCTTACCCGATGTCTATGGCTTGATGCATTTGTCTTGGCACAGTGTACCATGTACTTGTTGAGCTTTAGTGCTCTCTGAAGAATTGGCTTGGATTCTCATTTTCTATTCCAAAATTTTGTATTGGATGTCATTTTGGTGGTCAGAGATCTTTATTGGGATGTATGTCTTGCTCATGGATGCTACCTACAGTTGCTTTGTAGCTATCATGCTCTTAGGATGCTATTGAGGCATTGTCTTGGTTACCTGCCTTTGGTACTTTGACTTGGTTTGATTGAGCTATTGAGCTTGTTTATCCACCTATTGTGCCATGGGAGCATCTTGTATGCTTGATCGACATTGAGCAGGAGGTTTATGCTATTTGAGCATTTTACAGATACTTGAGACTTTGGGATCTCTTACACTTAAATCTTGCATGGTTCATGCACTGATATCTTGGAGTTGCTTTTGACCTGAGCTTGGGCTTTGCATTCTTGTGAGCATACACCTACTGGTGTCAGGTCTTGCCCGTGTTATGTATACTTTGCCCTACTGTCCAGAGGGTATGCCTACTCACTAACGGATGCTTTGGTGACATGTTTGGGTGTTTGCTCAGGGTCTTGATGACTGCTTGGTGCTGATTTATGCCCGTTTATGGCTGGTAATGTCTTAACTGTCATTTATTAACTTGGTGCAGTGATTTGGTCAGCAATTGACTCTCACAGTACCATGCTGTCATTTATTACAGCAAGCATATAACTCCGGACTGACATGGATTTTTCATGCTGAAATATTCTAAAATGATGTACTTTCACTAGTACTTGGTGGGCAGCAGCTTTGGTTACACTTTTCTCGCAATTTTCTCTCGATTTTGGTGATTTTTTGGTCATTTTCTGCAGTAAACAACAAGCAATTTTGAACTGTCTGCAGTCTTCCAGCCTGCATTATGGCGAGTTCATCCAAACTGATCATGCTATTTTCAACATCACTAAGATTGATGGTACGCATTACTCTTATTGGAAGAGCTAGATTTGGCAGGTGTTGGTGCAGAAATCGCAGATCAAACCATTGAGGTTGAGCGAGCATCTGCCTGCAACTATGTCAGATGAGGAATGGCTTGAGCTTGATGAGTTATGCAAGTCCACTATTGTATTATCTCTCACAGAACACGTTCATTACAATGTATTTGAGGAAGAATAGAGTGCATGGAAGTTGTGGGATAAAATCAAGAATCTCTATGACAAGAAAAATCTAGCGAGTCAGATGTATTGGCTGAAGCAGCTTATGGATCTGCACCGCATGAAGGAGAATGTGACTATGTCTGCTCACTTGAGCCAGTTCCATGCTATACTCAAGGACTTGACTTCGTAGGACATCACTTTTGCAGAGGATGTCACTCCTTTTTTCTTGCTTGGTACTCTTAATGCCATGGGATATATTCCGCACTGCATTATGTGCCTCCATTGCTACCTTGAAATTATCTGATGTTGACAGTGCTCTTCTGCAGGAAGAGGTTAACCATAAGAATTTGGATGCCTCTCGTGTGTCGCATGCTATGATAGTTAGATGCATGAATGATTGATATGGAAAGCATGGCAGTGGCAGTGGCCATGGATAGGATTCTCAGAAATCTCGATCCAAGTCTCGTGGGAAGTCACATAGCAAATCCTGTGGCAGGAATGCGGATGTTACTTGTCACCATTGTGGGAAAAAGGGCCATATTAGGCCACAATGCCATGAACTGCGCAATGAAAGGCACAAAGATAAGGGGAAAGACAAAGTGCAGGATAAGTCTTCTGATCGCAGCATAGTGCCTGCAAATTCTAGTGTTAAAATTGAAGAGATTAATGTTATGCAGCGTGAGGATGTTAATGATGATTATATCCTTGCAGCTTCTTCTAGTGATTCGCAGAAGATAGAGATACACTCTACGCATGCACAGTGTTGGCTCTTGGACTCAGGTGCGTCCTTTCATGTGACACCTTGTTGAGAGTGGTTTCATTCATACCATAGTGTTTCGGGTTCTGTGCGCTTGGGTGATGAAAGCTCTCTTGATATTGTGGGCATTGGTGATGCTAGGCTGTAGTTTCCTTCTGGCAGCAGTTTCGTTATGCAAGATGTACCTCATGTACCTGCTTTGACATGCAATCTCATGTCAGGCTAGACAGCTTGATGACGCAGGTTATCATGTATCTTTTGGAGACTCTGCATGGAAGATCACTCGTGGCAGACTTGTGATTGCGAGAGGTGCCAAGGCTGGCAGCCTCTATCCCTTGATTGTATCCGCTTCTTCCCTTGATCATGTTTTGTCTGTGGGTTCTATCCCACATGTATCTCTTTGGCATGCCCGTTTGGGCCATATGTCTTTGAAGGGAATGAAAATGCTTTCTGGTTTGTAGTACTTACCACCCCTTGATTATGCATGTTTTGATTCATGTGAGCATTGTCTTTATGGCAGGCAGACTAAGTCTACGCATAAGAAGTATGGTAGGCCACGCATGAGTGAGTCCTTGGCATTGGTACATTCGGATGTTTGTGAGCCCATGCCTTGTCAGTCTATGGGTGGTCCAAATTATTTTGTTACTTTCATAGATGATTTTTTACAAAAAATTTGGGCTTATCCCATTAAGCTGAAATCCGATGTCTTGGTTGTGTTTCAGAGATGGCTTGCATTGGTTGAGAACCAGTCTGGGTACAGGCTAAAATGCCTAAGGACAGATAATGGGGGTGAGTATGTCTCACATTCTTTTGAGCACTTATGTGATGAGAGGGGTATTAAGTGTCAGTTGACTGCCCCCTACACCCCCCCAGAATGGTTTGGCTGAGCAGATGAATAGAACCATCCAGGAGCGTGTACGCAGTATGCTTAGCGATGCAGGCCTACCATAGAGCTTTTGGGCTGAGGCAGTTAGTACAGTTGTACATATCATAAACAGATCACCTTCTAGTGGTTTGGATTTCTAGGTTGCAGAGAAGGTATGGACTTAAAAACCTCCCTCTTATGCGCATCTCCGTGTCTTTGGATATGAGGCATTTTGCCATGTGCCCAAGAACAAGAGAACTAAGCTGGATCCTAAGAGTGTCAAATGCATTTTCCTTGGTTATGGGGATGCAGGCGAGATGGGTTAGTGTCTCTGGAATCCATAGGCGCGGAAAGTCAATCATAGTCATGATGTAGTCTTCCATGAAGACAAGATGCATAGGCAGCCTGAGAGAGTTGTTGAGATCCACAGGGTCATATTTCAGGAGGACCTGAGAGCTCCCGCATAGTCAGTTGGACAGCCTACAGTTGTAGCAGATACTCATGGTCAGGGTGTTGGACAGACAGCTGGGCAGGCAGCTGAGCCTGCCGTGAGATGGTCTACTAGAGACAGACGTCCACCTGATAGATTTCAGCCCTCGATGCATTATGTCTTGGTTACAGATGCATGAGAGCCTTTCACTTATGATGAGGCTATGCGCAGAGGTGATAGTCACTCCTGGGAGAGGGCTATGCAGTCTAAGATAGACTCCTTGCATAAGAATGAGACTTGGGATTTGGTTTCCTTGCCTAAGGGCAAGAAGGCTTTGCCATGCAACTGGGTGTACAAGCTGAAAAATACCCCTGGACACCCCATGTATGCTAGACTGGTAGCAAAGGGTTTTAAGTAGGAGCATGGTGTGGACTTTGATGAGGCCTTTTCTCCTGTGGTTAAGATGACCACCCTGCGCTTAGTCTTGGCTTTGATTGCTTAGCTTGACTTGGATTTATACCAGATGGATGTCAAGACGGCTTTCTTACATGGGGACTTGCATGATGAGATTTATATGGAGCAGCCTAAGGGCTTTGCAGAACCTGGCAGGGAGCACTTAGTGTGCAAATTGAAGAAAAGTCTTTATGGCTTGAAGTAGGCACCTAGGGAGTGATATCATAAGTTTGATGCCTTTATGCAGTCACAGGGCTACAGCAGGAGTGCTATGGATCCGTGTCTTTACAGAAGAAAGCCCGTGATGGTTCTTTATTGATTTTGGTACTCTATGTGGATGATATGGTGATAGCAGGGAAAGCTCATGATGAGCTAGATGCTCCTAAGGCTCAGCTCAAGAAGAGCTTTGAGATGAAAGATCTGGGACATGCCTCTCACATACTTGGTATGCGCATTCGACGCGACAGGCATTAGGGACTCCTCTACTTGTCACAGAGGGAGTACATTCACAAAATCCTTGAGTGCTTCCGCATGCAAGATGTAAAGCCTATTGGTTGTCCATTGCCTTCTTATGTGAAGGTATCATAGGCTGATTATTCGCAGACAGATGAGCAGAGGGCTGAGATGGCCAAGATTCCCTATGCATCCACAGTGGGTAGTCTTATGTATGCCATGATAGCCACTCGTCCAGATATTGCCTTTGCAATTGGTGTTGTGGCACGCTACATGGCTACACCTGGCAAGAAGCATTGGGATGCCATGAAGGGTACTATGAGGTACCTGAAGGGCACTGCAGATATGTGCATATGCTATGGCAGCCAGGATACACAAGTCGTGGGGTACACTGACTCTGATTATGTAGGAAATGCAGATAGTAGGAAGTCCACTTCCAGCTATGTATTCACCTATGCTGGAGGTGCTGTTTCTTGGATGTCCAGGGTATAGAAATGCACGGCCCTTTCTACTACAGAAACCGAGTATGTTGCAACCAATGAGGCTTGCAAGGAGGCCATTTGGTTGGGTCATTTGGTTACTAACCTTGGTATTGCTGTTATCCCTACACTGCATTTGGATTCTATGAGTGCTATTCAGTTAGCCAAGAATTCAGTCTTCCATGCAAAGACGAAACACATTGAGGTGAGGTATCACTTCATACGTGGGGTCATTGAGGACAAGTATGCTGACCTTGTCAAGATCTCGACTAACCAGAATCTTGCATATCTGCTCACAAAAAGCCTCTCTATAGAGCACTTTGCCTTCCTCAAGAGGTTGATGGGCGTGGGATGAGATGATGTCTTTCCTCATCCTGTTGTACATGTGTACATGTTGTACTATCTTTTTCCTTTTTTCTTTTCACTCCTCACTAGGGCAGATTCACCTTTAAGTGGGAGGTTGTTGGGGGTAAAGGCGCCTCCACCTAGCCACCCGTGTATTACTACACTGACAGTCACCACCACTGCACACTGCAGGTGGCGGGCACCCGTCACCGTCACTTTATTCTTTATTATTTTAGTGACAGTTTGAATCAAGGAAGGCCCAGTCACACATTGTGATTGTTGGAGTTCCCATTTCTTGTCTCTCTCTTTCTTGCTCTTGCTCTCCCGGCATAGCTCTCAGTGCAAGCTTCGATCCTTCTCACCTTTCAACCATCCATAGCAAAACCAAGCCAAAGATTTCTTGGTTCTCATGTTGTGGAGTCAATCTGACCTCATGTTGGTGAGTCTACTAGTATTTGCTAGATTTCATTTGTGGACCTATTTTGTGCATGTAGATTGTCAAAATCCACCATGCCTACTATGCGAAACATGTGACAGATGCACGGTATAAGTGAAAAGTATCTGAGAACCTTCTCAGGGATGGTTTGCCCTTGTAGGTCTTTTCAATGCTATGAGAACCACACTTTCCAAATGTTTCCATGGACTCATATTCTCCTCAAAAGATCACACAAACATTGACAAATACATGAATGTGGTTATTATCCATGCCAAGTCTTGAAAGATCACTATGCATACCTCAACTACCTGCTTAGGTAGCTTATATATCTTTTTATCATGGAAAATGACATCGTGGGGCTGTGAATAATCTTGTAAGCCTACAGATCCCATAAGCAATAGCCCATCTCACATGCATCCCCATAACCAAGAAATATGCATTTCATGGACTTAGGATCCAACTTATTGAGCCTGTCCTTGGGAACATGGCAGAATGCCTCATAATAACCAAAGACACGTAAATGAGTATATGATGGAGGTTTTCCACTCTATACCTCCTCTACAACTTGGAAATCAATAGTAGTGCATGGGGACTAGTTAATCAAATGTGTGGCAATATAACAATGCTAGGTTCTATTAATTTAAGTTCCTCCATAGAGCAAGATAGTATATTAAAGAACTCATACAGAAGATTGACAAGGTTAATCTTATCCTTCATTTTTTGGTCTTTGGCAATGTACATAGGTTGTGGCTTCTCCTCTTTACTAACCAAATTGACTTCCTTAAGTTAGAAAACCTTACAATGGATTCACTGCTTTGTCCATGTCTTTTAGCTCTTATGATTAGGTCAACTTTTGTGAGCTTTGTAAACCATTTGGAAAGATCTTAGAGTTTCCTTTATCATTCCTCCCCCTCTCAATCCTTAGATTATTTATTCTTAGCCTCCCTTTTTTTGTATCACAAGTGGACTAGGAGGTCTGCCTTGGTGCATAAAGTCTTGGGTGGTTAAGGAATTTTTGGTTTGCTACTATTAGAGCTGACCTGAAATTTAAAGTTGAATTCACATGCCTCATCAGAGAAGGATGTCTCACTAGAGATTCATAGCTCTACTTCAACCTATGCTTTGAACAAAACTGGCAACTTAACTAGGTTCAACTCTACCTTTTAATAGTCTAGGACCTCAAGATACTTTAACCATGATTAGTCACACAATCCATTTGTATCACCCCATTTGTTATAAGTAATCTATCTATCTCTTATGGATTTGAGTCCATAATTATTTCCTAAATTGTATGTCTCTTTGTGTCATAATTGATGGTTTTTGCTTCATCAATGGATCTTTTATACCACTATCATGCACCCTGCATAACCCTTCCTTGCAAGTCTCCTTAGGTTGATGCTACAAGGCCCTCCAAGATCCACCCATCCCTCTACATTGCATAGCCTCTTACCCTCATCCACTAGTCCATTCATGTCCCAGTCATCTTCTAAGTGCCATGGGAGTGGTATTAATTAGCAAGAAGGGTATTGTAAACCTGATGTAGGATCATCAAATGCAAGTTTGGAGACATAGCTAATAAGAAGAAAATCCATGAGTGGCCAAAAGCTTATGTGAATTGTAAAGAATGAAAGCTGACTAGAAGTGCCACAAAGATGGAAAAAAGTCACAAAAAATGCATGGTTGAGAAGTAAGGATGCAATGAAGACTAGAAGCTTGAGAAGGAAGTTGTTGAAGTGATCTAAAAAAATAGAAAATAGTAAAGATCAAAATGTACTAGATTGTACATTCATTGGTTGGAATTCCTTGATTTTTAAAACAAATTTCAAGAATTGGGCTCACTTCTATGAACCTTATAATTCAAATTACTGTGAATTCGTAGGCAACAATGATGAGTGAGTGAGGAAAAATGAGAAGAGAAAATTGGATGTGACATTAGTGACGCTAAGGGCATGATAAAGGGCTTCTAGACAAAAAATAGGTCCTTCCTAGTCATAAAAGAGAAATCCCATATTTAAGTGGGAAAAAAAATCTGAATGAATTCATTTGAATGCTTTTAGATTAAACAAAGATTATCCTTTCCTCATCCTCATCTCATGGCTCTTTCTCTATGGAAGCTGCTCTAGGTATGAAAGTTTGACTGTTGAAGTAAGTTTGCAACAAAGGAGGAGAGCTTGAGATGGAATAGAGAGAGAGAGAGAGAGAGAGAGAGAGAGAGAGAGAGAGAGAGAGAGAGAGAGAGAGAGAGAGAGAGAGAGAGAGAGAGAGAGAGAGAGAGAGAGAGAGAGAGAGAGAGAGAGAGAGAGAGAGAGAGAGAGAGAGAGAGAGAGAGAGAGAGAGAGAGAGAGAGAGAGAGAGAGAGAGAGAGAGAGGAGAGGGGAGAGGGAGAGGGAGAGGGAGAGGGAGAGGGAGAGGGAGAGGGAGAGGGAGAGGGAGAGGGGGAGGGGGAGGGGGAGGGAGAGGGAGAGGGAGAGGGAGAGGGAGAGAGAGAGAGAGAGAGAGAGAGAGAGAGAGAGAGAGAGAGAGAGAGAGAGAGAGAGAGAGAGAGAGAGAGAGGAGAGGGGAGAGGGAGAGGGAGAGGGAGAGGGAGAGGGAGAGGGAGAGGGAGAGGGAGAGGGGGAGGGGGAGGGGGAGGGGGAGGGGGAGGGGGAGGGGGAGGGGGAGGGGGAGGGAGAGGGAGAGAGAGAGAGAGAGAGAGAGAGAGAGAGAGAGAGAGAGAGAGAGAGAGAGAGAGAGAGAGAGAGAGAGAGAGAGAGAGAGAGAGAGAGAGAGAGAGAGAGAGAGAGAGAGAGAGAGAGAGAGAGAGAGAGAGAGAGAGAGAGAGAGAGAGAGAGAGAGAGAGAGAGAGAGAGAGAGAGAGAGAGAGAGAGAGAGAGAGAGAGAGAGAGAGAGAGAGAGAGAGAGAGAGAGAGAGAGAGAGAGAGAGTGTGTGTGTGTGTGTGTGTAATTGTGTGGACTTGATTGGCTTGGAGGGACGAGTGAGGAGTTGAAATCTTACACGAGTTTGTGGAGATAAGTATGTGGGGCTTGGTGATACATGCAGTTGAAGGGATCATCAAGGCTTGGGAGCTCTCAGTCATACCTAGACCAAAATTATCAATGATTTTTATTACTTTAACTATTGGTTTGATCTAATCTATATAGCTTGGGATTGCCACATATTCTATTTGTGACTAGCTAAGCTAGTGTATATATATGGTACGAGAGTTTGCAGTGTGAGAGACTATGAGTATGTGATTGGGTCCAAGTTTTGGTTGTGGTTGCCAAGTGCAAACTAGTTGCACTAGCTTTGTAGGATAGTAGTGCCTTAAACACTATATTAGAGATTTTGGGAATCTCCCAAGTTTCACTCTCAAATTAGAAATAAATATTTGACCATGTGGCTAAATCTTAATCCCTTTTTTGAAGATGGAACTTGGCACTATCATGTCTATAGTATCTAGAAAAGGTTTCACCTTCAAGGAAGGGGGTAACAATTTGACCATGTGACCAAATATTGATCATCCTATAAGTTCCCAAAGTATATGAAAATTCCCAAACCCCCTAATATGGTGTTCTTAAAATACCCATACCCAACATAAGGGTATGCTAGTATCATTGGTTTAACATTAAAGCATACCAAAAGAAGAGATTACCATATGCACTGATTGAGACAAATACTTATCAAAGATAGAGATGCTCATACATTCTAGAAAAGGTTCACATAGTTCAATAGTAGAATCAAAGCATGGGACTATATTCTAAATGGTAATCACTGAGGATAAATACATGACAATGGACTAGATAATCATGGCTACCATTGCAACATTATAATGTATGGAATACTATAAGGTGATCATAGAGTTTGGGGGAGGTTAGGACCCAAACAGAGAGTCAAAGGGGGATCAAAGGTAAAGTGAAGTGGAAGGATCCAAACACATTACTTCTTTTGTGATCCTTTTATAGCTTTTGGTGCCTATAGTATCATGAAGTCCATCTGCTAGAATCCAGGGCTAATCTATCACCTTCTACTACTCCGCTAGTGCTATCAGCATTGATGGAATATTTTAGTTGCCATTCCATGAATGCTATTTTGGGTTGCCACTTGGGGCTATCCTATACTTTTGACACACAACATGCACTGAGGACTCAAACCTATATGAGTCACTCTTCATTGTCACCTTTGTCTTTTGGAGCAAGCATACCTTGTGTAGCTTCAAGTGGCATGGGCACTGGGTTAGGACCAAGATTCAATGGAGCAAGTGGTGGCACATTGGACAGAATGAGAAAAACTAGATTGGGATGGGGCTAGTTATGGGTAGGGCATGGTTCAAGATGTACTAGTGGTAAGGGCAAGTGCAGGGAATAGTGAAGGTGGTTGTGATAGAGCCAAAGATCCATGCAATTTAGTACGAGTGCTCTAAAATCTAGTGAGCATAGAGCTTCACTACTAGGATCTCCAAGTAATAGGTTCCCATCTAGACTTTTAAGTAGAGATGATCATGTTCCACCCTTGCCACTATAGCTATTGGGTTAGATGTTCAATCCTCTCATATTTTCGATGGCTGATTAGATGTGCATCATGTACTTGGATGCTAGGGCCTTCACCTCCACTAGGATCCCTTTCAGTTGCTCCACTATGGCACATAGCTTCATATCAAGATCCATCTCTTTTGTCTCTATGCACTGGGCCTTAGCCTCTTTTGCCTCTATCCATTGATTCTTGGCCTCCTCTTTGGATTTCTTCTACAATGTGGGCTTCTTTTAGAGTGTTTAGGATCAAGAAATGTATAACCTTGGGTGCCAAGTCTTGTTTTGGTTATGGCTATGATTGAGGCCAGATCAAAGGAGATAACATCTCATTGCATCATCTAATCCAAGCTTTGTCAAACCGATGACCAGATGTAATTGTACCAGTACTCAGCCTTTGCATTTACATCAGTCAAAGTTGGCAATGATCATTCAAAACACTTTGCCTCACTCTAGGGCCTTGTCACACTCTTGCTCAAGGGCTTGTAATGCTCCAGGAGAAAAAGCCATTTGGGATCCTTAGTGGAAGTGCCTTTTGAGAAGTCAAAGAAGTCCTAGGTAGGGCTTCTTTGGGGAGCTTCATTGCCCACTAAGGGAGATGGGTTCTTCCTTCATGATATTCTTACATTTGCCAAAGTAGCTCTAGACTGAGGTTGGCATCAAAGCATCTCTAGACTGTGTGAAAGATATTTGCAAAGCATGCTTCCTTTCTCATTGCGACTAAGATGATGCCAGGAGGTATATTCTATGGTGGATTCTGTGAGGTTTTGCAGTGGATTCTGTAAAATTTTATTTATTGTCGGGGCTCATACACAAGGTGGATTCCCTGTGCAAAAAGTCGATGGGAACGCATGTCCTTCTCAGGCGTCCTGTTAATTTAATGTGCAAGTGGGTGATTCCATAGCAGGTGATTCCACAAAATACATATTTAAATTAGTAGATCTTATGATTTTAGAGTGCGCACTTGTAATAAATTAAGGTTAGGATTGAGTTCTAACCAATTTATTTATTTTGTAGTTGAAGACTGCTAGGTATTCACTTTTTTCGATTTAATTTTATTATTTTCTAACAATTGTGAATGCTTCAGTTGATGTGTAGAGTAGGCAGCGGTGGCATTGGGAAGCACTAGTAGGCGATAGCGTGTATTCAAGTTATTTAGAAGAAATTATCATTTTTGATGGGCGCACATCTTAGGCATGGCGCCAATATTTATTTTGATGCGCTTATTTTTTGAAGCACTTGACATTTATTTATTGTTTTGTATGTGCATGGAAGCACGATTTAAATATTTGTCATTGTATTTGGGCACCACCCGACTCTTTGGGCGCCCAAAATAGCTTTAATTCTTTAGTGGGACAACAGCAAACACAAAAGCTAAAGCGTGCTAATTGTAAATTGGGCTATTTTTTGAGCTTGGAGATGAATTGAGTAGGTGGATGCTCCAAGTATGAAGTACCCTATGGTCCCATGTCAATCTCTTGACACAACTCCACATACACTGGAAGGTCGATAGACATGTCACCACAAAAGGATGAGTCCACCTCGTTCTCAAAGAATTCTTGGACTTCTGTATTTCCATCATTGTTACCCGATGTTGGCTCCTCTACATGCTCCAAGCTTTCGGTGGCCTCCACCCCTTGCAATATCGACCCCTCTATTTGCATACTGTCCTCATCTATGCTTGGAACATCGCTTTGATCATATACTCTCGCACTTCAGGGAGTTGAAGGTATAACGTACAACCATCGAGGTTGTCGGGGATTTGGATAAAAAATTACTTGTTCACAATCACGTACAAGAGAGATTTAACTATTGCGACATATACCATGTCGTAATACAATTAAAAAACACATGAATTCATGCACCTGTTCACAATGGGCCGGCAACACATACGTGTCGCGCAAATCCGTCCATTTTTTTCAAAATCTATTTCGAGAAATCGAGATGGACCTCATCAAACTGTTGCTCCAGCTCCTTCAAGTACCACTTTGAACCATTGCACATCGAATAGGAGCATGAAGAAGCTACGGTAATCCACCGTGATAATACTTTGCAAGTTTCCAAAATACTCCATCTCATTTATAACTGTGTTTGGATCCATTGATCGTCATCGGCTCTTTTGCTCGAACCTTGCCATGATACCACAATTTGTTGTGGAGCGCATTTTGTCAATACACTCCATGCAAAAATTCCGTCCGCGCGACCATGTCGCACTATATATTTTGGACTGTACATTGAAACACTCAATTAGTTATCGAATATAAAATATAGATACGACAAACCCTAAACACGTCATCACCTTTGGACTACATCCCCTCAAGAATTCCCACTCCTCGGTTGAGATCTTTGCCCCTTCACGAGACGCTGCGATCAAAGCTCCATGCAACCATTGCATTGACATAAACCATGCCTCGGGATATCGAATCGGTTGATGGCGCATACTACGTCAAAATTCAGATCGCACTTCTTGTCGATCTTTCCTAGCTTTCTGGTACCTAAGCGAGCCATGTCTCCATAGAGGCATGGTGCAACATACAAAAGCGATTCACTTTCTCCACCATTGCAACATCCATTCTTTTTTCTATGCCATTGTGAAATATGCACTAGCGCCTTAGACACCAACCAACCTTCAGCCATGCTACCTTCTGGCCGAGCTCGTTGTCGCACAAAGCCTTTTAGGGTTTTCATGAAGCGCTCCAAGAAGAACATCCATCGCGTATGGATAGATCCAGCAATCTCCATTTCATTTACAAGATGCACAAGATGTTGGATTTGTATCGTGAGCATGCTGGTAGGCAAGTATTTCTCAAAGAGAGACCGTCTCCACTGCTCCTCGCCTTGCAGATTCAATAGAAGATGTCTTAATCTCCTTCTATGAGATCCATTGCACTAAAGTCGACAACATGTAAATCGCCCCGTGTATTTCTGGAGTAAGGCATTCTACGATTGCGATTGGTAGTACAAACTGCCACAAACAAGAACGCATTATGAACAATGACTACACTCCAAATAGCAAAATACGCAGGCCACTTACAATCTATTCGTAGTATAAACCTGACATATCTTATGCCAATCATGGGATTTTAGCCCTGATAATTGGTCGTCTTTAGAAAATGTGGACCTTAGAGAACGCATCATCCGGAGTGCAGATAGACTTGAATATTTGCTTCACAATGCACTTTTCTTTAGTGGAAAAAACCCAAGGAGCGTGAGGTAGCTGCAAGTGACCATTAGCACTTGACTGTAGCCAAAGCACCTTCATCTTGCCTACCTTCTTCAAATCCATTCGTGCCCCTATAGTGTCTCTCTTTCCTGTGATGTGGTCCCATAGCAAGCTACCCGTGATCCAACAAGTGGTTGATCTGTAAGTGGGTCCAATATGGCAACTCGTAGAAAACTAAGAGCCATCACATTCCGTTTAGATGTGACTCCGTGTGGACCATTTTCAACTCACACCAGCTTTGGGCATTCATACGTGCTGGAGGTTGTCCAAGAAAACCTTCCTTGAGTTCATGACTCTCTGGCAAGAAAGCGGCCTGTCCTTGATATACCATCTTCTTTATGGTTCATGACCTTCGGGAGTCTAACTGTGGCCCACACAATGGACATGCATGATAACCTGAGGTAACTAGACCTGTCCCAACACCTGTATTTAGTGAATACAAACTTGAATGAGCTATGATAGATATTAGCAATGAGAACGGAAGCCTACTTACCTGAGCACTCTCCGAATCCCAAAAAGTCATGCATGGTCCACATGAAAATGGCTCGAATATTGGTAGACCGTCGACCATCTGCTTGCTCATATCTTGTACGATGACCCCCTCCTCCCACAAAATCTTAAGCTCATCGACTAATGGATGAAGATATACGTCCATATTTTTGATTTTGTAGTGACCGGGAATGAGTAAGCTAAGAATGAGATGTCCTTTCTTCGTAGAAAGCCATGGAGGGATATTGTAGTTGGCAAGAACTATAGGCCACACATTGTAAGAAGTTGAGCGTAGGACAGAATGGGTTCACACCATCCATAGCAAGACCGAGCCAAATATTCCTTGGCTCTTGGGCAAAGCCTGGGAATGTAGAGTCAATGTGGCTCCATACACGTGAATCTGTTGATATTCATTGAACTCCATCTGTGGACCTATTCTGCGCATGCCATGCTGTCAAGCTCACCATGTTGAATATACGAAACATGTGGTTTATGCGGGGGATAAGCTGAAAGTGTCTAAGAACTTTTTGAGGGATGGTTTTTCCTTGCAAGTCCTGTCGATACCTGTGAGCACCACACTTTGGACATGTCTCCATAGTCTCGTATTCTCCTCGAAACAGTATGCAATCATTGATATATGCACGAATGATGTTGTAATCCATGCCAAGCTTTCGTAAAACATGTCGCGCATCATCACAAGACTCATGCATGGTATTTGCAAGTGGTAATATTTGATACTTCAATAATATGAAAAAAAATCATAAAACACCTTAAAAAAGCAAAAATATTTTTAATGATAGTGCCAAAAAAAAATCAATGAAGCGTACGTACAAGGTACCTGAACAACTTAGTGTTGGGGTGAAGGTGCCTCCGCCGTGCCGCCCCATGTATTACTACACTGACAGTACCCGCCACTGCACACTGCAGGTGGCAGGCGCCCATCGCGTCGCTTTATTCTTTACATTCATTTTAGTGACTAATAAATAAAGGAAGGCCCGGTCACACATTGTGACTGTTGGAGTTCCCATTTCTTGTCTCTCTCTTTCTTGCTCTTGCTCTCCCGCCATAGCTCGCATGCAAGCTTCGATCCTTCTCACCTTTCAACTGGTATCAGATCTTGGCTTCCGCTTGCTCGAGCTCAACTCGGTGCTTCTCTACCTTCGCATCGACTCCCTTCACGCATTGGATCTCCATCCCGGCAGCCATATCCGATCTTCCAGAGCTCCCGTCACTCCCTGGCTTCTCGAGCACCTTCCCGGCCTATTGAGGCACCTTCAAGGCATTGGTACTGAGGTATTTGATCATTCTTTTAGGGTTTAATTTAGTCTACAGGTTGCAAACAGCAAGGGCAACCATGGCTTCAAACCCTTGAAGCTTATTCCCCTCATATTGTGCCTTATACCTATCAAGGCTCAAAGAGGCTTGTCATAGGCCTTTGATAGGCCCTTCTTGAGCTCCCCATTACCCCCTTTCAGCCCATGTGGAGCAGTAGCAAGTTCAGCACCAACAGGGCAGATTGCGCCATTATTTTCCAGGCTGTTAGCACTCGTCTACTTTAGCTCCACACTTGGCCATTGCTTCTTGCTCTCTACCTTGATCAAGAGGGCTATTAGACTTCATGTTTGATGTCATTCAAGCTTTGGGCATACAAAAGCCTCTGTAAATTCATCAACCACAGGACCTACACCCACATTTCTTATGGTCGCTTTATTGACCGGTTGCATGTCTTGAATAAATCTCAAAGCCCCATTGTTTTTGGGCACAGTAAACCAATGATTTGAGTACGAGACTGAAGAAGGCTCCAAGATCTTCATGCAAATCTTTTCATTTAGCAAATACATCAGCTTTGGTAAGTAAGATTTAGGCACTGGAATAGGCCTCAAGTTCCATGGTACATGTGGCACAGTAAATATGACCATAGGAGATACAAAATTTGGATCCACACAACCTATTTCACTTGGTTGAAATGCAAATGCCTTTCCATGTCTATCCAACATCTGCATAAAACAGTTTCTCTCAGTAGGCAAAAGAAACCCTTATGCACTAGCTTTCAATTCCTGTAATGTTTTAGATGTAAACTGATGACCTATATCTTTAGGATCCCATAAGCTTGGCTACCTTGACACTTTTTCATACATACCCTCACTCTCTAGTGGAAGTGGCAAAGCAATTGGTTTTACATTTTTGTCAACTATCTTATACTTTGTCTCCACAAGTGCTTCATCCCATTGTAATCCTTCCTGCTGAGCAAACAATGCTATAACATCATACATATCCAAAGAACATACTGACAACACTCTATTTTCAGCCTCATTTTCTGCATGTATAGTTGTTGAAATTTCAGCCATAGTGTCAGTAATATTCAGCCCATAAAAGATGCTTGAAATGCCATCATTTTCAGCTAACAGCCCCAATGATCTCAGTTTCTTAATAGCCCGTTTCATAGATATGCGTTCAGCCCTACACATAGCTTCCATAGGCTTAAACCAACATGAACTGTTTGTTGTAAACTGAGAATTACCAATAGTAAATACATGCTTCATTTCATCAAGAGGCGAGTACACCCTCTAAACAACACTACTGTAGCCCTGCATTACAGTAGTGCTTAATGAAAATCCAGGTCTTTGAATTCCCTTGCATTTGGAACCAAAGGAGACTCTCGAAGCGTATCACAATTTCTAGGATGATTAACACAAACAGTAAGAAATTGGAATGCTTTCCTCCCATCTTTGCTTCTGACTCTTGCATAAGCAGAACCATCATCAAGTACCTTTGTTTCCATATGCACTCCTGTAATATAGGGCTGTCCCAAAATCACTGCATATGAGGAATTATCTTGCACAAAGAAGTGTTGCTCTTCCTGTACATCACCAATTGTCACTTTTACATTAGGACATGCAGCATAGAGCTCCCCTGAAGAATTATTTGCAGCCCCCATATGCCAACCATGATCAGTGTCCACAGGCCATGCACCATTTTCATACAATCCTCGCTCAATGACAATTATCTCAGACCCATGGTCAAGTAAAGCAACACAAGGATTTTTACGCTCCCCTATTTTCACTACCGTTTTAGTGGCAGCTCTAGCCCAATGATTTCTTGTGTAGTGACTTTGAGAAATAAATCCTAGAGTCTCTTCGCCATATTGTCTTACTCCACCATGCATATTGCTACAAGACAATGCATTTTCAGCCACTTTCTTCTCTTTTCGACATGCTATCCGCTGATTAGTAGCTTTCTGCATAGATAATCAAGTACTTACTTCATGCTCATATTCAGCCCGAATACCCAACAAACTAGTTTCCTCTTCAAATTGCAGTAATGTACTAGTGGTATCACCAAGAAACTGACGCTTCCTTTTAATTATGTCAATGATCTCATCATGAAAATCTCGCCTGGCAATGCCAAGCACCTCTCCCAAGGTAAATTCCACCTGACTGTTTAAAATCCATTCTTCAAGAACATTCTTAAGATCTATGGCTGTCTCAATGTCAGATTGCAACTTATATCCTGGCTGCTTGCCCTTCTTTTTGCCCTCTTGTTTGTTATTCTGTTTTTGCTTCTGGCTGACCTCTTCCATAACATGCTCGGGAGGTGGCTGATTTGCAGCTTTAGGCTGATCCACACTTCTTCTTGTCATTCTTTTAGATGTCCCTGCAATATCTTCATCTCTTTTTCATTTTTCTTCCACAAGTACATCCGCGTTTTGTACCTTTGCTAAATATGCATACACTGAATATGCATCTACTGGTGATTCCCAACCAATTATGCCACGAATGTCTTGCCCTGCATGAGACATTTCACTATCAGTGACCTTTCTCTTTTTAGCTGCATGTAAAGCATGTGTCCATATTTTAGTCTTTGGACCAACCATCACTTGGCCATGCATTCTATCCAACTGTAGACCAAAAGTAGAAGCATGTACCGCCGCATAAGCATTTCGGACAGCCAAGTCTTCCAACAACTTCTGCATACCTCCCTTTCCAAAATTCAAAGCAAGAGGCAATCCCATTTCTTGTGCATGGATCTTGCCATCTTTCCAAAAGATAAGCTATCGTACCAAGGCCTCCTGATAAGCAGCACAATCCTTTCTCTTGTGCTGCAAACTATCACATCACATACATCTTTTTCCAGGCTTAGGGGCTACTGCCCATCCCCTTTCCTCTTGCCCTTTTTCATCCAATTTTGCAACCTTCAATTGAAGATCCCGCATCCCTTTGACCAATTCATCTAAGACATCTTCCCTAACAGAGGGAACAATAGCAGGTACAGCCATAGGGTTAGCCACAGAAGCGGGTGGCTTACTGGATACTTCAACTCTCTTACCCATAACAGTGGGCAAGCTAGAGACGCAATCTTTCTCTTCTTCTATTCTTCTTCACAAGCACAATAACAGCTTCGTTGACATGTCTCCACTCTGTTTTCAAACTTGTCTCTGTAGTCTGATCCTCCAGCAAATCATCAAGCTTCTCTTGAAGCTCAGGATCAGCTGCCTATAGAAACAATTCAATTTTCTGACTTGCAAGAGCTTGTTGTTCTGCAAGATCCAGCTGCTCAAATCTACTTTCAAATTCTCTTAACAATTTTGTAGCCACAAGACCCTTATTGGGTTGTATAACCCACTCCTGAAAAGTCTTGCATGTAATCAAACTGGTGTCCTCAATGTAAAATTCTTCCTTGAGTGTCTTCTTGAAGGCTACGTAGTAAGCATCCTGCAGGTATAATTTAGTAATCCGTGTTTTCAATTCATGAACAGTAACACGTACAAAATACTGGCTCCATGCAGATTGAGCCACTCCAAAGAATTCCATCTTCTGAGCATAGGTATGTACATATGCAGATACATTCCTGCCATTGAATAACTTCACCTCACGCTCAACTGCTTGCAAAGCATTCATCACAACACTTTCTGTTTGAGCTGAAGCTTGCATCACCTGTTGTTGTTGTTGTACCTGCATAAGCATATTCATATTTTGCACCAACTGTTGCAAAACATCACTGGAGATTGTATTCAAAGGTTCTCCCATATTATCTTTCCTTGTGATGACCTTTCACATCAGGTTCACCAATGTCAGAGGGGTTTTTGTCGAAAGGTCGAATCCACCGGGGATTAGAAGTAGAAGGAAGTAGAGATAGGAGATGGAAGAGAAGATAGAGAATACCCAAGTGGTAAACACTACAAAAACAAATCACAATGAATTGAATCAATATGTATTGAAAGAACCTAGAATCTTCGCACTACTTAGAAGCAATCTCCAGGCATTAATTCTCCTGGAGCTCCTTCGTAGACCAAAAACGTGAATAAGAAAAATTAGCTCTTTCTCTACTGCCCGGAACCCAAATCTGATGGCTCTGTTGGCTCCAAAAGGGGGGTAAAACCCCAAGACACCTGATCACAAATCTCCTAGATTACTCCTTCTTCTCCTTTCAATTCAATCTGCAGTATTCAGCCTGTTTACAACGATCGCGATGCACACGATTTTGTCCATCTGTCTTTTTTATGAAAAATCTCCTAATTGGCTAAAAAAGCAACTAGCTTTTTGCATGCCATCCTAATCTAGAAGCTTTTTCTAACTTTTTCGAATTTTTACAATAAATAATATCAAAAATAGACTAAAATTATCCAAAAATCTAGTATTTTTGGATAATCCATGCAACTCACACTAGTACTAATGGCTCAGATCACATTGACTCTCTAGATCAATAGAGAAGTTGGATGATGATGCATTCCATACTTTTTCACACTGTGTCCTCATAACATCACGACATCATTCGGCTTGTGGTCTGAGCTTTCCTTTAACACGATCGCATTCTCATGCTCCTCCAACCTGTCGATCAGGTTGAACAAGTTGGTCAGATCCCCTTCTCTAGTGCCGCTTGCTTAGTCCTACTTTGTGCTTTGGTTGTCCGTCTATATCTTGGGATCTTCTCTGGCGGGTTCCTTGAGGTATTTATCTAAGTGAGTTCCTTGACTTATTGCATCCAAACCTCAATTTACCTCTACTCAATATGTGTGCATTCTTTCTCGTGTACTTGTGCTCAATCAGACTTTTAGCTGTCCTTAAGTGTACTTCAAGCGCGAAAATTCAGGGTGAGTGCGGAAAACAAGTGTCTAAGCAGCTTACGCACTCTCTCGCTTCGTTTTAGGCCTAATAGGCTTGTTGACCCGCGTCTGACCGTCTTGTTCGTTTTTAGGGTTTCTCATTGTGTTATCTTGCCCGTTTTAGGGTTATTCAGGATCTTTGGCTCAGCTGATTGTCGCTAGGACTTTGGATCTAGCAATAGCCTACTCGAGCTGCTAGGTGGCTGTGTCCTACGAATTTGCCTATTCCCTGCGCCAGAATTGAGTTCCACGCCTCGAGGGTACTTACAAAGGTTTACTCGGCAGGAGAATTTGAAAAAATCTTGACTTGGCCCAACTCATCCAAGTTGCAGGAGCCGAGTGTGTCACTCGGCCGAATGGAATTGTAGGCTGAGTGAATTCACTCAGACGGGCTGAGGGCCGCGAGCTGAGGGCCGAATGGTAACTAGTCCAAATGGGCCGAGGGCTGAGTGGCCGAGTGGTCCAAGTTGAGTGGGCGAAGGGCCAAGTGTTCCAAGTCGAGTGGGTCGAAGGCCAAGTGTTTGGAGTCAAGTGGCCGAAGGCCGAGTGTTCTGAGTCAAGTGGGCCGAGCCTAATGGGCCGAGGGCCGAATGGTGAATTTAGTCGGGCCAAGTGTCAACTTGTCCGAGTGGTGCTCGGCCAAGTCGACGAGGGCCGAATTTTAAGGTTGGTCCGAATGCTTCACTTGGACGGGCTGAGTGAAAGGTGTCCGAGTATAGTTGGCCGAGGACCGAATGGTCAAGTGGGCTGAATGGGCCAAATGGTTCGAGGGCCCATTCTGGGACTTGGCCTAGAATCGTCAACACTCAGACGGGCTAAGCCGTCCGCGACGACAGCCGCGTCGGGAATGATTTCATCGAATCTAACGATCCACATAACCACCGAGCACGCCACCTTCTAAATCACAACACATACATAGTAGGGAGGTTCTAACTTACCTGAATCGTGCGGAGAACTCCTCGATGGAAAGATTGAATCGAATCAATGCTGGAAACACACTCTTGCTCTCTCTCACTCTCTCTCAATGTCAGGGCATGAAACGAGCTCTTCTCTGTCCCCTTGGCTCTTAAATCCCTTCTAGGGTAAGGTTTCGGTGTCCCCAATCACTCACTTGCCGACATTAACATCCCAAGTACTCTTTTTTCCCATTTTTGCATGACTTATGCCCTATTTTACCCTGTTTTATAGCAGCAAACCCTATGCTTTTCCTATCCGGTTTCCTAATCCTAACCTACTCTAAATGCAACAACTGTCGAAGGCAAAAAATTGAAATGATTTCTCCATCTTTTCCAATCATCGAACCAGCAAAATAACCCAAAATACTTACTTGTTTCAAAGATAAAAAACCCAAACTTCCTACCTACCTCAAGCTCTGGTTTGGGGATGAATCCCTTATTTCGATGCTCGATATGAGACACGCAAGGGCTCAAGCTTGAATCCGTTGGTCCTGGAAATGGAACCAAAATGTGGGAGCTTTCACTTAACCACCAAGACCCATGGACCGCTTATTGCTTCAAGCGTTCCAAGCGAGCTCTCATAGCTATCTCTCACCTAGCCGATGCGTCGTCGATCCTCTCAGGGTGTAGTGAGCTTACCTTGATGTTGAAACGAGTTGCCTCCCCCCTCACACAAGTCGGTAGCTCCACGATCCTAGATGCTAGCTCAAGCATCCTCAAGCCTCCTCCATCTCCAAGCTCCATTCTCCATAGCCACGTGCAAGGTAAGAGAAGGGAAGAGAAGAGAGAGGAAGAGAGAATAGGAGATGGTGAAGAGCTTCACCCTCTTGATCCCTCACTCCCACACACTCATTCACTCCCTCACACTCTCACACTCCCTCCCTCAAGAGCACATACACAAGCAAGAAGAAGAGAAGAAGAGAGGACTCATGTTAGCCACACACCAAAGAATGAGCTTTCATTCACTTTTTGAACTTTATATATATAAACCCTAAAACCCCCATGGGAGCCCATCCCTTGTTACATGACCAGCCATTGTGGCAATGTCCCTTTCTCTAATTCCCTCTTCTTGCTTCATGCCCTAAGCCTATACCCATCTATTCTTTTAGAAGTGGCACAGGAGAGAGCTTGGCGCTCTTTTACAAGAGTTTTTAGAGTTTTTGAGGCGCCTTTCCTTTAAAATTTCTCTTTTTGCCTCAATTTAGTTTTCGAGGCCGCCTCTACGCTTTTGCTCTCTTTCTATTCTTTTTGCGCTTTTTTCTTTATTTTTTCGCCATTTCAATTTGAGGTTAATAGCTGAAAATTGAAAAATTATATAGCAAGTCTTGAAATTTTCCTTGATTATAGGAACACTATATTGGTAAGGAGTCAATGATGTTTATCACCAATGTGTCATGTTTGATGAGGTTCCATTATCTTGGAAGTGTGTCATGACTCCGCTTATGGAGGGCACTTTGTTGGATAGTTGACTGCATAGAAAACTTTGAGAGCCAGATATTGATTGCCATCCATTTTCTAGGATACATTTGTGTATGTCAAGGGATGCAATACATGTCATAGAAATGATAATAGGGATAATAGGAAACAACCACTGGCTCCTATCATGGCTTTACTACCATTTGAGAAGTGGAGCATTGATTTCATTGGACCAATACATCCTTAGTCAACTACATGAAAGCATTATATCATTGTGGCAACAGACTATTTCATAAACTGGTCTAAAGCCTGTGCTACGATGAAAGATAATACAAAGGAAATGGCTAGTTTTATTTTGAAGTAAATTATTTTCCATTTTGGTCCATCTAAGGAGTTTGGGTCTCACCATGGGACACATTTTTTAAATAAAGTGATTGAGGCTTTGATGGAAGCGCTGAAGATTAACTATAATAAGACCATGCCTTACAACCCTCAAGCTAATGGGCAAGTAGAGAATACTAGTAAGCAGCTTGTGGGGATTTTATCCAAGAGTATATCCGAAAGTAAGCGTAATTGGAATAAGAAGTTGTTTCTGGCTATGTGGGCTTATAATACAACATTCAAAAGAGCTATAGGCCACACTCCTTTTAGATTAGTATATAGGGAAGAATGTGTCTTAGCTTTGGAGATTGAGTTTCCTACAGTAAGGTTTGCTCTAAACCATTCTTCAGGTGAAAAGGAAGCATTGCAAGAAAGGTTCATTTCCCTTGTACATATTGACGAGATTTGATTGCAAGCTTTGTTACCTCAGGAAATAGGAAAGAAGCAAATGAAAGTGCTTCATGATCTTCAGGATAAGAAGTATAAATTTACTAAGGGTCAATTGGTCTTATATTATGATACTTGTCATCGTGAGCTCTTCTTGGGTAAGTTGGAACCCAAATGGGATGGTCCTTATAAGATTATTTGTATTGGAAAGAATGGATTTACATCCCTTTTAATAGTTTTGCAAAGGGTAGAGTTCAAAACTAAAGTAAATTTCAATAAATCAAATCCCTATTATATATATAGACTAACGTCAAATTTAGTGCCTTTTGCAGGTCCTTCAATATCTAACTTAAACTTGCAAGGGGTACCAAGACTTTTGGATGGGAAAAGTTATTCCTTATCTTGAGCATCCATATTTAGAGCATTGTTACCACTAAGGCAAAGTGATCTACTAGAGTAAGGATTATCGCATTGCTGAGTGGTGAGATGACTCTTTCATGTGGAATACTCGAGTCTATTGCCACCACTATCATAGGATTCTTACTAGCATCCCTATTGAGCTTGGTGAGGAATGAGGGATTGTACATGTCTTACACCCTCTCTCTCAATTAGACTTTTACTATCATAATAAGTACGAGTAGGTTGATTGCTATGGTAGGTTATATCAATGAAGCTGTGGTCTACACATTATATTTTAATAAAGCTTCTTGAGAACCTATTAAGTATGTAAGTGTTGGGATTATCATTAAAGACTCCCATCGTCAAGTGGTTCTAAAAATGGGAGTGTATTTAGGCATTGCTTTTATGAATAACATGGTAGAATACAAGGCCTTGATTATGGGGTTAAATTTAGCCAGATGTGGTGATATTTGCCAATTATTGATAAAAGGTGACTCATAATTAGTGATCAATCAATTGAATGGAACCTATAGTGTGAGAGATCCCATTTTAAGGATGTTCCATCTTATAACCTTGGACGCCCTTGAGATCTTTGAGGTAGTGATGTGCAAGCTGATTCCCGACAATGGAATCACTTTGCAAACTCCATTGCCAATTATGCCTTTGTTGAATATGTCTTTCTTAAGTATGGTCCTAAGGGGCTTTTACAATGGCCTCCTAATGTTAGTCTAGGGCTACTATGGTTGACATGTCTTGTCTTGGCCGTTGATGGTTAGTATGGGTTATGAGCTAAGTAGCAATTGACTATCTTCATATTCTATCATGGACACATCGAATCATTATGGCATATTCGTCAAACACCCCTTGCCATTTATGCAAGGGGGTTAGCTAATAATTTGATGCATTTAGTGTAGGGCCTAAATGACCATCTTGTTGGTTTAGTTTTGTGCTTCAGAAGGGTTTATGTGGAGATTGAGGGTTTGTTTTTAGCAGTCAGTGCTAAAAGGTGTGCTTTATGGTTATATTTCGTAAGGCCATTCCTATTGGTTTTAATGTTTGATTTTGTTAGGCCAAGAGAGCCATTTATTTTGTGGTGAATTGGTTGATTTCATCATGCCAAGAGGGCCATTTTTCTGTTTGGTGCATGTCCAATTAATAGGTTTCTCTTTTAGTGCTACGCTAAATAGATTTGATGGAGTACCTAGAGAGAGCCTCTTGTTATGCAAAGAAGCTTCTTCTAGCCAAGTTCAGGTGATATCTTTCCTTTACAACTTCTTTCCCTTTATGTTGTATGTATATATGCATGTGGGGTATTTTTCTTTAGTTGGGGATTGTCATTCAAGGCATGACGTTCCAAGGTTTGGTTAGATATGTCTAGTGAGTTTTGAGTAGTTCTTCGCCTCCTGTAAAGACATTGTCGAGCACTCTAAGAGCTATTTTTTAGGATATTCTAGTGACCCTATTCAGTTAACCTAGTACGCAACTGTTTTTAGGAATCCCTATTAGTAGGAAACTATAGGGAAGCTTGCCAAATAAAATAGAGAAAAAATATATAAATATGTCTAAAATATACAAGATATGGAGGTGTGTAAAAAGGGATTCTAATCCTAAAATAAGAAAGTAAAGGAATAAAAATTCCAAGAGTAGATTATCATCACCTTGCAAAGGCTTAGTAGGTTCTTGGTGGGGACGTGTTTGACTCAAGGGCTTGAGGCTAATGCCTTCTCTTCTTGGAGGTGACATTCAGCTGAAAAATAAATAAGGATAGTTGGAGCGAGAACAAAAGTGAGTAGAAGAAAAAGGATTTAGTGTCACCTTGTGAGAGCTTGGTAGGTTCTTGGGTACCGAGACAAGACCTAAGGCTGATGCCTTGTTCTCCTTGGGTCACAATATGCTCATCTCCCTTCTTTTTACACTCCTGATATAGCATACTAAACAAAAAAGAATGTAGTAAACTAAAATATATATGATTTTCAATAGACCAAGCTATAGAAGTCCTTGCCCAATAGGAGTTCTTGGTCAAGTTATCTTACGTCAAGTAGGCAAGTCATCAGACCACCACTTAGGATGATTTCTTTGATAGCTCTTTTTAGATGGTCTATGTTGGAGTAATTGGTTAGCAACTAGCTCTAGATCTTTGTTAGGCTATGCTTGGCCTATCTCTTGTAGACTTCATGCTTTGACTTTATCAAGGGGTAGGATGAAAGCTATTTTATGCTCTAATTGTATATTTTATTTGAAGTAAAATGATGCTCTTTATGGTTTACTATGTGCATATCAATTCATGGGTTTGACGGGCTGAGTCGCCCTATCCCATGGTCGCCAATGAGATCTGATTCTAAAGTCAAATTTAAAGTGCAAAAGTGGCCCGACAGTCATAAAATAGATATTTTTAGAGAAAAATGAAACAATCACGGATCAAGAGCTAAATTTTATCTAGATGTATTTCGATGCCAAGAATCCAACGCAAGTGTCCATTCGTCGACTAGAGTCTGTTTGACCCTCATTTAATGACTACAAATTTTAACCTTATGAAGCAACTACTACATCCAAAAGCTAAAAAGTGCGTGTGGCGGAGGCTAAGATAATAGATTTCGATGTCAAGAAGCCGGTGTCTAGTCACATTACGAATTTGAGATTGTTTGCTCCTTCATGCAACCTGAGACCAATTTCGTAGAGTGTGAACATGAGAAAGTTGAATTAGCTTTTTTAAGTTTATGACTAATTGTGGTTTAAAGAAGAATACAAACTAAAAAACATGATGAATGGAGGGGGGTGAATTTTTTTGGCGACTCCTCAATTCCTCAAAAAATGGAGATTTGCAACAATTGGATTTAGCCCTCCTCCTCTTAGAGAGGAGATCCTTCAATTTTGCACTCCATTTCACTTCAAAACACGTGTGATTTGATCAAGGGCATGAAAAGATCCAATTTCAATATTTCTCTCTCCTCTTTATTCCTTGTTTATATGGCAATATATGAGGAGGGGGAAGGGAGGGGGGAGACTGATTCAACAAAGCAGGGGTGAAGGATGGTTTGAAAGCGTAATGGCACATAGATCGGGTGATTTAGATGCGTCAGTGTGGCTACAGAATAACATTAATGGCTCCATTTTCTCAAAATACGAGGCATATGTATGCGAATTTTAGAGCAATCAACCTTTCTTTAATTTTTATAATGAATCTTTTGTGCATATGATGAAAAGATTATTAGAAATGGTTAAAATATGTTTGTTGATGTCTCCAATTTCAAAAATTTATTCATTTTCATTGTGCACATTAAAAATAATAAAACCATAAAATCCAAAATACAAAATTTAATAGAAAATTATGTTGTTCTAGGGTTTTTGGAAACAAATGATATTCACATGGCATAAAAATGAGTATGCTAATGGATCACACTTCACATAAGTTTTACAAATAAAAAAACTTAGAAAAATTAATAGTTTATACTTAAAAATGAGAATTTTCATTTAAAATAATCAAATAAAGAAATTTTAAAAAATATACATTATGTGCTTAAATTTTATAAAAAATTAGAAGAACTTTTGTGATTGTGTAATGAATGCAAAGCATGAGGATTTGCCTCAGTTTACCTCCATTTGTATGTTAAATGATATATTTAGAGCTTATTTCTATGAAAATTTATCACAAAATCTCCCTACATTTGTATGAGCAAGCAAAACGTAAATGGTAGGGGTTGTCGGGCTGAAGTGGAAAGATATCTAATTAAGTTGTTGGTTCCTTTACATATCTTAGCATATAGGCCATGATTTATATAAGTTTTAAGGGGTTCAATAGCATAAGTTAGCCAATGATGTTCTTTAGTAATGGAGTACACTATTAGTAGAAAGAAAATCATGAAAATGTTATTTTTGCACTTCATATTGGCTGGTTTTAGTTAAGTGATTTTAGCACAGAATGTTATACACTTTGCATATACAATTGCAATTATATGTCTAGTTAACAACCGGCCTTGAGAGTGTAAGATCCCCTTTACTATAGGGTAATTTGATAACTTGGAAAACTAATTAAGTTTGGAATATATACAGTCTCTTGGATCATTACAATTATATTATGAGAGGATGAGGAGAGGACTCTATTACACTTGTGTTTTTTGTTGGAGATGGCACGTCCTCCTAGGGGCAATCCTCAGGGTATAGGAGAGCCATAAGAGCTACAACACTCTGCTGGGGGAGCTCTTTGTATGTAAATCGAGGTGTTGATCACTTGAATATGTAGGATACCACTATATTGGAGTTGGGGTAGGCAAAATTGTTGGACTACAAATTAATACAAATGCTTGATTTATTTAGATTAGTGTATAGCCTCCATATGCTCTTGGCCATGAGGCTGCGAGGGTAATTTGATGAGCATAGGAGGCCTAGCTAGAGTCCTAGAACTAGTGTTGCCGTTTTAGGTCTCGACACATGAGTTTCTAATCCTAATAATAACCCATCATCACTAGAGTATAAGACAAGCCTTTATTATGCACACTGAAATGATAAAAAATAAAAACTATAATTTTAAAGTGTGAAACAAACCTTTGACACAACGAAAGTATTTAACAATTCAAAATAGTCTTAAGAATTTAAATAAAAAGTAATATACTAAAATATTAAGCATTTAGGCGAATTAAAATGTTTTTAAAATCACCTCAAATTTGGAAGTTGAAGGTAACTATGAGCTAAGAGTATGAGTGGTAGGAGGAGAGGAGAGATGATACTCAAATAATCAAAATGTTTTTGATTACTCAAAAGATGATCTCAAACTACTATACATTTGTATTTTTTTATCAAAATATTTTCAATCGAAATATTTTCAATCGCAAAGACATCGATAAAAAAGGACATCAATTGAGAAGAGTTTTTCAAATATTCATAGTATTCTTCACGAAAACCTAGAAAAGAAGTGTATTATTTGTGTACATACCATTATTCATACCAAATAATGGTACCTAGTATATATATGTCTGTTTGTGCGTGTTTGTATGTAAAATTTAAATTTTGATAAAATTTTGAGTCTGCTTGGAATAACTCCCAAGATGTGCCTCTTTATCTATGTAGCAAGATAACCAATCCTAACATCAACCAAAAAGTAAGCCAAATTTATTACTCTCAATTATCACAATCACCAGATTATGAAAATAGATATTCATAATAAAAATTCATAGTAATATTTTATCCATATTTTTCATAAAAGTATTTTTTTCTTTTTCAAAAATAGAACTTTCATTTTATGAAGGATATACTCCCATTGGTTTAGAGCACTCTCTCATTGCACCCTAAAAGGCACTTTTGAGACCTCAAAACTCCCCTAATGGTTGTACTCTTGCATTGCTTCTCCACATCAAGTGGAGGATGATGCCTTGAGTGTCCAACTTGAAGTTGAGTGTGTCGAGAGAGGTGGATATGCCTCGAGCCAATTGGTTATGTTGGTGGGTGGCTATACTCTGAGGGGAGGTGTCGATGGTCTCTTGTGGGGAGGGAGAGGGGGATCACTCATAAATATGGAAGTATATCACTTGGACTTAAAGAAGGGATTTTTAAAATACAATTTTTACACTTTTCTAATACAGAGAAGGATACCACATAAAGGGGTTATTCATACATTTTAAATAGGAAAAAGTGTAATTTATTTAGGAAAAATTCGTGAATAAAGGTAGTTTTAAATAGGTCTTGAATGTACATGATCTAGAGGTTTATACATAGTGACCTCTTCGACTAGGTGGTAAAAGCCTCCAACGGTAAGGATAGGTGCCAACTCTTGCCCCCTTTGAGCTAGACATCAGCTAGATGAGGAGTGTAATTGTGGTTATGCCTTGAGTAGGCATGAAAAGGGAGAGTTGATGATTGTCTTAAGTAATGTTTTGAGTGTTGCAGCAACTTATATTTGAGTGGTTGTGTTGAAGAACGTTGTCATCGCGTTAAGAGTTGAAGGTCTACCACCGGGGCTTTTAGTGCAGAAGAAGAGTTTAGGATTCAAGATTAGGGAAGGGAAAATGCATTGGGGTTTAATTAGATCCGGGATTTAGAAATGATTTAGGTACGGAAGAAGAGTACAAGCCTTTTCACTATGTACTTAGCATACATGAACAAAAGGAATAAGACTAACTTGATTACATCAAATGCCTCTGGATACATACATCATATCATAAAGGATATTTTCAGATTCTCAATTCATTTATGAATGTGAAATGCAAGCTCTAATGGCATTTATTTCAAGTACATAGATGGATTTCAACCCTTTGGTTCAAGTATATTGTCAATAGATTCAAATGCATTCAAGATTTGGGCCAAAGATACATGAAATGAATTGAAAAAGTATAATTTTAGCTTTAGCCCTGTTTTAAAACAGAAAATTCCAGCCCATAATCAAGTTCAAAATGAGTGCATAAACTCAAGAGGAAGCACTTCTAATCATTCATGAACAATGTCTTGAAGAAAAGAGATCATTTCCTTCCATTACAACCATAAAAATCCCATTTTTGCTCATAAAAATGGACCATAATAGTGGGCTGCCCTGTTTATCACTGGTTATTTCAGCCCATAACAGCCCATAAGTCTTCAATATCCTCACCCTTTGCTTGCCCCAAAGTCACTCAAGTACTTGGGTACAAGTCAGGCTTCATTGGACCAAGAATAAGGTAAACAAAATGAGAGAAGTCGTGCATAAGAGCAGGCTGAATACTCTTCTCTCAGATTTCCCTCTTTTATACACTGTTTCAGCATGCATTTTCATCAGACCAAAGAGCCAGAGAAGTGGAGCTCTCACCATGTTTACATCTTCAGTAGTTGGGCCTGTTGATCTTCAGTTTGCATGCTCCATTTCATACACCATAGCTCCAGCTCTCTCCAGTTTGCCTCAGACAGTGCAGCCCGCATTTTGCGCCGAAAAACATGGGCTGCTCCCTGCTCAGTCCCTAGTCACTTTTTGACCAGCCTAGGTCACTTGCTGGTCACTTTAGTCTGTTACTCCTGGTCCCATGTGGACCTAGAGGACTTTTGGCAGTTTTTGGCATCTTTCTTGGGTTCTGACCATATTTTTGTACCTGAATTAATGTGATTTATCCTGTAGACTGTCAATTTCTTCTAGATGACCAAGTTGTAGGTTCCCATAGACTTATTTTTTCATAAATATACATGGTATAACTGAAAATTATATGCTAAATACAAAAGAACTTGTGTAACTAAGGTGGTTATTGAATAACAATGTCTGAATTTTGTATGCAAATTTCTCATATAACTTCCAGGGAAGCTCTTCTGTGTTCATAAGAATCCCATGATTTATATTATGAACAGTAAACTCTTTGACAACATGGCTAGGTGGTAAATGCCTCATGCTAGGCAACAATGGTGATGCCTCAAGTCATATCAAGTGAGGATGAACTCTCTCTAGCATGAGTTGGTAGACTCCTCAAACTCTTCTCCAATTGAGGGCCCAAAAGAAGTGACAGTATGCTCCAAACACTTAATTATTATGAGTAGAGGCATTATTGTCTTGAGACAGGGAGATGATTTTTGCATTTAGTCTCTATAGGTAGGGCTATCTCAAGTGGATTACCTGAAGGAGGTAGTCGTCTCAAGTGGAGATGTGGGTGGTGAATGCATCAAAGTGAGGCAACTTGCCCTAAGTGTTGGTAGAGGGGGATTATTTTGCATAAAAAACTTTCTAAGAAAAAGATAGCATTAACTCAAGAGAGCTTTGTAAAGCAAAAGTAAGTTTCCCTAAAGCACCCTTGCTCCAAGCAAAAGGTGACTGTCTCAAGTTGATCATCAAGCACTAGTGGATGAGAGACTCAAGCCACCGATAGGAATCCAATTTCTTTGAGTGTGGCCAAGAGGTTGATTTACCCGAAGTGGTATAAAAGCCAAGAATTATCTTAAGCCAAAGTGAAGTTGGGTCCACTATGAGATTTAGGATCTATACTAACATTTCTATTGATAATTTTAGTCTATGGATAAATTTTTCCCATCATCACTAAAAGGTTTTTATTAGCATAGACATAGAACCATTGCTATTTGCATTGCTATATAGTGATCGACAAACTATCAATAATTGCAAGGCTACCTATAAATAGTACTACCACCCTTTTAGTCACATGAATTGGGAATAATGTTCTACCACATTGCACTTAAAATCTATCATATAATTAAGTTTAAAGGACTATATATCATGATTCAATAGACTCTAAATACATTTCCAAAAGTAAATAATCCATTGATTAAATGTCTAGAAAGTACAATGATAATGTGACTAACATAAAATTAAAGTATGATAGGGTAGAATAGTACTAGGAAAAAGTATCTATATGATTATGAACACACAGTCCCTACCTCAATATCCCCCTCTTTCGTTCTTGCTCTTTCCCTCTATCTTTCTCCCCTCTCCCTCTCTCTTTTTCATTATTTTTTATTTTTTTCTCTGCCTCTCTCTCTCTTCCACTCATGGTCTCTTGCATTCATGAATGCTCTATTCCTTTACCTCTTAGTCTCAGGCATAACTCAAGAAGGCAAGGAGATGAGATTGAGGATCTCCTAATAAGAATGGAATAGCTAAACAAGATTAGCCCAATAAGAAATGAAACGCTTTCTTTAATCTTGTCAAACTTTCATACAAAACAAGCTCTCAGACAAAAAGAGTCATGAGGTAAAGATGAGAAAGGCATAATCTTTGTTTAATCTAGAATAATCCTTTAATGTTTTTTTCTAACTTAATATTAGCTTTCTCTTTTATGACTAGAGAAGACCTAGTTTCCAAAGTCCTCATGGTTCAAAACTCCCTTCATACACGCCCTTAGTATCATTAATGTAATGTCTTTTCTTCTCTCTTAATTTCTCCTAAGTCACTCATCACTCGTGCCTATTAATGCACAATCATTTGAATTACAAGGTCCAAGGAGTAATCTCAGTGCTCAAAACTTTTTTTAAATTCAACAAGTTTTGAGCAATGAATCTACCATTCAATACATTTGTAGATCTTTAGTATTTCCAATGTTTTTAGAGTTCAAAAAGTATGTCTCGGGCTTTCCTCCTTCATTGCATCCGTGCTTCTTAGCCATGAATTTTTTGTTAGTCTTTCTCATGCTTCTAGTTAGCTTTCCTTCTTTAAATTTTTTGTAAGCTCTTGATCACTCTTAGCTTTGCTTGTTGGACATGTGCATCCAAATTTGCATCTAGTTTTTATTGGTATCCCACTCTTAGCATTCATGATATACATTGATGTTAGTGATATAGTCACACATATAAAGACACATAACAACATTAGCTCCAACTTAGTCATGAAACATGATGCTTCTTTTCTATGGTAGAGAATAAGAAACCTTCCTTGTGGCTATGTGTAGTAGTATAATGATAAATTTCAGCAATTTCTCTATCTACAATTGTAGTTGAAAACATTTGCTACCTATACGGAGATCTTTCTTGGAAAACAACTCTATAATTGTCAAATAAAAATGATACTTTAAGGTGTTGAAAATAATTGAATAACTTAATGAATAGAAATAGCATCTTATTCAAGAGGTGGAGATACAGATATTAAACTCACTATCAAACCATTTAGAATACTACTAGACTTTGAGGAATGAGGTGAAGAAAAATAGACATGAAGTATATGCTAATTCTTGATCTATCTTCAAGGAACGAAGAGTGAGTTGGCTTAAATTTTATTTTTGTAATAGTCAAGGTAAAAACAAGGAAACGATCAAGTCTTAACCAAGGAATGACCATCAAGTTAATCAAGCACAATGTAAATTCCCTAACAGTTTTTGAATAAGTACTATATGATTGATTACAAAAACATTCATATATACTCCATGTATTCAATGTATAGCACTACAATAGATTAGGTTAGTAGATAGAAAATTTGACAAATTTTATGAATTATAAAAAATCATGTGACTTTGTTTATACTTGCAATTATATTCACATCAAATGACCCACACCATCATGTGCATTAATATTGAAACTGAAATGCATATGTGTAGTTGTGCTATTGAAGGTGTGTATAAAGACAATTTTTTGTATAAGGAATAGAATAATGGAGTTCCTAAATACGAAATTGTAGCATTCAATGAACTTGGTACAATTCTGAAACTAGCTAGCATCCCCTTGGATCCTTTCCTTTCATTACTCGTATTAAGCACCTCAAACAAAATGCAATAATAAAACATTAAATTTCCAAAATCATATAGGAAAGATTCTTAAGTTGTATATCTGTGAAATTGATGCAAAAAGTGTAATTTAGATCTTTTTCAAAGCTACATTTTTCTTGGCTTACAAAAGAGTTTGTATTCAATAGTTTAAGATACATGTATATTCCAAAGCTAGATTTAGACTAGCATATAGAAAACAGAGGCTACCATAAGCTACAACTAGAGAAGAGATATCCTAAATACCTATGCCTCACTGGTGCATGTCCACCATTCGTACTTCTAATACATGGCCAAACACATTTGCATGTTTGTCACAATAACTCCACCTACTACAAGACAAATGACCATGTTTGTCCATCTATATACAAAACCAATAAGATGATGAGATTAGAAATGAAAAATAGAAACTTTGTTGTCTTGCTTGCAATTTCTTTATGCATGCTTGTTGCTTCCTCTATGGAATGCTCTCTTGAATGGATGAAGAATATAATAGAAATAGAATAAATTGTTGTGTTCTTCACAAGAAGAAGAATATGATGATGATGATGATGATGATGATGATGATGATGATGATGAAGAAGAAGACAACAAGCAAGAGGAGGAAGAAGAACAAAATATATCCTCTCCCCATTTTGTTTTAGACACCTATGGGTTTTCTTCAACTTTGAGTAGAAAAACATTTGTGTAAATGCATTCTTGGACATTATTTAAAAAACATCACGACTACAGCAACCATGCGCTGCACATACCTACTTTAAGGAGGCGAATCCCTAGAGAATTGATACAAGAAACAATAGAAAATAGAGAATGCTATATTAAATCTCAAGCAAAGTAAGATTTGGATTTGAGAAATATTGAAAAATCAAAAAGTCCAATAATGTGAAGACAATGGGGTAAACTTTCCAACTTGGTGCACACACTTTTTGGTCAAATGTAAATGCCTAGATCTTAGCTTAACAATATCATCAACTTCCTTTCCTTTTGCAAACCCTTCTCTCCTCTCAAACTTGAGGGAACAATGTGTCATGATGTCATGACCATGGTTCAAGCTTGCAGGTGAGAAGTTAACCACACATAAGGGCCCCAAAGAAAGATCTTCATCTATTGAGATCATCAACTTGCATTGAGCTCGAGTGCTCAAATTCAAAAATATAAACAAGTCTCTCAAGCTAAGTTAAGGAAAGCTTAAGCATTCTGCATTATGATGCCTACTTTGATGCAAATGGACATATGAGATCTAATTGTGGCCTCTACACCTTGACCAAATCAAAATAACCACAATTGATTTGGTTACTAATGAGTGCATTGCTTTTAATATTGAAGCCAATTTAGGTGGTGATCTCTTCTTATGATTAAATGCTACCGTTGCAACCAAGCCAGTGGTAATATTAAAGGGTACTCGGTTGGATGTTGTTAATGTGAGACTTCTAGTGTGGTTGATGTGGCATTAGATATGATAACCAACCATTTGTAATATGATCATTTCATTAACATGATCTAATGATATCAACATACTGATGATCACTACCCATGCCATTATCAACCTCACCTCCCCTTCTGATGAGCGGTAGACAAGATTATGTGTCAACCGTTCAGAAGGACACACACACACACACACACACAGAGTTACATGATTATATGATTTGTTGAGCGGTACTACAAGTGGATAGGTGCTTGTTTACATGAGACTATGCCGTCCTGATTTCAAAGCAGAAATTAGGCTTCTTCTCTAAAGGATAACTTTTCCAAAGTAGAAACATTAATCGTCTTTCTTTTCTAATGGAAAAAAGGAATTGAGGGTGAGAGAGAGAGAGAGAGAGAGAGAGAGAGAGAGAGAGAGAGAGAGAGAGAGAGAGAGAGAGAGAGAGAGAGAGAGAGAGAGAGAGAGAGAGAGAGAGAGAGAGAGAGAGAGAGAGAGAGAGAGAGAGACTTGAAAATGGGGATTGGTGCAATGCATCCTCAACCTATCCTACCATGCCCTCTAGGCCTTGCATAATATTTACATCCTATTAAATCATTTGCACTTATGCATATACAATATGCTTATGTTAAAAAACACCCAAAAATATAATATTTTCATGTTATGAAGCATTCAACTATAAATGATTCTTATGCATTAAAATCTACATCCTTAAAATATTTATTTGCATAAATTCATCTAAATAATTTGCTCATGATAACAGAAATCACATTAATATCCTTCCATCTATCTACTAGGTATAATGTGACTAATGTCACATGATTTACACGATGCAACAAGTCAAAATCACATGGTGAATAGAAAAATATGCAAAAATGAAAAAAAAAACTTATTTTCATAGTGAATTCTAGTAATTTTCATAACATTTCCTAGGGATCAAAGAGCAATTTCCCTCAATTCATAAATCAAACAAAAGGTCATGGGTGATCAGCTAGGTGCTATTGCTACCTCATGTGGCCTTAGTGCTAAACACGTACTCACATTAAGTTAAATTTATATGGTGGCCAATTGTACTTGGAAGAAACTTTTGCTTTTGTATAAGTGATCATGAAAATGGAGAAAACATACAATTGGTTGTGAGGTCTACTAAAGACATAAAAATGTCAAGGTGCTTCTCTCTCTTCTCCCTCTTTTCCCCTTGAATCTCACATACATACATGTCTACTACTTCCTCATGTTGGAAAATGGAGTGGGATCTACTACAAAAGAAGACATACATATTCTTCTCTTTCGCTACACTACTGCTTGAGTAGCTACCATTGAATGGTCTATATACAAGTACAACAAAATACAAAATCCACTTTTGTGGCAACTTTAATCCTCTATTAAAAAATCCATTTATTATCAATGAGAAATATTAAGAAGAAATAATTTTAGAAAAGTAAGTTCAACACGTTGAAAAAAATAGAAAGGATCAAAACAAGCTAGGAAGTAGTTGAGCCTATCAAGGCTTATCTTTACATTATGCAAAATACCATCTAATATGCCCCCTTAGTCTAAAGAAAGGCAAGATACATAAAAATATTTGAAGGGTAATGGACTAGTTTTCTATTACTACATTCCCCCTTAGGAAAATAGTATGAGTCAATTTGACTGTGAAAGATAGCCTTTCTACAATGTTTCTAAGGATTAATTCCATATGCAAGGGACCATAATGATAGTAATGTGGTAGAAGATTGATATTGTTGGAGTCTGAAGAGAAAATAGTTTGCTTGAGACATGTCCTGGAAGTTCCAATGGAAAAGTAGCTTGATGAGTAGTAAAGAAGAAGCTCCAAAAAGGATTGAGTGTATGAGAGCTTAAGAGAATATACAAAGTGATCTAGGGGTTTTTGAAGTTACATCCACAATAAGAGATACATGTGTGACTCAAATGTGATGAGCTTAGGGATGTGTCATAAGAAGGGAGCCAATGGAAAATTGAGTTGGTTATCAATGGGGCTTTTGTGGAAGAAAGGTGTGGAAAAGTATCAAGCATTGGGTGCAAGCTTGGGTGATGACATATATGTATCTGTATGAAGAACAGATATCTATGGAGTAGAGTGATAATATGATAACTTGTAAATGATAAACATCCAAAACCAAGTATTAAGAGGAGTAATCCAAATATGGTACTTGTAAAGGTAATCATAGAAGTAACTGACCAAGATGATCAAACTCATCATGTTACTCAATGTCAAGCTGGGATATTGGAGCCTCACCACATTCGTTAGGGGAACAAAACCTATCTAGTGAGACATCAATGTCAATTGAGAATATCTCTAAGATGTCCCTTTGATGTAGGAAGTTTGTGGTCATAATCCATGCTAGATCAACTTCCTCAAAGTTTTAGACCTCTTCCTTGAGACATAAACAATCTCATAGGATGACACAAGGTTGATGTCTAAACGTGCCATCCCATGTATAGATGATGTGTTACACTTTTGTATATTACTAAAGGTAGGAATAATGTAGCAACCCATTGTGACTAGGAATTAGTCTATGCTCTAAACCACAAAAGAGAACAATGTGAGTATGAGTGAAATCCAACTCATAGATATCAAAGTTCTGAACTATCATATAAAGGGCCAAGGTGATGGCATTGCCATTAGTGAAGGAGGTGTTTGAGCCATGAAATGTAAGGGCATACGTGTTGGGATAATTTTCCAAGGGCTTTGAGTAGAAGAAATGAACATCATGTAGAGATGAGATCCACATATCATAAACATAAGAGCCATTGAATTTTGAGAAATTTGTAGATAAATTGGATTGCATGTGATTTGCTTTTGTAAGATGTTTGAGAAGGGTAGAAAGCTACATGCAAGGATAAGAGGATATGAAAATGTGACAAGCATATGCATGTTGGCAAGGATAGTGGATGTGAATCATGATAAGATAAGTGAGAAGGCTATTATGTGGGTAAGGCTCAATAAGGATGGTGGGAGTAAATGAGATTAGTGAGAAGCCTTAGACCTAGATGAGAAAGGATAGAAAATGTGTGGCAGGGAGAATAGAACCTTGAGAATAAGGCTTGTTGTTGAGAGATTTGTGGTGATGGGTGCCTCAAGGGTAAGGGGATGTGATTGAGTGAGCTAAAGACCAAAGAAAAAAAGGAGCAAAGCTGGCGGCGACAGCTCATAGATGAAAATCAAGAGCTCGAGAAGATGCAAAAACAATATGACCTGCTAGTCATGCAATAAGAGGATCTAGCAGCGAAGATAGGGCAGATCGAGTAGGGCATGAAGGAGTTTACTGCAGGGGAGGAAGGGAGGAAACAAGAAGAGGAGCACCACCACCAAGAAATGGAATCAATGACTAAAAGGCCGAGCCTCAAAAGAGAAGAATAGGAGCGAATGAGTAGAGAGTTGGAAGATCAGCCCAGCGGAGGCTCACAGCCTTGGTGCAAAGACAGGGAGAAGACATGGAAGAGATGAAGAAACGGGTTGAAGTGTGGGCAGGATAGAACGATCAAAGAGTGAAGACCTTGGCGCATCGCCTGGATCTGGTGGAGAAAAAGAAAATCCTAGGAGAAGGTAGAGCAGAGGCAGCCCAAGTGGCCTTCCAGACTCAGCAACAAATCTTCCTGAACACCTTGATGGATGCCACTCATGAGGAGGAAGGGGAATCCGTGGAGGTAGTAAAAAAGAAACTTAGCATAGCGCGCACAACCCTACAAGTAGGGTTACACATGCCCTCCCAACCCATTACAGTGGGGCTAAGCCCGGGTGAACACTATAGGTATCTAGTATCGGCTGGCCTAAATCCCCATGAAATTGATGCCTTAGGGTTCGTAGAAGGGATGCAATAGCAAGGGCGCCCAGGGAGTGAGACAAAATTGCACATCGACCTAGGCGGATTCAAAGAAGAAGTGGTACCACAACCCCCTTCACCTCATCCTGAAGGGCAAGGGCAACCAACAGACGCATCTGCAGAGAGGAAAACCACCCTAAGGGAGAAGAGGAGGAAACTAGTGGAAGAAGCCAGATAAAGATTAAGAGCTAACCCTATGGCCTAGCTCTCCGTACCCCTCCCCCATGCCCAAATGACATGCCCCCAATTTTCATGTGGAGCTCATACTCTAGGAGAGACAGGAACATGAGAAGCAACCCTTCACCTTCAGCTTCCTCACCCCCAATGCCCTGCGTAGAGTTCCACTAGAATAGTGGACGAGGTGATCAACGTTAGAAGCCGCCTAAGCCAACAGTGGCTACAGGAAAGAGAGAAGAATCCCACCCTCTGGGGCACCGAGGATGCGAAATACTGGCAGAATAAAGTTTTTGAAGTGCCTCGATCCATGCCCGGATATGAGTGCCAACCACTGTGGCTAAGGCACATTTGTGATGACAACATATTCGCATGGATGGCCTTCTGTAACACTCTCCCTTTGAAGAGGAATGACCCTTCCTACATGGCATACCCTCGACGAATAGGAGTAGACTTTGATGCAAATGCCCACAGTCATTACGACTTTCCTGTAATATACAATCCCTATATCACCACTTTAGCCCATGCCCTCACCTTCACCTCCAACAGCTTAGATGCCACTATGACATGCTTTATCGCTAATTTCTTCTCCTACCTGAATCCTGCCTTCATAACCACTTGTAACAATCTTAGGCTCCTAAAAATCCTACTTAGGCAAGACCCCACCCTGGTCGAATGCAGTCTTCCCCCACTCTTTTTTAATCCTAACGCAATTGACAGCTGCACGATGACCCGCCTCATGATGTGAGCCAACCTCCTCCCTTGTTTTTGCATCGCTGTTCTTAAGATATGAGAAATAGCCCGTTCACTCGCTGCAGCCATCCTTTTCTCTCCACCTCTCCCCTCCAGATTCACTTGAACCTTAAGAATTTCCTACAGAGTCGGAGTTTTTTGAGCCATTTCATTAAATATCCTTCACCACCCCCCTTGAGGACGAGGACGAACAATTCCCTACTACTAAACCCAATCCAAAAAAAAAAACGCATCCGCACGCCGGTCACGGCACATTGCTCACAATCCCTCCACCTAGGGGTCCTTAAGTTAGGCACGTTCGATAACCGCGGTCAGCCGGCCCCGCTTCTACAGCCCGCTCCTAACCCCCTAACCCTGTTTTGCCCCCACTTCACGCTTAGGGAACACCAAGGGAAGGACACACCTAGGGAGGTAACACTTGTAGACCTGTCACCCTACGCTACACTCATCGCACCTCCCTAACACACGAATGGGCTCCTCAAGTGTGGGACATCACCCAGGCCTACCTGTGGTTAGACCCAGCTCCCTGTTCCACCAGCACGCGCACAAGGCATCCCACAGTAAAGAAGAAGCTCCCCTTAGGTAAGAGCACTATACTTTCTCCTCGCAGACACTGCAAGATGTGCCAAACCATAAACTTCGGAGGCCCCATCACCCATTTGACAGTATTGTCCACGCTCCCATGGCAGCCCAACCCACCTATGGCCCTACCATCACCGCCTGACCAAAAACTTGCCAATCGCCTACCCTTCCCCAACAAACAGCTCGACGTGCCATCAGACTGGCACCCATCTTGGAGGGGGGTAATGTTAACCTCAAATCGGAATGACGAAAAAATAAAGGAAAAAGAGCAAAAAGAACAGAAAGAGAGCAAAGGCATAAAGGCGGCCTCGAAAACTAAACTGAGGCAAAAAGAGAAATTTTAAAGGAAAAGGCGCCTCAAAAACTCTAAAAAAATCTTGGGACCTTGCCACAATGGCCAGTCATGTAACAAGGGATGGGTGCCCATGGGGGTTTTGAGGGTTTGTATATATAAAGTTCAAAAAGTGAATGAAAGCTCATTCTTTGGTGTGTGGCTAACAAAAGTCCTCTCTTCTTCTCTTCTTCTTGCTTGTGTGTGTGTTCTTGAGGGAGGGAGTGTGAGAGTGTGAGGGAGTGAGTGAGTGTGTGGGAGTGAGGGATCAAGAGGGTGAAGCTCTTCACCATCTCCTCTTCTCTCTTCCTCTCTCTTCTCTTCTCTTCTCTTACCTTACATGTGGCTATGGAGAATGAAGCTTGGAGATGGAGAAGGCTTGAGGATGCTTGAGCTAGCATCTAGGATCGTGGAGCTACCAACTTGTGTGAGGGAGGAGGCAACTCGTTTTGGCATCAAGGTAAGCTCACTACACCCTGAGAGGATCCATGACGCATCGGCTAGGTAAGAGATAGCCATGAGAGCTTACTTGGAACTCTTGAATCAATAACCAGTCCATGGGTCTTGGCGGTTGAGCGAAAGCTCTCACATCAGCCTTTGATAAAGTGGCTCTAGTCTCTCATGTGGATAGATAGTGTATTATAACAGTATACTAGAATGGAAGGGAGGCTGTTTTGATTTTAAATAGACCCTTGAGGTTACTACCTTTAGCCTTCCTTTGGCTCCTTGAAATCCATAAGACATTCAATGATGCCCTGTAACTTTGGTGGCTTACTCCTAATTTCATAATCAAACTCATGCAAAGTGAGTGGCCACTTCGCTAGGTGGTTAGGTAGCTGCAACTTATTCAAACAATGGCCTTAGTCCCTCTGCCTTCGTATTAAATACTACCTTTTGATACATGATATAGTGCCTAAATTTCTTCATTGCAAAGGCTATCCCAAGGCACAATTTCTCCATGTAAGTGTATTTAATTTTGGACACCCCCAATTTATGGTTGGCAAATGCAATGGGATAGTACCACTTCTCCTCCCAAATGTGGGCTAAACAATAGCTGATACTATACATGGTAGCCATTAAAAATATAAAATGTCTCACCTCTTTTAGGTGCTTTCAAGATGGGTGCTTTTGCTAGTTCCTTCTTCACATCCTTGAAGGATACTTCATATAGATCACTCCAAACAAATAGATACTTAAAGGTCAATAGATTTATCAATGGCAATGTCCTATCAACAAGAGCATTAATAACGTGTCAATAATATCCGACTAATGATAGAAAGCTATGCACTTCTTTAGGAGTATGTGGTGAACTCATAGTGATCATAACTTTTATCTTTCCAAGATTGGTCCCAATACCCGGTGAGCTAACCACATGGCCCAACAACAATCCATAGAGCACTCCAAAGACACATTTTCTTGAGTTGAGAGCAATGCAAAACTACCTGTACTACTCAAAAAAATTTCTAAAAATACATAGCTGTCTCTCCCTTGTGGTTGCTCTCCCTAGATCATCAATAAATACTTTTAGCTCCTCTGGGGAAATATCATCAAAAGCTTTATTAGCCATACATTGCCAAGACCCTGGTGCATAGCACAGTCCAAAAGCCATAACATGATATATAAAGGTGCCAAATATAGTAATAAATGTCTTTTCAACTTATCTTCCTTTGCATTAGCCATTTGGTTATAATCAACAAAACAACCCATAAATGAATAGATATCCCTATCCACTAATTGATCTAGAATAATTTGATCAATAAATGGCACTGAATAGTAATCTTTCACCGTCTATTTATTGAGTTTTCTAAAATCTACACAAAGCCAAATTTGATTATTTTTCTTTTTCTCGATAACTACTAGGGAATACCACTCCATGTGTTGTACATGTTGGGGGTAAAGGTGCCTCTGCCTAGCCGCTCGTGTATTACTACACTAACACTATCTGCCACTGCACAGTACAGGTGGTGGGGACGCCCATCACAGTCACTTATTCTTTATTCTTTTAGTGATGATTTGAATAAAGGAAGGCTCGACCACACATTGTGGTTGTTGGAGTTCTCACTTTTGAGTCTCTCTCTCTCTCTCTTGGTGCTTGCTCTCCATCTGCCATAGCTCTCACTGCCAAGCTTCTTCCTCCTGGGTTCCACTTCCCTTTCAACTGGTATCAGAGCAAAGGCATTGCAGCTTGCTCGGCATTCTCTTCAGCCCAGACTTGAAGTGCTTCAACTCGAGTTTCAATGGCAGCCATGGGACCTTCATTTGCAAGTATGTTTTGATCTCCTGCCTCCTCCCCGAGCTTCCAGACCTTCATCTGCTTCTTTCGGGGCTGCATTGGAGCCCCCTTGACATTGCCAAGTACCCTCGAGGGCTGAAGAAGATCCCCCCATCCCCTAGGAATAGCCAGTGCAATTTTTGACTCATTTTTAGGGGGTTGGGCTGATCTGCTCCCCGGCATTTCCTTGCTCCTTCTCGGCTTCCCGGCACTCTTAGCAACCTTCACGAGCATTGCTTGACTCCCTGGCATTGGTGCTTGACTCCTGATGATCTATTCGAGTGCTTCCCCCTTCACTTCTTTGCTATATACATAGTCCCATGATTGTCAAAATAGGACAACACTTGATATTTACTATTTAATGCTTCTTGGCATTGCCCAATTGATGCCTATTGGTGCCCGGATATTATGGGATGCTATGCTTTGATACTGATTTGGAGCAGATTTGAGGACCGTTTGAGCTTCATATAATAGTAAATTGCTTGCTATAATACAGTGGGCTGAAGCTCATTTACTTGGTGTATGCATTAGTTCATGAATATGGGGTGCTTCCTGGAGGTTTGAATGATTATACTGATGTATTTGGAGGTTTTCAAATGCTTCTTCTTGGTTCCAAAATGCTTTTAAGCTTGGATTAAGCTTTGACTTGGTTGTTCTTCACTGGCATTTGGCTTCAGTTGGCATATTTTGGACCAGTTTATGCCTATTGTCACTGCTTGACATTTAGGCTTCTTGCATCTATGCTTTGGTCAGATATGAATGCCACTTGGTTTTCCCATGCTTGATAGTTACTTGGAGATTCCTCTTCAGATGCATTACAGGTCTGAGATAGCTTGGGATTTATGCTCCGGATGTACCCTACTGGGATTCAACATGTCTAATGCTATGTATTTGATGTATCAGAGTGTTTCTTGCTCTCTTTGCATCTGACTTCACTTCTAGTGGGAGCCTCTTGGCATATTCATATGTACACAAAGTCTTATTTACAGATGAGCTTGAGCTTGTGGGACAGTTACATGCGTTTGCTCTCTTGAGAGCTTTATATCTGCAATTTGTCTGTAGTGGGCTAATTTGATACACCTATTGGAGTAGGCACCTATCTTTGTCACAAGTTTGCCAGTTTTGTATGCATCTTGGATGGTTATGTATTGAGCTTCTTGATCTATCAGTTATGCTTGTGCTTGGTCTCTTCTCTTACCTTGAGACCCATTACATACATGACTTCTGGACCTATGAGATGTCTCTTGCCTGACAAGTTATTGTTTTGAGAGTTCTTGGTACCTTCTTGCCCCTCAAAACTCACTGCTGGATGTATCTTGCTACCTGGCAGTTGCAGTGATATATGTATCAGTGATTGCTTCATTTTGGGACAGTTTTACATACTGTTATCATTTATTACAACAAGCTGAAATCTGTAGATTTTGAGTACTTCTATGAAGATAATGCTTACTATTTGATGTTATCTTGGTCATATTTGGTGGACAGGTGCTTCTCTTGGTGAAATCCACCCTTTCAGCCAGTTTTAGCAATGATTTTAGTGCATTTTTTGCTAATTTCAGTAACCTGCAATTTTACTTTTTTGCTTTGATTTGGGACAGTATGGCTGGTCATTTGAAAGATAAAGCTCTCTTTCACATTGTCAAGTTGGATGGTGCCAACTATGGGCATTGGAATTCCCAAATATGGCAGGTTTTGGTGTAGAAGTTGCAGATTAAACCCTTGCATTTCAAGGGTGTCAAACCTGAGGATATGGATGATGATGTTTGGATGGAAGTTGATGAGCTATGCAAGTCTACCATTATTTTGTCACTCTCAAAAGAGGTCCATCATAATGTTGTTGAAGATGAAAATTAGAGTGCATGGGATTTATGGGAGAAGATTCAAGAGCTCTATGCGCAGCAGAGTCCTGCATCACAAATGTATTGGCTGAAGCAGTTAATGGACCTTCACATGAAGGAGGGGACCTCCCTTTCATCTCATTTCAATCAGTTTCATGCTATCATGAACAGTCTGTTGTCACAAGGTATTGAGTTCAAAGACAATTTGCACCCGTTATTTCTTCTTGGCACCTTGCCTGAATCATGGGATGTCTTCCATACTGCCATATGCACCAACATGCTTGGTGGGATGAAAATCAAAGATGTTAAGAGTGCTTTATTGACTGAGGAAATCAATAGGAGAAACAATGATGCTTTCCGCTCTTCGCATGCATTGACCATTAAAGGTGGTAGAATGGCAGGCATGATAATGATCATAAGGGTAGGGACTCTCAGAAGTCCAGGTCCAAGTCACGTGGTTGCAGTAAGTCCCTGTGGATGAAAGTCTGATCTTACCTGTCATTATTGTGGCAAAGCAGGACATATTAGGCCGCAGTGCCATAAAATGCACGATGATAAGCGCAAGGAAAAGGGAAAAGAAAAAGTGCAAGAAAAGTCTTCTGAGTGCAGTATTGTACCTGCAAAGTCCAGTGTGAAGATAGAAGAGGTTAATGTCATGCGGCCACTGATTCAGATGATGATTACATACTTGCAGCTTCTTTGTGTGATGCCCTACAGGCTTCTGAGATACATTCTTTGTATGTGCAATGCTGGCTCTTGGATTCGGGTGCGTCCTTTCATGTGACACCCTATAGAGATTGGTTTTATACCTATCGTACCTTGTCTGGTTTTGTGTGTCTTGGTGATGATAGGTCTCTTGACATTGTGGGCATTGGACATGTTAGACTGTAGTTTCCTTCTGGCATTTCTTTTGTTTTACATGATGTACGCCATGTACTTGCGTTGACTTGCATTTTTTGTCAGTTGGACAGCTTGATGATGCAGGGTATTGCAGCCTTATGTCTTTTGGACAGCTTAATGATGCAGGGTATTTTGTGTCTTTTGGAGACTCTGCATGGAAGATTACTCATGGCAGGATTGTACTTGCAAGAGGTGCCAAGTCTGGCAGCCTCTATCCCTTATTGTATCTGGAGCTACATTGGATCATGTTTTGTCTATGGGTTCTATTCCCCATGTATCCGTTTGGCATGCTTGTTTGGGGCATATGTCTCTTAAAGGAATGAAAATGCTCTATGCTTTGCAGTATCTTCTGCCTTTTGACTCTTCGCATTTTGATTCTTGTGATCATTGTTTGTATGGCAGGCAGACTAGAAATACGCATAAAAAGTCTGGTAAGAAATGCATGGGTGAGCCCTTGGCTCTTATGCACTCAGATGTATGTGGGCCCATGCCTTGTTAGCCACTTGGTGGGGCAAAGTACTTTGTTACTTTCATAGATGATTACTCACACAAGGTTTGGGCTTATCCCATAAAGAGAAAATCCGATATCTTAGACACATTTCAGCGTTGGCTTGCATTGGCAAAGAGCTAGTTTGGAAAAAGGCTAAAATGTCGAAGGTCAGATAATGGGGCTGAGTATGTATCACGTGCTTTTGAGCAGTTTTGTGATGAGCGGGGCATTAAGCGTCAATTGACCACCCCTTACACCCCTCCCAGAATGGTATGGTTGAACACATGAATAGGACCATTCAGGAAAGGGTCCGTAGTATGCTTAGCTAGGCTGGCTTACCGCATCACTTTTGGGCTGAGGCAGTTACTACTGTAGTGCATCTCATTAATAGATCTCCTAGTAGTGGCATTGACTTTCAGGTTGCAGAGGAGATATGGGAAGGCAAGCCCCCTTCTTATGATCATTTGTGTGTCTTTGGATGTGAGGCATTCTTCCATGTGCCCAAGGACAAACGCAATAAGATGGATCCTAAAAGTGTCAAATGCATTTTCATTGACTATGGAGATGCAGGAGAGATGGGTTACCATCTATGGGATCCGTAGGTGCAGAAAGTGATCCGCAGCCATGATGTCATCTTTCATGAGGACAAAATGCATATGCAGCCTGAGAAAGTGATTGAGGTACACAAAGTTATCTTTTAGGAGGAGCCACCTGCTCCCATTCATCCCGCTCCACAGCCAGCTAGACAGTGTGCAGCATCACTTGATGCTCATGGTCCAGATGTTAGATATGCTGATGTTAGACAGGATGTCAGTCAGGTAGCAAAGCCTAGATTGAGGCGTTGTGCTAGAGATAGACGACCTCCTGACCATTTTGCACCCTCTATGGATTATGTACTGGTTACAGATGCAGGAGAGCCTCTCACTTATGATGAGGATATACGCAGGGGTGATTGTCACTCTTGGGAGAGGGCTATGTAGTCTGAGCTTGACTCATTGCATAAGAATCAGACTTGGGATTTGGTTTCCTTGCCTCAGGGTAAGAAGGCCTTGCCATGCAAGTGGGTGTACAAGTTGAAAAGTACCCTTGAACACCCCAAGCCGGCATACAAGGCTCGATTGGTTGCTAAGGATTTTAAGCAGGAGCATGGTGTTGACTTTGATGAAATATTTTCTCCTATGGTCAAGATGACCACCCCACACTTAGTCTTGGCCTTGGTTATACAGCTTGACCTGGACTTGTACCAGATGGATGTCAAGACGGCTTTTTTACATGGGGACTTGCATGATGAGATTTACATGGAGCAGCCTAATGGCTTTGTAGACCCTGGCATGGAACACCTAGTGTGCAAGCTAAAGAAGAGCCTATATGGCTTGAAGCAGGCACCTAGGGATGCATTCATGCAGTCACAAGGCTACAACCATAGTGCTATGGATCCATGCTTGTACACGAAGAAAGCACGTGATAGTTCTTTACTGATTTTGGTATTCTATGTGGATGGCATGCTTTTAGCAGGGATAGCTCATGAAGAGCTAGATGCTCTTAAGGCTCAGCTCAAGAAGAGCTTTGAGATGAAAGATCTGGGACATGCCTCTCATATACTTGGTATGCACATTACACACGATCGATCTCAGGGACTACTCTATCTATCATAGAGGGAGTACATTCATAAAGTCCTTGAGCACTTCCGCATGCAGGATGTTAAGCCTATTGGATATCCATTACCTTCTCATGTGAAGGTTTCACAAGCCTATTGTCCACAGACAGATGAGCAAAGGGCTGAGATGGCCAAGATTCTGTATGCATCAGTCCTGGGTAGTCTTATGTATGCCATGATAGCCACCCATGTAGTTATAGCTTTTGCAGTTGGGGTTGTGGCACGTTATATGGCTATACCTGGCAAGAAACATTGGGATGCCATGAAGGGTATCATGAGATACATGAAGGGCACAACAGATATGTGTCTTTGCTATAGCAGCCAAGATGCAGGAGTTGTGGGGTACACTGACTCTGATTATGCAGGACATGCAGATAGTAGGAAATCCACTTCTGGCTATGTGTTCACCTATGCTTGAGGGGCTATCTCTTGGATGCTATAAGTGTCATTCAGTTGGCCAAGAATTCGGTCTTCCATCATGCGAAGATGAAATATATTAAGGTGAGGTATCACTTCATTCGCGAGGTCATTGAGGACAAGCCTGTTGACCTTGTCAAGATTCCGACTAAGCAGAATCCTGCAGACTTGCTCACAAAAAGCCTCACTACCAAGCGCTTTGCCTTCCTCAGGAGATTGATGGGCATTGCATGAGATGACGTCTTTTTCCTCATCCTGTTGTACATGTGTACATGTTGTACTGTCTTTTGTTTTTTCTCTCTCACTGGGGCAGATTCGCCTTTAAGTGGGAGATTGTTGGGGGTAAAGGCACCTCCGCCTAGTTGCCCATGTATTACTACACTGACAGTACCTGCCACTACACACTACAGCTGGCGGGCGCCCATCACAGTCACTTATTCTTTATTCTTTTAATGAAAGTTTCAATAAAGGAAGGCCTGGCCGCACACTATGGTTGTTGGAGTTCCCACTTTTGAGTCTCTCTCTCTCTTGGCTCTTGCTCTCCATCTGCCATAGCTCTCACTGCCAAGCTTCTTCGTCCTGGGTTCCACTTCCCTTTCAGTACAAAAAATATTAGACCAGCCTTACACAATTTTTCTATCTCCTCAAATAGTATGTCCCTTAGCTTAAAAGGCATATGCCTCACTTTTTGTCAAATAAGACGACTACCCTCCTTCAAGGGAATAGTATGCACAGCTAGACTAGGAGGAATACCCCTCAGTTCATCATAGCTCTAGGAAAAAATATCAGGGAATTCTTAGATCAAGGATATGTAGTCCTTCCTCTCTTCTAGACTAATCATATATCCTAATTAAATTAGTCATGGCTCATTCAACGTACTAAGATCTAGCTCAATCACATATGCATCTCTGATTCTATCGTGAGCTTCTATTGACTCATTCAGATTCACCTCGTAGACATCTTCTGTAGTGGACTCCTCTCTTGATTCATTGCTTGAAGAAGTCTTACTACCACAAGGAACCTCGAATGCATCTAATTTTGTCGAAGATAAAGATACTCTCTCGCTTTGAGGAGGTTCAAGGTATGCATATGCTATTACGCATCTAGCACCTCTGTGAGAAATCAGACGACCAACATGTATATCAACTTGACTGTTGGATTGCAAGATCCATGGCCTTCCTAATAATACTTGATAGCTTGGTCACCTTGTGAACCTAGTAACCCAAAGTCCAAAATGCATTCAACATCAGCAACAATCACATGAACTTTGGTAATGCAACCTTCTAGTTGTCTTAAATTTTCATTAGCCATTTGGAAAATTGTAGAAGCATGCTTTTGGATTTTCAATCCCAACCTTTCCATCAATTTCTGAATTCATAATCCTAACAAAGGATCCCTTATCCACAATGGCATGATCCACTAATATACCATCAACATATGCTACCACCCTTGGGCAATGCTTTTTAGCATATTCAAACTATTCATCCCCCACACGGGCTATTCCCAAGGGTTCGATTGTATACCCACTGCAAAGGATATTCTTAAACTCTTTATGTACTCTTGGAGATAACTTGATTAGCTGTAGGAGATTCACATCAAGCTTTACCTCACGAAGAGAATTGTCTAAATCAAATTCATGATAATTAGCAATGTTTCTCTTCTCCTACTGACCATTCTTTCCCTTGATCACAGTAAACAGGCTTAAGCACCTTTTTCTTGGCTTTTACCTTCTTCTTTGGTAGCTTCTTATTGGAGTTAACTTTGCCATCAATAGCTTTTAAAGGAGTGGCTTCCATATCAAGGTTAAGGACTTGTGTCCCCTTATCATTTTATTTAGGGTTTGTCTCAATAGGTTTTACATTACCCCTATCGCCTTCTTTAACCTTCTGTCCTCTTGTAATGTCTCGTAACTTGGAAGTCCCAACGGTGTTGACATGCGCAACTTCAATAAGGCTGACACCACTATCGTTAGGGCAACTCTTCTATTATGATAGCTTTTCCTCTCTATAATATTTATTTTGGTCCCTCATCCTATTTTGAAGGTTATTCCCTTAAGTTCAATGATTAATCAAACCTAGCTACTTACTCCCTTGTTGAAGAGAGATAATATTACTCCAACAAGTACTAGCTAGATGACTGAACTTCCACATATGTCACATTTGACATTAGGGCAGTTTCTCGGAAAGTGTTGATCACCACACTACTTACAACTAAATCTTGATGGTCCACCCTCTTCAAGATATCTACCCCGTATTAAGTTTTGTTGCTTCTTTAGGAAATTAACATCTATGGCTATTTGTCTATACCATTCCATTATCATATCAGTATAATGCTTCATTACGTGCTTGAATTTGCCAAGAACATTTGATGTGCTAAACTCATAATCATGATCATCTGCTTGCTGTTCAGTCGGCCTAACCATTTGATTAGGTATCCATCATTGATTAATTGGCATGACATTAGGATTCATCATTTGGCTTCCATTATTTAATGGAACCATTTGGCTAGCAATTGGCATAGCAACATTAGGAAGAGTTGACACCATGGGCACATTCTACATTATGCTTCCCCTTCCATTTGAATTGATCATAGGTGTACTACTTGTACCTTAACTTTCATTGATTAATGTCAAATTATTTTCAAGACCTAAACTTGAATTTAGTTCACCCTAGATACATAAGCCACTTGTAAGCATGACTCTATCTCCTATGCTCGTGTAATAGTAGTGTCTGTATCAACAAGAGAAACATTACTCAACTGCACTTAGATATTGAAGTCTAATCCATGTGAAAAGTACCACATTTGGACAATAGGTGAAATAGAAATAGAGGTTTGTAATTTTGAAAAACCTCTTCTAGTTGGACAGTTAGGTGAAATTCAAATAGAGGTTTGTAATTTGCAAAACACATATTTCAGTTTCTTGGTGTACACTCAAGCATTCTCATGAGGCTCTTGACGTATCACATTCAAAATACACTATCAATATTGACCACCTCTCTTAGGGGCAAACTCTCTTCAAAAGGCTATAAAGAATAAATCGATCGTAGTTCAGTCCCAACTTCCAAGCGATGATACCACATTGTAGCTCTTCATTTCAAAGTCATATTAAAAAACATCATGAGATGTCCTTCATTGTGAATTAAAATATTGAATATTAATTTCTAAAAATCTCTTATGTGAAGCTCTGCATCTTCCTATGCTAACCCATTAAAAATGGGTAGAGGAAAACCTAGGGTCGGAAAATTTGACATTCTTGTAGGTATTGCAATCAATTGTGCCATAAAAATGATCGGGTTTGCTCTAGGGTTTTGTATCAGAGGGGTTACACTCCCACTCAAAGTATATTGACTATTTTGGGGAAGGGGAATGTTGGAACTTCCTGCTCCCCATGAAAAATTGACTAGGATATTGATTAATTCAACAAGATCTCTCTTTCTCAAGGATATCAGACTACTAGGTTTAGGAGACTATCTCCTAATGATCTCAGCTCGCCATCTACCCCTTTCATCTCTTTCTTTCCATTGAATCTTGGCTTGATGGTGTCTATCAAGAAATAACAAATCTATTTCAATGTGCTTTGGCATACACTAAACAACCGGTCCCTAATTAACCAAGGTTCAAAAATAGCCACTTATCAATGGCTCTCGACAAATGCACCACTTATCAACATGACCTAAAATGGGCCCAACACTAGCTTTAGGGCTCTAGCTAGGCCTCTTATGCTCACTAGACCACCCTTATGGCCTTGCGGGCCAGGAGTATTTGGAGGCTACATACTAGTCTAAATAAATCAGGTACTTGTATTGATTTATAGTCCAACAATTTTACCCATCCCAACTCCAACAGAGGGAGTATCCACACATTCAAGTGGTCAACATCTGGATTCATATACACAAAGAGCTCTCTGCAGTAGAGTGCAGTGGCTCCTACAGCTCTCCTACACCTCACGGATTAGCCCCAAGATACGTTGTCTTCAACATAAAACACAAGCATAAAAGAGTTCTCTCATAATATAATCATAGAAATCTAGAAGATTGCATATATTCCTCAATCACTTTTCCAAGGTATCATATTATCTTACAACAAAGGAGATCTTACACTCTCAATGTTGCTTGTCATCTACATAAAACTTTAATGCAACTAGGAATTTATCTTCTAGTAGCATATTTAGATTGTACATGCAAAGTGTATGACATTCTATGCTCAAATAACATAACTAGAAACTAGCCAATTCGAAGTGCAAAAACATCCTTTTCATACTAGGGCCATACTATGCATTGCTAAGGAACAACACCGGGCTAACCCTACTACTATTGAAACCAATAAAACTTATAAAAACCATCCCCTATATGTTAAGATATGTAAAGAAATTAGAAACTTAATCAAATATCTTTTCATTTCATCCCCACAACTCCTACCATTTATGTTTTGCTTACTTGCACAAACGTAGGAAGATTTCATGAATTTTTTTTAAAAATAAGTTTTCAATACACAATTTAACATAAAAAGGGAGGTAAACTAAGGCAAACTCTCATTTTTTACCTTCATTACACAATTACAAATATTTTTATAATTTTTTATAATTTTTAACGCACAAAATCCAAATTCTCTTAGTTTTTTATTTGAATATTTTTCATAAATTTTTTCATTTATTTCAACATAAGTGATTGATTTTTCTAAGTTTTTTTATTCGTATAATTACTGTGAAGTGTGAACCATCATTTTCATGCCATGTAAACATCGTTTTTTTTTTCAAAACCCAAGAACAACATCATTTTCAATTAAATCTTGTGTTTTGAGTTTTACGATTTTATTATTTTTAATATGCATAATGAAAAATGAATGAAATTTTGAAATTTTAGACATCAACAACATATTTCAACAATTTTCAATCATCTTTTCATTATACACATGAAAGATTCATCATTAAAATAAACTAAAAGTCCCTTACTCTAAAATCTACATATGCATGCCCTGTATTTCGAGAAAGTAGAGCCAGTGACACTATTCTCAAGCTTTTGATACATCCAAATCACCCAATCTACATGCCATTACGCTTCTGAAACATCGTTCATCCCCGCTTTATCGAATCAACTCCCTCTCTCTCTCATATGTAGCCATATAAACAAGGAAGAAAGAGGAGAGAGAAATATTAGAGAGAAAGATTGAAATTGGATCTTTTCATTTCCTTCTTCAAATTGCGCGTGGTTTGGAGCAAAATGGAGTGAAAATTTGTAGGTTCTCATCCCAAGAGGAGGAGAGCTCATGTCAAGAGTAACAAATCTCCATTTTTTGAGGAATTGAGGGGTCACCAAAAAATGGCGCTCCCCACCTCCCCCCCATTCATCATGTTTATAGTTTTTGTGCTTCTTTCAACCATAGTTTGTCATAAAGTTAGAAAAACTAATTCAATTCTCTCATGTTCGCACTATACGGAAGTGGTTTCAAGCTAAACAGAGGGGCAGATGACCTCATATTCCCAATCCGACTGGATGGGTGGCTTCTTGGCATCAAAATCTATTACTTAGCCTCTGTTATGTGCTTTTCAACTTCCGGATAGTAGTTGCTTCATAAGGACAAACCATGTGGCTATTAAACAAAAGGTTGAATCGACTTTGATTGACAAACAAACACTTGCTTGGATTCCTGGCATAGAAATGCATTTAAGAAAACTCTAGCTCCTTGATCCTTGATCGTTTACTTTTCTACGAAAAACGTCTCTTTTACGGCTCTCAAGCCCTTTTGTGTTTTAAATTCAACTTTAAAATTAGCTCTCTCTCATCATGTTATGTTGTATTAGAGACTTGCACTCACACTCACAACACAACTTTTGAACAAATAATTTGTTTGAGTTTGTTGTTGCTAGTATTCAAGACTAGCAATCTTTCTATAATAGTAAGTTTAACCAATAGATTTTAGGTTTTTATGCCTCAAATACTAGGAAATAATAAAAACTTGCTTGTACTTGTGCTATACTAGAGGCTCACAATCACACTCATAATACAAATAGTATGATTAATTATTGATGTTGGTAGCACTTATATTTACACTCATGCTTTAATAGTAGAGTAATAATTTAACTAGGCAATAAAAATTATTGCACTGAGTATTGAGGCTTAGCTCACATAGGCTATGGACAAAAATCAAACTATCTTGCTTATGCTCATGTTGTCTTAGGTGCTAGTACTCATGCTCACAAAATGATCATAAAATTTTCCTTAAGTTTTACTAGTGAATCCCTTTGTGGCTCCATCCTTGTATATGTTAAGGTTTGAGAGTAATCTAATTACAATTTATTTAAGTATAAAATTTTTATAACCTATTTTTGTTTTTAAATTAATTAAAAATTTAATTATATTTCATTTATTTACTTACTTAAACTAATTTAGATACTTTAACTAATTTAATTTATTCAGTTATTTAAAATAATTTATTTATTCATTTAAATTAAAATATTTAACTTTTTAATGAAACATAATCTCTAATAATAAAAAACCAAGCCAAAAATACATTTTGAATTTTTAAAATCTCAATGAGCCTTGTAAGATTTCTACAACTTCAACCTAAATGCTTGACTACAAGTGCTTGCAAATCTTGTGAGAACACAAGAGGATCCCCAAGATATATAAACATAGTTTTTCATTTGAAAAGCTTTTAGACTAATATCAGAAGGAAATACACACCGAGCCACAAATGCATAGAGCATACTGGGAGAAGATGGAAGAAGGAAGATAATTGTTGACAAGAAAGATACCATATTAATGTTGTACTTTCTAAAGATTAACTCTTGAGTGGTAGAATGGTTACAAGTCCCTAAAGCCAAGGAGAAAACCTAAAATTCACACTTAAACACTACAAGGATAACCATACATAATATTCTATCTCAAGGTAGATTCACAAGATTTCCTAACACAAATTAATTTAACTTGGCTCATTTTAATTATGGCCATTACATGGAATAAGAAGTATAGACATGATTCACATTCATGAGAGTCATGTATACATGCAGACAATGTTATAAGAAAGTGGATATGGCTACTCGTCCCATACTCTCAATGTCCTTTTTGGACTCTTTGAGATAATCTTCAAACCATTTTTGATCCACTAAAGATCAAGTACTGCATTATGATACCTTTTTAACACCATATAATTGTCACATTCACCATGCACATGCTAAATGAAAATATCCTTATCATGTGACCTAAAGGCAATATGTTCTCCTTTGGTGAAACTTCATCGTGTGGACAACACCTTGATGACTAGTTAGAAGCATTTAGACTATGAGTGGAATACTTCAAAGCAGAAAAGTTAAACTCTTCACAATGTTACACCTCGAGCTCAACTTTCCCAAAGCATTTCCCCAATAGAAAAATATCACTAGCATGCAAATCCTAGTGATGCTTCTCTTGTTTCTGAACCTTTGAAATTAGAGATGCTCTTTAATCATGCTTCTACTATGCGGGTGGACACAAGGCCAAAAATAGGGTAGCTATTAGCACATCGATGTTGACATGCAAGTGGCATTTTTCTTGACTTCATCATGACCCTAGAGATTAACCTTGGTTGCACTATAGTAGCAGTATTAGTAGATGAATACTTTGACCATAAAGATCATAGTTTGATGGTAATAAAGACGACCATGAGAGCTTAGTTTCTCATGTCGCAATCATTCCATCACATGTGCCTTCCTTCTCAATTACAATCATGTTCTTCTATTGATCTTTTATACTACATGTTTAGCTCTAGGAGGGCCTTTCCCTTCCTTTTGACTAATTTCTCTGCCTCTTCATGCAAAAGTTAGTCAAAACAAAAGCTAAACATTGGCTATGCCTCTTTCCCTCTCATAGACTACTATCCTCCTCCTTTTTTTTTCTCCTCTCTTTTTTTTGTGTTTCTCCTGTGTCCCCTTCTCCATAATTACCTTCCCTTTTGCTAAGAATCTTCACTCTTTTCTCCTCTTTCCCCACCACATAGAAACTCACCCTTCTCCTTGCCTTTATTCCTCTGGAAACTTCATGGCAATTAAATAAAACTAAGCATTTATCCATCACATTATTTGTAAATCTTCATAGAGGTCTTGCTTCAGACATCATTGACTAGCATCCTACTTTGGAAAATGGAATAACACTTTTTTACTCTTCATTAGTGCATAAGTTCAGAGAATCTCCTAACTCATAAGGAAGTAGATAATTAAGTATCCTCCTTAGAAAACATTGGGCCCACTAAATGTGAGCCTTTATTCCCGTAGCTTATATCATTTGAATCATCAATCTCACTAAAAAAACCAAAGTATGTGAGTAATGATATAGATTTTACACACACACACACACACACACACACACACACACACACACACACACACACACACACACACACACACACACACACACACACACACACACACACACACACACACACACACACACACACACACACACACACACACACACACACACACACACACACACACACACACACACACACACACACACACAGAACTTGGACTTAATGAATTGGTGAAGAACCAAGGAATTTTCAAGGGACATATCATGACCTTACTTCAATCCTCTCTATGGCTTTGGTATGAGGTCATAACCAAAAGAAAACTTACAAAATCCTCCAAATAATTTCTATGTTTTCCTCGTCTAAGATGATGGACAATCCCTACCTCCAATTGTGTCCTCGGTGTCTCACGCTATTGCCACCATCACCTTAAAGAGTCTGCAGCCTTCTCCTTAAGTCTCCAGCAATCTTGTGCATCCAACCACTCAGGCTTTCGACCACTACTCTGGAATACATTGTGTGCATCTGACTATCTATGTGATATATATGCATGCATACAATCTATCAATCATCTAGTGGAGAATCGATCAACCATTGTAGGTACCGAGAACTCCTCATGCAAAGATGTAACTACATACTCCTTGACTCTCTTTGCTATGGTTTTCAAGTGTTCTAGAATATTGTGCCTAAATATTTGTTGGCACAACTTCCTCATGCATACCATCACTCTGCTCCCCTCAACATTCATGATTACGATAGTGATTTTCTTATCCACTAAGTACCCATATCCTGTGGGTGGGCCTAAGATGTGCCTCTCCCATCTATGACCATGCTTTTGGGCATAACCATGAGACCCCTATCCATCTGACGTATGTGCAAGGGTGGTATCTCTCAGAGTAGCACCTACAACAATGCCACCTATGGATGGCTAAGCAAATATTGGAGTCACGAGAGTAGATGTCCTTACAGGTGCATCAAATCCTAGACATGATAAATGTCCACTCAACCTATAGTATCGAGACACTACATTGGTGTCTCCATATCATGTACTTGAGCCACTCTCTCTAGAACCGATGTAGGAGCGAGGAGTAGCAACTACTCATGGGGTCACAACATCTATATCTCCTATAGTATCGAGACACTACATTGGTGTCTCCATATCATGTACTTGAGCCACTCTCTCTAGAACCGATGTAGGAGCGAGGAGTAGCAACTGCTCATGGGGTCACAACATCTATATCTCCACAACACCCCCCCCTCCCACCACCACAAAACCACCCCTAGAACAAGGGGAGGAGAGAATCTTTATGTCTCTCTTAGGTACCCACCACAACCAATCACCACAACTAATCACCACTGGTTGAGTGAGGCATCCCTAAGCCTTCCTCTGTGTGGCTGGCCTAGAGCATCGATTCTTCTTGATGGAGATTAATACATTGAAGCATGTAAATGTAGAATGCATTGAACACCTAGACAACAATCGAGACAAATCCTAGTCTACCATACATCTGAAGTGCTCCATTTGATCGGCATACATACGTGTTAAGATCTCTTGCACTCACCTATCATCCTACCACTCATGTTGCTCTATGGATCATCTATAGTGACTTGCATATCCAAATTAAAGATGTTAGCACAATCAATATAAGAGTAAAGATGAAGCATAATAGTACATATTTGAAAAGAAGGATGTTAGATTTAAAATATGTGATAAAATAACAATAAAAGAAAATAGTCAACAATTTTTTCAAGCGAACATAAATACAACTAGCTCTATGGCTCCATGACAAGCTCTTGGCATAGATCTGCGTATTAGTGGAAGGTTAGACATAGGTCCCCATAGAAAGAGGATTCTTGAAGTATTCTTGTACTCTAGAATCTTTTCCTAGATTTTCAGTTATTGTCTCATGCGCATGTTGCAAGCCGACCTCATCCTTTACCCCTTGCAATAGTGACTCCTCTACCTGCACATTGGGATAAAGGGCATTGCCCATGTCCGCCCATAAGGGCTAGGTTGTACATAGTACATATACCTATCTAAAAATTTATTGAGGTACACTCTTCAGTACCACAAATTGTGTGTCTCTATCTCTTCTCTCTCTCAACCTACATCTCTACACAGAAGCTCCATTGCAACTAACTCAAAAAATTGGTATTAGAGCTTGGTTCAAGAAATCAGGAGCTTGTCATTTCTTCAAGTGCAGGAGATTGAAGTTGAAGAAGAGTTCACTGTGAAGAGTTTGTAGGTAGGGTAGCAAGGTTTGAAGCTTCTTCCTGAAGCTTGAAGCTTCCCTATTCATTTGAGCTTGTGGCAGCCATCGTTGGCCACTTGGGGACCCTCCCCATGATCTCCAACACTTGGGCTAGCATTCCAATTTCTTCAGGGCTGAAGGTGCCATTAGCATGGGTATGTAGATCTGGTTTTCATCATGCTCAGAACCTATAGTAGCTGCTCCTCTTCATTTGGCATCTTGGTTGTGCTCCAAACTTTGCATCTAATGCTTAGCATTGAGCATTGAAGTGTAGTATTACACTTGGGACTGATATACATTCAGCTTTAGGTATGAAATACACAGTATTTAAATCTGAAATAAACAGGACAGCTCTCTGTCCTTTAATGACAATGGTCCTTGGACATGCATGTTAATGCATATACATGCTCAAGTGATATCAAGACACTAAGGAATGATATGCCTATGTATTGAAGTGCATTTGGGCTGATTTTGACTGAGATTTCACTTATTTTTTATAGAGATTTTGGCTACTGTAACAATAAAGCTGAATGACATTTTGACTGCTTATGCATTATGTTTTGCTTCTAGACTTGGTCTCAGGCATTTTATACCATGTATTCATGCTCATGGTTGATGTTACATGCTTGGATTTGATTTGAGAATTCATTTGAGTAGTGATTAGAGCTCATTTTTTGGATTAGCATTACTTAAAGGTCTACTGCTGTACATTTAGGATAGTTTCCTGCATATCCAAGACATCATACCTCACTAGTAGAAAATTTGATATGTTTCTACGCAATAACATTATGGTGATGTTTTGAGTAGCTTTGCATGGTCTTTGGAGCTCAATATCAATTAGTTTGAGAGGTTATTTTAGTTCTGAGTTTTAAGGATAGATTTTTCCCAAATGTCTAGAGGACTGCACTCTTGAATTGTAAGGTAGCCACTTGTATTGTCAGGAATTTCAGGATTGCACTCTGTTTTTGTCAAGAAATTGGCATGTTTATTGTCATTGAATACTTTTGAGGCATTTTGGGCAATGAACTAATGTATGTTCTTTTCGTACATACTTGGGGATATTCCTAACATATTACTGAGTGGATTTTGGAGCTTTGATTACTTGGCATTAGCTATCATTTACTATCATACAATTATTTGGTTGTGAATCATGGCTAGCAGCAGTGACAATCATCTTATGCATATCAAGAAGCTTGAAGGAGCACACAACTTTGCAGTTTGGCAAAATGAGTGCTATAACAACTTGTTGCAGAAGAAGCAAGCAAAGCCGATTAAAGTAAAGGGAACAAAACCAGCTGATGTGGAGTAGGACGACTAGGATGAGTTGAATGAGCTTGCATGCTTGACCATTGAGCTATCAAATTTTGATGCCTTGTTGTTTAACATTGAAGGGTTGGATTCTACTTATGACATTTGGAAGTGATTGGAAGAGTTGTATGCCAAGAAGAGTGCTACAAGAAAAGTCTACTGGCTGAAGAAACTCACGGATTTGCATATGAAAGAGGGTACTACAATGTCTACTCACCTTAGTGAGTTTAACTCCATTTTCAGCCAGCTTGCTGCTTTGAAGTTCAATATTGATGATGAGTTCAAAGCTACGTTCTTGCTTTGCACTTTGCTAGAGAGCTAGGATACCTTCAAAGACTGCTATGAGAAATTCTAATGCTATGCTTTTATATGCGGATGTAGAGAGTGCTCTACTCATGGAAGAAATGAATCAATAGAACTATGCATCTAGTAAGTCTTCTAGTGCTTTGCATACTAGAGGCAGATCACAACAAAAAGGCAAATCTGATAGCAAGGGATGCAGTAAATCACGTGGTAAGGATATTGAATGCCATCACTATGGCAAGAAGGGTCACTTCAAACGTGACTGCTATAAATGGAAGAAAGAGAAAGAGAAGGGCACGAAGACGAATGACAGCAAGGAAGAGAAGAAAGAGAGTTAGTTTGCTACGAAGAGTAGTGTAAAGATTGAAGAGGTGAATGTAGTTAGCCATGAGAGCAATAGTGGAAATGATGTACTCTTTGTCTCTTCATGTTTTTGTGTCCATGCTTTGATAGCCGATATGGACAATGACATGCACACTTGGATTTTGGATTCAGTTGCCTCTTTTCATGTCACCCCTCACCGTGAGTGGTTTACAGACTATACAGGAGGTCAACATGGTGTTGTCCATCTTGGGGAAAATTATGCATGTAACATTGCAGGCATTGGCAGTGTGCAATTGTAGTTTCAGTATGGATCTATCTTTACTCTTCAGAATGTAAGGCATGTACCTCAGCTCAAGAAGAGCTTGATTAGTACTGGTCAGCTAGATGATGATGGTTTTCATACCACCTTTGGTGATGGAAAATGGAAGATCTCTAAGGGATCTAGGGTTATTTCCAAAGGCTTAAAGAGTGATACTTTGTATCCTCTCCATGTATCTAGTATGCGTGACCATGTTGTTGCTGTGATCGAGCAGCCAAGTGTTTCCTTGTGGCATGGCCGGTTGGGACACATGAGTCAAACAAGAATGAAAGCACTTTCTCGTTTGGGTTACTTGCCTTGTCTTCGTTATGCTGATTTTTTAGCACTATGATAATTTTGTTTATGATAAGCATGCGTAGATATTTCATAAAAAGTCTCTTTCACTGAAATCTTTGCCTCTAGAGGTAGTACATTATGATGTATGTCAGATGCCAGGGTTATCTCTAGGAGGAAATAAATACTTTGTCACATTTTTCGATGATGTTACTAAGAAGGTATGGGTTTACGCTATTCATAGCAACAAGGACGAAGTGCTTGAAAAGTTTCAAAAATTCTTGGCATTGGTTGAGAACCAGACTGATAAGACACTTAAGTGTCTTTGCTTAGACAACAGTGGGGAGTATGTGTCCAAATCCTTTCAGGCATTTTGTGATACCAAGGGGATAAAGAGGGGAGCTCATTGCCCCTCATAATCCACCCCAAAATGGAGTTGCAGAGCGCATGAATCAGACCATATAGGATAAGGTTCGTATGATGCTGTCTCATGCTACATTACCCCATGGCTTTTGGGCAGAGGCTGTTATGACAACCATTCATTTGATTAACAAGTCACCGAATAGGTCTTTGGGGGGGAGAGTCCCTCAGGAAGAGTGGTCAGGCAAGCCACCTTCTTATGCTCATTTGCGAGTGTTTGACTGCGAAGCTTTTGTGCATATACAAAAATAAGAACGTGGCAGCAAATTGGAACCAAAGTCCTATAAATCCATATTCCTATGATATGGTGACCAGGGTGAGATGGGGTATAGACTTTAGGATCTCGAGAAAAGAAAGATAGGGTGCAACAACCAATGATGTCATCTTCCGTGAAGATTGCATGCATAAGCAACCCGAGAAGACTGAGGAAGTTAAGAGGGTTGTTTTCAGAGAGGATGTAACTTGTAGACAGTCATTTGTGCCTAGTGAACAGTAGCATATACCTACTATAAATGCTCCTGAAAATGTAGGAAATGGTGTTGGAGATGACCAGCAAGGTATTGCCCATGATACACCACAATTTCATCTTAAAAACATGCAATTATTAGGATAGCCTGAATTGTCAGGAAAACATACTGGAATTTCAAGATAACAACATGTACATGTAGAATTACAGGCCCCTATTTTAGGACAACAACCTATAAATGCAGAATTATAGGCTTCTATTTCAGGACATCAATTTGTCATTGGCTTTACGGATATAGACTATGCTGGAAATGCAGATTGTAGGAAGTCTACTACAAGGTATGTGTTTAACTTCACATGGGGATTTGTCTCTTGGATATCTAGGCTGTAGAAGTGTGTTGCACTATCTACTACAGAGATAGAGTATGTGGCTGCCATGAGGCATGTAAAGAGGCCTTATGGTTGTCACGTTTGGTTATGCTGAGCTTGGGATTACTAAGGTTCTTGTTCTTCACTGTGGTAGTTAGAGCGCTATCATGTTAGCACGGAACCCTATCTTTCGTGCAAAGATAAAACACATACAGGTGAAGTATCATTTCATTAGAGAGGTACTTGACAGTAAGAGCATTAAGTTGGTCAAGATGCACACTGATGATAACCTTGCAGACCTTCTCACAAAGGGTCTTCCAACAGAGAGGTTTGCCCATTGTCCGGTAGATGATGGGTATTGGATAGGTACAGTCTCTTTAGCTTTGTACATACTTAGACTTAGCTAATTCTTTTCCTCTACCTTTCGATACATTGCCTTTAGGGGGGAGGTTGTTGGGATGAAGGGAAGTGCTCGTGTCCACTTGTAAGGGCCAAGCTGTATATAGTATATATACCTATCTAAAACATTATTGAGGTATAATATTCTTTGTAGTACCACAAATCGTGTGTCTGTGTCTCTTCTCCCTCTCAACCTGCATCTCTACATAGAAGCTCAATTGCAGCCAATTCAACACTGCATACTCTTCTTGTGTATACTAGGTATATTCCTTTCATCATACACTTGAGATCTCAGAGGTGTTGATAGTTAAGGCATCATGAAACCATCTCGTAGGGATGAATTGCAGCATCTCCTTTATGCCCTCAAGATAGGAAACTAGCCAGTGGTATATACTATGCCAATATTCTGATTGCATTCCCTCAACTTCTCTTATGGCCTGCTTGAACCTAATGAGCCACTTCTCCATGGATGCATGGTGCAACATATAAAAACCACTCATGTTGTCCTCCATCACACCATCAATCCTCTTCTCTATTCCATTTTCAACCACAACATTTCTCGTTAGGCAATCCTTATCCTTCGGCTTCCACAAAATCTTGTTATCTGTATCCACCACCATCACTAGCCATTCTAAAATATACATCAATTCCTTTGAAAATAGCCAAGCTACCCTTTAGATGAGCCCATTATCACACAAAGACTTTTAAGGTTTTCATGAAGCACTCCAAGAAGAATATCCATCTGGTATGGACCAATCCTGCAATCTCTACTTTGTCCATGAGATATACTAAGAGGTGAGTTTGTATCATGAGCATACTTGTGGGTAAGTGCTTCTCAAAGAGATAGACTGTCTCCATTGCTCATTACCTTATAGACTCAATGGATGATGTCTTGATCTCCTTTTATGTGATCCAATGTACTAAATTCTATAACTTATAAATCACCAAAGGTATCTTTGGAGTGAGACACCTTGCAATTGCATTTGGTAGTATGAATTGCTAGAAATTCAATTTGTTAAAAAACTATGGATCGATTTAGGGTAATGAAGTATTGTATGGTCTTACTACCAAGGCCAAGACAAACCTAGGATATCTTTTGCAATCATGGGATTTTAGGCCTATTAGTTGGTCATCTTTAAAAAATGCAGACTTGATGGAACACATCATATCCATCAGCATGTGGGTAGATTTTATAAATTGCTTCACCATGTGCTCCTATTTATTGGATAGGACCCAAGGAGCACTAGGTAGCTGCACATGACCATCATAGATTGCTTGTGGGGCCAAAGTGCCTCCATCTTCCCTGTCTTCTACAAATCCATTACCCTTAGAGTATCTCTCTTTCCTGTAATATGGTCCCATAGCAAGCTCCTAGAATTCTTGAAAATGCATATGGGATTCAAAAAATGGTTGATCTATAAATGGATTTAGCATGGAAACTCATAGAAAACTAAAAATTGTCACATTCTGCTTGGGAGTGACTCTCCGTGGACCATCTTCTACTCATACCAACTTTGGTCATTTATTCGTATGGGAGGTTGTCCAAGGAATCCAGCTCTCAAATAATGGCTCTCCAACAAGAATATGGCATGCCCTTGATAGATCATCTTCTTTGACATGGTCTGTGACATTCGGGAGTCCAACTTTGGTACACACAATGGACATGCATGGCAATCGGATATGACTAGGCCTATCACTATATCTATATCTAATCAATCAATACAAACATAAATGGGGCATGTAAGATACTACCAATGAGAATGAAAGCAAGCCTACTTGAGCACTCATTGAATTTTGAAAAGTCATGCATGGTCCACATAAGAATGGCTCATATGTTAAGTGGCCACCTCCTAATATGCTTGCTCATGTCATCCACAATAATCCCCTCCTCCCACAAAATCTTAAGCTCATCAACTAATGGATGGAGATAAACATCCATATTCTTGACTTTGTAGCACCCAAGAACGAGCAAGCTAAGGATTAGTTGTCCCTTCTTGATAGAAAGCCATGGTGGAATATTGTAGTTCACAAGGACTACTGGCCATGAGCAAAGTTGAATGGATTCACACCATTGTTGGGGGTAAAGACACCTCTGCCTAGCCGCCCGTGTATTACTACACTGACAGTCACCGCCACTGCACACTGCAGGTGGTGGGTGCCCGTCACCGTCACTTTATTCTTTATTCTTTTAGTGACAGTTTGAATAAAGGAAGGCCCATCACACATTGTGACTGTTGGAGTTCCCATTTCTTGTCTCTCTCTTTCTTGCTCTTTCTCTCCCGCCATAGCTCTCATTGCAAGCTTCGATCCTTCTCACCTTTCAACAGGTATCAGAGCATGGTTTCCCAACTCTTGAGCTTGGCTCGTGGCATTCTCAGCTTCCCATCGACTCCCCACTCGCATTGGGTCTCATTCCCGGCAACCATAGCTCATTCTCTTGAGCTCCCGTCACTGCTCGACTTCCCGAGCTTCTTCCCGACCTATTGAGGTACCATCAAGGCATTGAAATTGAGGTATTGCTTCATTATTTAAGAGAATTATTTCAGTCCACATGTCTAGGTAAATAGGACAGCCACCATTGAAGCTTCCAACCTTCATATCTCCTTGCCACTGGTTGTGGGCTACTAGAGGCTTGTTCCAAGGCCTCTTTGGCTCATGTTTGAGCCCTCCAACCTCTCCAGATCTGCCATGTGGACCAGCAGGAGTAGAAACATCATCACACAAATCTACGCATGATCCTAGATAGCCACCATTCAGCCACTTCAGCTCCAGCTCCAGCTTGGCATTAAGCACTTGTTCGGGCTCCATTTCTGGCTTCTTGCACATGTGTGGATACTTGGCATTGATCCTTTGAGATTAGGCATTGGTTTGGTGGCTGAAAACAGTGTTTTAGGACTATTATAAACAGTCCACAGACATTTGATGCTAGTGCTACATTCACAGTTTATGCCTATGCTTGTTTGGGCATGACTACATAACCGGTTTGATGCCTATTGCATCTCGATTGATTGGGGGATTGAAGCTACATGTCATGCTAGATTTTGGCCTAATTGTAGGGCTGGAAATACTCAGTTTATAACATAAATGCATGCTGAATACTCTTGGGCTGAAGCTATCTTTCATGCCTTGACATATGCCTAGTGATTCCGGGTGTATGTCTTAGGTTATGCTATGATGTATTGATCATTGAGGGATGACTTCAAGCTTGTCATTGGATCCGGATGCTTTTGGAAGCTTGAGCTTATTTCAGCACGCACTTATTGACATCGGTCTATGCTTGACAGTGGTTAGTGCTTTGATAGTTATATGCTCTTTGGGTACATGCTTACCCGATGCCTATGGCTTGATGCATTTGTCTTGGCACAGTGTACCATGTACTTGTTGAGCTTTAGTGCTCTCTGAAGACTTAGCTTGGATTCTCATTTTCTATTCCAAATTTTTGTATTGGATGTCATTTTGGTGGTCAGAGATCTTTATTGGGATGTATGTCTTGCTCATGGATGCTACCTACAGTGGCTTTGTAGCTGTCATGCTCTTAGGATGCTATTGAGGCATTGTCTTGGTTACCTGCCTTTGGTACTTTGACTTGGTTTGATTGAGCTGTTGAGCTCGTTTATCCACCTATTGTGCCAGTGGGAGCATCTTGTATGCTTGATCGACATTGAGTAGGAGGTTTATGCTATTTGAGCATTTTACAGATACTTGAGACTTTGGGATCTCTTACACTTAAATGTTGCATGGTTCATGCACTAATATCTTGGAGTTGCTTTTGACCTGAGCTTGGGCTTTGCACTTTTGTGAGCATACACCTACTGGTGTCAGGTCTTGCCAGTGTTGTGTATACTTTGCCCTACTGTCCAGAGGGTATGCCTACTCACTAACGGATGCTTTGGTGACATGTTTGGGTGTTTGCTCAGGGTCTTGATGACTGTTTGGTGCTGATTTATGCCCGTTTATGGCTGGTCATGTCTTAACTGTCATTTATTGACTTGGTGCAGTGATTTGGTCAGCAATTGACTCTCACAGTACCATGCTGTCATTTATTACAACAAGCATATAACTCCGGATTGACATGGATTTTTCATGCTAAAATATTCTAAAATGATATACTTTCACTAGTACTTGGTGGCCAGCAGCTTTGGTTACACTTTTCTCGACATTTTCTCTCGATTTTGGTGATTTTTTGGTCATTTTCTGCAGTAAACAACAAGCAATTTTGAACTGTCTGCAGTCTTCCAGCCTGCATTATGGCAAGTTCATCCACTGATCATGCTATTTTCAACATCACTAAGATTGATGGTACGCATTACTCTTATTGGAAGAGCTAGATTTGGCAGGTGTTGGTGCCAAAATCGTAGATCAAACCATTGAGGTTGAGCGGGGATCTGCCTGCAACTATGCCAGATGAGGAATGGCTTGAGCTTGATGAGTTATGCAAGTCCACTATTGTATTATCTCTCACAGAACAGGTTCATTACAATGTATTTGAGGAAGAATAGAGTGCATGGCAGTTGTGGGATAAAATCAAGAATCTCTATGACAAGAAAAGTCCAGCGAGTTAGATGTATTGGCTGAAGCAGCTTATGGATCTGCGCATGAAGGAGAATGTGACTATGTCTGCTCACTTGAGCCAGTTCCATGCTATACTCAAGAACTTAACTTCGCAGGACATCACTTTTGCAGAGGATGTCACTCCTTTTTTCTTGCTTGGTACTCTTAATGTCATGGGATATATTCCGCACTGCATAATGTGCCTCTATTGCTACCTTGAAATTATCTGATGTTGATAGTGCTCTTCTGCAAGAAGAGGTTAACCGTAAGAATTTGGATGCCTCTCGTGTGTCGCATGCTATGACAGTTAGATGCACGAATGATTGATATGGAAAGCATGGCAGTGCCAGTGGCCGTGGACAGGATTCTCAGAAATCTCGGTCCAAGTCTCGTGGGAAGTCACGTAGCAAATCCCGTGGCAGGAATGCAGATGTTACTTGTCACCATTGTGGGAAAAAGGGCCATATTATGCCACAATGTCATGAACTGTGCAATGAAAGGCACAAAGATAAGGGGAAAGACAAAGTGCAGGATAAGTCTTCTGATCGCAGCATAGTGCTTGCAAAGTCTAGTGTTAAAATTGAAGAGATCAATGTTATGCAGCCTGAGGATGTTAATGATGATTATATCCTTGCAGCTTCTTCTAGTGCTTCACAGATGATAGAGATACACTCTATGCATGCAGAGTGTTGGCTCTTGGACTCAGGTGTGTCCTTTCATGTGACACCTTGTCGAGAGTGGTTTCATTCATACCATACTGTTTCGGGTTCTATGCGCTTGGGTGATGACAGCTCTCTTGATATTGTGGGTGTTGGTGATGTTAGGCTGCAGTTTCCTTTTGGCAGCAGTTTCGTTATGCAAGATGTACGTCATGTACCTACTTTGACATGCAATCTCATGTCAGGCTGGACAGCTTGATGACGTAGGTTATCATGTATCTTTTGGAGACTCTACATGGAAGATCACTCGTGGCAGACTTATGATTGCGAGAGGTGCCAAGGCTGGCAGCCTCTATCCCTTGATTGTATCCGCTTCTTCCCTTGATCATGTCTGGTCTGTGGGTTCTATCCCACATGTATCTCTTTGGCATGCCCGTTTGGGCCATATGTCTTTGAAGGGAATGAAAATGCTTTCTGGTTTGTAGTAATTACCACCCCTTGATTATGCATGTTTTGATTCATGTGAGCATTGTCTTTATGGCAGGCAGACTAAGTCTACGCATAAGAAGTCTGGTAGGCCACACATGAGTGAGCCCTTGGCATTGGTACATTCGGATGTTTGTGGGCCCATGCCTTGTCAGTCTATGGGCGGTGCAAAGTATTTTGTTACTTTCATAGATGATTTTTTACGGAAAATTTGGGCTTATCCCATTAAGTTGAAACTCGATGTCTTGGTTGTGTTTCAGAGATGGCTTGCATTGGTTGAGAACCAGTCTGGGTACATGCTAAAATGCCTAAGGATAGATAATGAGGGTGAGTATGTCTCACATGCTTTTGAGCACTTATGTGATGAGAGGGGTATTAAGTGTTAGTTGACCGCCCCCTACACCCCCCCAGAATGGTTTGGCTGAGCAGATGAATAGAACCATCCAGGAGCGTGTATGTAGTATGCTTAGCCATGCAGGCCTACCACAGAGGTTTTGGGCTGAGGCAGTTAGTGCAGTTGTGCATATCATAAATAGATCACCTTCTAGTGGTTTGGATTTCCAGGTTGCAGAGAAGGTATAGACTCAAAAACCTCCCTCTTATGCGCATCTCCGTGTCTTTGGATATGAGGCATTTTGCCATGTGCCCAGGGACAAGAGAACTAAGCTGGATCCTAAGAGTGTCAAATGCATTTTCCTTGGTTATGGGGATGCAGGCGAGATGGGTTACCGTCTCTAGGATCCATAGGCGCGGAAAGTCAATCGCAGTCATGATGTAGTCTTCCATGACGACAAGATGCATAGGCAGCCTGAGAGAGTTGTTGAGATCCGCAGGGTCATATTTCAGGGGGAGCTCAGAGCTCCCGCACAGCCAGTTGGACAGCCTACAGCTACAGCAGATGCTCATGGTCAGGGTGTTGGACAGACAGCTGGGCAGGCAACAGAGCCTGCCATGAGACGGTCTACTGGAGACAGACATCCACCTGATAGATTTCAGCCCTCGATGCATTATGTCTTGATTATAGATGCATGAGAGCCTTTCACTTATGATGAGGCTATGCGCAGGGGTGACAGTCACTCCTGGGAGAGGGCTATGCAGTCTAAGATAGACTCCTTGCATAAGAATGAGACTTGGGATTTGGTTTCCTTGCCTAAGGGCAAGAAGGCTTTGCCATGCAACTGGGTGTACAAGCTGAAAAATACCCCTGGACACCCCATGTATGCTAGACTGGTAGCAAAGGGTTTTAAGCAGGAGCATGGTGTGGAATTTGATGAGGCATTTTCTCCTGTGGTTAAGATGACCACCCTGCGCTTAGTCTTGGCTTTGATTGCTTAGCTTGACTTGGATTTATACCAGATGGATGTCAAGACGGCTTTCTTACATGGGGACTTGCATGATGAGATTTATATGGAGCAGCCTAAGGGATTTGCAGAACCTGGCAGGGAGCACCTAGTGTGCAAATTGAAGAAAAGTCTTTATGTCTTGAAGCAGGCACCTAGGGAGTGGTATCATAAGTTTGATGCCTTTATGCAGTCACAAGGCTACAGCAGGAGTGCTATGGATCCGTGTCTTTACAGAAGAAAGCCCGTGATGGTTCTTTATTGATTTTGGTACTCTATGTGGATGATATGCTGATAGCAGGGAAAGCTCATGATGAGCTAGACGCTCTTAAGGCTCAGCTCAAGAAGAGCTTTGAGATGAAAGATCTGGGACAGGCCTCTCACATACTTGGTATGCGCATTTGACGCGACAGGCATTAGGGACTTCTCTACTTGTCACAGAGGGAGTACATTCACAAAATCCTTGAGTGCTTCCGCATGCAAGACGTAAAGCCTATTGGATGTCCATTGCCTTCTTATGTGAAGGTATCATAGGATGATTGTTCGCAGACAGATGAGCAGAGGGCTGAGATGGCCAAGATTCCCTATGCATCCATAGTGGGTAGTCTTATGTATGCCATGATAGCCACTCGTCCAGATATTGCCTTTGCAATTGGTGTTGTGGCACGCTATATGGCTACACCTGGCAAGAAGCATTGGGATGCCATGAAGGGTATCATGAGGTACCTAAAGGGCACTGCAGATATATACATATGCTATGGCAGCCAGGATAGACGAGTCATGGGGTACACTGACTCTGATTATGCAGGAAATGCAGATAGTAGGAACTCCACTTCCGGCTATATATTCACCTATGCTGGAGGTGCTGTTTCTTGGATGTCCAGGGTGCAGAAATGCACGGCCCTTTCTACTGCAAAGGCCGAGTATGTTGCAACCAATGAGACTTGCAAGGAGGCCATTTGGTTGGGTCGTTTGGTTGCTAACCTTGGTATTGATGTTATCCCTACACTGCATTCGGATTCTATGAGTGCTATTCAGTTAGCCAAGAATTCGGTCTTCCATGCGAAGACGAAACACATTGAGGTGAGGTATCACTTCATACGTGGGGTCATTGAGGACAAGTATGTTGACCTTGTCAAGATCTCGACTAACTAGAATCCTGTATATCTGCTCACAAAAAGCCTCTCTACAGAGCACTTTGCCTTCCTCAGGAGGTTGATGGGCGTGGGATGAGATGACATCTTTCCTCATCCTGTTGTAAATGTGTACATGTTGTACTATCTTTTTCCTTTTTTCTTTTCACTCCTCACTAGGGCAGATTCACCTTTAAGTGGGAGGTTGTTGGGGGTAAAGGCGCCTCCGCCTAGCCACCCGTGTATTACTACACTGACAGTCACCACCACTGCACACTGCAGGTGGCGGCGCCTGTCACCGTCACTTTATTCTTGTTGAGTGTTGAAATGACTTGTTTTTTGGCTGATTTTTGTTGTTTTTGAGAGCCGAATGGTTGATTTTATGAGATGATTGATTGGTTTAGAAGTGGTTTGAGAGTGTTTTGGATGATATTGATTGTGTTTTGGAAGTTCATGATATTTATCAGTGGAGATATGTGGTTATGTGATGTTCTGATAGGTTCTGATTGGTTCTGTATAGCTTCTGTATAGCTTCTGTTTTGTTCTGTTTTGTTCTGATTGTCTTCTGTAAGGAGGGATGGAGTATTGATTGATGAAGATTGAGATCTTGTGAAAGCTTATTGAATGGTTTGTGAGAGTTTGGAATGGTTTGAGGATGAGTTATGTGGTTTTGATGACCTTCTGTAACCTTCTGTAGGTCTTCTGTAGAGCCTCTGTCTCTGTTCTGTTCTGTACTGTAGCTATTCTGGTACTGTTCTGTGACTGTTCTGTATGCTTCCGTATGTGTTCTGATGGATGAGAGTGTAGCTTGGGAAAGTTTTCTAGCCTTGGAAAGAGGTGAATACAAGTGCAAAAGAGCTGAAATAAGTGGAAGAAGTAGCTGCTGAAGACTCAAGTGAAGACTAGAGTGAAGTGACAGTAGTGAGGTATGAAAAGACACTGTAGTGGCTCTGGTGACTCTTCATATCAGACATACCTCTTGGGAGGGGTATCCACGACCTAAGAAGGATTATTGAGAGTGATTTTTGAGAGATTGTAGTGAGGATATGATGTATTATTGATGGAGAGAGAGAGAGAGAGTCAGAGATAGCCAATTCTACTCAAACAGAGTGATTGTATATGAGAGATTGAGAGAGAAGACTATGAAGATATTGAAGATGAATACTATGTGATGTATTTCCATTCAAAGATGGTGTATTCCTTTGCTTTCTTTGTTCTATTAATGGATTTTATGAAGATATTGAAGAATATGGTTGATTCTATCAAATCCGTGGGAGATCTACATGATGCTGTATGAAGATTTGTTGTGCGCTTGGTGTTCTTTTCTTCATTGTGATCATATGAAACATGATAAACAAGCTTGTTGATGTTACAAGATAGATTTTCTTGCAAGAGAGTTCCCTTTTCCTTGGTGTTCCTCTTGGGGCTCCATGTTTTTGGTGCGCAGCCGGGGAAACTTGCCATCAACAAGCACCAGAAGAGGCTGAAAATGAAGGAAATGGCATTGCCAAGAAGAGAAGAATTCAATGGATGTTTGTAAAGTTCTTTCTTCCACTGAAGAGTTGGAATTTCTCATAATCAAAGCCACTTTCCACAAGAAGTTCATCCCACAATGGCGGAAACACATCACCATCATGATGCATGCTCTATGTAGTGGACAGTTTCCTCTTCCTGTTGAAGCAGTAGAAACTTGCATCTTGGTGGCAAACTGTTTGGGGATAAACTGAATAGAAGAAACAGAGAGAATGACCATCCATGGAAGATTTGGCATTCATTGAGAAGTTTCCAGACATCATTAAGTGGGAGATTGTGAAGAAGCTTCAGGAGTCGTGGTCTGTAGAGGTTCACAAAGACAAGAAGGAAAAGAGTTAGAATTTGTTCGTGGATGCTCAACAGCAAGATACATGGGATGCTTGGTGCACTGATAATCTTCTGTTTGTTCAATTGGCAACCCATTGGAAGTTGGTAGACCGAGTGTTTTTCACAACATACACTGTTGAAACCATCAGAAGCTGGCATTACTATGATGATGGCACCACCACAATACTTAGACGTATGTATTTTGACACCTTCAGAACCGAATATCTTCTTCTGTGCAGTGGCATAAAAGTAGAATTCAGAGACGTTGAAAAGGAAGAAGTAGAAGAAATGTTGGCAAGACAGTCCTCCAGAGACTGAAGCCTTCTGTTAACCCTCTGTGGAGCACTAACAACATAGTGGAGCCAACCCCTTGATGAATGACGCAATAAAGAGGCAAGCGTTAGAACGAGTCCAGAGGTACGTGAGAAGAGAGAAAGCAAAAATCAGAGCTGAGAACAAGCTCGCAGCAGAAGCCGCCTTTGACGCCCTTGCGGAACTATTTACAGAAGTCCCAATGGCACATCAAGCCCTTCCTCCTCCTGCTGGAGGTCCACTTCCAAGCCAGATCCCTCCTAGAAATATTGATGACAGGCCAGCGAATGTAGTTCCATTGCCAGTTTTTAAGGGAGAGTGCAATGAAGACCCCGATCTTCATGTAGCAGAGTTTATGGTAGCATGTGTGGCTAACAATGCCAGAACCCCTGAGCATTGGTTAGCAATATTCCCCGCCACTTTCAAGGGCGCGGCGTTTCAGTGGTATGAGAGACAAGCAGCAGGAACTTTTGGCACATGGGACGACCTAAAGTTGGCCTTCCTCACTAAATTCAGGCGTGAAGGTTTTGAAGAGCGGATGCGAGAGGAATTTATGAATTTAAGTCAGTCCTCTGGAGAAAGAGTGGAAGCTTATGTCTCACGAATGGAATCCATCCTGAAGAGATGGACTAACCATAATCTAGATGATGGCATTCAGAAGGGGGTGTTTCTCAGAGGATTACAACCAGAAGTCCGTAAGTTTGTGGAGCTGCAAAGACCAGCCACACTGCAAGCTGCAACAGAAGGTGCAAGACTGTACGATGAAGTGGAAGCTAGATTGGCGATGAGTCCAGGAAGAGGAGTCCTACCTCCTCTGATGCCAGGAATGATGTATCCACCAAATGCAGTCCCAGGGACTGTTCCCTACCCCTACCAACAGATGCCCCCAGTATCAAAGTACAATGCACCAAATCCACAGTGGCCACAATCCATGTCTCAAATGATAGTTCAACCACAACAACAATGGTCCCAACCAATTTCCTCAATGCCAAATCAACAGCAACAGTGAAATCCTACCAACTGGAGCCAACAACTAACAGTTCAAACAGGAGCTCTGAATCAGAACCAGAACAGAGATTCCTCTGCATCAGCCCAACCTGTTTATGCAGTGATTACAGAGACTCCTCAAAACCCTCCGGCTAGTACCTCTGGAGGAGAAAGCTTGAAGGACTACTTATCCAACTCAGTTGTCAACATCAAAAAGGAGTTGATGGATGTGATTACAGAGCAGCTACAGACGCTGAAAGTAAATACCGCTAGCATATCCAACGTCGCAGGAGCAGGAAGAGATGTGATGTGGTCAAATACTTGGTGTGGTAAGTGTCATCAAGCAGGCCATTTAGCCACTGAATGTACACGAAAACCAACCATTCCTGGAGCCTTTTGTTCCTATTGTTTGCGGAAGAACCATACAGAGGACATTTGCTCTCTGAAGGAGATGCATGATAGGAGAAGGAAGGAAGAAGACACAAGATTTAACTTGCTGGAATCCAAAATGACAACACAGGATATTGGACCCAAGCCTAGAGAGTTTGGTCCTAATTTCGGATCCAGAAGATTTCCTTCCCAAAGTTACAGAGGAAGACAGTCTGTCGGTGGTCAAAAATCAGAAGTGGAGTGTTATAGATGTGGAGAAAAGAGACACATCTCACCAAATTGTCCAAATCCTAGAAGGTCAGTGGATTACAAGCCCTTATGCAGTCGATGCAAAGGAGAAGGCCACACTGCAAAAGACTGTCCAAGCCCAGTCCCAGTGAAAAACAGTGCTACTGATAGTCCGGCCAAGGCCCAAGAGCCTACCTCCAATTTAGTGGAATTGGAAGTTGCTGCCATCACTCGTGCAAAGCAGAAGGAACCACCTATCCAGAAAGAAAACAATCCTCCTGCCAGAACAGTGAAGTTCAATCTTCCACCAGAAGAACAGAACAGAACAGAGCCTGACAGTGCCGTACAGAGCACTACAGTGCCACAGAGAGTTACAGAGACAGTTCCAGAGACAAGACCAGAGGTCCAGGAGACAGAAGAGGAGGAAGTGCCACAAGTGGCAAAAGAAGTTCCCATGATTCCCCTGTTGGAAGAAAGAGGGAAAATGAAAATGGGTGTTGCCCCATTCCCTAATTGGTTAGAGAAGCCAGTGGATCCTATTAAGGAATACGATCTGGTTAGAGATCTAGATACCTTTAAACCAAACCTCACATTCCGACAATTATTGATGTTGTCTCCCAGTTGCCGAAAAAGGTTCAAAAGTATACTAACAAGAAGACGTGGCTTAAGGATTGCTCCCTCAATAGCAACAAAGTCCAATAAAGCTCTAGAGCCTGTCAAAGAAGTGGATGTGGCTAACGCCTTCCTAGATCCGGGTACTCCAGAGACTGGCGCGTGGATAGAAGGCTGCATTATTGCAAATGCACTGATTGATGGTGGTTCATCAGTGAACATTATGACGGATGTGACAATGAAGGATCTAGGTCTACAAGGTGTGCAACCCACCCAATGGCTCATCAGACTGGCGGATCAGAGCAGAATCAAGCCTTTGGGCATTCTCCCATATGTGAAGACTACAGTGGCTGGAAAAGATTATTGGCTAACCTATCTGGTGGTGAAGCCAAACTCTTATGGTACATCCTATCCTCTGTTACTGGGCAGACCATGGCTTTTTGAAGCCCGAGCAAGGACAGATTGGTTCAAAGGAACCTTGACCTTGGGTAGAGGGCCCAACAAAGTGGTGCTGAAACTGTATGGTTCTCAAAAAGGACATGGATCCACCTCCTTGGAATTATCTTCTGACTCGCCTATTAAGGCTACAGATGGAACATCAGCAGACGAAGATGCTGTCAAACAGATTCTTCCCAAGAAAACAGTGGCACGTTCCTTAACAGTGGATACTGTAAGCCGACTTCCAAAAGATGCAAAGCCATTATCAATGGGTGAATACTTCTTGCCTAAACCAGGAACGATTTCCGAAATCACTTTTGACAGTGAGATAGAAGCATGGATGTACTGCTCTCCCTGTTACATGGCCATAGCAGAAGCAGAGACAGAAGCAGAAGCAGAATCAGAGACAGAGACATAAGAGGATGAATATGATATGGACGAAGAAGGTTATGAAAGTGAGCCAGAAGAATCTATCCCACCTACAGAGGATACATTTGGAGAAGAAGTTTCAGAAGCATCAGAAGCAGACGAGCTCATGCTATGGGACAGAATGCTGATGGTACCATTTGGTCTGGTAAATGGATCTTCTCATATGCAAAATCTTTATAAGAAATGGATTAAGAAGAATAAGCCGTCTTTCAGCAGTGGCTCATGTCGCCCTCACCCATCCTTGCCAAAGAAAGATGATGATGATGCACTGTGCCAACAAGTACCAGTCCCACAAATCCAACAGAAATCAGAGGGTCCCTGTTATGTGACGTTCCTGGATGTGTCATCAGAAGATGAGTCTTCCAACCAAGAGGTAATTAATTTTGAAACCAAACCCGAAACAACTCTAATCCCATTTCAACATCTCAAGGAGCACCTTGAGTCTCCACCAAAAAAAGAAGTTGGTTCTAGTTGGACATCAGAAGAGGATACCACTCCTTTGAAGGAGTCGGATCTGTACCCAGAAGCAGTCCGTGGGACCTTCATCCGTGAAGTAGAAGGTGAAAGGCAGTTAACCTTTGTGGATGCAGAAGGCACTGAACGCCACTTGAAGGTGGGTAGTAGCCTCCTAGAAGAGGAGTTGTCAACCTTGTACAACTTGTTGAAAGAAAATTTGGACGTGTTTGCATGGTCCTACAAAGACCTAAAGGGGATTGATCCCACAATATGTCAACATCATATTGACTTGGACCCTGATGCCAAGCCGGTACGGTAATGACAGAGGCGAATAAACCCGAATTATTCCACATTGGTGAAAGCGGAGCTGCTGAAGCTTCTGGAAGCCGAGTTCATCTATCCAGTGGCAAATAGTGAATGGGTTTCACCCATCGTGGTTGTACCCAAGAAGAATGGCAAATTGCGAATCTGTGTGGACTTGCGCAAGCTCAATTCCAAGACGAAGAAGGATCACTTTCCTATCCCTTTCACAGACCAACTATTGGACACAGTGGCAGGACATGAGCTTTATTCCCTTCTAGATGGATTCAGTGGATACAACCAAGTCCAAATCGCAGAAGAAGACCAGTCCAAAACAACCTTCACCACAGAATGGGGGACCTACGCTTATCGAGTGATGCCGTTTGGGCTCTGCAATGCCCTTGCTACTTTCCAATGAGTCATGATGGCCACATTCCAAAATCATTTGCACGACTTTATTGAGGTATATTTGGATGACTTCTGTGTCTATAGTTTGATCCGTGAACACTGGGGACACCTGGAACAATGCTTTCCGGGAGTATGGGATTTCCCTCAACCCCGACAAATGCATCTTTGGGGTCTCTTCTGGAGTTCTGTTGGGCCACATTGTCTCTGCACAAGGGATATCAACAAACCCTGCAAAGATCGAAAAGATTGCAGCTCTGACAGCACCCACCAACCTCAAACAGTTGAGGGGATTCCTAGGCCATGTGGGTTACTACAGAAGATTCATAGCCCATTTTGCAACAAAGGCAACCTCCTTGCACAAGCTTTTGAGGAAAGATGCAAAGTTTACTTGGACGGAAGAATGTGACAAAGCCTTCCACACTCTGAAGCAGTGTCTGATTGAGGCACCCATTCTGCAACCTCCTGATTGGACGAAAGAGTTCCATGTACACACTGATGCATCTATTGAAGGCTTAGGTGCTGTCCTCTGCCAAAAGGGTTCCTCGAAGCTGGATCAACCGATCTATTATGCAAGCCGAAAAGTCACTGATAGGGAACGAAACTATACAGTGACAGAGGTGGAGTGCTTGGCAATGGTGTTTGCCCTAGAAAAGTTCCGCCACTACCTCCTCTCTAACCACTTTAAATTTTATGTGGATCATGAGGCCCTGTCCTTCCTGATGAACAAAGCAGATGTGAAAGGACGAATGATGAGATGGCTCCTTCTATTCCAGGAGTTCGACTTTGAGGTGATTACTAAGCCTGGTCGTTCCCATGTTCTGGCTGATCATCTATCGCCTATCCCACAAACTGCAGACGAGGAGCAGGATGATCCAGACCTCCCTGATGCTTCCCTATTCTTGGTAGAAACTGTAACTCCCTGGTACGCGGACATTGCCAATCTGCTGGCAACCCAACAATACCCTCCTGGCATTTCTAGTCGAGAGAGAAAGAAGCTCATGTTAGAATCAGCCCCCTACACCCTGCTAGGCGGTGCACTGTACAAGAAAGGCAAAGATGAAGTGCTCAGAAGATGTGTTGCAGGAGATGAGATTGGGATTGTTCTGAAGCAGACGACATGTCCTATCTAACACAACGTTCGATTTGATGGCTACCTCCCTGGGTACGCCTCTTCAACAACTGACGACGCGATCTTCATCGACACACAATCGAGTGATGTGAGCTTTCATCTTAACCGGATGGGGACGTGAGTATGGGTTGCCCTCTGTAACTTTCAACAATGAATGGGACAGAGGGTGGGCCGAGAGACCAGTCTTTTCTCTTCAAATCAAATGAGAGGTGAGAAGTGTGAATGAAGTGTTGCACGCACAGGATGGGCCTCTCAATGCACAAAGCACAATTTGTTTCTGTGCACTGCACCATAAGGCTCCCTGGCCTTCCTTCTCGCACCGTATGCTGACACAGGGCGGGATGCACAGTTGCACCATCAAATGTGCACAAGGCATACAACCTTTGCACAAGTGACTATGAGGATTACATCAATGGGTTTCAGGAAAAGGCTGCCCTCCTGTATCTATCAACAGAGCGTGAGACAGAGGGTGGGCTGAGTGTGATTGGAATTTCTTCAATCAATTATCGAGAGGTGAGATTGAGGGACGTTACGACATTTGGAGTCAGGTATGTTCCTGTTTCCCTATGCACCCATGGGATGGGTCTCTGCCGTCATCACAAGACACATCACCCTGTTCTGTACACTGTACTGTAAGGCTCCCTTGCCTTCCTCCTTGCACTTATGCCAGACGGGTTGGACGCACTAATGCACCATCAACTATGCACCTTGGCATACTCCTTCTGCACTATTCCCCTATTGATTCCTCAATCGGGTATGTGATATGGGTTTTAATAATTTTTCCTCGAGTGATCTGAGTCATGGGGTGAGTGACTGTTCTTTCATTCCATATGAGTGACTGTGAGTGGAGTGCAACATCCCTCATCATCGACAAATTTCCTGTGATTCCTTCAACCAGCTACCTTCCTGGGTGCTGCCGCGTGGTCCCTGCCATGAAGGACGTGTGCTGTAAAGATGCCTTGGTACCTCCAGCAGCCGACAACGACACCGGATGTGCCATCGACAATCAACTGTGATCCTCAACAACATGGGCCAAGTTTTCTAACCCTACAACTTTTGTTTCTCAGTGACGTTCATGTTTTAAGTGTGGGGACGTTAGTGGATGGTCTGTGGCGTGGTCCTAGGTTCCTGTTGCTCGGTTAACCCTCTCTATTGAGGTCTTAACTGTGGGGACGCGTCCCTGCACATCTACATTGCATACCCTTCTGCATATGCCTCAACTTGCTCATGCATGTATGCCATGCCTTGCTGTTACCCTAATGGGGTCCCTTCCCACCCGGTCGTTCATTCTTCACCCACCCTTGGGACTGTTCCCTTGTAGTTTTCCTTCATTCCCTGCTTCTGAGGTCCTGCCATGTGAATGCATCCTATGTTCACCGAAGTCCAAATCCAACCTTATAGCCATGTTCCTCCCTTTGAATTGACCATTTTTTCTTTTTACCTACCCCTGTTTCGGTGCACGGTTTTTGAGTTATTAATTTTTGACGCATTTTGTGTAAATTAGCCGATTTTCCATATGAACGCGCTTTTCTTGCTTCGGAACCGTGATCTGACGTCATAGCCCTGACAACCACTTTCTCCCTGACATTTTTCCTTTTTACTCCGAGTCATTCCGATGTACGGTTTGTCCAATATTAATTTTCCGATTTTCTAAGACTTTTTTGTGCGTCTTTTTGACCTCATTCGGATTGTACGGATCTTTCGATATTAATTTTTAATTGCGTTTTTTGATCCGTTTTTTGTGTTTTTTGCACGTGACCGCCCTTTACCCCTCTTGGAACCTCCATTGCATATTTTTCCTCTCTTCCCCCTGTCCTCTTGCCCACTTTTTATTTTTACGTCATTTCGTTTTGACGTCCGGATTGGGAGTTATTAAATTTTCTTTATTTTTATGAGTTTTTACGTGCTCCATCCCGCGCGTGAACGCGCTGTTTTTCAATTTTACGCGTTTTAACGCGCCCCGGTCGTGTCCGCGTGCTCCGTCCCGCATCCAGGAGCCCTTTCACTCCTATCAGGGCAAATTTTTTTTACCCCCGCCCCGCGCACACGTGCGGGACCGGGGGGGTCCGCCTCTCCTTTATGGGACCCCCCGCCCATTTTCCCCCTTTGGGCCCCTGCCCATCTTCCTCCCCTACCCCCCTTCCCAACCCTTGGGCACCCCGCCATGGACCCCACCCATCCCCCCAACGGCTCCCCCCCCCCCCCCCCCCCCCCTGAATCTCAACCACCCTCCCCCTCTCTCTCTCTTCTTCTTCATCTCCCCTCTTTTTCTCTCCCCGACCCTCCCCCAATCTTCCCCACCTGCTGTTCCTCCTTCCTCCTACCTCCACCTTCTTCCTCCCTCTTCTCTTTCCTGCTCCCTCTCTTCTTCTTCCCCGCCCTCTCCCGCCTCCATCCCCTCCTTCTTTACCCTCCTCTCTCCTTCCCCTCTTCCTCCCTCCACCTCCACGCTCCGCCTCCTTCCTCCAGCGCCTCCTCCCTCCCCGCTCGGCATCTCTCCTCCTTCCGCCTCGCGCCTCCCAGCCTCCACGCCACGTTCGCAGAAGCCTCCACGCCACGTCCGCAGCAGCCTCCACGCCAGTCGCCCTCTCGCCCCTGCCTTCGCTAGTCGCCCTCTGCCTGCCATTCGACCGCCACCTGGTTCCACAGATGCCGCCGTCGCCAGAAGTCATCATCGCCAGAAACGTCACCATCGCCGCTGCCGAATTCTCCAGCCCCCGGCCGCCACATTCGTAGCAGTCGCCACCGCCAGTCTTCCTCGCCGCCGCCATTTCCGCCGTCGCCACCGCCATTTCCTCCTCCTTCCTCCTTCCCCCCCCTCTCCCTCCTCCTCCTAACTAACCCTCAGGTTAGTTAAACTAACTTGACTTAAGTTAATTAACCTAATTAGTCAAACTAACCTTAATTAAGTTAGCCTAACCCTAACTTAGTTAACTAACCCTATCCCTTAGTCAACTAACCCTAACCTACCCAACTAACCCTAGTTAGGTTAGACTAACCTTAACCTACCCAACTAACCCTAGTTAGGTTAGACTAACCCTAACCTACCCAACTAACCCTAGTTAGGTTAGACTACCCCTAACCTAGTCCTCTACCCCTAGCTTAGTTACACTTACCCCATTTAGGTTAGTCTCCACTAACTTGCTTTAATTTACTTAGCTGACTTAACAGAGACTAACCTAGTTCCATTTGATTAACTTGACTTGATTTAATCTGACTTACATGATTTACACAGACTACCAAGACTTAGCTGACTTAATTTGACCTCACTTACCAAACTAAGCTGATTTTCCTGATTTAACTGATTTAATTAATTTATAAATTAATTTCCACCTCATAAAATTTCAAAAAAATTTCTAGCAATTCCCTTCGCTTTTTGCAAATTTTTGGAAATTTGTCAGCTGGAAATTTCCAACCCCAAAATTTCTGAAATTTCCATATTTCCCAATTTATCCCATAATTACCAACAAATATAAAAAATTCATTTAAAATTAGTAAAAAATACCCAAAAACATTCTAAAAAATTCTAAAAAATTCCACTCACCCCCCTTAACCTTTTTCCCTTCATTTTTCACTTCAAAATATTTTCATACATGGAACCCCTATTTAAAGAAGAAAAAAACAAAAAAAAGAGACAAAAAAAAAACACACAAAAGAAAAACACAATACCATGAAAAAAAACGAGACGACCAACACACACCACTTCACCCTAAACATCTCCATCTTATTTTCATACCCTAAAATGTGGATATTTCCTAACTGGCTGAAATTTTGTTTTTCCTTCATCCCATATCCATTTTTAATTCTTCTTCCTTTTGAAAATAAACAATAAAATAAGTACACCACCACATACAATTTATTAAAAAACACATCCAGCCAACCACACATAACTCCAACCACCACACATATTACCCCTCAAATATCACACTAACCACTTGAAAAAAGACAAACAAAAAAAACTAGAACTAATTTTTTTTTTAAAAAAACAAAAACAAAACACAACAAAACAAAATTTAAAAAAAAAACACAAACACAAAGCATACTAATAACCCGTCATACAATACTAAAAAATAATAACAATCAACAAACCCACTAAGGTGTTGTCTTTGTTGTTTCGTCAGTGGTCTTTACTTTTCTTTTACTGGATTCACTTCTTTTGGGGGACTCTTCCGTGCGCATTTAGGCATTACATAAACACCCCTTCCAGGTATTTATTTTATGTGCTTTATTTATTTTCATTTCCCCCTTCATCACAAATTAATTGTTAAAATGCCCTTTTTATTCACCCACAGTTTCCACACACATTTGCGCTCAACACACCATATTTTTTTTAATTAAAATAAACCCGCCGTTCACTTAGCATGCGCTAAGTGCGCTACAGAGGCACTTTAATTTTTAATTAAAATGAACCAGCCGTCACAAGAGCACGCGCTGGCAAAAAAGCGCTCCACATCACCTTAATTTGTAATTAATGAACTTGCATTTAGAGACCCAGTCTAGGTATCGAAGTCAGGGATTCGACTTAAAGCACCGTTTTCACCTAATAATTGGTAATTAAATTTATAAGAAGGAACCGCTGTTTTCTTGCTAAGGTTTATCACTTAATAAAAATTCACCCATTTCTTAATAATTTATTAAAATAAACCCTTCATTAAATTAATCCCCCCTCACTGCACTTAAATCCCCTTTTTAACGAACCCGTTTCGTGGGATAGGTATGCGCAGTCATTAACGTTATTTCCATGGTCAAATACTGGTTTATCAACGATGTAGTCTTGATATGTGTCGGATGTGGTGATGTTTTGGTTTCCTGTCTTTATTACGGTTAAGGGTACGGTGTGTAGTTTTTTCTTTTATTGCCTGATACGGGGTTTTGGGTGTTTGTCTGATGCATAGCATGAAGCTTTCGGTCGCATATGTCTCAAGGTCATGTCGAATTTTTTCTAGGTTGTGGTTTGCTTGGGGTTAGTTGGTCGAGTCACATTTTATTGTTTTGGTTGTTCTCTTATCCTTAGTTTTTTGTCTGTTGCTTTGCAGGAATTCTCCTTGATTGTCTGTGTTTGTGGTGTGTGTGTAACCATCTGAATGGCGCCTTCTTACGCTCCTCCCCCTATCCAGTACGTCCCATTAGTTAGTAGGGATTACTCTTCCCTACTCACTTTTGAGCCTCTCACGAAGGCCGGACTCGCTGCTTTTGTGGCTACTTCCTTTCCATTGCTTCCAGAGGATCCGTCGTTATGTGATGAGTTTCTGGCCTCCTACAGCAAGAAGACAGGACTAGTCCAGGGAATTTCTATGACTTTGACACCTCGAGGCTTAGGGAAGGCTCTGTCTCTTCCCTCCAAAGGTGAACCTTTTGTGACCACTTGTCAGCTTTTCTCTAATGAAGAGATTCTGAAGCTGTTGCAAAAGCAAACAAGGGAAATGCTAGATGTTAAGAAGGTGATCAACTCTTTAGGTGTTTCCTTTTCCATGATCACCGATCCCGTATGGAAGATGGTCTGTCAGTTTCTCTAGGACAGGTTTATGCCTGCCAAAACGCCATCCCAGTACTTGTCCAAAGAGCTTTTCACAGCTTCCAGGATGGTGTTGAAAGGAGTTGCTATTGATTGGAGCACTTACCTCCTCACTAAAATGGATCAACATTTCGTCAAAGTCACCAGGGGTAATGTTACCAATGTCACATATGGATCATATTTGTGTGCCTTCTTAACCTATTCAGGTTTACAGAAGACTGTGCCTCCACCTCCTCCATCAAATCCAGTACCTCCTCCTCCACCTTCAGAAGAGTCAGAACCTATTGACATAGAGGATGATGATTCTCCGCCTCCCCTGGTCATCCAGCGCAAACGCTTGAAGCGGGTCGCGGATAAAGCTCCTTCAGTGCCCATTCCTGCTACCTCTGGCAGTGAACTCCCTGGGTATCTCAATTGTAATAACCTGTTCAGAGCACATCGAGAAGGATCATTGGACATATCAGTTCCCTCACTGAACAGTCTCGTCTCAGGAGATGCAATTCCTTTCCTCTGTAAAGACATTCAGAGTTCCATTGAATTGTCAGTGACAACCTGTGTTCAATAGCTCTACGCGTCTTTTTATGAAGAGCTCATGCAGTCTAAGGACCAGTTGCATAAGGCAACATCCGAGTTAGCTTCTGCTAAGGATACCCTAGCAGATTTGTTTAAGCAAATGGAACAACAAACCCAACTGGTTGCCACCCAAAGAGATGAGATCTCTTCTTCGAAGATCCAGTTACTAGAGGCTCAATCAGAGGTTACTAGCCTTTCAAAGGAGAAGGAAAGGATGTCCAGAGAAGCGCAGGAGTTCCAAGCTCTCTTAGATGACAAACTTTCAGCTTTACAGACTGCTAATGACACAGTGGCATCCCAAGCCTCCCAAATCAAGCAGTTGCAAGATCAACTGGCAAAGTCACGGTCTGTTTCTCCAAGCCCTAATGTTCCCGTGATCCCTTCTCTTTCACAGCAGGACTTGGCTTCTCTTCAGAGATAGGCTACCTTGTGTCCTCTATTCCAAGATAAAGTGGAAAGATTGCAGTCCAGAATGGACTTGTTATGGTCTACATTTGAGCAGTTTCAGGAATATGTTCCACCAGACCATTCTTTCTTTATCCACTACCACTTACAGAAGTTGGTCTTCTACATGAAGCTTTCCACGATGGATTTACCTCTTCCAGAGGATGGATGGAGTGGGGCTTGGTCTGCTGAGTTGCTGTCAGAGGTAGTAAGGATGGTGTTTGAAGATTCTGTCACGCCAGATACCATGTTGATGTCATACATGTATCTACGAGGAGACTTGTTAATTCCAGATGAGGTGGATATGGCATGGTATGTGGGGGATGTGGTTCTACAAGCTGTTTTGTATGTCAACCATTTGGAGTTGCGCATAGCTGACATGTTCCAGAGTTACTCCTCCAAAGTGACTGATTGTCCTGATAATTCGTGGCATCCCATGATTGATTCTTTGGTTCTGAATCAATGACAAAACACAGCTCCTACCTTTGTCCAGAGTACTAATCAACTGAGGATGGATCTCTTAGCTTATCTTTCAAAACATAATCCGTTTGATGCTACCTTCTTTGATGCCTATCATAGACGATCTCTCTTAGGACCTTCTGTTCCTACCCTTCTCTATTACCAACAAATGGCTCACCGCTATGATCTATATCTTTCCCTTTGTCAATCTAATTCCACCACTATTTTACCCCTTCTTTTCCAACCTTCATCTTTCCCTCAAATTTTCATTTTTACATACTGTTCCTTTATTGAGGATAGGGTATTTTTCCCTTCTCCACCCTGTCCTTCTCCATCCATTCATGTATCCTCTACATTTCCTATTTATCAGTTAACACCCTTCCTTAGTGATTCCCTCCAAATTTCTGCCACTTCTTCTTTAAACTTTTCTTCCTTTTATGATTTTGCCTATCCCTCACTTCATCCACTTTTCCTTATTCCACTACCCTCTCCTCACACTTCTATATCTCAACCACCTCAGTTGGTTAGTGACTGTGACGGGTTTGATAATCAGATTTCCAGAAGAAGGGGATGGAGTTCGGATGATTCCCTTACAGGACCTCAGATCAATTGGCCAGTAATTCCAGGGGAATGGACAGCTGCCAGTCAAGCTTATCAGAACTATGTTCATTTTGCTCAGCAGTATTCACAATCTGCAGATCCTTCAGTGAGATTAACTGCTCACTTTGCTTGGTACCTGGCGTATATGCATAGGCACTCTCATAATGATTCCAAGCCTATTCCAAAGTTGTGCATGAATGTCAATGTGAGCATTGATTCCCAGCAACTAGATATATTGTATTTTCATGCCCTTTGTTTGCCAAGCAGATACCTGGTCCTGTTGGAAAGGATGTGATGTCTTCAGTTTTTTCAAAATCCTCCCAAAACCTTTGTAGATGAATCCCTGTCTATGGATCATTTCCGACAACATCAATCTTTCAAGAGGGATCATCTTCATTGATACCTTTCCAATGTATGGTGGATGATTTTTAATGAAAATCTCTCTTTTTGGAGGAGTCATTCAGATGGTTGTGTTGTGTGTAGTGTTTGTGTTGTGAGTTCATTTATGTACTACGAGCGTGGTGGTTTCCTATTGGATTTCATGTGCAAACTACATTTTGGTGAATTGTGGTGATGGGGTCATGGTTGGAGAGTTGAAGCTGATGCTGACGAAGAAGAAGAAAACTCTTATATCCTTTACAAATTTGTTGTGATTTTCTAGTTTGATAAGCGGTGATAATGTATAAAGGGTTTTTCTTTCTTTGTATTTTTATATCAGAAACAGGTTATAAGTTGGGGTCGTGGTGGCTGGATTCTTTTTGAAAAGATATTGAAGATCAAAGTTGAGCTTTTACATGAACTTGTATTCCCTTTTTCCGAGGTCGCGAGGACGCTTCCTTATTAAGTGTGGGGATATGTTGAGTGTTGAAATGACTTGTTTTTTGGCTGATTTTTGTTGTTTTTGAGAGCCGAATGGTTGATTTTATGAGATGATTGATTGGTTTAGAAGTGGTTTGAGAGTGTTTTGGATGATATTGATTGTGTTTTGGAAGTTCATGATGTTTATCAGTGGAGATATGTGGTTATGTGATGTTCTGATAGGTTCTGATTGGTTCTGTATACCTTTTGTATAGCTTCTGTTTTGTTCTGTTTTGTTCTGATTGTCTTCTGTAAGGAGGGATGGAGTATTGATTGATGAAGATTGTGAAAGCTTATTGAATGGTTTGTGAGAGTTTGGAATGGTTTGAGGATGAGTTATGTGGTTTTGATGACCTTCTGTAACCTTCTGTAGGTCTTCTATAGAGCCTCTGTCTCTGTTTTGTTCTGTTCTGTTCTGTACTGTAGCTGTTCTGGTACTGTTCTGTGACTGTTTTGTATGCTTCTGTATGTGTTCTGATGGATGAGAGTGTAGCTTGGGAAAGTTTTCTAGCCTTGGAAAGAGGTGAATACAAGTGCAAAAGAGCTGAAAGAAGTGGAAGAAGTAGCTGCTGAAGACTCAAGTGAAGACTAGAGTGAAGTGATAGTAGTGAGCTATAAAAAGACACTGTAGTGGCTCTGATGACTGTTCATATCAGACATACCTCTTGGGAGGGGTATCCATGACCTAAGAAGGATTATTGAGAGTGATTTTTGAGAGATTGTAGTGAGGATATGATGTATTATTGATGGAGAGAGAGAGAGAGAGTCAGAGATAGCCAATTCTACTCAAACAGAGTGATTGTATATGAGAGATTGAGAGAGAAGACTATGAAGATATTGAAGATGAATACTATGTGATGTATTTCCATTCAAAGATGGTGTATTCCTTTGCTTTCTTTGTTCTATTGATGGATTTTATGAAGATATTGAAGAATATGGTTGATTCTATCAAATCCGTGGGAGATCTACATGATGCTGTATGAAGATTTGTTGTGCGCTTGGTGTTCTTTTCTTCATTGTGATCATATAAAACATGATAAACAAGCTTGTTGATGTTACAAGATAGATTTTCTTGCAAGAGAGTTCCCTTTTCCTTGGTGTTCCTCTTGGGGCTCCAATTCTTTATTATTTTAGTGACAGTTTGAATAAAGGAAGGCCCGGTCACACATTGTGACTGTTGGAGTTCCCGTTTCTTGTCTCTCTCTTTCTTGCTCTTGCTCTCCTGGCATAGCTCTCAGTGCAAGCTTCGATCCTTCTCACCTTTCAACCATCCATAGCAAAACCAAGCCAAAGATTTCTTGGTTCTCATGTTGTGGAGTCAATCTGACCTCATGCTCATGAGTCTACTAGTATTTGCTAGATTTCATTTGTGGACCTATTTTGTGCATGTAGATTGTTAAAATCCACCATGCCTACTATGCGAAACATGTGACAGATGCATGGTATAAGTGAAAAGTATTTGAGAACCTTCTCAGGGATGGTTTGCCCTTGTAGGTCTTTTCAATCCTATGAGCACCACACTTTCCAAATGTTTCCATGGACTCATATTCTCCTCGAAAGATCACACAAACATTGACAAATACATGAATGTGGTTATTATCCATGCCAAGCTTTCACAACCCTTATTGCACATCATAATGAGACTTGAGCATCGTGTTTTCAAATGACATTATATGATATTTTAGCAATCTAAAAAAAAATCAAATACCTTTGAAGAAATAAAAAATGATTCTTATTCATACATCAAGACAAAGGAGTATAAACTATACTTGAACAACTTGATCACACTTATATTTCTCCATTCATACTTTGTATGTATACTTAGGAGCATAAGGAGTATTCTTAAGTGAGTTAACTGGCACCCATCATATGATGGTATGGATGTCTCCTTTCTTAATGGATCAGATGACCCCATATCCATGGGTAGTATTACATGGATCATAGCTTTCATCTCAGACTTCAACATTTAAGGACGGTCTGGACAACCCCCAATGTGTTCTAGTATCGAGAGTGCAGTTGGCAAAGTGCCCTTTAATGGGTTTATCGGCTCATGTGCTCCTTCCACTGTATAGCTACAAACTCTTCTTATGAGTAGTAATCAATGAATTTCTTGAGATGGATCAACACCTCCTTGTGGACATTTGTAGGATATATTTAATATTATAAAAGTTTATTTCAACTAGATTTTGATTAAAAGCATGAACAAAACACACTTTGCTCATGGTTTACTCAAAGTCCAAGATCGGTTGGTCAATGATATCAGATTGAAACTCATCAAAGCATCATAAGTGGTCTATAGGCAAGAAACATTTTTATTAAATTGTAAGCTTGCATTGAGTACATAGGGATGGGTCAGACTAATTGAGATATGCCTCTTGATCTTGAATGTTGTGGCCCTCATCATTGTCCATTTTCTCTATGTCATGGCTATTCCTCTTGAAAGATCACTATGCATACCTCAACTACCTGCTTAGGTAGCTTAGATATCTTTTTATCATGGAAAATGACATCATGGGGCTGTGAATAATCTTGTCCCATAAGCAATAGCCCATCTCACATGCGTCCCCATAACCAAGAAATATGCATTTCATGGACTTAGGATCCAGCTTATTGAGCTTGTCCTTGGGAACATGGCAGAATGCCTCATAATAACCAAAGACACGTAAATGAGTATATGATGGAGGTTTTCCACTCTATACCTCCTCTACAACTTGGAAATCAATAGTAGTGCATGGGGACCAGTTAATAAAATGTGTGGCAATATAACAATGCTAGGTTCTATTAATTTAAGTTCCTCCATAGAGCAAGATAGTATATTAAAGAACTCATACAGAAGATTGACAAGGTTAATCTTATCCTTCATTTTTTGGTCTTTGGCAATGTACATAGGTTGTGACTTCTCCTCTTTACTAACCAAATTGACTTCCTTAAGTTAGAAAACCTTACAATGGATTCACTACTTTGTCCATGTCTTTTAGCTCTTAGCAATAATATGATTAGGTCAACTTTTGTGAGCTTTGTAAACCATTTGGGAAGATTTTAGAGTTTCCTTTATCATTCCTCCCCCTCTCAATCCTTAGATTATTTATTCTTAGCCTCCCTTTTTTTGTATCACAAGTGGACTAGGAGGTCTGCCTTGGTGCATAAAGTCTTGGGTGGTTAAGGAATTTTTGGTTTGCTACTATTAGAGCTGACCTCAAATTTAAAGTTGAATTCACATGCCTCATCAGAGAAGGATGTCTCACTAGGGATTCATAGCTCTACTTCAACCTATGCTTTGAACAAAACTGGCAACTTAACTAGGTTCAACTCTACCTTTTAATATTCTAGGACCTCAAGATACTTTAACCATGATTAGTCACACAATCCATTTTTATCACCCCATTTGTTATAAGCAATCTATCTATCTCTTATGGATTTGAGTCCATAATTATTTACTAAATTGTATGTCTCTTTGTGTCATAATTGATGGTTTTTTCTTCATCAATGGATCTTTTATACCACTATCATGCAGCCTACATAACCCTTCCTTGCAAGTCTCCTTAGGTTGATGCTACAAGGCCCTCCAAGATCCACCTATCCCTCTACATTGCATAGCCTCTTACCCTCATCCACTAGTCCATTCATGTCCCAGTCATCTTCTAAGTGCCATGGGAGTGGTATTAATTAGCAACAAGGGTATTGTAAATTTGATGTAGGATCATCAAATGCAAGTTTGGAGACATAGCTAATAAGAAGAAAATCCATGAGTGGTCAAAAGCATATGTGAATTGTAAAGAATGAAAGCTGACTAGAAGTGGCACAAAGATGGAAAAAAGTCACAAAAAATGCATGGTTGAGAAGTAAGGATGCAATGAAGACTAGAAGCTTGAGAAGGAAGTTGTTGAAGTGATTTAAAAAAATAGAAAATAGTAAAGATCAAAATGTACTAGATTGTACATTCATTGGTTGGAATTCCTTGATTTTTAAAACAAATTTCAAGAATTGGGCTCACTTCTATGAACCTTATAATTCAAATTACTGTGAATTCGTAGGCAACAATGATGAATCAGTGAGGAAAAATGAGAAGAGAAAATTGGATGTGACATTAGTGACGCTAAGGGCATGATAAAGGGCTTCTAGACAAAAAATAGGTCCTTTCTAGTCATAAAAGAGAAATCCCATATTTAAGTGGGAAAAAAAATCTGAATGAATTCATTTGAATGCTTTTAGATTAAACAAAGAATATCCTTTCCTCATCCTCATCTCATGGCTCTTTCTCTATAGAAGCTGCTCTAGGTATGCAAGTTTGACTGTTGAAGTAAGTTTGCAACAAAGGAGGAGAGCTTGAGATGGAAGAGAGAGAGAGAGAGAGAGAGAGAGAGAGAGAGAGAGAGAGAGAGAGAGAGAGAGAGAGAGAGAGAGAGAGAGAGAGAGAGAGAGAGAGAGAGAGAGAGAGAGAGAGAGAGAGAGAGAGGGGGGGGAGGGAGAGGGAGAGGGAGAGGGAGAGGGAGAGGGAGAGGGAGAGGGAGAGGGAGAGGGAGAGGGAGAGGGAGAGGGAGAGGGAGAGAGAGATAGAGAGAGAGAGAGAGAGATAGAGAGAGAGAGAGTGTGTGTGTGTGTAATTGTGTGGACTTGATTGGCTTGGAGGGACGAGTGAGGAGTTGAAATCTTACATGAGTTTGTGGAGATAAGTATGTGGGGCTTGGTGATACATGCAGTTGAAGGGATCATCAAGGCTTGGGAGCTCTCAGTCATACCTAGACCAAAATTATCAATGATTTTTATTACTTTAACTATTCGTTTGATCTAGTCTATATAGCTTGGGATTGCCACATATTCTATTTGTGACTAGCTAAGCTAGTGTATATATATGGTACGAGAGTTTGCAGTGTGAGAGACTATGAGTATGTGACTGGGTCCAAGTTTTGGTTGTGGTTGCCAAGTGCAAACTAGTTGCACTAGCTTTGCATGATAGTAGTGCCTTAAACACTATATTAGAGAGTTTGGGAATCTCCCAAGTTTCACTCTCAAATTAGAAATAAATATTTGACCATGTGGCTAAATCTTAATCCCTTTTTTGAAGATGGAACTTGGTACTATCATGTCTATAGTATCTAGAAAAGGTTTCACCTTCAAGGAAGGGGGTAACAATTTGACCATGTGACCAAATATTGACCATCCTATAAGTTCCCAAAGTATATGAAAATTCCCAAACCCCCTAATATAGTGTTCTTAAAATACCCATACCCAACATAAGGGTATGCTAGTATCATTGGTTTAACATTAAAGCATACCAAAAGAAGAGATTACCATATGCACTGATTGAGACAAATACTTATCAAAGATAGAGATGCTCATACATTCTAGAAAAGGTTCACATAGTTCAATAGTAGAATCAAAGCATGGGACTATATTCTAAATGGTAATCACTGAGGATAAATACATGACAATGGACTAGATAATCATGGCTACCATTGCAACATTATAATGTATGGAATACTGTAAGGTGATCATAGAGTTTGGGGGAGGTTAGGACCCAAACAGAGAGTCAAAGGGGGATCAAAGGTAAAGTGAAGTGGAAGGATCCAAACACATTACTTCTTTTGTGATCCTTTTATAGCTTTTGGTGCCTATAGTATCATGAAGTCCATTTGCTAGAATCCAGAGCTAATCTATCACCTTCTACTACTCCGCTAGTGCTATCAGCATTGATGGAATATTTTAGTTGCCATTCCATGAATGCTATTTTGGGCTGCCACTTGGGGCTATCCTATACTTTTGACACACAGCATGCACTGAGGACTCAAACCTATATGAGTCACTCTTCAATGTCACCTTTGTCTTTTGGAGCAAGCGTATCTTGTGTAGCTTCAAGTGGCATGGGGACTGGGTTAGGACCAAGATTCAATGGAGCAAGTGGTGGCACATTGGAGAGAATGAGAAAAACTAGATTGGGATGGGGCTAGTTATGGGTAGGGCATGGTTCAAGATGTACTAGTGGTAAGGGCAAGTGCAGGGAATAGTGAAGGTGGTTGTGATAGAGCCAAAGATCCATGCAATTTAGTACGAGTGCTCTAAAATCTAGTGAGCATAGAGCTTCACTACTAGGATCTCCAAGTAATAGGTTCCCATCTAGACTTTTAAGTAGAGATGATCATGTTCCACCCTTGCCACTATAGCTATTGGGTTAGATGTTCAATCCTCTCATATTTCCGATGGCTGATTAGATGTGCATCATGTACTTGGATGCTAGGGCCTTCACCTCCATCAGGCTCCCTTTCAGTTGCTCCATTATGGCACTCAGCTTCATATCAAGATCCGTCTCTTTTGTCTCTATGCACTGAGCCTTAGCCTCTTTTGCCTCTATCCATTGATTCTTGGCCTCCTCTTTGGATTTCTTCTACAATGTGGGCTTCTTTTAGAGTGTGTTAGGATAAGAAATGTATAACCTTGGGTGCCAAGTCTTGTTTTGGTTATGGCTATGATTGAGGCCAGATCAAAGGAGATAACATCTCATTGCATCATCTAATCCAAGCTTTGTCAAACCGATGACCAGATGTAATTGTACAAGTACTCAGCCTTTGCATTTACATCAGCCAAAGTTGGCAATGATCATTCAAAACACTTTGCCTCACTCTAGGGCCTTGTCACACTCTTGCTCAAGGCCTTGTAATGCTCCATGAGAAAAAGCCCTTTGGGATCCTTAGTGGAAGTGCCTTTTGAGAAGTCAAAAAAGTCCTAGGTAGGGCTTCTTTGGGGAGCTTCATTGCCCACTAAGGGAGATGGGTTCTTCCTTCATGATATTCTTACATTTGCCAAAGTAGCTTTAGACTGAGGTTGGCATCAAAGCATCTCTAGACTGTGTGAAAGATATTTGCAAGGCATGCTTCCTTTCTCATTGCGACTAAGATGATGCCAGGAGGTATATTCCACGGTGGATTCTGTGAGGTTTTGAGGTAGATTCTATAAAATTTTATTTATTGTCGGGGCTCATACACAAGGTGGATTCCCTATGCGAAAAGTCGATGGGGACGCCTGTCCTTCTCAGGCGTCCTGTTAATTTAATGTGCAAGTGGGTGATTCCATAGCAGGTGATTCCCCAAAATACATATTTAAATTAGTAGATGTTTATGAGTTTAGAGTGTACACTTGTAATAAATTAAGGTTAGGATTGAGTTCTAACCAATTTATTTATTTTGTAGTTGAAGACTGCTAGGTATTCACTTTTTCTGATTTAATTTTATTATTTTCTAACAATTGTGAATGCTTTAGTTGATGTGTAGAGTAGGCAGCGGTGGCATTGGGAAGCACTAGTAGGCGATAGCAAGTATTGAAGTTATTTAGAAGAAATTATCATTTTTGATGGGCGCACATCTTAGGCATGGCGCCAATATTTATTTTGATGCGCTTATTTATTGAAGCACTTGATATTTATTTATTATTTTGTATGCGCATGGATGCACGATTTAAATATTTGTATTGGACATTGTATTTGGGCACCGCTCGACTCTTTGGGCGCCCAAAATAGCTTTAATTCTTTAGTGGGACAAAAGCAAACACAAAAGCTACAGCGTGCTAATTTTAAATTGGGCTATTTTTTGAGCTTGGAGATGAATAATATATCAAATACATGCTTTGTGGAGCACTCACATAAGGCATGGGGGGAGCACTCACATTAGTCTTTTGCTTCATGTCGTGCAAGCCTTCTCTCTTGTAGAGTTCTTTTGTTCTTGGGGACCTTCCAATGCTCACTACACGCGCATACATCATCCGATCTGTGCACCATAAGCTCTAAGGATAAGAATGAGTTAAATACCTACTCTATCTCAAGCTCCAACATCTATGGCAACTAGACTATGAGATGGTATCAAAGCACTACCTGTGGGATGTCTAGAAAGATGTGGGGTATCATGAACTAGGCACAACAATGCAAGAGCTAGTACGTATGAAAAATAAGACAAAAAGCTAGGATAAACACTAGAGAAATCATGTCCTATCAGATCCTTTAGACCCCATTAATATTCTCATTTGAGAATTGTAAGAGAAACTCTCAATTGCTAACCCTCCACTTCATTCAAGCATAATGTCGCTTAGGAGTGGTTAAAACTAGCCCCTAGCCCTCCATTTCTTCCAAGGAGACTATTGCTCAAGAGTGATTGTAACTAAGCCTGGACATCACATCAAGTAATCAAGAATTTGTCTGCCATAAGATAGAATATGATATTTGTATAGCTTTGTTCTCATAAAGATTTATTCGTCTAGCATCAGATAGCTCATGAAAGTTCAAATATCACAAGCAAAAGAAGTATTATGTTGAAACATTTGCACAACAATCCTCATCTCATCAACATTTCCGGGTGAATATCCAAAGTGTCTCAACTCTTTGTCATTAAGCAATCAACACTACATACGAGTTCCACTCTTGGGAATCATGTTCAATACATGGAATCATAAAGGGCAAGAGAGGAATTTAGGATTAAGAAGAGTACTCAACTCAAGGCAAAGAGATGGATGGAGAAGCTAGAACAAGGTGGAACATAAAACCAGCCCATAGATGCAATGTATGGTCAAGATACATGTACAAAAGACTTAGGGTAACAAAACATAGAGTAAGACACTTGCTTGCAAGTAGGCATCTCAGTCAAAACTTGTAAAAATGTGTAGCCATCGTGGTCCCATGGCTCTTTATCACTGATAAGGTGTCAAAGATGAGAGAGAGAAGGGTGACAATATCCTTTTACTGTAATCAGAAGCTTAAGTTGTTCAATGCATCACACCTTCCTCCTTGTAACTAAAATATGCCACCTTGTAGTCATACCTAGCCTCCATGTTGCAATTCTTTGTGCTCGAAGCTTCAAAGTAATACTCAATTGTCTTGACCTTTTTCCTTAGTGCTACTTCTTCTTCTTTTCTTTTTGACCTTTTTGTGCTCACTTGACCTTCAAAAGTCAGTGAATTTGCCTCTTTATTATAGTCAATGAGGACAAACAATATCATATCCAATAATTGGTGTCATAATCCATCAATAATTTCATCTCAGATCATCATGTTTTGCTTCATGAAGTAGCCCTTGATGTTGTGATCCAACACCTCTTCAAGTAGTATTGACAAGCCCTTGGCAAGAAAAAAATTGCATGACTCCCAGATTGTTGTGTAGAATAGGCCACCCCCCTACATGATCAAGAAAACGTTTTTGTATGTAGCCCGCTTTGCTGCCCTCAAAACACAAGGCTATTCCAAAACTCTTTAATCAACACATGCCCTCCTTTATTTATTGCTTTCCTTTTCTTACCATGATAGCCTCCTTCCTCCCCTTTCACTAACAAAAAGAAAAACATGCAAGAAAAGATCCCTCCATTCACTTCCTAACTGGTGATAATTTCCCCTCTTCAAGACAAAAGCATGCCTCAAAGGCTAGCTTAATTGCTGTGTGTCAATCTGAAGGAGTACAAAGAGAATCAAGAACTTTGTGATTACCCTTTTCTATCACCCATGCACATGTCCTCCTCCTTTGTGTCCACTAAATCCTCCTTGACATTCCTCTTCACCTTGCCCCTTCATTGAATCTAAAGTTAGTAGAGCTAAGCAATAACACCAAGAACGATGAGCTTGCCAATAATGAGCACATACGCAAAGTTTAGTCCCCACACAATGCCAAATAGATATGAAGGTAAGCAAGAAGTGTTCGGTGCATAGTTCCAATATCCCTTCATGTTTTATTAGTTTCATCCTCTCTTTTACTTGATGCACTATTCCCATCCATGAATAGTTATCCCAACACATGCTACATCTAGAGATTTCACATGGAGAATAATAATCACCATGACAACGAAGCTAATGCTGCCTTGCCAAGCTCTACACACACAACTTGCGGAATAGAGGTTGGGGTGAAGGTTACAAGTTTCTACTGAAGTGTTGTTACCAACCCAATGATGAAAGGAGAGGTTGCAAGGGTGGAAGAGGTAGGGGTGGTGGCTTTGGGGTTAGCAACCCAATGATGAAAGGAGAGGCTGCAAGGAGAGGCTACAAGGGTGGAAGAGGTGGGGGTGGTGGCTTTGGGGTTAGCAACCCAATGATGAAAGGAGAGGCTGCAAGGGTGGAAGAGGTGGGGGTGGTGGCTTTGGGGTTAGCAATCAGGCAGAAGTCCTGAATGAGAGCTAGGCTAGAGCTTGGTATTGTATCTAGGTCATCTTCTAGATGCGGCTAGGGTAGCAGTTGGGATCAAAGATCCTTGAGGGTACCCTAGAAATTTTGGACTACATCTTTCCAAACATCACATGATTCCACTTGGAAGCTTACCTACTACAAGTCTTGAAGTGTCTCCAAATCAATGGGCATTACATTGTCTGAATTGGTAACTATAGCCAATTGCCTACATAGGAGTGCAAAATCCATTGTCACCCACTATATCTAGTCCGAGATGGAGTCAACCAAGTTTAAAGGGGCCTCATGACAAGTATGGAGATGTTGCAACTACTCCTTTAAAAGCTCCACTTATTGCTACTAAAACTCTGCCCATAGGGTTTCATTGTCTTGTGGCATCTACTTCACTTTCGTCTAAAGCATCTGAACCTATTCTTGCAATAGCTCATGTCAATGGATTTCTCTTGCCACGTAGCTCAAGTAATGCTAGGTAATATCAAGGGTTTCATTGTCTTGTGGCATCTACTTCACTTTCGTCTAAAGCATCTGAACCTACTCTTGCAATAGCTCATGTCAATGGATTTCTCTTGCCACGTAGCTCAAGTAATGCTAGGTAATATCAAGGTAAAACTCTTTTGCGATGAGGATTTCCATGGAAGAGGCCATTTCTGGGAGTAGGGTGGCCATTGGGATTATATGGATCATAATTAAAGTATCAGTTATAGTTGACTAGCTAGTAGCCTATGATTCTTCATCTATGGGATACTTTTGGCCATGGGACAACTACTTGAGAAAATCATAGTGAAACTTAAAGTATAGCTTGCTTTAGTTGGAGTTGAAGGACACTCCTTTTGAGGTGGTGTGTAGGATAGCTTGGTTAGTTCCCTAGATGTAAGGCATATCTTTTGGGGCTTTCTATTGGGGAAGTTCTATACAAGTGTAGTTTGCCTCCTCTTGTATAGCATTGAGCTACCCTGTTGTGATATTTTGTGCAATAAATAACCTTTGGGAATGAAGGGGAGGGGTGTTTAACATTAGTGGTGTGAAGGGGACATGCAAGATCCAGTGTGGTAGGGGAAAAATTTTTGAAATGTGAAGTGTTGGCCATACATGACTTGTAATGACTTGACATTTGTGGAACAATGCACCACAAGCTTACACCCCACTCAGAGGCAATCTAGAAAAATGCTTGCCAACACATAGGGTGTCTAATAGGAAAAATATAGAGGCCACCTTGTGTCAAGATTGTGGGAGAGAAGGAAGGAGTCTCGCTTGAAGCTTTCTTGCTTGCACAATGGGGGAAGACACACAAAGGTGGAGGCTGAAAAACAGTTTTCTTCTTCTTAGTTGTGTAAGCCAAAAGAACTCAAATACAAAGAAATAGAAGAACCCTATATATGGGTCTCAAACCAAACTCAACTAACTAAGGTGGCATACTAACTGAGCCACGAACTAGAGTAGATAAGGATAGCTATCATGTAGCTATTATTCATGGGCGGTGTACCAACCGCGTCTGCAAGTGACACGTCGGTGACATAAATTCACAACGGTCACCCTGGCGTATCACGAGTGGATCTCGATATCTCAACACTCCCCCTCGAGCTCAATCCCAATTCCTGCACACCAAGCAGGTCTCTGAACTTGCGCAGCTTCTCTGCGCCCAATGCCTTCGTGAATATGTCAGCTACCTGATCCTCTGTGCTGACATAAACTAGATCAATAAGACCTAGTAAAACCCTCTCTCGTACATAGTGATAATGCACCTCAATGTGCTTTGTTCTAGCATGATAGACTGGGTTATTTGCCAAGTGTATACTACTCATGTTGTCACAATAGATGACAACTGGCCCATCTGTAGACTGATGCATATCATAAAGTAGCTTATGCAATCAAGCTACCTCACATGCAGCCATTGCTGCACCCCTGTACTCAGCCTCTGTGCTCGACAAGGCAACTGTAGGCTGTTTCTTGCTGCTCCAAGTGACTGCAGCACTCCCAAAAGAGAACACATATCCACTGGTAGATCGTCTATCAGAAATACTACCAGCCCAATCAGCATCAGTGTATCCATGCAGCTGTATCTGAACCCCAGTCTCATAAAATAGTCCATACTGCAATGTGGACTTCACATACCTGAGTATGCGTCTAGCCGCATCAAAATGCGGTTTCCTTGGAGCCTGCATAAACTGACTTACCAATCCAACAGCATAGCTCAAATCTGGCCTAGTAATAGTCATATAAATCAAACTTCCTACTATGCGTCTGTACATAGTAGGGTCTTCTAGAAGCTCACCTGCATCTGTGCTCAGCTTCACATTCTGCTCCAAAGGAACTGAAATAGGCTTACAGCCTGTCATCCCATATTTGGACAGCATGTCCAATCCATACTGCCTCTGCAAGAGCTGTATCCCACTTGGTGATCTAATCACCTCAATGCCCAAGAAATAACGCAGCTCTCCCAAATCCTTCATCTCAAACTTCTGCTTCAATAGCATTTTCACATGAAGGATATCTTCATCACTGTCACCTGTCATAATCAAATCATCAACATAAATGACAAGTAGCATAATACCTTTCTCTGTTTTTCTCACATAAAGTGAGAAATCTGCCTTGGAAATCTGAAAGCCAATAGTGACAAGATACTGCCCTATCTTGTCAGACCATGCTCTAGGTGCTTGCTTCAAGCCATACAAGGCTTTCTTCAACCTGCAAACAAACTCAGGATGAACAGCATGCACATATCCTGGTGGCTGCTCCATATAGACCTCTTCTTGCAAATCACCATGCAAGAAGGCATTCTTTACATCCATCTGATGTAAAGACCATCGCTTTGATGCAGCCATAGCAATGACTGCTCTTACGGTTGCCATCCTTGCAACTGGACTGAATGTTTCTTCATAGTCAATGCCATATGTTTGTGCATACCCCTTGACTACTAATCTTGCCTTGTATCTGTTCACAGAACCATCTGCATTGTGCTTCACCTTATAAACCCACTTACAGCCAATTGCATTTTTACCTTTAGGCAAAGGTACCAATTCCCATGTAGTATTTGCTTCCAAGGCATCCATTTCTTCATCCATGGCTTTCTCCCATTTTTCTTTTCCCATGGCTTGCTCAAAAGAAGTGGGTTCTGGTTCCTGTATCACTTTGACCATATATGCATAGTGAATGGCTGTAAATCCATCATATTTCAGCCTATCCACAGGATACCTAACTCTGGTAGACCTGCGCAAAGTGGGTTCACTCCCAGGTGCCCTCAAAACATCCCTGGTCTTCCTTACTCCAGGTGTAACAATAGAAGGAATACCCAACTCATCATCAATGCTCTGTTCTGAGCCACTGGATTCACCATCCACATAAGAGTGACCTGCATTCACATCAAACATGGGCTGATCTACCTTCTCTTTTCCTTTTCGTGATACCTGCATACCACTATTTGCGCTGCCTTCAGAAGATTCTCCTGATCTCAATCTGCCTGTCCATGGCGAAGAATGTGAACCACTGCTAGAGGACGCTCCAGGTCCACTAATATTTTGTGACTGCTGCTGTGAATTCTGTGCAGCATTACCATTTTGTGCATCTACATCATCAATCACATTTACTGGTTTATACCAGCTACTCATCTCATCAAAAACAACATCTCTGCTCACTGTAAACTTACGAGTAGAAGGGTTATAGCATCTATACCCTTTTTGCTGCAGAGAGTAACCAATAAAGATGCACTTCTCAGCTTTTGGATCCAACTTAGATCTCAACTCATCTGGCACATGTACATAGGCAATGCAACCAAAAATTTTAAAATGAGAAATATCTGGTTTCCTACCAGTATACCTCTCCTTTGGAGTCATTCCATGTATTGCTGCAGTGGGAGTCCTGTTCATTATGTAGACTGCTGTAGCAACTGCTTCAGCCCAATAAAAATCTGGCAGGTCTTTTTCATTGAGCATGGCATGAGACACCTCTCCAATATGTCTGTTTTTCCTTTCTGCAATTCCATTTTGCTGTGGGGTATGACTGCATGAATATTGCTGCTTTATGCCATGCTCCTGCAGGAACCTTGCAAACTCATTTGAGAGGTACTCTCCCCCTCCATCTGACCTTAGGCATTTTATCTGCAGACCTGTTTCTTTTTCAACCATAGCTTTAAGAGTTTTAAAATGCCCAAAAACTTCACTTTTCTTTTTCATAAAATACACCCAAACTTTTCTGCTATAGTCATCAATAAAACTGACAAAATAATGACAGCCTCCAAGAGATGCAGCTTTAGTTGTCCACACATCAGAGTGGATTAATTCCAATGGCTTCTCACTCTCTTGAACATGTCTAGGAAATGGTTTCCTTGCATGTTTTCCAAACTGACAGGCTTCACATACCTTATGCATTTCTGCAACCTTGAATTTTGGCAATCCTGCAATAATATTTTGGGCCTGCATTGATTTAAGTCGCTGTACATTAACATGACCAATGCGTTTATGCCAGATATCAATATCTGCAACTACACCGGTCCCATGTGCAAACATTGCTGCACTCAATTCAGACATGTCTGCATCCAATGTAAACATTCTACCCTTCTTCTTTCCTTTTGCTATCAAGCGACCTTTATTTTTCATATCCTCAACAAAGCATCCATGAGGATTAAATCTGACCTGCAAGCCCTGTTCAACCATTTGACCAACTGAAACCAGATTCTTGGTGATATTCGGGACATGAAATACATCGGACAGGTATTTCTTTTTCCCACCCTGCATAGACAAGGGAATTTTTCCAATCTGCACAATAGGATGTGTAGTATCATCACCAGTCTCCACAAATCCTGGTTTTTCCATTTTCCTTGCATCCTCCATCCATTCTGCATGACCTGTCATGTGGTTTGATGCACCTGAGTCAACATACCATACATCATTGCTTTCTTCTGCACTTGTCACAGAATTGTTCATGTGCTGCACCATGAACAAATGCTCATTTCTGTCATCACCCTGTCTGCTAGAAGATGCATAATTCCCTTGTTGCAGTTTTCCATTCATGATGTCATTTTGCTTTTTATAGCAGTCTTTAGCCATATGACCCATTTTACCACAGTAGTAGCATTCAACATTACTGTTTGCATTTTGGCCTCTTTGCCATCCACCACGACCTCTTTGGCTCCCCCTGCCTCTAGAGTTACCACGTCCTCCTCCATAGGACTGGTTTTCTTGAGTTTGCTGCATATTCTGATTTCTGCCACGGCCTCCAAATCGGCCTCCTCTACCTCTGCCTCTACCTCTTCCAGCATTTGAGTAGAAGACAGCTTCTTTTGAAGTTCCTCCTGAAGAAGATGCACCACCATTTCTCTGTTCCTCAGAAATTAGAAGAGCAATCAACTCCTCAAAATCAGGAAATCTTTCACGAACTGAAATGGATGTCCGAAACTGTGCATAATCCTTTCCTAGACCATTCAAGGTCACGGAAACTAAATCATCATCTTCCACTGGCGACCCAATGGAAGCAAGTGCATCTGCAATCTTCTTCACCTTCATGTGATAGTCGTTGATGCTCATACTTTCTCTTTGCACATTATGCAACTCTTGCTTGAGCTGCATTTTCCTGGCTTGCGTATTTGTGCTATACATTTTTGACAAAGTATCCCATGCCTCCTTTGGCGTACTTGCATCCTGAATATGCACAATCATAGAGTCTGAAATACTGATAGACAACCAATACATAACTTTCCTGGCTCTCTCATGCCATGCTTTGAATGCCTGCATTTGCTGTTGATTGGGAACATCAAGAAGAACTGGTTCTTCTTCATTTCCTGCAACAAATTCCCAATATCCTTTTCCCATAAGGAAATTCGTCATTCTAAACTTCCATGCCTGGAAGTTGTTCTTGTCAAGCTTTTCAGTGACAATCTGTGAAAGAGAATCAGATGCCATTACAGAAGACTGCAAAAAATTCTGTCACTGCAAAAACCACAGCTTCACCCTCACAAGGGAAAATCTGCAAAACTGGCGAAAGTGGTATTTGACCACACAGTCACTTCCTAGTGACGATTTTGCATAAACAGGAACCAAGGATGATTCTGAAACTCCCAATGTCTCTGCGCACAAGCATACGAAGCAATTTCTACAGTAACTTTTCACCGACCTGTAGAACAGTGGCTGCACAGCATAAAACTGAGCCTTTTCCTGAGTGCGTGCAGAAAACTTCCGTCTGCAAAACAGGCCCCGAAATGGCCTCAAATCAAAAAAACAAGGTCGCCAAGGGCTAAAGCCCTCGCCCGCAGTATATACTGCCCTCTTGCTTCACCGCGAAGGGCGTCTCAACCTGAGACAATGCACTCTTGCAATTTCCGGCTGTGCTACCTGCAGAGATCTGCTCCCAAAACAGGAAATGAAAGCAACACTGCTCCTCTTACCAGACCACCGCGAGCTTGGCTTGCTTTCTTGAGCTCCTTACCACGAACAAGGCTCTGATACCATGTCAAGATTGTGGGAGAGAAGGAAGGAGTCTCGCTTGAAGCTTTCTTGCTTGCACAATGGGGGAAGACACACAAAGGTGGAGGCTGAAAAACAGTTTTCTTCTTCTTAGTTGTGTAAGCCAAAAGAACTCAAATACAAAGAAATAGAAGAACCCTATATATGGGTCTCAAACCAAACTCAACTAACTAAGGTGGCATACTAACTGAGCCACGAACTAGAGTAGATAAGGATAGCTATCATGTAGCTATTATTCATGGGCGGTGTACCAACCGCGTCTGCAACTGACACGTCGGTGACATAAATGCACAACGGTCACCCTGGCGTATCACGAGTGGAGCTCGATATCTCAACACCTTGCACAAGATGTTGAAGGCCTTAGCTTGAAAATACAAAGCTTCTAGAAAAAACCTTAATATCTCTTCCTTTGACTTCTATTAGCTTGCAATGTTTATGAGCAGATATTCATTTTTGCTCATATGTACAAAGATGGCATCCATCTCACTAGTGAGAGGCAATGTGGGAGCCTTTGATATATCATCAACAAGGAGGTAAAAATGCTCCTATACACAATGAAGGGTGAGCTAGGCATGGCTACCCACTTCGATGTGAGGACCTTTATGTACTTGCATTAGGATGGACTCCACCTTAGGGTGCACTATGGTTCTCCCATGGTAGTACAAGGAAGGCATTAAGATGTAGGAAATGTACCCATGTGTTGACAAAATCCCTATGCTCTTGGAGCACAAAGGAGACCTTGTTGATTTGAAGGATAGATGAAAGCATGGTTGTCATTGGTAATATATAAGCTATGACAAAGAAATGACAAGTGTGATAGTGCATGCATTGAGAGCAAAAAGGGGCGAGAATATAAATCACCATGAAGAGAAAGATGATGAAAAATTTACTTTTGAGGTGGTTGGATGCATGGTGCATGGGGGGTTTGAATGTAGCCAATGCATGTTTGCCACCTCAACACATATGATCATAAGGAATAATGAGTGCCACACATTACTTGATGGATCATACTGCTATTTGTAATAGAAATTGGGTAACAATATGATGAGGCATAATTAATAAGGGCCAAGTTGTCAAGAACTATTGGGAAAACTAAAAAACCCTATAGTAAAACTTTAGTTTGGTAGGATTTTTGTTAGGTTAGTTATTTGCTGTCTGATTTTTTTGTGTTTTGTAGCTCAATTTTTTGTGTTTGTCTAGCTTAGGAATCATTTTTGTCTTTTTTTTTTTGGATTTTTTGAGTATGAAAACTTCATAGCCTTGTTCCCAGGGGGTCCACTAGGGTTTACCGTGTGGTACCACGTGAGTGTAAGGGAGAGGGGTTATTTAAGGGAAGGAAGGTACATTTTATAAGGTAAGGTCCCATAAATAGGGGGTAGATAAGGGGTATTTTCATATATTTCTTGCACGCAAGTGACGTCTCCTTATTACTACTAGTGAATCTGCTTTGGCCTTATTCAAGTTTGGAGTTCAAGCTAGAGTTTTTTGGAAGTTATCAAACATCTTGATACTTCTACACATCACAAGGATTGAGGATTCATGAGCATTTCACATTGCACTTGTTCGATGCACTGCACTCAAGGGTCATCTCTTGATTTTATCAATTATTTCTATGCCATGGGTTGGGTTGATGCATGCTTGGCACCATCATTGAGCACTAGCATGGCATGATACTCATTGCAGTTATATGTAGTAAATATTATTTTCATGCGCACTTGAGAGAGCACCTTTCATTAAGCACACACAATTTTTGCATGCACAAGTATTGGGATATTCATCACTCAAATAGGAATCTCTGAATGAGTGGGAAAGGTGGCTGGGTGAGTTCGAGGGCCATGAAGGACCGTCAGTTGTGACTATCAAAAGACGTGGGATCTAGAGCATGGTAGATGCTATGGCAGATGGAAGATTAAGACCAAACTCATGATGACATAGACAAGTAGAGACAAATTGTTAGACAAGTGAATTAGGTTCCAAGATGGCAGCTTGGACTCATAATCACAATCTTGTGTAGGATTAACAAAGGCAAGACACTTATTGAAAGTACAAAGCATCATGACATTGTATTCATTCCATATACAAAGTGGTAGTCAAGTACATTGCTTTATCGTTGCTGGATGGGTAGTAGTTTTTCCTCTTTTTGCATATGGGATTCTTGTAGCCTGCATGTCCTAAGCCCAGAAATTACCTCATAAAAAGAGGCCACAGTAGGTGTGATTGCAAATATCTCAACATCCCTCCTCAATCACAACCAGAAATCACAAAGTGTGTAGAGGCTTTAGTGAGAGCAACACTTGCAAAGTGTGAGCACACCATAAACATGGCAAAACACCAGAGGCTGTTGCAGAAAATTCTAAGTGTGGGTACCATAAACATGATGGTCATCTAGAGGATGTAACATGGACCTCACAAAGTGTACAGAGGTTGCAGTACAAGGCTACATGAGGAGGTTACAAGCTTATGATAAAGACATTTGGGCTAGGCATTACAAGCCTAAAAAGTCTAGTAAAAATTGGATCAAGGACCATCAGGCCCTTCCAGTTTTCAGCATTTCTTTTCACATAAATCTTCAATTTATTATAGGTCTTCATGTCGATGCAATCCATCTTGCTCTTTTTTATCTTGTACTTGTTCTTCACTTTGCTCTTTTGGTCCTTTTCTTCATGGTCTTCTTTGCTTGCACTAGTCTTCATGTCCATGTCCCCCTCAAGCAAAGATATCATTGTCTTTGAGGCAGTAGAAATGACTACTTTCTCCAAGATAGTAGGCATGTCTTCAAGTTCTCCAAATGAATACATTGATGGCACTTGAATGCTCATAACTCCATTTTTCCGTGCAAGTAGAGTAAATACATCTTCTATGTGGTACAAGTGAGTAAAAATGATTGCACTTCTCTTTATGAATGGTATCTTCATGAAAAACTTCATGTTTGTCATTGAAAATCAGCTTCAAATCTGAGATAAATCATTAGTGAATTGATTCTTGAATGTGCTAACAAGCACAAGTGATGGGGCAGTGTCAATCCCACTATGTAGTATCAAAAGATACTTGAAGATGATGATTCTTGTTGCTTGGTGTTTGATGTTACCCCTTCAGCTTAAAACCCCTCCTTAATGGTAAATCAATTAAATATTTGCTAGAAGACTGAGTGTTGTAGTAGATCTTGAATGGTAGGAACTCTACTTGACTGAAAAGAGTTAGAGATTGAAGAGCTTGAGACTTGTAGTAGCAATGATGTTGTCCTGTTGAGCTTTGATTTCTCCAAATCTTCCAAAGTTTGATGATTGGTTGATGAAATATTTGCTAAACACTGAGTGATTACTCAATTCAGAGTGGTAGGAGCAGTGTGCCATAAAGGAGTGAGAAAATGAAGAAAATTGAAGTTTTAGTGAAGTTTGGCTATGGCTTCTCGGATTAGGGTTTTGACCCAGGCCTCGTTTTTCACTGATTGTAGGAGCTACAGTGGATCATTTTGAAATTTTTTTAAATGGAAATGAAACTCTCTTTATGCTCTATAAAAGACCTATGATAATAGTCCAGATCGTGCTGATTCGCGAAGCGCAGAGCTGAAGAACATGAACGGGCGTAGTTTTGACATCGACCATGAATTTTCATAATGTCGAGTTGGTTGAGCAGTAATGTTAGGATTTAAGGCTACAAGAGGGTGAGGCTTGAGGTTAAAAAGATATCCTTGGAAGGAGTCTTATAAAGATATTTCCTCTAGAGAGAGATCCAAGTACTCCATGAAGGGTATACCCTATAGATCACAAACTGAGGTTATGGCAGCAACTGACAGAAGTGACAATGCTGAGCTCCAGATAGCCAAATATCATGGATTGATGTGATATAGGGAAGATTTGGGAGTCAAAGAATAAATATTCAGAAGGGAGCTTGGAGAGGTATGCCTTGTAGAGGAAGTTACAGAAGCTTGAAGGAATATAGGTGCAGACCTGGCTATGGTTGCCAAGGTGGAGCAAGTGGAGATGAGTTGAGGGATAAGCTCATTGAGCTGACTTGAGGTTAAGAGGGACTGAAAGAGCAGAGAAGGAAGTCTTTGCATGCCCAATTGGGCTCTGATACCATGTCAAAAGATGTGGATCTAGAGCATGGCAGATGCTATGGTGGATGGAAGATGAAGACCGGACTCATGTCAATGACATAGACAAGTAGAGGCAAATTGTTAGACAAGTGAATTAGGTTCCAAGATGGTAGCTTGGACTCATAAACACAATCTTGTGTAGGACTGCCAAAGGCAAGACACTTAACTGAAAGTACAAAGCATCATGACATTGTATTCATTCCATATACAAAGTGGTAGTCAAGTACATTGCTTTATAGTTGTTGGATGGGTATGAGTTTTCCCTCTCTATGCATATGGGATTCCTACAACCTGCATGTCCTAAGCCTATAATTGCCTCATACAAAGAGGCTATAGTAGGTGTGATTGCAAATATCTCAATAGTGAGATGGGTTTTTTTCTTGGTCAACATCTTAAGGACCATTATTTTTCTTGAGTTATTGTGAGACTTGGGTGGGAGGAGGAGAGTACAACATTTTTAATTGCTAAGTGATGAGAGGAGAGATGATGGATTTAATCTAATCAAGAAACTTTGTTTGCATCTTACATGATGCATGTGCACATGTAGATAGGCTAGGCACTCTATTCTCCAATGCATCCATCATTTTTTGTGGAGCATTGCTTGTTTGATTGCATAGCATGGAGTTAACAATGCACTCTCTTCTCAAATCATGTTTGATTGAGCATAGTGTACATTTTTTTAAAGCATGATCTTTAGGACACAATGCATTAAAAAATGAAAGTACATCTGAAGCAACAAAATAGTCTTTGGAGACTCAAAAGGTGTGTTCACCATCATGGAGTTTATGGAAGAAGGCAAGTGGAGAATATGAAGGGTTTAGAATACACAAGAGATGGCTTTGATCCAGTGATACTAGAGAGTTTAGCTTCCATTGAAAATTTCATAAATGGGCCAATGGTTTATGAATTATTTGATTGAGGTTAGACCTTAACTAGGGATAGTTTAGGTGGTTTGTCTTCAAAGTATTACAAAATTAGTGTGGCACTAAAACATGTATTCATCTCAGCTAGATGTTTCCAACAAGGAGTTTGGAAATTATATAGTTATTGTACTTCAGATTAAACATGTGTTTCATTCTTAGTGATCTGACCTAAGCCTCTTGATTCATGCCAAGAAGTCATCAATTCGGAAGTAATAGTAGGATATAGTGTATGCTTGAAGCAAATGTGGGGTGTGTGTAATGCAACCTGAAGGGAAAAGAAAAAATTAGGTACTTACTCAACAACAAAAAGGGGAAATGGCATTGGCCAATAATGAGACTACTTGAGTATTATGGGGAAAAAGATATTGGTGGTGAAATTTAGGACTTTTTTTGTGAAGGTGTCTTCAAAAATTGACTTAATGTAGGTTGCATTAGTTGAAAAGAATGGTGTCACTTCTAGTCTTCTGAAGGATGGTGACTTGTAAAAAAAAAAGGAGAGCTTGTGGTTGGTGAGAGTCTAGTTGACAACCTTGGAACTAATAAAGATGTAGCATGCTCAATAATGCACAAGGATGCCAAGTTGATGGCTAGCAACAAGAGAGAAGGGCCCACAAATAGTGATTAGTCAGTGTGTAGCAATATCAAGGGTTGGAGTCATGCTTGTAAATTTGATTCAGATTAGGGAGTCTGTATTAAAATCAAAAGGGCCCTATTGGTCATATGACTGACGAGTTAGATTCTTTGGAGGAAAACGGAAGGAATCGAAGTCAGAGTACTTTGAGAGTATGCATCCCATAGCCATGAGCAATGTAACAAAGGAAAGAGCAAAGCAGCTGCTTTTGGGCTTCATTCAAAAGTATCAGACAAAATGAAGTGGAAGGTAGCATTGTCATTACGAAAAGATTAACAAAAGATTTATTGCTTTTAAGACTTTCCAATTTGCCTTCAAGCTTTGTTAAAAAAGTTAAATGTTAGAAAAATTTCTAAAGCTTTTCAAAAAGCATATACAATGAGTGATAGAAAATTCTACATAAGGAGGGAGTGCGAAGGCTAAAGGGCCATGCCCTTCCCTTCATGATCAAATTTGTCTTGTGACAGAAGAGAAAGGAGGGTCCCATAAAAGTGTATGGATGTTCATGTGTGTTGATTGAGCTTACGCAAACTCGGATGTTGGAAGCTCGAAGATTTGTAACAAGCCCAAAGAGTTACAAAGTGATAGTGTTTTTTTTTACTCAAGTATTATTGTTTTGGTGTTTGTCGATTGCTCTACTTTGTGTTTGATTTTAGGAGTACTAGAAGCTACAATAGGCATATTTGATCATTTGTGTTTGTGTTGGTTGTGTTGTAGTCATGAAACAATGGAAATTTTTGTTTTGAGTTGTTCTTCAACAAAGTAAATCCCCTAATCGACACTCCTTATCCTCATGTTTACGGGTTGTGAGAAAGGCTTGTCTTCAATCACCACTTGCTAGACAATGTCACGATAAACAATGGTATTGAAATCAAATTCAATCTAGATTTTGGCAATCAGTGGGGATTCAGAATTATGCGTGGGGATCTTGGAAGTGTATAAAAAAGTTAGAATGAGCGAAAAGGGGACACACCATCCTATCCACATAGTAGTGCCACGATCAAAATCCATTGATAAGTTGAGAAAGGAGATTTCTGTGTGAATGAGTAAGATAATAATAATTAGCTATGGTTGTATGGAAAATCCAAAACGGGTTGCTCCATCATCTCTAGAATTTTCTTGGAAGTTTACCCATTCGAGTTCAAAAGACTAGTATTGCTTGTCCTAGCTCAAAGAGTTGCTACTTGGAGAGGTAATTTGCTTGGTATTTTGGCATGTGCTATGGCGGGACCTAAAGTGGGCCCGACATTGGCTCTCTAGCACTAGCCGTGGACCTCTAAGACACACAAGATACCCCACACAACCTCGAGGCTAGGAGCATCTAAATCTCACACTACACTAAACTCTAATATTGATTTTGCGTTTGAAATAGGACACAGTCCAGTCCAACATTTACCTTCCCTTATTCCCTAGAGGCAGATCCCATAACATACAGGTATAATACCTCTTATCATATACATAGGAGGCAACCTCTCGGCTCAAACATCGTGGCCTCACTACACCTCTCCTACATCTCGGGGTATTGCCCCAAGATGTGTTGCTTCAACATAAAGGACAAGCGTACAAGATCCACTCTTTGATTTTTGAATGATCCAGGAGTTGATATTTCCTCACTGAACTTATCCCTAGGAATTGCTCATCTAACCTACAGCAAGGACTTCCTCACACTCTCAGCATTGGTCAATGTTTAGCATATAGGTGCTATGCATCCAGGAGATTATACCATGTGGCATGCAAAATGCAAAAGTGGATGCTTATTGTGCACAATATTTTATTATTAAAAATCAGCAAAGTGGAGTGAAAAAATCAGCCCTTCAATGATTTTCAATCTACTTGTTGTTGCTGCATTGCTAGAGACTAGCATCGAGTTACCTCGTGCTACTAGTCTCTTAAAACTTAAATTTCCATCGTCCTATATGACGTGCACAACCAAAAGATCAAACTTTACCTCATGTTCAACACATAAACACTTCCACAACCCTTTTTAACCCCAATCGCTTATGTGTTGCATCGTTGCATAGGTGTAGGGTTTTATTTTTTTGTTATTTTCAATGTATAAAGTAATAAAAGCACACTAAAACATACACACAAGGGTGAGCTAAGGCTATACCTCATGTCTCAACCTTGCAAAACATGCACATACATTAATCATTTTTTTCCTTATTTATTTGTTGCAAAAAACCTAAATTTCCTTATTTTTTGCCATTTTCCACTATTTATTTATTAAGAAAATAGAGAATTTACTGTTTTTTTGATTATGATAACTAATAATCACTCATTTTCCACATTTCATCCCTCATGCATCATTTTTATCAAACCAACATGACAAAACACCCCATTTTCTTTGTAAAATGAGTGTTTTTTGGGTTTTAGAAAATTATTTACAGCATTATGGCATTACGTATTATGATTTTTATGACATAGAATCATCAAACATACAACAAACAACATTCCTACCAATTTTCATCAAATGTGAACATCATTTGGCCAACCAAACCTAAAAAAAGAAGCATTTTTTCCTTTATAAAATAGAGTTACCGGGCTTTTTATGGTTGCGGGTTTCTAAAATCGGATTCGGAATAGTGAAGTAGTCCATCATTAATGCTCATCCCATCTCCAATCATCCATCTCCAGCTCCAAGTTGACTCGAAAGCGATCCAGTACCATGCCGGACAAGCATTCACCACACGTGCTTCATCTCCCTTCACATGTAGGAACTGCCCCTTGTAGGAGAGAAAGGGAGGAGAGAGAAATACTAGATTTACAATAGACCATCCGGGCAGCCATTGGAGGAGCGGAGAGTGGCGATATGGAGTGGAGATCTTCTATATCTTGCTAGTATGATTGGTTTATGGGGTTATATTGAGGTGGGAGATGCCTTGTAGCCCCCCCTCTCCACAAAAAAATTGTAGTTTGCTGCCACCCCATCTTTTTTTTCTTCATCACCATGAAAAAAAATGCCCCCTCCCCCCTAGTTGTGTGAAAAATTGGGGGGGGGGTTGCCCCAAAGGTCACCACCCCTCTTACCCCTTAAGTCCTTTTAGACTTGGCTTCTTTTGGTCTTGGCCTCGGGCACTCCCATTTTCGCATCCGCGGCCTCCAATTCGACTCCCAAAAATTATAGCATGTCCGTCTTAAAGTCCCCCACTGTCGGGCATTTCTTGAAGTCCTATCTGATATCCAAAGAAATTATGAAAATTTCACAACTGTCACTTGGTGAGTCTTTAAAGCGGTTTTGGAGCCCACCGTCTACTGCTTGCCGCTTAAAATCGACTCAAATCCTTTTGCTGCCGTCAATGTAGTTTAATTTTCCCTTGAAATTTAGATTTTTTGGAAAACTTTGAGCAATTTTTTGGGGCAAAAATCCACTGCTCATTGGCCACCACGGGATAGGATGACTCAGCCCGCCGAATCCCACAAACAAATATTCACAAAAACAACCACAAGGAGCATCAAGTTGATACAAAAATTACACAACAAAACACATCACAACCCTCACCCTACCCGCTGTCAAAACCAAGGCATGAAATCCACAAGGAGTAGGCCTAGCATACTTTGACAAAAAGCCTACGCTAGTCACTAACCAGCTGTTCCATCACATCCAAGCTAAAAAGAACTATTAGAGAGGTCATCCTAAGTGGTGGTCTGGACTACCTTCCTAACTGAGGACAACTCAACCAGGAGCTCCCACTAGGCGAGGACTCCTATAGCCTAATGAAGAAGGACTATCTTTCAGGACATTTTTCTTTTAGCATTTTATTGTTCCACGCTCAGGCGTTTAAAAAGGAGGGAGCTGAGCGTAGTGACCCAAGGAGAACAAGGCATAGGCTTGAGGTCCTATCTTGGTACCCAAGAACCTACCAAACCCTCGCGAGGCGACACTTAATCCTTTTCTAATGCTCACTTTTATTTTCGCTCCAACCTTCCTTTTCTTTTCTTATTTTTTAGTTAGATGCCACCCCCATGAAGACGAGGCATTGGCCCCGGGTTTGGCCCTGGGTTTGACTCATCCCTAGGAACCTACCAAGCCTTCTTAAGGTGACAAACAACTACTCAAGGATTTTTTTTTCTTTCCTTTTCTATTTTTATAGGAGTTAGAACCCCTTTTTACACACCTATGTATATTTTCTTCTTTCAAATATTCATGGTTTTTATTCTCATTATTTTTAGCAGGCTTCTCTAACTGCCTCACCACTAATAACAGAAACTCCTAGAACAGCCACCGCCTAGCAGGTCAACAGAATAGGGTCACTAGGATTGCCTTCTAAAACATGTCTTTCAGTGCTTGACAATGCCTTTGCAGGAGGCAACAACTGCTTAGACCTTCCACAGACATACCTAACCTAAACTTGGGACTTCATGCCTTGATTCCCGGTCCTCCCCAACAAACAAAAAGAAAGTAACCCTTACATACACATATATAATTATTTGCTTAAGGGAAAACTCAGAAAGGGGATGAAACGACTTGGAATGGCCACAAGAAGCTTCTCCACAGCAAAGGCTCCCTCCAATGACTCCGTCAAACTGTATGATGCAATCACTAAAAATAGAAAACCATTAAATATACCTGCACCAAACAGACATATGGCCCTCTTGGCCTAAAGAAATAGCACAAACTAGCTCATATACATCCCCCCTCTGAAAATCTTATTAATGGACAATCAGATGCTCCAGCCCAAGGAGGAAATAGGGCTCCTGCCCTAAACTAAATGCATCAAATTGTGACCCATACTTCTTGCATAGATAGCAAGAGGGGTACGCATAACATGTTGTCTAACCAACCTATGGATCCAAGATAACAAAGGCAAATAGGCCTCGGCCACCCTTTGCATTACTCATACTAACCATCACCTGCCATATAAGGCATGTTCTGATAAAATCCCCCATAATCGACTGAGTCCTATTGCATCATCCATAGAGATATCAAAACTAGGACCATAGTTAAAAAAAGGTCTTCTTCATAAGTGAAGTTTGCTAATGAGTCTGCAAACTGATTCCAAAAACGTGGAACCAGCTGAAAAGACACTCTCTCAAGCTCATCGAGCAGGATCATAGCAGTGTGATAATACATAGAGAGAATGGGATTTTGAACTATATATGTCCCATTTAGTTGGTTCAATACCAATTGGGAATCCCCCTTGACTAAAAACTGACAAATACCACCTTTCTTAGCTATATTTAACCCCATAATTAAGGCTTTGTATTCTGCCATGTTATTGGTAAATCCAATCCCGAGATAAACGACTAATTTCATTACAACTTTACGTCAGGGGTCTTTAGTAACTACCCTTATACTCCCTTTCTTATTGGGACCCCTGGACGCCCCATCAAAGTACATTGTGTACATCCACAATGGGTTCACACAGTCAGCCATCATTAACTCTACTCATAGTTATGATATTCAAATTTTAGCATGTTCAGAGGGTGTACTGAAGGCTCCATCCCACCCTCTTCATTGAATGTAACAGGGATGCTCGTCAAGATTCGTAAGCAGTGATGATAGAAGACTTTGATTTCCCAAACGAATGAGCTGTCCTCTTGCTCAATCACCTTATATCCTTTACTCCACTAGATAATCTTTCCCTGATGATATCTCTACTCCAAGTATGGGTGTTCTAAATAAGGAATCAGCTGCCCCATCAACCCCTTTCGTCTCTTGCATGTCCTTGATCAACCTAGTATGACCTGTAAGGCATTTAGTTCATTAGTGCATTTAGAAATAATAAGTTTAATCTTACTAGGATTAACCTTATTTTTAAATTCCACTCCCTCAAGCTCAGTCAGTAATGCCATGGATTTATTCTTCCCTATTCTTACAATCTTGTAGGGACCGTCCCATTTGGGCTTAAGTTTTCCTCGAAACAGTTTTCTTTGTGCATCATAATAAATAACTCACTATCCCTTCTTAAAGGTATATTCCTCGAATAGGGCATCCTCATTACCCAAAGAATGATTGATTGCAAATCTTATGGTTGAAAACTCAATCTCTAAGGGCAAGACACACTCCTCCCCATAAACTAATTTGAATGGGGTGTGACCAGTGGCTCGTTTAAATGTCTTGTTATATGCCCACACTGCCACATACATTTTTGTATCCTAGTCACACTTCTTTTCAAATACTATTTTTGATAAAATACCCACAAGCTGCTTGTTAGTGCTTTCAACTTGCCCATTTACCTGCGGGTTATAAGGAGTCATCTTGTTATGCTTAATTTTCCATGCTTCAGTCAATCTTTTAATCACTTTGTTTAGGAAATGGGTTCCGCGGTCCGATACTAATTCTTTTGGTAGACAAATCGGCATATAATATGCTCTAATAAGAAACTAGCAGTCTCTTTTGCATCGTCCTTCTTTGTCACTCGTGATTTTGACCACTTTGTAAAGAGGTCAGTCACCACGATAATATATCGCTTTTGCATAGTGGACAACGAAGTAATAGGATGCACAAAATCGATGCCCCACTTTTCAAATGTAAGTACAGCCATAATTGGGATAAGTGATCGCTTCCTGTTCTCCCTACTGTCATGTTGTTGACAAGATTTGCATCTAATCAAATGAATCTTAGAAGATGGATAGCCACCAATATCCAGCTCTTAAATCCTTTTGTGCTGTCAATCGCCCAGCAAAGTGCCCCCCATAAACGGAGTCATGGCACTCCTCCAGGATAAATGGAACCTCATCAAGCATCACACATCGGCCATAGATATCATCAATCCCTTGTCGATATAGTGTTCCTATGATTAACACAAATTTTAAAGCCTATTGTTTAATTTTTCTCTTCTCGAATTTTGATAGAGTAGCTCTAGTCTCTCCTATAGATAGATACTGCGTTATAGCAACATACTAAGAGGGAATAGATGCGGTATCAATCTTAAACAATGTTTCCATGTTGCTTCCTTCAGCCAAGACCTCTTTTGGCTCTCTGAAATCCACAAAACATTCTACAATGCCTTGTAGCTTCAGTGGCTTGCTCTTAATCTCGTAATTAGACTCCTGCAAAGTGATTAACCACTTTGCTAAACGATCAGGTGGCTGTAACTTGTTTAGCAACAATCAAAGCCCTTCTGCCTTCGTATTAAAAACCACCTTATCATAAAGAATGTAGTTTCTGAACTCTTTGGTCACAAATACCATCACAAGGCACAACTTCTCCATATAGGTCTAGTTAATTCCTGATATGCCCAACTTCCAACTAGCAAAGGCTATCGGATGGTACCATTTTTCTTCCCAAATTTGGGCCAAACAACAGCTAATACTATGCATTGTTTTTGTTGAAAATATATAAAACATATCGCCCCTTTTAGGTGCTTTGGCAAGCTCTTACTTCAAATAATCAAAAGACACTTTGCAAGCATCAGTCCATGCAAACATGCAGTTAAAGGACAATAGGTTCGTTAGTGGCAACGTTCTTTCTGCCAGGGCATTTATAAACCTTCGATAATACCCTACTGATGACAGAAAGCTATGTACCTCCTTTGGAGTACACGACAGACTCATGGCGACTATGACCTGGATCTTTTTAGGGTCAGTTGTGATCCCTATTGAACTAACCACATGGCCTAACAATAGCCCATAAGGTACTCCAAAGACGCACTTCCGTGGGTTAAGAGCTATGCAAAATTGTCTACAATGGTCAAAATACTTCTGCATAATCAATTGCCTTTCTCTTATGGTGGCTGCCCCTAAGTCATCAATAAATACTTTCAACTTCTCTGAGGAGATGTCACCAAAGATCTTATCAGCTATTCTTTGCCACGAACAAGGTGCATTACATAAATCAAAGGCCATCACATGGTATGCAAAGGTACTGAAGATAGTAATAAATGTCATTTTCAACTTGTCTTGCTCAGCAAATCACCATTTGGTTATACCCCGCAAAGCAATCCATGAATGAATATATTTCCCTATCCGCTAGTTGATCCAAAATTTGGTCAATAAATGGCAATGGGTAGTAGTCTTTAACAATATTCTTATTCAGCTCTCTAAATTCTACGCAAAGCCGAATTTGATTATTTTTCTTGTTCTTGATCACAACTGGTGAACACCATTTAGTATGCTGAACAGGGAAGATCAAACCCGCTTTCTACAACTTCTATAGCTCCTCGAATAGCCCGTCCCTTAGTTCAAAAGGCATGCGCCTTACTTTTTGACGTACGGGTTGACTTTCTTTCTTTAAAGGAATGGTATGCACAACCAAGCTGGGAGGAATGCCTCTAAGTTCATCATAACTCCAAGCAAAGATGTCGCGAAACTCTTGAATTAAGGACACATAGTCCTTTTGGCGTACCAAGGTCCAACTCAATTAGATCATGCGTTGTCGAAGGGTTTTCGAAAGCCAAGTCACGACCACTGAGGACATTGAATAATTTCAGGATAGAAGGATAGATCGTCAATAGCGGCAGCCTCCACAAAGAATCATATTTATATTTCTTCAGAATAGTTACAGCAGCAATAAAGGACAAGTACAGAAGATCCTCAGAGGTATATACAAGAGGTTTAGAAAACAGTTTTAGTACAGATCATAATAATGTCCAATACTATAAGGAATTTGAAGTCACAAATCTGTTCTTGGCATAGGAGAAAAACCAGCAAAATCACTCCTTAATACGAAACATCAAAACTCGGTAAGTCTCCCCTCGGGTAACAATAATTTAGTACATATGAAGATGGAAATCTTCAGTCATGAACGGACTGGGACCTTATTCTGTCATCCGATATCATTCAATATGATGGTCACATTGTCATCAGACTTCCCTTGCAGAAGAAAGTGCATCATCCCTTTATAAACTGGTATGATCTTCTCTTTGCTTTTTGCAGTGTCATACAGAGCCTGGTTATGTGCCTGCAATAAATTCCCAGTGTTGTTTTATGAGGCATCAACCAGAAAAAGGCCTCTGCATCCAGTAAAGGCTTCTCTATTCTCTTTGCTTTCAAAGCTGCTATGAAATAGTTACCAAATTCAGAATGCTGCACAGTTATTGTGAACACCAGTTCTTTGTCAGGCACAGAGGTTTTGATTTTCCAAGTCCCTGACATATCCATGAATGGGCTAACATGAAGGGGTTTTGCAACAGCATCACCTCCTGCATCAAATATAAAGGTAACTCTCTCTGCCCATGGTGTGTTGGTGACCTCTGCAATGCAGCAGGACAGATTTTTCTCATTTCCATCGAAGCAATAGTAGACACTCAGTGGATTCTGCTCATAACCAACACTAGTAGGCACAGTAAGCAAGTATACTGGGCCCACGGTCTGCGCGATACTGCGAGCTTGCTGAGCACTCAAGTGATGACGAGAGGCTGCGGAAACGAACCAGGAAGGTGCAGAATCTAGGTTGACGAGGGCATATCGGACGTGATGTGCGAACTTGTGATGGACGGGAGTCCGCCTCTCGTGTAAGACGGTGCCTTCATACAGAGAGAAGGCCCCTCTTCTGTAATCGATGCTTTTCCGTTGAAGCCTCCTCCTCACAGCTGATGCCGTCCTCCATTTTTTTTCCAGCGCAGAGTATCCGCACTCAGTCTGCCTTTGTAGGGGTAATCTTCCTCTAGCTGTAAGCCTCCAGCTTTCATAATGTAACTGTAAGCACTGGTCATCAGACCACCACGGCACCTTAAATCATAACCATCCTTCCCATAATCTGGATCACACTCATGATCCCAATCCACGAGCTACTGCTCACTCAGACTCAAGAGCTTTTTCTCTGCGTGTCGACTCTTCTCCTCCCCCTGAATTCTCCTCTATGATTCAGTGCAGAGTATCGTTCTCATACGAATCCAATATCGTCTCGGCCCCAAAATACCGTTTCCCTCCAGATGACGACCTTCGATTCCATTTTGGATACATTCAGCTCTTGAATGCCGTCGATGTTCCGAGGTTTGCCCCTCATCTTCCCTGTTTTCCTTCAATCCTCTCTCTTGCCTATGACTTCAGCACTCTGTCTCTGCCTTCCAGCGCTTTCTTCCCCAATCCTCTCTTTTTCTCCTCGTCACTGTTTCCTTCCAATCCTCTCCTGTGCCCCCCAAATTGCAGAGCTTTTTCCCTGCGTGTCGACTCTTCCCCTCCCCAGAATTCTGCCCCCGTATTATCCTCCTTCTCTCCCTTTTTCAGACTCCTTGCCTTTTCCCTCTTTCTTTTCAACTCAAAAAGCTCCCTTTTCAAAAATAACCATTTGCTTTTCTTCCTTTTTTAGACCCTGTTCCTCCTCTGAAATATAGGTTGAAGGATAAAAGAAAGCAAGCACTGTCATATGAGCACGGTCCAAACCAATCTTTTTGGATTGTCATTACATCACAAGATGGTGACCAAAGTACCAGTCATTAATCAAATCATCCTCGGACTACCAGCTAGCCCATTGGAAATGGTGGAGTCTGGCTCAAATACAGTCCAACCAAACAGCACAAGCTTGCATAGTTCCCTCTTCATCCAATTAGGGGCGCACCATGACAAGTAGGGAGGAACAGATACAGGGATGATGTCCCAACTTCATTAAGTTTACCTACATGTATGGCATTCAAAACCAAACTGACTTCGTTCCCTTGTTCTGAAAGTCTGTCAAATACTTGATAAGCCTCATCCATTTGTAATTATTGAAAACATCCTCACAAAGCCCATAATCGACATATCTTGAAATAAGTGTAGCCCATGAGATTGCATCTCGGGTTACCAGTCTACCAAAATTCCTTATTCTTCTCCGTCTTCGGCATAGAATGAAAGAGCAAACATAACAACTAAGTATGTACAAAGTATCAAATCACACACATGACTTTTGGGTGGTTTACACACCTCGAATGCGCAGCAATACGACATCCACCCCCTCTAATCCTGCGCATCCTCCGGATGGGCAAACTACCCATGATCATTATCATCAAGATCCACAAACAAATCAATCTCTTCGTTATGCATTTCCGGTAGATCAACAAGATTTTCAGCCATATCATCTGTCTCTTCCATTGGAGTTTCTTGTCGTTGCTCTTCTCTTGAAAATTCTTCCAATGCATAATCCTCATCATCTCTTTTCTTGAAAATCTTAATTCTTTTTCCAGCAATAGGCACTCTAAGCACTGTTCCATCCAATTCTGTTAGCTCATATGTTGCATTATCAAAGACATGTCTGACTATATACGGCCCAAACCATCTTTTCACCATCTTCCGAAGTGCAGTATGCTGATTTTCAAGGCTGGCTGAAATATTTCAGCAGTAAACTCTGTTGGCTGAAAATTTTCAGCCCTCTGTCTCTCTGAAAGCTGATCATAACCAGCTGGAAACTCTGTTTGCTGAATTTCTTCAGCACTCAATACTCTTTGCTGAGTTACCTCAGCCTCTGACTCAATCTGTGATACAAAATCTGCAATTTCATGAAACATGTCCAGGGATTGCACTAATACATTACTATGACAATTCAACATATCAGTTTTCAGCATATCTCCCATCTCTGACATCGTATCTGCACAAATCACACTGTCATACATACCATCTATGTGCTCATCATCCTCCAAAATTCCTGCATTTTTCAAATTTTTCTCCTTCCTGCATATATACTGCCTGGCAGCTCTAGGCAACTTAGAAGTCTTTTGATAACTCATTGAACTGTTTGCTGAAATCCCAACATAACCGGAGGAGAAAACACTGCTGCCAGGAGGCGAGAACTCCAATCTCCTCTCCTCTGTACCGCCGTCGTCTCGCGAAACGGCGGTACCTAATGAAAACCCGAATCCCTCACAGTGGGTAAGGGTGCATCTCTGAGAGTATCCCTGTTTCTAACATGGTTCACACATACAGTCATAAACTGAACTGCTCTCATACCATCTTTACTGCGAATCCGTGCATAAGCAGATCCATCATCCATGACCTTTGTTTCCATGCGCATCTCTGTAATGAATGGCTGACCAAGAATTAATGATAAGAGCATGAATCCTGCACAAAGAAATGAAAATCCTCCTCTACATCACCAATAGAAACCCTGACACTAGGGCAAGCAGCATATAAATCACCTGCAGTATTATTGGCGGCTCTCATACGCCACCCATGCTCTACATCCATAGGCCATCTATTACTCTCATAAACTCCACGAACTATGAGATTAATCTCTGGACCATGATCAACCAATGCAACATAAGGTACCTATTTTTCTCCAACCTTTACCATCGTCTCTGTAGTTGCCCTAGCCCAATGGCTCCGCGAAAAGTGACTACGCGGTATCATGACAGGCTCATCAATTTCAGCATAATGCATAGGCTGAACCCTCTTCTCTACCTGCGGCAAAACAGAAGCATTATCAACCATAACCTCATCATCATCATCATCCAACTCTCCAATCAAAACTCCCTGTGTATTAGTGGTAGCCAATGCATGTCTTTTCCTCTTCAAGACCTCCTGAAACTGATCCTGAAACTCTCTTTTTGAGATGCCCAAAATCTCAGAGATAGTGAAAGTCACCTCACTGCCAAGTATCTTATCATTAAAGATTTTCTTCATGTCTATAGATGTCTCAATATCGGACATCAATCTGAATCCTGGCTGCTTTCTCTCTCTAGGCTCTTGCCTCTTTTCCCTCTTTTGAGCATCCTCCATCTGTCGATCTGGCCCTGGTCTTGAAGACGGTCCTGCAGTAGGTGGAGAAACAAACTCACCCCCTCTAGTCTTCTTAGCTGCACTTGGATTTTCTTCATCCCTCTTACGTTTCTCCTCAACAAGTACATCTGCACCATGAGATTTAGCCAAATAAGCATAAATAGAGTACCTGTCAACAGGCGAGTCCCAACCTGTCTCTGATCTGATGCTAGAGCCTGCACTAGTCAAAACAGTTTGCTGAATTTTTCCCTTGCTTGCAGTCTCCATAGCATAAGTCCATAGTGTGGACTGAGTCTCTGATCCCTTCTCAATCTGTACTCCATATGTAGAAGCATCACCTCTAGCCGTCACATAAGAAGTACGCGTAGCCATGTCCTCCACTAACTTCTTCATTCCACCTTTACCAAAGTTGGTAGCAAGTGGAGCTCCTGTCTCAGTCAACCAAATCTTACCATCTTGCCCCCAATATACCAAATTCTGCCTCCTTGCATCCTGGAAAGAGTCACAATCCCTGCAATGCTGATGCTCCGTACTATCACACCAAATACATCTCCGATCTCTCCTAGGTGCACTAGGAGCACTCCTAGGTGTAGTAGGAGCACTAGAAGAAGTAGTAGGCACAGTCGAAGCAAACTGCTCCTTCAACTTACCCACCAACTCCGCTTTGACTGACTCAAGTGTCAAATCTGTGATGCCTTTGATTATGTCATCAAGAGATGTAGGCACCGATGGAGCGGATGGTTTTGGAGCAGAAGGTATAGGCATCGGTCGTGGAACAGGAGGAATAGGTGGAGTAGAAACAGTAGGCACTGGCATAGGCCAAGAAACTGGCTGAGGAGGAGAAGAAATAACAGGGATAGAAGTAGGCATAGGAGCTGATGATGGTGTAGGTGTCATGGAACCATTCTGTAGGCGAGTCTTCCATATCCTCCTCTTGGTCAAAGTCGAGACTGCATCCTGAGCATCCTGCCAATCAGTTTTAAGACCCATAGGCTTCGTGTGATCTTCAAGAAGCTCACCCAATTCTTCTTGAAGAGCAGGATCTGCAGCTTGCAAGAAAAGCTCAACTTTTTCAACATCCAATGCTCTTTGTTCAATGGCATCAAGCTGACTATACCTCTCTTCGAATTCTCGAATCAACTCCGAAGCAGCGAAACCTTTGTTTGGCATGTAGACCCACTCTCGGAATGACCGCCGAGTAGCCATACCAAAGTCCTCAAGGAAGTATTCTTCTTTCAAAGCCTTCTTAAAATCTTGCCAATGTGTATTTTGAATAAAAAGATCAGTCACTTTTGTCCTCAAAGCAGGTGTGACAAGACGAAGGAAGTACTTACTCATAAGTCCAGCAGGAACTCCAAAAAACCCCATCTTGATCTCATATGTCTTCAAATATACTGAAACATTACACCCGTCAAATAGCTTCTTCTCACTCTCAACTGCTTCAATAGCCTTTGTCGCACTGTTTGCATTCTCCTGCTCCGAAAAGAGTTGCCTTTGCTGAGACAACTGCTGTTGATGCAATTGTTGTTGCTGCTGCATATACATTTGTGTTTGCTGATTTTGGAGCTGCATATACATGGACATATTCTGTAAAATCTGTTTTAGATCCTCCGTTGAAGTACTTGACGCAGCAGTCATAGATGGAGCTGAAGTAGAGGCAGCTGGAATTGTAGAAGAAGCTGAAATAGAGGCTGAAGTGTCTCCCATCCTGAAATTTCTGCGACGCTTTCACGTCGGGTTCACCAAAGATGTCGAAGGGTTTTCGAAAGCCAAGTCACGACCACTGAGGACATTGCATAATTTCAGGATAGAAGGATAGATCGTCAATAGCAGCAGCCTCCACAAAGAATCATATTTATATTTCTTCAGAATAGTTACAGCAGCAATAAAGGACAAGTACAGAAGATCCTCAGAGGTATATACAAGAGGTTTAGAAAACAGTTTTAGTACAGATCATAATAATGTCCAATACTATAAGGAATTTGAAGTCACAAATCTATTCTTGGCATAGGAGAAAAACCAGCAAAATCACTCCTTAATACGAAACATCAAAACTCGGTAAGTCTCCCCTCGAGTAACAATAATTTAGTACATATGAAGATGGAAATCTTCAGTCATGAACGGACTGGGACCTTATTCTGTCATCCGATATCATTCAATATGATGGTCACATTGTCATCAGACTTCCCTTGCAGAAGAAAGTGCATCATCCCTTTATAAACTGGTATGATCTTCTCTTTGCTTTTTGCAGTGTCATACAGAGCCTGGTTATGTGCCTGCAATAAATTCCCAGTGCTGTTTTATGAGGCATCAACCAGAAAAAGGCCTCTGCATCCAGTAAAGGCTTCTCTATTCTCTTTGCTTTCAAAGCTGCTGTGAAATAGTTACCAAATTCAGAATGTTGCACAGTTATTGTGAACACCAGTTCTTTGTCAGGCACAGAGGTTTTGATTTTCCAAGTCCCTGACATATCCATGAATGGGCTAACATGAAGGGGTTTTGCAACAGCATCACCTCCTGCATCAAATATAAAGGTAACTCTCTCTGCCCATGGTGTGTTGGTGACCTCTGCAATGCAGCAGGACAGATTTTTCTCATTTCCATCGAAGCAATAGTAGACACTCAGTGGATTCTGCTCATAACCAACACTAGTAGGCACAGTAAGCAAGTATACTGGGCCCACGGTCTGCGCGATACTACGAGCTTGCTGAGCACTCAAGTGATGACGAGAGGCTGCGGAAACGAACCAGGAAGGTGCAGAATCCAGGTTGACGAGGGCATATCGGACGTGACATGCGAACTTGTGATGGACGGGAGTCCGCCTCTCGTGCAAGACGGTGCCTTCATACAGAGAGAAGGCCCCTCTTCTGTAATCGATGCTTTTTCGTTGAAGCCTCCTCCTCACAGCTGATGCCGTCCTCCATTTTTTTTCCAGCGCAGAGTATCCGCACTCAGTCTGCCTTTGTAGGGGTAATCTTCCTCTAGCTGTAAGCCTCCAGCTTTCATAATGTAACTGTAAGCACTGGTCATCAGACCACCACGGCACCTTAAATCATAACCATCCTTCCCATAATCTGGATCACACTCATGATCCCAATCCACGAGCTGCTGCTCACTCAGACTCAAGAGCTTTTTCTCTGCGTGTCGACTCTTCTCCTCCCCCTGAATTCTCCTCTATGATTCAGTGCAGAGTATCGTTCTCATACGAATCCAATATCGTCTCGGCCCCAAAATACCGTTTCCCTCCAGATGACGACCTTCGATTCCATTTTGGATACATTCAGCTCTTGAATGCCGTCGATGTTCCGAGGTTTGTCCCTCATCTTCCCTGTTTTCCTTCAATCCTCTCTCTTGCCTACGACTTCAGCACTCTGTCTCTGCCTTCCAGCGCTTTCTTCCCCAATCCTCTCTTTTTCTCCTCGTCACTGTTTCCCTTCCAATCCTCTCCCGTGCCCCCCAAATTGCAGAGCTTTTTCCCTGCGTGTCGACTCTTCCCCTCCCCAGAATTCTGCCCCCGTATTATCCTCCTTCTCTCCCTTTTTCAGACTCCTTGCCTTTTCCCTCTTTCTTTTCAATTCAAAAAGCTCCCTTTTCAAAAATAACCATTTGCTTTTCTTCCTTTTTTAGACCCTGTTCCTCCTCTGAAATATAGGTTGAAGGATAAAAGAAAGCAAGCACTGTCATATGAGCACGGTCCAAACCAATCTTTTTGGATTGTCATTACATCACAAGATGGTGACCAAAGTACCAGTCATTAATCAAATCATCCTCGGACTACCAGCTAGCCCATTGGAAATGGTGGAGTCTGGCTCAAATACAGTCCAACCAAACAGCACAAGCTTGCATAGTTCCCTCTTCATCCAATTAGGGGCGCACCATGACAAGTAGGGAGGAACAGATACAGGGATGATGTCCCAACTTCATTAAGTTTACCTACATGTATGGCATTCAAAACCAAACTGACTTCGTTCCCTTGTTCTGAAAGTCTGTCAAATACTTGATAAGCCTCATCCATTTGTAATTATTGAAAACATCCTCACAAAGCCCATAATCGGCATATCTTGAAATAAGTGTAGCCCATGAGATTGCATCTCGGGTTACCAGTCTACCAAAATCCCTTATTCTTCTCTGTCTTCGGCATAGAATGAAAGAGCAAACATAACAACTAAGTATGTACAAAGTATCAAATCACACACATGACTTTTGGGTGGTTTACACACCTCGAATGCGCAGCAATACGACAGCGTCTCTTATCCTATCTTGCAGCTTTATCGACTCATTCAAAGTTATTGTATAAATGCTCTCTGTAGTGGATCCTTCTTTAGATCCATCGCTCAATGACGTCTCAATACAAGATGAATCATCTACTGTTTAAAGTTTAGTAGAGGATAAAGGAGCTCTCTCACTTTGAGGAGACTCAAGGTAAGCATCCAATATTACACTATTGGCACCTCTACCTAGAATCACTCAACCAATATGTATATCAACTTGATAGTCTGTTCGTAAAATCCATGGCCTACCTAGCAAAACTTGATAGCTAGGACGTCCTGCAAACCTATCACCCTAAAGTCTAGATAGCATTCCACACTTGCAATGGTAACATGGACTTTAGTGATGCAACCTTCTGGTTGCCTTAGACTATCATTAGCCATCCTAAGAAGTGTAGAGCTGTCTTTTTGGATTTCAGACCTAGCCTCTCCATCAAGTCTGAACTCATGATATTGACGGAGGATCCAATGACGTCCACGATAGCACGCTCCACTAATATTTCATCCACATATGCTCGAACCTTGGGATAATGCTTTTCAACATGCTCGAACCAATCTTCTCCCACTCGTGCTATGCCCAAAGGTTCTATAATATACCCAATATACAAGATTTTCTTAAATTCCTTGCATACTTGTGGAGATAGTTTAATCAATTGCAGGAGGTTCACGTCTAGTTTAACTTTGCAAAGAGAACTTGCTAGATCAAAGCCATGGTAGTTAGCCAAAGCTCTCTTCTCTCACCAAAGCATTCTGTCCTTTGGTCTTTGGATTGGCTTTAGAGCCTTTTTTTAAAATCTTTCTTTCTTTCTTGGAAATTCTTTATAGGCCTTAGAGGTCCACCTTCCATATCAGGATTTAGGACTTTCTTTTCCCTAACATCTTGCTTAGGGTTTATCTCAGCAGGTTTTACAGTTCCTTTATCACCCTCTCTAGTCTTTTGAACTCTTGTTACAGCTAGTAGATTAGAAGTTTCAGCATCATTGACACGTACAGCCTCAATAAGACTAACTCCACTACCATGAGGCAACTCCTCTACTGTAGCCTTTCCTCTTTGCAGTATTTGTCTTAGTCCATCATCTTGCTGGAGATTATTCTCTTGTGTGCGATGATTAACTGGACCTGGTTGTTTACTTCCTTGTTGGAGAGAATTGATCTTGCTCCAATAGGTAGCAACTAAGTGGCAATTTTTTTTGAAAATATCACATTTGACATTTGGATAATTCTTAGGGAAATGTTGGCCACCACACCACTTACATCTGAATCTTGAGGAGGCACCCTCTTTAGGGTGTCGAATCCCTATCAAATTCTGTTGCTTCTTAAGAATTGACATCCATAGCTATTTGTCTATACTATTCGGTAATCATGTCAATGTAGTGCTTCATCATATCCTTAACTTTACCAAAGACATTTGAGGCACTTGACTCATAGCTGCGATTACCTATCTATCGTCCCATTGGCCTAATCACTTGATTGGGAATTGGCCGCTGACTTACTGGGACAACATTATGGTTCTTTGTTTGTCCTCCACCATTCAGTGGGGCCATCTGACTAGCCATATGCATAGTCACACTGGGAGGAGCTGGTAACATAGGAAAATTTGGCATGATACTCCCTCTTCCATTTTCATTTGACATGGGTTTCCCTTGACTCCCATTGTTCAGTGCCAAATTATTGCCATTCCAATTTCCCCTTACTGCATAAGCTGCTTGCAAGCGCGACTCTACTCCTTTTGCTTGGGTAATAGTAATGTCAATGTCAGCCAAAGTGACACTACTCAACTGCACTTGGATGTTGAAATCTAATCCATGTAGGAAATATTGCAACTGTGCAGTTGATGGAATGGGAATATAAGTATCAAGTTTGTGAAGAACTTGCTTTAGTTTCTTGGCAAGGCCTAGACATTCTCATTTAGCTATTGGCATGTTACATTCAAGACACACAACCAATATTGTCCACCCCTCTCAGGGGCAAAATCTCTACGAAAGGCCGTGAAGCATCAATGCTACTTATGGTTTCGGCCTCTAGACTGCAATACCATACTGCTGTCCTTCCTTTTATTGTCATGTTGAAGAACATCATTAAGTGTTCTTCGTCTTGGAGTCGATAGTTGAACATGAGTTTTTTAAACTAATTAATATGGAGTTCTCCATCTTCTTTTTCTAACCCATTGAAGATGGGTTAAGGTGCTTCTAATGCCGCTAAATCCTGTGTCCCTGATGGAATTGCAATGGGTTGTACCATGGCTACAATTGGATCGACAATAGGAGTTTGTGTAGGTAAAACTACACCCCCACTTGAAGTGGGTTGATTGATTGGAAGAGAGAAAGTATTAGGACTTTGTCTTGCACTCAAAGGGCTGCTTGTGACACTTGTATTATTAAAACCACTACCGCTTTTGCGTATCGAGTTGCTCCTTTGAGCAGAATAATACCTTAGAATCTCAGTCTGCCCTCTAGCCCTCTCAACAGGTTTTTCTTTTTGTATTTTGGCTTGATGGTTCTTGTCAAAGGACATAAACTGACTATTTGGTCCCTAGAGACCCTAGATTTGGAGCCACTGCTTATTGGAGGCTCTCAATAAATGTACCACATGGCGGGACCTAAAATGGGCCCGACACTCACTCTCTAGCACTAGCCGGGCCTCTAAGACACACAAGACACCCCACACAGCTTCGCGATGGCCAGGAGTATCTAAAGCTCACACTACACTAAACTCTAATATCGATTTTGCTTTTGTAATAGGACACAGTCCAACATTACCTTCCCTTACTCCTCAGAGGGAGATCCCATAATATATAGGTATAATACCTCATATCATACACACAGGAGGCAACCTCTCTGCTAAAACACCGCGGCCTTACTACTGCAGCTCTGCTACATCTCAGGGATTGGCCCCAAGATGCACTGGTTCAACATAAAGAACAAGCATACAAGCTCCACTCTTTGATTTATCGACGAACGATCTATGAGTTGATTTTTCCTCATTGAACTTATCCCAAGGAACCGCTCGTCTAACCTATAGCAAGGACTTCCTTACACTCTTAGCATTGGTCAATGTTTAGCATATAGGTGCTATGCATCCAAGAGATTATACCATGTGGCATGCAAATACAAAAGTGGATGCTTATTGTACACAAACATTTTATTATTAAAAATCAGCAAAGTAGAGTGAAAAAATCAGCCCTTCAATTATTTTAATCTACTCGTTGTTGCTGTGTTGTTAGAGACTAGCACCAAGTTACCTCATGCTACTAGCCTCTTAAAACTTAAATTTCCATTGTCCTATATGATGTGCATATACAAAAGATCAAACTTTACTTCATAATCTACACTTTCCCCTATCGCTTATGTGTTGCATCATTGCATAGGTGTAGGGCTTTTTTTTGTCATTTTCAATGTATAAAGCAATAAAAACACACTAAAACATACACACAAGGGTAAGCTAAGGCTATAACTCATGCCTCAACCTTGCCAAACGTGCACGGACATTAATCATATTTTTCCTTATTTATTTATCGCAAAAAATCTAAATTTTTCTATTTTTTTGCTATTTTTCACTATTTATTTATCAAGAAAATAGAGCATTTACTAGTTTTTCTAATTATGAAAACTGAGAATCACTCATTTTCCACATTTCATCCCTCATGCATCATTTTTATCAAACCCAAAATGACAAAAAATCCCATTTTCTTTGTAAAATGCATGTTTTTCGGGTTTTAGAAAATTATTTTCAGCATTATGGCAGTATGTATTCTTATTTTTCTGACATAGAATCATCAAACATATAGCAAACAACATTCCTACCAACTTTCATCTAATATGAACATCATTTGGCCAACCAACCCTAAAAAAGAAGCATTTTTCCCTTTATAAAATAGAGTTAATGGGTTTTTTATGGTTGTGGGTTTCTAAAACCAGATTTTGGACAACAAAATAGTCCAAAATTAATTCTCATCCCATCTCCAATCATCCATCTCCAGCCCCAAGTCAACTTGGAAGTGATCCGGTACCACACCGGGCAAGCATTCACCACCTGGGTTTCATCTCCCTTCACATGCAGAAACTACCCCTTGCAAGAGAGAGAGGGAGGAGAGAGAAAGGCTCGATTCATAGCGGACCATCCGAATAGCCATTGGAGGAGCGGAGGGCAATGATACGAGGAGGAGATCTTTTGTATCTTACTAGTATGATTGGTTTATGGGGTTATATTGAGGTGGGAGATGCCTTGTAGCCCCCCTCTCCACAAAAACTCGTCGCCTACTGCCGCCCCATCTTTTTCTTTTCATTGCCATGAAAAAATATGTCTCCCCCCCCCTCTAGTCGCTTGAAAAATTGGGGGGGGGGGGGGGGGGGGCAAAGGTCACAACCGCTCTTACCCCTTAAGTCCTTTTAGACTTGGCTTCTTTTTGTCGTGGTCTCTGGCACTCCCATTTCCACGTCCGGCCTCCGATTCGACTCCTAGAAATTACTGCATGTTTGTCTCAAAGCCTCCCATTGTTGGGAATTTCCTGAAGTCCTATCAGACATCCTTAAAAAATTATGAAAATTCTGCAACCGTCACTTGGTGAGCCTTTAAAGCGGTTTTGGAGCCTGCTTGCTTCTTACCGCTTAAAATCGACCCAATTCCTTCTACCACGTTGATGGAGTTTAATTTTCCCTTGAAATTCAATTTTTTTTGCAAATTTTGAGCACTTTTATGGGGCAATGCTAGTAGTTTTTGGATAGGAGGTACGAACTCTAAATTTGGTCCTCATCTAACTCTATGAGATTTCCCAATTGGAAAGGAAGGGATTCGTGTAGAAGAGGGTGATCTTCAACAACTTAATCTAAAGATTGAAAACTATAAATTCTAGAGGCCTAATTGCCTCAATGACCGAAGGTAAGCTTTTAAGGAGTGAGGCCTATTGACAGCTTGAAGGAATTACAGTACACCCATAGCATTGCTAGGATTTTGTTATCTCAATCTTTCTTGTAATGCTCTACTAGCTTTCTAAGAATTTTGCATAGAGTCTTGTTTGTGAATTTGTTCAAGTTGTTGGATTTGTGGATAATATGATAAGATGTTCTATGATACTATGAAGGAAGAAGTCATATGCTTGATGAGATTATTTACAAATTGACTCCCTCAATCAGTTACCAATTCTAAGAGACAACCATAACAAGTGAATATATCTTTAAAGAGGCACTTTTCAACTACCAATGTTAAATTACTTGACAATGCCCATGCTTTGACCCACTTGGTACAATTGTACATTATTGTACTTGTTTTTAGTGTATGATACCGTAAGTTTGATAGGGCTGACAAAGTCCAATCCCTTTTCCTAAAAGTGTTCCAATGGAAAGATCAAGTAAAGGGGTAACCAGTCCTAGGATAGGGATTCACCAAGCCGGTGGCACATCATATTTTTGGACAAATCTATGGACATCTCCATGCATAGTAGGCCACCATAGTCTTGCTTATTGAATTTTCTTGATTGTAACATCATTTGCGAAGTGGCCTTCAATAGTACCTTGAGGAGCTTCTTCCATGGTTGCATCTTTCTCCATAGGAAGAATGACACATAGTGGTATGCCAAAAAGTGTTTTGTGGTAGAGCTAACCAAGGACATATTCAAAATGCCCGCTTAGAGGGCCAATCATTTGCACTTTTCCATCAAAATATGGTCCAACACTTGTCCTAATTTTAGGTAGATCAACAATTCCTCGTACCACATCTAGAGAGTATTGGGTGGGTCAGCTTTGGGATTGTCAACTGCTACATAAAATTATTGCATATCTAGAAAGTCATCATCTACTCTAAGAATAGCTTCTCCAAAATCAATTTGGGAAAGAAAATTTTCAATTACATGCCATGCTCTAGGTGCGTGCACCACCTCAAAGTCAAAGTCTTGGGGCAAAAGAATCCATTGAGCCAGTCTTCTTGTGATATTCTACTATTGGACCAAGCAGAGTAGAGTAGTGATCCATGTGAAAAGACAAAGGAATTGCCAAGTAGATAATGGTAGAATTTCTTCACAAAATATATCATTTTGAGGCATTCCCTTTGTGTGATAAACTAAATTTTTTCAATACCAAAGAGTCATCATTTGGCACAAAAAATGGATTGAAACCAACCATTGGTATCCTATTACACAACATAAGTACAGTACCTATTGCTATATCTAAAGCATCCACAAAGACATGAAAAGGATTTGTTTGATTTGGTGAGACTAGGATTGGGGCCTTAGATAAGAATAACAGGAGATGTTCAAATGCTAAGTTCGTTGCTTGTTGCATGTGGAGGTTGCTTTAGGTGTGTTGGGTAGCTAATTGAGAGAATTAACTACATGGGCTAGGAGGCACAAATGCCATCCATGCCAATGGATTGGCTCCTAAAAACATAGCACTATAGTGGGGAATTGGGTATGGGGGCCTACATGATGGCAACTGGCTTATTGGGATCCATAGCAATGCCATCACCATGAATAATGTGACCCAATAGAACTCCACCTTTTACCGCAAAGAGACATTTCATGGGGTTTAGACTTAGATTGACTTTCTAGCATCTACTTAAATAGAGCCAAAGATGATGCTAGTGAAATAGGAGTATCGAAGATACTGAAGTCACCCAAGAATACATGCATGAATTTTTTAGATAGGGTCCAAAACTTTCCTAGATATCCCACTAGAAGGAAGCTAGTGTATTCTTTAGCCCAAACAACATTATTTTTCATACAAATACACCCCATGCTGTGATAAAAGCTCTTTTGGCTTGTTCATATGAAGCAAGTAGGCCTACCACTGAATCCATCCAAGAAGGAATACATTTCATGGTGAGCCAACAACCTCATTGAGAATGCTATCAAGGTAGGGAATGGAGAACTCATTTGGAATGGTTGTAGCATTCAACTTCTTGTAATCTACATAGATCCTTTGCATCTATTTTTTTATTAGGGACAATAACATGGCCAAATCCGCTTTGTGTGATTCACTACAGGGATAAAGTGAACTTAGAGGAGGAGTTGATCCATCTCATCTTTGATGGGCTTTGCCATGTGGAGATTCATGTGATATCTTTGCATTTGGAATGGCACAACATCTAATTTGAGGGAAATCTGATGCTGGTAAAACTTGAGATCTAACCCCTTCATTTCAGAGTAATCCCAAGCAAAGATGTCTTTGATTTCTATCAAGAAGCCAACTAGATGGTCTTCAGTTTGGAAGTCAACACTAATGTTTATTGGCTTCATTTCTTCCAAGACCAAGGTAGAATGTAGTGAGGGTATCCTCCATGACCCTTGTAACCTTTTACATGTGTGATTCTAAATCATGTTGACTTTATCCCTCTCCTATCTCAGAACATAAAAATTTTCTACTTTGGCTATAGCTATAGCTTGGGGTGCTTCTCCTTCGAAATCCAAATTTTGGATTTCTGTATCATCAAGAATCAGATCCTATATTGAGACTGACTCCTAGGAAGGTGAAAGGGAGAGTACAAATCCAAGTACTATTGAAACTGATCAGCAAGACATTGTGAGGTGTCCGCCAGTCTCAATCCATAGCGCACCTTTTAGTAGTGCATTAGTAGGTTTTCCAAAATGATGCCACTTGGTGCTCCCTTGGAGTATCACGAGGTTTGTCACATAGGCCCTACTGAGTCTACATTGCAATGGAAGAGTTATGGCCAAACCCACTAGGATCGACCTGAATTTTTGGGTTTCTAAAATCAAACAGGTCTCCTAATAGCCAGCAAGCATCAATAATTTGAGTTTCCACTTCCTATAGGATTACTTGAAATGAAGCGGACTTGCCATTGCACTTGGTTCAAAGAGAATGGGAGACAGAGGGGAGTGCGGTACATCAACCGTCCTACCCATAAGGTAAAATACCATTCCAGCCCCCTAAAACAATGCAAGTCGGTTCTACCTAATGACTAGTTGGCCAATTTATCGTCTTTCTATTTCTATCACTGATTTAGAAAAGCTCCCAACTAACTGGAACCACCCTACTATTGGATGGACCCGTTGTCATAGCGCGTAGGGTTGAAGGTCACCATAGGGGTTTGACAAGAGAAGAATGTATGGGGGTTTAAGAGCTTTGACTTCGAAGATGGTAGAGATAAGAGAAGGGTTCAAGGTTTCAAGCCAAGTTCTTGAAGATAAGAGACATCAGGGTGTAGGTAGATTCAAGGAGAGGAGTAGACGGAAGAGAAGGGGTTCAAAGAGATTGAAGATGTAGAAGAATGCTCCCAAAAAGATTTAGAAAATATAGAATAATACTAACAGAGATGAAGCTTGTTAGTTTATTTCAGCATTATGAGAAAATATAACTCTATTAGACAAAAACGTGTACAAAAATGCTGAAAAAATATAACTCTAATAGACAAAAACGTGTGCAAAATAATACCTTCCTCTATGCTGCTCAAATCACCAATTTGATGTTTCCAATGGCTTCGAAAGGGGGGGTTAAATACCAGGACACTTGGCCAGAATCCTGCCAGATCACTCCTTCTTCATCTCCCACTTTTTCAAAGTGTTGTTCATTGCCTGAAAACAGCGATCGCACATCGTGCGATTTCGCTAATCTCTTTTTTTAACATAAAATCCTCTCAAATTGGCTGAAAGCTACATGCTTTCTTTTACATGTCCTCCTAATCTAGAAGTTATCTATAGTTTTATGGATTTTTACAAGAGATAATATCTAGAATATAAAAAATTGACTAAAAACTTGTCCAAAAAAATCTAATATTTTGAACCAGGGACACTAATACTAATACCTAAAGTGGCATTGGCTCTCTAAATCTAAAAGGAAGCCACAATCTAAATTTTTTTTACACAGTGTGCGTGTAGCGGCACGACACCGTTGGGGGTCACGCCCACCCGCTTTCCTTTTATGACAGTATCATCTTTAGTTTTTTAATTATCTACATCACATTTATTGAAACATATACAACTAGCTTCCTTAATTAGTCCGTTAAATCACAGGTCTCTTCACGTAATTCATTTCATAAACATGCATACAATTCAAATAACCCTTGAATTTAAAAAAAATCATTTATTATATTGCAAGTTTATTACAATTTTTTAATTTTTATCTTTCTGATCCTGTAGAAGATATATAGAATTCCACGAGGATATTCTGCCCACCAAGATTCCTCCCATGTAACTAGTATTAGGATTCCAAGATCCCATCCTAGGACATGAAGGGGCTCATCAGATTCTAGGAGTAATGCAGAATTTATAGCCAGAGTCCCCCCATGGCATTTGCATTTTCTACTGCTCGAGACTATCCCTATGGACAGATATTTTCGCTATGGAGCCGAGTCTAAGCCTCTCGAAGAAATAATCATTACCTTGTTGGAGTAGGGTCTCGTAGCTAGCTTGGGGGTAGCCTAGCACAATCTTTCCTTTTATCCTGTTTGTCAATGTTTTTAACCAAAGATCTAGATTGTAGCAAACACAAACAATTATTTCAAACAGTGATAATCACACCATCGCAGTTCACAACTTTACATAGGCAAGGTAGATCCTTATCCCAAGGTAACCTTACATTATGATGATTCTTCTTCCCATAAAGAAGTATTGAGTACAAATCTTTCAACATTATTAAGCAAGACACAAATTTCTCATTTATCCAACATAAGCAAATTCCCTTTAGTTTAACGAGATGATTTACAAGATTCTTTAAATATACTTTCACTTTTTAAACATTAATCAACTCCTAACCATTGTCATGTTTAGCGATACATATATCGAGTTATTTTACTAATCTTGAGTGCGCATAAACTCCTTTACTCATTTCATGCAATAACCTCCTACAACTATTTCCATCATGATTCTATGAATCATAATATCGATTAGTCTATCTACAAATCATAGGTAGCAGTTAACCATTTGTGTATGTATTAATACGCTCTCTAGATGAAACTGACATCTCATGTAAGTATAAATGCAAAAACTAACATTTTATGCACTTAACTTTGAAAAAAACCTTATTATTTTATGTAGTGATATGAAAATAATATCCTATTTCAGAGTTGTGAACAACCTGGTTTGGCATGACGTCATTGGAAATTTTGTCTTTACTTGCACTTGTGTTTGCCACTCTTGATGTTCTGTTTTGGTAGTAGCAATTCCAGCAACCTCAAGCACTCTCGTATCTCTGGCAATACCCATTCTTTGACCAATTGTAGTGGATTTCATGGTCTTTCTACCTCGTTGCTTTGGAGCCATCGTTTGCGAGTGGGTTCGAGAGAGATAGAGAAGGTGGAATGAATTCGGGATAGGAGAGCATGAGAGCAGCTTGCCGAGTTGAAGACTGAGACAAGGGGAGGTTGAATGAATCTGTTTTCTCTCTAACCCCCTCTCTAATTTCCTCTCTCACAATATCTCGGGATTTTCTTCCCTCTCTCTCTCTTTCTAATTCTCCCCCTCTCTAGCTTCCTCTCACAACCTCTCGGGGTGGGGGTGATGCCAGGAGGCATATTCCACGGTGGATTCAGTGAGGTTTTGCGATGGATTCCGTAAAATTTTATTACCGGGGCTCATACACAAGGTGGATTCTTTGTGCGAAAAGTCGATGGGGACGTCTATCCTTTTTGGGCGTTTTGTTAATATAATGTGTAAGTGGGTGATTCCATAGCGGGTGATTCCATAGTGCGCACTCTATACTCATAAATGTTTATTAATTTAAATATGTATTTTGTGGCATCACGGGGGGAGGGGGGAGAGAGGGTACCCTTCTATCTCCCTCTCTTTTCCTCCCTCTTGCTCCATACTCCTAAGAAGTGCCTCTCCCCTCTTGCTCGAACCTCTCTCAACTGCTCCTCATACCTCTTATTTATAGCTAAATTAGAGAAGAAGGATTGTGGCTAAGAAGAAGAGTTCTTTGTGGAGGGAAGCTTGGCAAAAATCAGTAATTTGAAGCTTTCAAGATGCAATCTGATGCTTAAATCACAAATCTAATTGTTGCATTGGTTCCAAAAGGGGGGCAAAACCTCAAGACACCTCCTCAAAAATCGTCTAGATCACTCCTTCTTCTCCCCGTTCGGAGTGTTGTTAATGACTTGTAAACTACGATCACAATGCACATGATTTTGCCAATCCTTCTTTTTGCATTAAATCTCGAAATTGATTGAAAAATCCACTTTATTTTTTTACATGACACCCTGTTTTAGAAAATTTCACAATTTTTAAGGATACTTACGAATAATATCCAAAATATAAAAAATATGCTAGTTTTGTTAAAAAATCTAGTATTTTTGGACCATCCATACCATAGATACTAACAGGAATGACTAATATGGCTCATAACTCTTGTTTACGTGGTAACTTTTGTGACGGGTGGCTATAGTCCTTGTCAATCCGAAAAAAATGTTGGGTTACAATCCTCGGTTTTTTTGCTCGAGATATTCTCTATTTAATGATTTTAGAGTCCTTCAAGTCCATTTTGCGAGAAGTCGAGAAGATTTTAAATCAAAGTCGGGATATCACATCCTGGGGATATTGGTTACATAGTGACTCATGGTCAATCCAAGTGGCATCCTCTTCAAGGTAGACTTTCCACTAGACGAGATATTCTCTAAGGGTTCTACTCCTCAATTTTCTCTCTCTTACATCAATTTACTGTGTTAGGTTGTAGCTCAAGGACTCCTTGGTTAGATATTATAACTTGTTGATCATCAAGGATATGGTTAGGGTTAGCTACGTATGCTTTCAATAAGCTAGCATGAAATACATTGTGGATTTTTATATTCTTAGGGAGTTGTATCTTGTAAGCGCTTGGTCCTAAGAACTTGAGAACCTTATAGGGTCCACAATATCTTAGACTTAGCTTCTTAAATTCTCCTAAAGACAAAGAACTCTTCTTTGGATGGACACAAACGAAGACCATGTCTCCTTCTTTGAAGATTTGTTCTTGCCTTTTTGGATCAGCATATGGCTTTTGTCGATCCTTGGCACCTTGAATATCTTGTTTGATAATCTTGATTTGATAATCCATTTCTTCTATACTTTTTCTCAAAGCTTCTATCCTTGGAATAGGTTCAGAAAAATGAAGTGGCATATGGCAATCTTGACCATATAGTGCCTGAAATGGAGTCATCTGAATACTTCGATGATAGGAGGCATTATATGCAAATTCCTTGAAGGGTAGATATTGAATCCACCTTTTAGGTTCTTTGCTACAATATACATGCAGAATATCCTCAATCACTTGATTAACTCGTTTTGACTGTCCATTAGTTTGTGGATGATAAGCAGTGCTAACAAAGCTGGGTTCTAATGGCTTTAAATAAACTCTTCCAAAAATGTGATGTGAAAAGAGAATCACGATCATTGATGATCCTTTTAGGTAACCCATGTAACCTAAAAATATCTTTTGCAAAAATTCTTGCAATATTTGAAGCTTTGTAATTAATTTTTGTTGGAATAAGATGAGCGACCTTTGTTAGCATGTCTACTATTACCATTATTGAGTTATATCCTCCTTACATAGAGGTAACCTAACTATAAAGTCCATGCTAATAAAATCCCATTTCATTTAGGGAATGTCAAGTGGTTGTAAATTTTCTAGTAACTTGACACATTTAGATTTTATCCTTTGGAAATTTAGGCATTCAGTGACATACTTAAGTACACCAACCTTGAGTATTTGCTAGTAATAGCTTTTCCTGACAGCATTAAGAGTTTTTTCATACCCCAAGTGTCTTGAAAAAGGAGAGTCATGTGCTTCCCAAAGTATCCTTCTCTTGAGAGTCTGACTTGAAGGAATGCATAGAATCATTCTGAAATAAACAAGTTAGCCTTCATTTGTAGAGAATTCTTGATACTTAGTCTTGAATTTGGGATCTTGTTCCTTATTCAAAAATTACCAAAACAAGTGTTGATAGTTTGGGTCCTTATTTGCTTCAATCTTAGTCAAATCGATGATAGGATTAGTTGGCATTGATACCATTGTAGCTAGAGTTTTTGTCCTAGATGGTTCTTTAACAATAAGAGCATCAAGGAAGGATTTACAACTAAGGGCATCTGCTACTACATTTTCTTTACTAGGTCAAAATTTAATTTCAAAGTCATACTCTTGCACAATTTTAATCCACCGTGGTTGCCTCATATTAAGATCAGGCTGTGATGCCTCAGGAGGCATATTCCACGGTGGATTTTGTGAGACCACAGTGGATTTCATGAGTTTTTTTTCCACGGTGGATTTCATGAGATTTTGCGGTGGATTCTGTAAAACTACATTTATTGCCGGGGCTCGTACACCAGGTGGATTCCTTGTGTGAGAAGTTGATGAGGATGCCTGTCCTTTTCGATCATCATGTTAATTTAATGTGCATGTGGGTGATTCCATAGCGGATGATTTCGCAAAATACATATTTAAATTAATGGATGTTTATGAGTTTAAAGTGCACTCATATTAAATTAAGGTTAGGAAAAAGTTCCAACCTATTTATTTATTTTGTAGTTGAAGACTGCTAGGTATTCACTTTTGTCCGTTTAATTTTATTATTTTCTAACAATTGTGAATGCTTCAGTTGATGTGTAGAGCAGGCGACGGTGGCATTGGGAAGCACTAGGTGATAGTGTGCATTCAAATTACCTAGAATAAATTATCATTTTTTATGGGCGCACCTCTTATCATTAAAGACGTAGTGCTAATATTTATTTAGGCACGATTTTTTATTGAAGCACTTGATAAATATTTATTATTTTATATGTGCATAGGCGATCAATTTAAATATTTCATTCTTGCTTCAAGCGCTATCGCCGTGCCTTCAAACGCTGCCGCCATGCCTTCAAACGCTGCCGCCATGCCTTCAAATGCTGCCGCCTGACGTCCACTGTGAGAGAGGGATAGCCACTTCATCGCCACCTGCCGCCTTTCACCCCCCCGTCATCGCGTCAAATTGCCCCCCCACGTGGCTTCTGTGATTCCACAGAAGCTTCTTGAAGCTTCAAGAAGCTTCTTGAAGCTTCTAAGGGGGGGCTCCTCAAGCCCCCCTTCCTATACTTAAAAAAATCCTTCACCTCAGGTTTTTAAAACCTTCAAGTCCCCCTTCCTATACCCTTCCCTTACCCTTTTCCCCCCCTCCCAGTTCTACCCCTTAGAAATCCTTTCACCCTGCCCCGGTCTTAAGGCCTTAACCCTTTCTGAGGGGCCGTTAAACTCCCACAACTCTTGGCCTCATAACCCACAAATCCCTTCCCCATGCCTAAATTTGTAAAGTCCCTTCTTATGTTTCTTTGAAATCGTGTTGCACCCCCCCCTCATATTCTTTTTTCTTAACACACCCCCTAAGCCCCTTTCTAACCCCGTGTCCCCTTTTCCTTACACACCCTTTTCCCTCTCCCCCCCCCCCCCCCCCCGTGCTAGAAGCCTTCACCCTTCACCTTTCCCCTATCACTCCGGGTTAAAATCCCTAAAACTTTTACTACCCCGTGTCCAAAAACCTCTCTAAAAATCCCCCTTCCTATACCTTTTACCCCAAGTCCAAAGTTCTCCCAAAGTTCATATGGTTGCGAAGCCACACCTCACACATAACCTTTTTGCCGTGTATATACCCTATAGGGCCTTCTTAGGCTTTATAAACCTTTCCCTCTCCGAAGAAGCTAAGACCTTAAAGGTCTTATTATCCCTTCTCATGGTCAATCCTTTGAACGGCTCCTTGCCTCGAAAGAGAGTCGGTGGAAATCCAAAAGAAAGAGTAAAAGCTGCCTTCACGTTCGAACTACGATGCCACCTAAGAAAGTCCAAGGAGTAGCTGCGGGAGGGTCATCTCCCGGTATCCATGTGGATATCTCACCCCAAAACCAAGTTTTTCCTTCTTGGTTTTATATCGGTTTTAATTTAATCATGCAAGATGAATTGTTTGGGATAAGATATATTTTGTCCTAGTTATTTACGATGAAGAAGTTTAGTTTAATTGAACATGCAAAAATGATAATATAATAAACATAGTTTCCTTCAAATAGCATCATGCTTTGAAACGAATTTTGAGCAAGATTATTTACCTGCTGTAGTAGTATATTTCGGTTAAATCTTGAAGGTATTAAACTGCATCTTGCACCATTAACCCCTATTCTTTTTACAACGAATCATCATAGAAGGTGAAATTCATGAAAGGTTTATTACGTTGCTTAAACTCTAGGAAGTCATCATTGCTAACTGCATATCTTAGCAAGGGAAAGATTGTTTATTTTTGCATGAGTTTTGTTCGCAAGGAAAAAAGGAAGGTTAATTGAATTTACCTAACCTCGAAGCAATAAAGTTTAGGACTAAAAAAAATCAATCGTCACATAGATAACAAATCATGCCTAGGTGATCTTGATATTACCTTCTAAAAGTTAACCAAACTAATGTAAACTTAGAAATACCTATGCTGCGAAATATGTCTTGGGAATGATTTAAAAACCAAGAAACGTTTATACCTTAAAACACTTGACTACCTTCCCTGATTATAGCGTCAATAAATCATAACGTAAATGAACTAGGGTTTGTCGCTGAGGTTCTTAAAAAGAGATCCTAGGTCTGACAAATGTCAGCTTAAAGAGACTAAAACGGATTGTTTCATCGTATATTACGATGCAGGACTTGCGTAGCAAGTACGAAGTCATACAATCTTGTGATTGATTCACAAGAAGGAAGGTTAAATACCCTCAGCAAGGATGGCGGATCCTTACACAAGTTATCTTGCAAAAGGATGTATTCTTTGATATCCTTCTAAATAAGGGAAGTTAAAAAACCGAAAACTAAAGTATCCAATGAACTTTAGGGTTGACCAAGTTGGGTTAATAGGGAACGCCCTAACCCAGAATATAAGGGACCTTGCCAAGTTGCAAGACACCCTGGAACGAGTACTGATGCATTCAAAAGGAAAGAATCATTCCTTAGCAGTTTGCCAACAACAAGATCGGTTAATGAAAGTGTTTGTGCTTGCTAGAGAATTTAGAGTACTATTTGATTTATGAATTACAAATTAAATGAATATCTATGCTTCAGGTTGAAGGCCTGAAGGGAGAGGCAGCTTCAGTTACCCCCGACTGCCTGCTGGACCCTAACCAAGGGGGTTGTTGACCGTGCCGGGAACATGGACCGAACCCGCCACAAGAGGTCTCTCAGTTGAGCTCTACTTGGAGCAGGAGGATGCTTGGGTGCTAGGGGGGGCTCTGTCCGTAAATCCCACGCCTTTTGGGTCCTGCACAAGAGGCTAACGTGACTCGAGATTGGATCTCGAGGCCCGCATACTAGTTTACGGGCGGAAGCTTGGAATAGTGATCCCTGTGGATTACTGGATAGCCTTCGAGCGGATTATGGACAAGCCTACGGGTGAAAACTCCTTGTATTTCAAAGATAAAAATGATGATATGCTAATAAAGAACTTGTTTGATATTGTTTTTCTATGTCACGTGATAAGATTACTTGAAGGAACCAGTGCTTAACGGATTAATTAAAGAAGCTGATTGTTACATGTCAAATTAATGCGTTAGATAATTACATAACTAAAACAAACTGAGGAAAGTGTGGAGGATGGGCCATGGGTCCGTCCTACGGTTGGGTGGTCCCGGTTAGCCGGGAACTTTTCTCAAAGAACAGTGGGATGATCGTCAAAGGACACGAACAACAAAAGCGTTGACCTAGAGTGATGTCTTAACCGATTTACGTTGTTTTAGGGGAATGGAATGGGACTATGCCTTATGGCAGAGAGATTGAGCTTTGCATCCCTCTCGTTTCCCATTCTCCTTGAACCAAATGCAGCGTGAATCCGCTTTGGACCTGGCGTTTCTGCGTAAAGTAGTTCGCTTGGGTCCGACGCTAGTTGCTGTTAGGTAATGAGCAATCAGGAAAACCCTAATTCCGATCGATCCTAAGTGGGAACGGCCATAATTCTTTCGCTACGTGGCAGACGCGGGAAGCCCTAGATCACAAATCCCGTAACATTCCATGGGAGTGCCGGGCGGAGCTTTCTAGACATCCTTCCCAACGGACTGCTAAGGCGTGTCCTGGATGATGCTAGTGGACACGTTACAACTTGATTGGTTAGATCTTCTCTTGCAAGCACTAAATACCACATATTCCATATCCCTGTAGGCATGGTTACAAAGATCAATAACCCATCTATAATGTATAGACAAGGGATAAGTCGGTTGTAACCCATCTCGATGCTTGACCATACAATACATTTGACACACATAACAGGTTTCAACAAAATGCTCTATATCTCAATACATGTTCTGCCACTAGTATTTTTCTTTGACTTTAATAAAGGTTTCCCATATACCTCTATGGCCAGCCCACAAGCTTTCATGAAATTCCTTCATTACATGTAGTTGCAACCTTTTATTATCTAAAACTTGGATAGGCGCTCCTTTCTTCTTCTTTGCGTGCTTCCATAGATTCCCATTTTTAAGAAAGAAGCCATAAGATTTCGTCTTAATATGCTCAAACTCTTCATTAGTCCAAGTCTCTTTCTTCTTCATTGTGCTCAAATATTGGCCACAATCTTCTTCATAATCTTCTTCAAGGAAATGACCTAGAACTTGAGCAATGCAATGAGCATGCTAGCTTCTAGTTGACTACCCTTCGTCCATAGATAAATCTTTGATATTTGTTGTTGTATGCTAATTTACAACAGTACGTTTTCCTGTTCTTACTATACTTAATACTATATCATTAAAAAGATTAGCTTCACTTGCAAGATTTAGCTTTGGGTTTGTATATGCAGTAACTCAAAAGGTACTTTCAGCAGCCATGGAATGAAATTCAACAAGTATAGATTCTTCAGCTTCATCTTCTTCTATCAGCTCTTCTTCATTGTCATATCTTGCATGTGATAGCATGTCAGCAAATTGGATTCGCCTTTCCTGTAATATTCTTTAATTTGGGGTTGAGAGATTTAATATATGTAATCCATCTTAGCATAGCAATGTCGATTGTAGAGCACTTGGCAATCATGCCAAAGAGTGGAAGACAATCAGTTTCTACCACTACGGAAGCACCTATAAAGTATTCATGATCACACTTTAATGCTGTTACAACTCCCCATAATTCCCTTTTTACTTGTGCATACCTTCTTTGATGTTCATTGAGAACCCTTGCTTCAAAAGGAATTGCATGCCTCTTACCTTCAAGGTCTTCTTGGCCAATAGCCCATCCTATCCCAATGGGACTTGTACCCACAGTAAGGATGATGGGTTGACTATTTGAATAATCAGCCCTTTTGAGAGTGGGGGCTAAAATTAACAACTTCTTTAGTTTGCATATAGTGAGAGTATGATCTTTCCCCCAATAGAATCTTTGGTCTTTTCTTAATAATTGATAGAGATTTTTCGCTACATGAGCAAAATGTGGTATCCATATGAGATAGAATACACATGCGCCAAGAAATCTTCTCACCTTTGAAATATTTGTGCATTTTTCTTGCATTCTGTTGATGGCATCTATCTTGATTGGTGAAGGTTGTTTACATTCGTAGGGGCCACACAGATATCCCGACCACTAGTACTTCTTCTACTCCAAAAATCAACTTAGCTTCAGAAAGGGTAAGATGTACCTCTTCTATCCTTGTCAAAATCCTATCACAATCATGAATATGGTTAACTACATATGTCCTATAGCCATCTTTGTCAAGCTCCTCATTCTTTTCATTCACTTCACATCCCTTGATAAGTACGTCATCAAGAAATGGAAGAGTAAGTTGTGGAATAAAGTCCCTTAAGACTTTCTGCATGGCATTCATCATATGGGCTACAGAGTTTGTTGCACCTTGTGGTAGAGTGCACATGCAGACCAATCCAAGAGGTGTCTTCATTGTGGTAATATCTCAGCTTTCTAATGAAAGTTGAAATTGGTCATATCTTGAATATAGATTGCCCATAGAATAAACTGCTCTACTTGCAAAAGCTTCAGCAAACTCATCAACAATTGGACCCGAATCAACATTTCGGATTGTGACACGATTAACAGACTCTAGATCTTGAATGAATCATAAGGATCCATTTTTCTTGGGCACGGTAAACCATCAATTTGAGTAAGGTGCTGAAGAAGGTTCTAAAATATTCCTTCTGATCTTCTCATTGAGAAGTTCCAATAGTTTGGGCAAATGCGCCCTTGGAATGGTTCCAAGGCACATGTGGGACCGTAAAAATGACCATAGGAGCCACAATATTTGGATCCACACAGCCTATTTCACTTGGTTGAAATGCAAAAGCTTTTCCATGATTCATTAGCATTTGCATAAAAGAGTGTTTTCCACCCGGTGAAAGGAAATAATTTTCACCTATTTTGAGCTCTTTATACTTTCAGATATGAACTTGTGACCAATGTTGGAAGGATCGCGAAGACTTGGTTGATTTGCTGCCCTATCAGCTAGCCCTTCACTTTCAAGAGGTAGTGGGACTGCCACATGCTTGACTTTCTTATCCACCGTCTTGTATTTCGTCTCCACTTGCGCTTCAGCCTTGTTGAGTAAACCAATGTCTTCTTACTCAATAAATTCTTGAATTATTTGATAAAAATCCATTGTACATACTTCTATGGATTGATTTTCAGCCTAATTTTATGTATGACCAGCTGCATATATTTCAGCCAATGTGTCAGTAGTAATCAATTTAAAAAAATACCCAAAATATCTTCACTTTTAGCCATCATGTCATAAGTTTTCAGCTCCCTTTTTACATGACATAAATATTTTCTTTCAGCTTTAGTCATGGCTAGAAGAGACTTATAATAGCCCATACTATTGGCTGTACGTACATACAGATTTGCTAGAGACACAGTTTCTGTAGCATAAGGAGGTTCAATCTTTTTACGTGGCGCACTGCCATAGCCTTCCTTTATAGCAGTGCAGCCCAAAAACCCTTGAATTCTCAGGCATTAGGAGACATAGCATAATCATGTACTCGATCTTTGTTTCAATGATGGTTAACACACACAGTAAGAAATTGGACAAATTGTTCATTATCCTTGCTTTGGATTCGAGCATAGGAAGAACCATCGTCAAGAGCTTTTGTTTCCAAGTGGGCTTTAGAAATGTAAGGTTGCCCATGAATGATAGGATAACTACAAGAGTCTTGAACAAAAAAGTGAAAATTGTCTCTTTATGTCTCCAATAGTTACCTACACATTAGGACATGCAGCATATAACTCTCCAGAAGAGTTGTTTACAGCTCTCATTCGCCAACCTGGATCAACACCTATGGGCCATCTGCCACTTTCATAGAGACTCCTTGCCATGACGTTTATCTCCGAGCCATGGTCTGAGATTGTAATACATGATATTTCTTTTTCTCCAATTTTGACGATTGTCTTTGCTTTTACTCTTGCCCAATGCATATAGGAGTAGTGACTACTTGGAATGAACCGAGCCCTTGGGGAAGTTACTATATGTATATCCTCTACATCACGTGCATTCAAGGCCTATTTATAAATATCCTTATCTGTGAATTTTTCTTGAATAAAAAATTATCCTTTTTTATTCAAACGGTAAATAACTCCTTTATATTATACTCTTCTATATGCAAAAAATGTATAAAAACAACAATATTAGTGAGTTTGGAAATCTCCCAATTTCCATTTTTTGAATACTAAAAAGGTGGCACCCGGATAACATGCCCATAAGTTTCTCAAAACCATATGATGTGACCTATCATTGGAAAGTACTTGAAAAATGAAATCTATTGAGCTATAAAGCACTCAATTTGGAGTTATATGTTCAAGTTATGACAAATCCAAAGATTTGACCATGTGTCCCAAACTTATGGAAAATTCCCATATTCCCCAATATGGTGTTAAAAATGGTATTTTAAAAATACCTTCTTTTGAACCCACGTGATGCACACATATATTCATGAGTAACTTACCCGAGACCGAGCCTCTTCCTCCTCATGCATGTGATGTAGACAAGGCCTTCTTTTTGAGAGGTGGACTGCCCAACTAGTTTGGACCAGCCGACCATTACATTTTCAGCTTTCACTTCTTTAATTTTTGCATTCATGCTTTCTTTATCTTCAGCTTCAATTGCTACAATTAATTCTTTAGCTACTTCAAGATGAGTTCCTTGTGAAGTCAGCTTCTCTTCATCTTGCACAAAAACTCGAAGAACTTGCAAAAAAGCATGCACTGTTTCTTCAACTTCATCACCAACATATTGTCTTTTCCTTTTGATTACATTAATAATTACATCATGGAATTTACGGTTGGCAATTCCAAGAATTTTTCCTAAGGTGAATTCAATTTGGCTTCCCAGAATTTGTTCTTCTAGGACTCGTTTGAGATCGGTTGTAGATTTTATGTCAGACTGCAATTTGTAGCCTGGCTACTTGCCTTTCTTCTTTCCTTTGGTCTTCTTTGTTTGTGGCGCATCTTCCATCTCTTGATCTGGGGTTATATTTTCAGCAAGCTTTGGTTGTTCAGACATTCTTCTATTATCCATTTTTCGGAGGGCCAGAAGAAGAAGGCCCTAGTTCATTTTCTCTTCTTCTCTTTTCTTCAATCAAGACTTCTTTATGATTGACATCAGCGAAATGTGCAAAGGCGAAAAAAGAACCTTCCGATTCTTTCCAACCAGTTATTCCTCGAATGCACTGACTAGCGTTAGCCAAAACTTATTTGGCTACTTTACCATGTTCCATTTGATCTAGTACCTGCATTCGTACTTTAGATTGCACATTAGCTTTACAGGCTTTTAAATTTGATTTAGTTGGCTCAATTTGTAGTCCTTAGGTAGCTGCATCAATTGCTACGTAGGCATTCTTTACAACTAAACGTTCTAATCTTTTCTTCATTCCACCATTGTCAAAATTTGGCTCTACTAGAAGACCAGTTTCAGCTGCATGAAATTTTTCGTCTTTCCAAAAGACGAGCTTTTGCGCTTCAGCCTCACGGAATGAAAAACACTCCCTCTTTTCATATTATTGGCTGTCACACCAAATACAATGCCTCTTATAGCCTTATCTCATGGGTCTTTGAGTTGATATTCATCCTCGCTATTCGACTTTGACATCCAACTTCTCTACTTTAGAGCTAATTTCTGTAAGATTGAGATGATGCTTTTAATGAGTTCATCCATGACATCATTTTTAGAAGGAACAGAAGAAGAAAGAGTTGGTTGATTAGTCAAAGGAATAGGGGATTTTGAAGGTGGAATAAGCTCCATCAATGGAGTTGTTGAAGTTGAAGTAGAGCCCAATCTTAGTCGCATCTGCTCTCTTCAAGCAATCGTATTAACTACATCAGTAACATTTGTCCATGCAGTCTTGACTCTTGATTCGGAGGTAGCATCTTCTAGGCAATCAATAAGCTTCTCTTGAAGAATGGGATCTGTAGCCTTAAGGAATAATTCAATCTTCTGACCTTCCATATTTTATTGGTGTTCACCATCAAGTTGTCCAAATTTACTTTCAAACTCATGTTATAAAGCTGTTTGCAGCTAAACCTTTGTTGGGTTTCTCAACCCAATCAATGAAACTTTTCTTCATCATTAGGCCAGAGTCTTCTAAGAAGAATTCTTCGCATAGGGATTTTTTGAATGCAACCCAATCCACATCTCTCTAAAAAAGACCATGGATTCTTTTTTGAAGACCATGCTTGGCTAGTCTGGCAAAATAGTGACTCCATGCATGTTGCGGTATACCAAAGAAGAACATTTTCTCATCATACAAGCGAATGAAAACAGAGACATTTTGGCCATTCAATTGTTTTAATTCCTGCCCAACTTCCTCTAGGGCCTTAATAGTTGTGGAATCAATCTTCTCTTTGTCTTTCCTTTGTTGTTGTTGCTGTAACATTTGGATTTGTTTTTGATGAGTCTGTTGCAGTATGAGCACCACGATTGTTGTAGAGTATCTCCTCAAGAATCCTCCATCTTGGAATTCTCTTACACCGACCTTCACATCGGGTTCACCAATGTTGCAGTGCGTAGGGTTGAAGGTCACCATAGGGGTTTGGGAAGAAAATTGGACAAGATAGATGGAGATGTGTCTTCAGGAGATAAGTAGATTATAGTGAATGTTTAAAGGTTCAAGAGGTACTTCATGGTCAATCACAGGGATTTGAGAGAGAAGAATGTATGGGGATTTAAGAGCTTAGACTCCAGAGATGGTAGAGATAAGAGAAGGGCTATAGATTTCAAGCTAAGTTCTTGAAGATGTTAATAGAGCTTCCAATTGCATGTTCTTAGCAAAGATCACAAGAGTATTATCTCATAAGTTCTAATTCAAATCAATCTTGTTTTCTTTACTGTAAGAGCAATCACAAATTATAAAATCAAGTACAATATGCTACCATATATCATAAACTACTCTGCATCCCATCATTCATACATGATGCCATAGTACGAATCAACTTTGCATGATTACATTCAATGTAGACTGTTTGGGACAAAAGCTTATGAGTCAATTACAAGGCTTGTAGGGCAAAGAGACTTGCTTCAAGAGAGCTTCAAATTGAGTTCCTGATAAGGATAAGTTACCATAGCCAAGAAATAAGAGAAAAAGCTCCTCTTAGTTCAACTCAAAGCATCTATGAATGATCTATAAACATTGCATTGCCATAGGGGCACATAATACTTGCATATTTTGACAAGATGTATTCTGTAGAGTAAGAAATGAATTAAAAAAACACTGATGTAGCTAATTATCTAAATATGGTTGAAGATATCAGCTCCAAATCAGCCCAAATATCTTTCGAAATTCTCCTCTGATGATAGCATAAACTTCCCCTAACACGGTGTCGGAGCGTTTGGTGTCGAAAGTCCACCACAGGGGTAAGAGACAACAGGGTGAAGGGAGATTTAGGGAGAGGAGTATATGGAAGTGAAGAGGTTCAAAGAAATAGACGATATAGAAGAATACTCACAAGAAGAAATAGAAAATGTAGAAGAATACTAACAGAGATGAAGCCTGTCAGTTTATTGTTGCATTATGAGAATATAAAGCTCTAATAGACAAAAACGTGTATAAAAGAATACCTTCCTCTTTGCTACTCAGATCACCAATATGATGCCTCCATTGACTTCAAAAAGGGGGTAAAATACTAGGACACCTAGCCAAAATTTAGCCAAATCACTCCTTCATCTCCCACTTTGGAGTGCTGCCATTGCCTGAAAACAACAATTGCACGTCGCACGATTTTTCCAATCTCTTTTTTAACATAAAATCCTCTCAAATTAGCTAAAAGCTACATGATTTCTTTTACATGTTATCCTAATTTAGAAGTCGTCTACATTTTTATGGATTTTTACAAGAGATAATATCAAAAATATAAAAAATTGACTAAAACTTGTCTGAAAATCTAATATTTTTGAGCCATGGACACTAACACTAATTTCTAAAATGGCATTGGCTCTCTAAATCAATAAGAAAGCCACACTCTAGATTTTTTTTACACAGTGTGCGCGTAGCGGCACGACAACAGATGTAGCTCATAGTCCACTAGCAGAACAAACTAAATGAGTGTTTTAGATGCCATGTACTCTACTCCTTTGCCATGCTTGTATTGCCACTAATTGCTACGGTCTTCCCTATGATTGTATGTAGGTTGATAAAGTTGGTTGTGTTTTCAGATCTCTAAAACTACTTAGTTTTCAAGAGCAGTCCTTATTGGTGGTCTACTGCTTCTAGTTATGTAGTCCTTGTGTTTATTAACCCTCCAAGATGGTCATGAAGATAGGTCATAGATATTCATTATGCTCCACACATTATATATTATTTCCTCTTCTCTGTCTTCTTTGCATGAAGTGTTGAAAGTAACTTATACTAGTACATGAGATAATGTAACAACCTTCTTGCCCCTCTACTCCTCTACCAATTCCACTTTCTAAATTGGAACATTGCTATTCATACTCTCTATATAGATTTAGGCCTTGATATTTAGGAAGCTTATCTTCTTATCTATTATGATCAAATCTTATCTTCTTATCAATGATTATAACAACATGTGCTTGAAGCCTATCGAATCCCCTTTAAAAAACACAATCAAGGCTTGTCTTACAATAACTATTTGTTTTAGGAAAGAGGCTATCAAGGTCTTGACTATTATTTGTTGACTCAAAGGCTTATCTTGGATTCACATGGTTTTGCTTGAGGTTGCTTTCATCTTGATACATTCCTGATCCTCTATGGATTTCTAGCTTGACAGAATTGTCCTTAGGCATCGCTAAAAGAGAATTCCATGAGGAGATCATTAACATAATCAAGAGGAAGATACATTTTGTGGGTGAGCCTACCCAAGCTATGTATCACAGAGCTTGATAGAAGCTAAGGTTCTTGCAGAGACTATTATGCATGGAGTTCATATTGAAGAGTTGCCCATACGAGATGATGTTGCAAATGTATTGATGATCAATATTGTATATGCACAAAGATATGAAGAGTAAGCCTATTTCGAGACATGAGGACAATACACCTATGATATTCCTAGAAGTCACTACTCTAGGATTTATTGGGCAAGAGCAACTACTGAAATGGTAGTAAAGATTGGAGAGATAAAAATCCCCTATTGCATTGATTGATCATGGATATGAGATCAATGTTACAGTTCGTAGTGTGTATGAAAGCGGGAAGTGGCCTATAGATGTTGATCACAGATAGTGGATGAGAGATGCCAATAATATTGCACGTGAGCTTTATGATGCATGTCCAAACATGAGTGTATCCATAAGGGATGTATTAGATAATCCTAATCTCCTCATACAAGATTCTTGCTCCTATCCCATCATATTCAAATAGCCATAAATTACCAAGGCAGGGATGAGAACTAAGCTGATGACAATGGGCCTACCTACACTTGAGTGAGGAGCAAGGACGAAATGGGAATAGTTCAGTTTATGAGTGTGTGTGAATCAATATAGAAATAGAGATATGTTGTGGGATTCCCCATTACCCACTAAGGAGCCAAAGTTTTACCGGTGTCACTATTTTGCATGACAATGATGGTATGATGAGAGGAAAAAAGCTCTTGCCTCCTTGCAATGAGGATTTTTCTATAGGGTTTGGTATGTCTAATGTGGATATGCCTAGAGTTGCCACGTAGTTTAATAAGAGAAAATAAAAATAATAGAAAGTACCCTTTGTAGGCTGCATATGATTTGACTATGCTAAAAACCAAAGTTTATGAGAGATTTTATCTTTTCCATAGGGTAAAAATCACAAGTAATTTGATTTTATGTAGCAAAGATGAGCTAGAGGTTACAGCATCTCAAAAAATAGGGGTTCTTGTTGAATTATCTCAGCAAGAGGTGTTCCAGAGGGCTAAGAATGACCAGACAAGAGAGTCACAATTGAAGTATTTCAATAGATAGAGTTAGGGGGCTAAGAATTCTTAGCAAACATAGATACTCGTTGATTTATTTTAGCAAGAAGGATTGCAAAAGGGCTATAAATTTTTAGCCTATTGAGTTATGTGCTAATTCAATTTAGCAAAATTATTGTAGGGTTGATTATGAGTCACTTGAGAAACATGTGGATGAGCTACTAGATTCATTAGGCAGTGATGATGCATGGTTTATGAATGATGTTATGGCAATGCTAGAGATACAAGAGGATGGCACAATTGATGAGGCTATGAGGGTTACTGATATGTTGAATGACCTTCCTAAGGATGCCTATATCCAAGATACATAGGCTAGGGAAGACCAAGATGCAGACAATGAGATCACATTGCTATAGGATTTTCCTAAGTATGAATGGATGATAAATCTCAAGTTAACAAGGTGTGACATGGATGATGATTTGCCTTGTGACCAAGATAGAATAACATGGATTAAGAATCGAATAAGGGATGAAGCATCCATGGTCTATAAATGTATTGTAATTGATGCCCTCATATTCTTACATATTGCCCTCCACCTAGAGCTAACAAGTAAGTGATCAATGATGATTACTAATTTATAATGTTGCTAGCCACATCGAATGCTCATAACGTGATGCCAGGAGGCATATTCCACAGTGGATTCCATGAGTTTTTTATTCCACGGTAGATTCCTTGAGGTTTTGCGGTGGATTTTGTAAAACTATATTTATTTGATGGGACTCGTACACAAGGTGGATTCCTTGTGTGAGAAGTTGATGGGAAGGCTTGTCTTTTTCGAGCATCATATTATTTTAATGTGCACGTGGGTGATTCCATGGTGGGTGATTCTGCAAAATACATATTTAAATTAATAGATGTTTATGAGTTTAGAGTGCACTCGTTTAAATTAAGATTAGGACAGAGTTTTGACCTATTTATTTATTTTGTAGCTAAAGACTGCTAGGTATTCACTTTTGTTGGTTTAATTTTATTATTTCCTAACAATTGTGAATGCTTTAGTTGATGTGTAGAGCAGCAGGAAGTGGTGGCGTTGGAAAGCACTGGGCGATAGCGTGTATTCAGATTACCTAGAATAAATTATCATTTTTGATAGGCACGTTGTCGAAGGGTTTGTGAAAGCAAAGTCGCGTCTTCAGAAGACCTTGATAAATTTCAGGATAAAAGATCAAACAGATGAATAAGCAAGATGAGGAAATAATGTCAAGACTCTGTTTTATTTCTATCAATAAGAGATTCAAGATTCAAGATGAAGAAACCCGAGCAGCCTCTGGATTGCATAGATCATCTATACATTTCAAAGAAAATTTCCAAGAGTATGGTCTTCATCGATGAGTAAGAAAGTGGATGAACATGGATAATTTTCTGATTCAAGTTCCATCATAATGACTATTTACTGATATTGAGATGGCTTACGGTTAAAAACAGTTTTCAAATTTTCCATTTTTATATATAATGTTAGTCTTCAATCTGCCCTGTTCCTGGATTATCGTCTGTTGCCTTTCAGTTCTTTCAGCTTGACAACAAGATAAGCCACCATGCTACTTGAAGTTGCTTGCTAATCTGGATCCCAATTGTCCTGAACATATGAAGGCTGCAATTCAATTAGATCCTGTGGCATTGGTCATTTTTGGATTGGGATTCTCAGGCCGAGTTAGATCTTCAAAGTTTTGCATTTTATATGGATTTCCACAGCCAGGCAAGGTGCATGTTTCCCTATCTAGAGCTACACAGTCCAAGCAAAGTAAATGTTTACAAAGGGGTAATTATCGGTAAAGAGTCTGCATCTGCAAGGTTTTTCAGATCGTCGACAGCAGAGCTACTTAGGTTTCTAGCAGCATCTACCAATTCTGTAATAAAGAGGCGTCGATGTGGGCTGCCAAATCAGCTAGCTAACTGAGCACCTCTGAAACTCGTGAATTTTTCTTTCGAACTTGCCAACACAACCTTCATTCCATGATATTGGAGAGTTGCTGCCTTATGATGATCAGCAACACGCAGAATAACATGTCACCTGTAATCTGATCATATTGTCTGCTACTTCTTTCATACCTTTTAGCACTGCTGCGCCATCCATCATCTGCACACGATCAAGTGGGTATGAATTTTAAGGTCCTTCTCTTTGATTCCCAGGAAGCGGTTGAAGACGATGGTTCAATGTCCATCCTCAATATTGAAAATGCTATTAGTAACCGCTTACAAGCTCACACCATCTACCACCACAACTTTGAGTATAGGGAAAGAGCTGAAAAGCGTCTCACAGTGGACGATTCTGAGGAAGCGGTCGCCATAGCCAGACCTTTGTGAGCTGCAGAACATAAACATCGCACCTGATCGAGAGGGAAAGAAAACAAGCCAATAAGGTCCCCTTTGTTGCTGAAAATCGAGCTTCTTCGTGGCTACATCCAGAGCTTCGTTGGTCATTATTGTGCCGTCAAATCATCTTCCTCATGGCTTATCATCTTCATGTCACAGCATTTTCTCAATCGTTATTTCCTTCTTCGTTCTCGTTTATGGCTTTGTCACCTCCCGTGACTTCGTCTTCTTCAGCTGCTGTCGGTCTTCTTCTCCGCCATCTCTCCCCAGAGCATTGCATTCCCCACTGGTTCAGTAAAAAAAAAATCTTCCTTTTTCCTTCCATAAAGCTCCCTGAAATCGTCTTCTTTCCACAGGAATCAAAGCAGGTTCCTCCTCATATAAGCCAGAAACACAGGTCGTAATCTATCCATTTGACTCAGAAATTTCGTCTCCTTCCGCCCATATCTACCATATGTATCATCTTCTTATTTCAAAAAAATCCTTTTCGATTCCAATCCTCTCCCCTGTTTCTTCTTCCCTCGTCCAGCGCAGAGTTCCATCCATTTTCCTCCCGATTCCTCTGCGTTTCTTTCCTCTTTCCCCCTGTCTTCCTGTCCAACAACGATTCTCTGATTGACAAAAAAATCTCCTCTTTTCTTTCATCCCGCTCCTCTGTTCTTCCCTATCCTCCATTTCCTTTCCTTCCTTTCTGTAAAAAAAATCCCCTCGAAGTTGCAGAGTGCCCTCTATTTTCCTCCTCGTCCAGCGCAGAGTATCCTCTATTTTTCTTCCTTTCGACTAGAAAAGCGTATTGTGGATTTCTTCCCCCCCAAATTCAATTGAAAAAAAACAAAAGCTCCTCCCTGTCCTCAGAAAAGCAAAATGGCCAATAAAGCTCTCCTTTTTTCCCACAATAGACTCAGAAAAGCAGCCCTCTTAAATCTTGCACCTTTCTCTGAAACTTTACTTTAGTTGGAGTGACTTTACACCCTTTCAGTGGTATTGATACAGATCTTGAAACGTCTAACGGAGAATTTCCATGCAAAAATGTGACCTTCTCGACAAGTTCCACAAAACAATGTGAGCCTTTGGTGCTCTTCGTTTAGTTTCCCTTGCAATGATACTAAAAAGAAGTATTTGTATAGCTGAGCTAGTGACATACCAAAAAGATCCACTTATTCCATATGTAAAAGTCTTATTTGCTGACTATAAGATAATTGAAACCCATGTCCAATGGCTGACAAAATCTGAACAAACACCCTCTAACTACATGTGATAATAAGAAGCAAGTGCCTTGATAAACGATCCATGTGCAACATAACCTTTTTGGTGGATTCCACATCTCGAATGCGCAGCAATACGACATCCACCCCCTCTAATCCTGCGCATCCTCCGGATGGGCCAACTACCCATGATCATTATCATCAAGATCCACAAACAGATCAATCTCTTCGTTATGCATTTCCGGTGTCATATCATCTGTTTCTTCCATTGGAATTTCTTCTCGTTGTTCTTCTCTTGAAAATTCTTCCAATGCATATTCCTCATCAGCTCTTTTCTTGAAAATCTTGATTCTTTTTCCAGCAATAGGCACTCTAAGCACTGTCCCATCCAATTCTGTCAGCTCATATGTTGCATTATCAAAGACATGTCTGACTATGTACGGCCCAAACCATCTTTTCACCATCTTCCGAAGTGCAGTATGCTGATTTTCAAGGCTGCTATCAAAGACCAATACCCAATCTCCCTCTTCTATTGCTCTAGGCCGCAAACGATGCCTGCTATCAAACCTGTCCTTATTCCTTAGTCTAGCAACCTTCAACCTGTCAATAGCTAGCTGAATATCCTCTGGTCTCCTCTCCAACTGTCGAATCCAAAGAGCTAAGAGCTCTTCTCTCGTCAAATCCTCCTGCCAAGGTAAAACTAACCAAGTCAAAGCACAAGTCTCAGTCGGCATAACCGGTTTCTGACCATACATCAACTCTGCAGGCATATATCCTGTGGTAACACTATGAGTCGTACGATCAGCCCACAAAGCAAATGGTAAAAGTCTCGGCCATTCTCCAATCCGTCCTCTGCATGCTTTGGCTAATGCTTTCACTATCGGCGGATGCCCTCTTTCACTCTTCCCATTTCCCTCTGGATTATATGCTGTGGTTAGAGCCAACTTGATTCCTAGCTGAGAGAAAAACTCCCTAGCTTCATCTGCATCCAATTCACCATGATCCGCAGTGATCTTACCCACACAACCATACCTGCAGAAAATTTCCTCCAATAAGAACTTACACACTGCACTAGTGGTCTTCGTTCTCAAAGATCTGCCCTCAACATGATTGGTAAGATCCTCTCTAGCCAAAACAATGTATCTCATCTGCCATAGACCCATAGGCATGGTAACCAAATCAACTACCCACTTATAATGAATGCATAGCGGATAGGTCGGATGAAGCTCATCTCGATGACGCACTACTGAATACATTTGGCAGTCTCTGCAAGTCTCAACAAAGTGAGAAACATCTCTATACATGCCTTTCCACCAATATTTCTCCTTGATTTTCTCATAAGTAGCCCACACTCCTCTATGACTAGCCCAAGGACTCTCATGAAACTCCCTCATCACCTGTAACTGTGTCTCTCTATCGCAGACAACCCGCAAAGGTAATCCGCCTCTTTTCTTCGGATGCTTCCAAAGAAATCCGTCCTTGAGAAAATAACCATAGGTTTTCCTTCTGATCTTCTTGAACTCTTCGTCTGTCCATTCATCTCTTTTGCTTAGTGTACTAAGGTACCTGCCAATCTGCAACCAATCTCCAACATAGAGTTCTTCTGTGAAAGCCACAATATCATAGACATGACAAACATGATCAACCATAGTGGCTGAAATTTTTGCATCATCCTCTTCTGCGAGTAGAGTCTCCTCATCATCATATCTTGCTCTAGACAACATATCTGCCACTGGATTATCCTTCCCTGCTATGTGTTTAAATTCCGGATTTAATGACTTGATGTATGCAATCCATCTCAACATAGCTATATCCAGAGTAGAGCAACTCGTAATCATACCAATCAATGGCAAGCAATCTGTCTCTACCACAACTGAAGCTCCAATAAAGTACTCCTTGTCACATTTGAGAGCTGTGACAATCCCCAATAACTCCCTCTTGATTTGCGGATATCTCCTCTGTCTCTCGTTTAGGACTTTTGCCCCAAACCGAATAGCATACCTATTTCCATCTGCATCATCTTGACCCACAGCCCAACCTATGCCAATTGGACTAGTGTCAACTATCAATACAATAGGCCTTCCACAATTATAATCCGCTTTCCTAAGAGCAGGAGCATTCTGCAATAACTTCTTCAATTTCCGCATGGCTCTAGTGTGGCTCTCATCCCAATAGAATTTCTGCCCCTTTCGAAGTAGCTGATACAAACAATCTGCTATGTGTGCAAAATGAGGTATCCAAATCATATAAAACACACAAGCACCAATGAATCTCCGTACCTCTGAAGTAGTAGAACAATACTCTGCAATCTTGCCTATAGCATTCACCTTATCAGGTGAGGGTTTTCTGCCATAATATCAACACATATGTCCAACAATGACAACCTCATTTACTCCAAAACCAGATTTTTGCCCTGAAAGTGTCAAGTTCACTTCTTCTAACCTGGCCAAAATCTTCTCACATGCTGAAATATGATCAGCCACAAAGTATCTGCATCCCTGCTCATTTAGGCTCTCATTCTTCTCTTCTTCTGCACACCCCTTAATGGGCACATCATCCAAGAAATGCATAGTAAGCTGAGGTATGTAATCACGAAGGACCTTATGCATGGCATTCATCATATGCGCAACAGAATTAGTGGCACCTTGAGGCAAGGTACACATCCTGACAAGCCCAATAGGAGTTCTCATAGTGGTTATGTCCCTGCTTTCCAAAGCCAGCTGAAACTGATCATATCCTGAATACAAATCACCCAAAGAATAGATGGCATGTCCAGCAAATGCCTCTGCAAACTCATCCACAACTGGACCTATACCAACATTCCTGATAGTAACTCTGTTCACTGGCTGCACGTCCTGAATAAATCGGAGAGTACCATTCTTCTTTGGAATTGTAAACCACCTGTTTGAGTATGGTGTAGATGAAGGCTCAAGGATTCCCATCCTGATTTTCTCATTCAATAAATCAATCAGCTTTGGCAAGTGTGCTTTAGGCACTGGAATAGGTCGGAGATTCCATGGAATATGAGGAATAGTAAAAATGACCATAGAAGCAACAATATCAGGATTCACGCATCCAATCTCATGTGGGAAAAAAGTAAATCCCCTTCCATGTCACTCAAGCATATCCTGAAAGCATTGCTTCTCTATGGGTAGCAAGAAATCACCATTTCCAATTTTCAATTCAGCAAGAGTCTCTGCTGAAAATTTATGACCAATATGCTCTGGATTCCTCAAAATTTGCTGTTTAGCAGCCCTCTCTATTTGCTGATCACTGTCAGGTGGAAGCAGTACAGCAACCGGCTTCATCTTCTTATCCACAGTTTTGTATTTCGTGGCAACCCTGGCTTCATTATGCTCTTCTGCATTACATAAACCTTGCTGTAAATCAGCAATTATGCACACCAATGGCTGAATATTCTCAGCCCTCTGCTCTATGGACTGCACAGGAACAGCCCCAAACTCTGAATGCTGAAATATTTCAGTAGTAAACTCTATTGGCTGAAAATTTTCAGCCCTCTGTCTCTCTGAAAGCTGATCATAACCAGCTGGAAACTCTGTTTGCTGAATTTCTTCAGCACTCAACACTCTTTGCTGAGTTACCTCAGCCTCTGACTCAATCTGTGACATAAAATCTGCAATTTCATGAAACATGTCCAGGGACTGTACTAATACATTACTGTGACAATTCAACATATCAGTTTTCAGCATATCTCCCATCTCTGTCATCGTATCTGCACAAATCACACTGTCATACATCCCATCTATGTGCTCGTCATCCTCCAAAATTCCTGCATTTTTCAAATTTTTCTCCTTCCTGCATATATACTGCCTGGCAGCTCTAGGCAACCTAGAAGTCTTCTGATAACTCATCGAACTGTTTGCTGAAATCCCAACAAAACCGGAGGAGAAAACACTGCTGCCAGGAGGCGAGAACTCCAATCTCCTCTCCTCTGTACCACCGTCGTCTCGCGAAACGGCGGTACCTAATGAAAACCCGAATCCCTCACAGTGGGCAAAGGTGCATCTCTGAGAGTATCTCTGTTTCTAACATGGTTCACACATACAGTCATAAACTGAACTGCTCTCATACCATCTTTACTGCGAATCCGTGCATAAGCAGATCCATCATCCATGACCTTTGTTTCCATGCGCATCTATGTAATGAATGGCTGACCAAGAATTATGGGATAAGAGCATGAATCCTGCACAAAGAAATGAAAATCCTCCTCTACATCACCAATAGAAACCCTGACACTAGGACAGGCAGCATACAAATCACCTGCAGTGTTATTGGCGGCTCTCATATGCCACCCATGCTCTACATCCATAGGCCATCTGTTACTCTCATAAACTCCACGAACTATGAGATTAATCTCTGAACCATGATCAACCAATGCAACATAAGGCACCTGTTTCTCTCCAATCTTTACCATCGTCTCTGTAGTTGCCCTAGCCCAATGGCTCCGCGAAAAGTGACTACGCGGTATCAAAATAGGCTCATCAATTTCAGCATAATGCATAGGCTGAACCCTCTTCTCAACCTGCGGAAAAACAGAAGCATTATCAACCATAACCTCATCCTCATCCTCATCCAACTCCCCAATCAAAACTCCCTATGTATCAGTGGTAGCCAATGCATGTCTTTTCCTCTTCAGGACCTCCTGAAACTGATCATGAAACTCTCTTTTTGAGATGCCCAAAATCTCAGAAATAGTGAAAGTCACCTCAATGCCAAGTATCTTATCATTAAAGATATTCTTCATGTCTGTAGATGTCTCAATATCGGACATCAATCTGAATCCTGGCTGCTTTCTCTCTCTAGGCTCTTGCCTCTTTTCTCTCTTTTGAGCATCCTCCATCTGTCGATCTGGCCCTAGTCTTGAAGACGGTCCTGCAGTAGGTGGAGTAACAAACTCACCCCCTCTAGTTTTCTTAGCTGCACTTGGATTTTCTTCATCCCTCTTACGCTTCTCCTCAACAAGTACATCTGCACCATGAGACTTAGCCAAATAAGCATAAATAGAATACCTATCAACAGGCGAGTCCCAACTTGTCTCTGATCTGATGCTAGAGCCTGCACTAGTCAAAACAGTTTGCTGAATTTTCCCCTTGTTTGCAGTCTCCATAGCATAAGTCCATAGTGCGGACTGAGTCTCTGATCCCTTCTCAATCTGTACTCCATATGCAGAAGCATCACCTCTAGCTGTCACATAAGAAGTACGCGCAGCCATGTCATCCACTAACTTCTTCATTCCACCTTTACCAAAGTTGGTAGCAAGTGGAGCTCCTGTCTCAGTCAACCAAATCTTACCATCTTGTCCCCAATATACATTCTTCCTCCTTGCATCGTGAAAAGAATCACAATCCCTGCAATGCTGATGGTCCGTACTATCACACCAAATACATCTTCGATCTCTCCTAGGTGCACTAGGAGCACTAGAAGAAGTAGCAGGCGCAGTCGATGCAAACTGCTCCTTCAACTTTCCCACCAACTCCGCTTTGACTGACTCCAGTGTCAAATCTGTGATGCCTTTGATTATGTCATCAAGAGAGGTAGGCACCGATGGAGCAGATGGTTTTGGAGCAGAAGGTGTAGGCATCGGTCGTGGAACAGGAGGAATAGGTGGAGTGGAAACAGTAGGCATTGGCATAGGCCAAGAAACTGGCTGAGAAGGAGAAGAAATAACAGGGATAGAAGTAGGCATAGGAGCAGATGATGGTGTAGGTGTCATGGAACCATTCTGTAGGCGAGTCTTCCATATCCTCCTCTTGGTCAAAGTCGAGACTGCATCCTAAGCATCCTGCCAATCCGTTTTAAGACCCATAGGCTTCGTGCGATCTTCAAGAAGCTCACCCAATTCTTCTTGAAGAGCAGGATCTACAGCTTGCAAGAAAAGCTCAACTTTTTCAACATCCAATGCTCTTTGTTCAATGGCATCAAGCTGACTATACCTCTCTTCGAATTCTCGAATCAACTCCGAAGCAGCTAGACCTTTGTTTGGCATGTAGACCCACTCTCGGAATGACCGCCGAGTAGCCATACCAAAGTCCTCAAGGAAGTATTCTTCTTTCAAGGCCTTTTTAAAATCTTGCCAATGTGTATTTTGAATAAAAAGATCAGTCACTTTTGTCCTCAAAGCAGGTGTGACAAGACGAAGGAAGTACTTACTCATAAGTCCAGCAGGAACTCCAAAAAACCCCATCTTGATCTCATATGTCTTCAAATATGCTGAAACATTACGCCCGTCAAATAGCTTCTTCTCATTCTCAACTGCTTCAATAGCCTTAGTCGCGCTGTTTGCATTCTCCTGCTCCGAATAGAGTTGCCTTTGCTGAGACAACTGCTGTTGATGCAATTGTTGTTGCTGCTGCATATACAATTGTGTTTGTTGATTTTGGAGCTGCATATACATGGACATATTCTGCAAAAACTGTTTTAGATCCTCTGTTGAAGTACTTGACGCAGCAGTCATTGATGGAGCTGAAGTAGACACAACTGGAGTTGTAGAAGAAGCTCAAATAGAGGCTGAAGTATCTCCCATCCTGAAATTTCTGCAATGCTTTCACATCGGGTTCACCAAAGATGTCGAAGGGTTTGTGAAAGCAAAGTCGCGTCTTCAGAAGACCTTGACAAATTTCAGGATAAAAGATCAAACAGATGAATAAGCAAGATGAGGAAATAATGTCAAGACTCTGTTTTATTTCTATCAATAAGAGATTCAAGATTCAAGATGAAGAAACCCGAGCAGCCTCTGGATTGCATAGATCATCTATACATTTCAAAGAAAATTTCCAAGAGTATGGTCTTCATCGATGAGTAAGAAAGCGGATGAACATGGATAATTTTCTGATTCAAGTTCCATCATAATGACTATTTACTGATATTGAGATGGCTTACGGTTAAAAACAGTTTTCAAATTTTCCATTTTTATATATAATGTTAGTCTTCAATCTGCCCTGTTCCTGGATTATCGTCTGTTGCCTTTCAGTTCTTTCAGCTTGACAACAAGATAAGCCACCATGCTGCTTGAAGTTGCTTGCTAATCTGGATCCCAATTGTCCTGAACATATGAAGGCTGCAATTCAATTAGATCCTGTGGCATTGGTCATTTTTGGATTGGGATTCTCAGGCCGAGTTAGATCTTCAAAGTTTTGCATTTTATATGGATTTCCACAGCCAGGCAAGGTGCATGTTTCCCTATCCAGAGCTACACAGTCCAAGCAAAGTAAATGTTTACAAAGGGGTAATTATCGGTAAAGAGTCTGCATCTGCAAGGTTTTTCAGATCGTCAACAGCAGAGCTACTTAGGTTTCTAGCAGCATCTACCAATTCTGTAATAAAGAGGCGTCGATGTGGGCTGCCAAATCAGCTAGCTAACTGAGCACCTCTGAAACTCGTGAATTTTTCTTTCGAACTTGCCAACACAACCTTCATTCCATGATATTGGAGAGTTGCTGCCTTATGATGATCAGCAACACGCAGAATAACATGTCACCTGTAATCTGATCATATTGTCTGCTACTTCTTTCATACCTTTTAGCACTGCTGCGCCATCCATCATCTGCACACGATCAAGTGGGTATGAATTTTAAGGTCCTTCTCTTTGATTCCCAGGAAGCGGTTGAAGACGATGGTTCAATGTCCATCCTCAATATTGAAAATGCTATTAGTAACCGCTTACAAGCTCACGCCATCTACCACCACAACTTTGAGTATAGGGAAAGAGCTGAAAAGCGTCTCACAGTGGACGATTCTGAGGAAGCGGTCGCCATAGCCAGACCTTTGTGAGCTGCAGAACATAAACATCGCACCTGATCGAGAGGGAAAGAAAACAAGCCAATAAGGTCCCCTTTGTTGCTGAAAATGGAGATTCTTCGTGGCTACATCCAGAGCTTCGTTGGTCATTATTGTGCCGTCAAATCATCTTCCTCATGGCTTATCATCTTCATGTCACAGCATTTTCTCAATCGTTATTTCCTTCTTCGTTCTCATTTATGGCTTTGTCACCTCCCGTGACTTCGTCTTCTTCAGCTGCTGTCTGTCTTCTTCTCCGCCATCTCTCCCCAGAGCATTGCATTCCCCACTCGTTCAGTAAAAAAAAAATCTTCCTTTTTCCTTCCATAAAGCTCCCTGAAATCGTCTTCTTTCCATAGGAATCAAAGCAGGTTCCTCTTCATATAAGCCAGAAACACAGGTCGTAATCTATCCATTTGACTCAGAAATTTCGTCTCCTTCCGCCCATATCTACCATATGTATCATCTTCTTATTTCAGAAAAATCCTTTTCGATTCCAATCCTCTCCCCTGTTTCTTCTTCCCTCGTCCAGCGCAGAGTTCCATCCATTTTCCTCCTGATTCCTCTGCGTTTCTTTCCTCTTTCCCCCCGTCTTCCTATCCAACAACGATTCTGTGATTGACAAAAAAACTCCTCTTTTCTTTCATCCCGCTCCTCTGTTCTTCCCTATCCTCCATTTCCTTTCCTTCCTTTGTGTAAAAAAAATCCCCTCGAAGTTGCAGAGTGCCCTCTATTTTCCTCCTCGTCCAGCGCAGAGTATCCTCTATTTTTCTTCCTTCCGACTAGAAAAGCGTATTGTGGATTTCTTCCCCCCCAAATTCAATTCAAAAAAAACAAAAGCTCCTCCCTGTCCTCAGAAAAGCAAAACGGCCAATAAAGCTCTCCTTTTTTCCCACAATAGCCTCAGAAAAGCAGCCCTCTTAAATCTTGCACCTTTCTCTGAAACTTTACTTTAGTTGGAGTGACTTTACACCCTTTCAGTGGTATTGATACAGATCTTGAAACGTCTAACGGAGAATTTCCATGCAAAAATGTGACCTTCTCGACAAGTTCCACAAAACAATGTGAGCCTTTGGTGCTCTTCGTTTAGTTTCCCTTGCAATGATACTAAAAAGAAGTATTTGTATAGCTGAGCTAGTGACATACCAAAAAGATTCACTTATTCCATATGTAAAAGTCTTATTTGCTGACTATAAGATAATTGAAACCCATGTCCAATGGCTGACAAAATCTGAACAAACACCCTCTAACTACATGTGATAATAAGAAGCAAGTGCCTTGATAAACGATCCATGTGCAACATAACCTTTTTGGTGGATTCCACATCTCGAATGCGCAGCAATACGACAACGTGCTTTATCATTAAAGGCATGGCACTAATATTTATTTAAGCGCACTTATCTATTGAAGCACTAGACAAATATTTATTATTTTGTATGCACATGGATGCACAGTTTAAATATTTCATTATTGGATATTGTATTTGGGCACAATTCGACTTTTGGGCTACCCAACTACTTTATTCTTTATTTGGACAAAAGCAAACACAAAAGACAAAGCATGCTAATTGTAAAATTGGGCTATTTTTTAGCTTTGAGAAGAATAAATTTATAAATACATGTCTTGTGAAGCGCTCACACAAGGCACGGGGGGGAGATTATACCCAATTTGCCTTTTTGCCTCATGTCGTGCAAACTCTCTTCTTGCTTTTATGAGTTTTAGTAGAGTTCTTTGTAATTGGGGATCTTTTGGCACTTGCTACGTATGCATTCAACATCCGATTTGCGTACTAGTGGTATTAGAGCAAAGCTGATATTAAGGGCTTCTAATCGCTTACCATCTCGCGTAAAGGCGAAGCTCCTAGAATGAACGGGCTCTATAGTCAATCTCCAACCGTCAATACCAACGTGTTCCTGGCGATGAAGAACCCCCCCTGCTGTGCTGTTGGATCGCAAAGGACCACTCTTTGGCAGAGAGGACCACTTCTGAAGCCTCTTTATTAAGTCATTTCTTAACAGAGAAAAATTTTCTCAATTTATGTTAATTACTAAGCTTAATGCTTAAGCTTATAAAGCTTAAGCTTGGAAACTCCTTGATCTAGTAAGCGGCATGTCCTCACTGCAATTGACGTCAACGAAAAGCCACCGCTGTCTTGTCGCAGATGATTGGGATGGTTCAAAGATTTTTCTCTAAAGCTTAAGATTACTAAGCTTAAATTCAATATTTCAATTCCTCCTTAGCGGGCGTTCATAGCAAGCTTATCCCGAACTGGTTTCGCAATTCCTACAAGTCTCTATTCGTACCTGCACCCTAACAGAGACACTTTCTAGCAAGCAAATTGACACATGTAATCTATTTCCATTTGGAAGAAGATCTTCATCAATTATCATACCCGCAAAAGAAGAAAGATCGCAAAAAGCCATATTTAAAAAAAAGAAGAAGCAAGCTTGTAAACCCAACCTTGAGCTACGCTCATCCCTCTACTAACAAGATTTCGAGTGTGTGAGGTTGTTTGAAATTTTGCAAGATGTCCGATCAAACTATGGAATATTTTGTGGTTGAAGGTGATTGACTGGAACCAACGATGGAGCAAAAATTGGACCTAATTATGATGGAACTTCAATAGGAACGAAGAGCACGTTGAAATTTTCAAGCTCAACTAACTACTGTTCAAAGATCTATTATCGATTAAGATGGACTACAACCCAAAGATGTTATACGACGTATGATTGATGCGACACTAGAAGCACAATCTATTAGGAAAGAAGCCAAGATAAGTAAAATAAATTTCAAATTATGTTCTTTTAATGGGCAACGTGTCGAAAAAATTGTTCTCTCTTTTATTAGTCAGTTTGATGATTATTTTCCTAAAGAATAATATGCCGAAAAAGACAAACTCAAATGTGTCACTAACCGTTTAGTGGACAGAGCATCGTTAAAGTGAACTATTGTCCGCAAAAGTATTGATTGTCCTACTACTTGGGAGGCTTTTCAAAAGAAATTTCTACAAAATTTTCTTCCACCTAAATTCCATGAAAAAGTAATCAAACAGTGGGATCTTCTGCAACAAAGAGATCGTGAGCCTATTTCACAATACACTGAGCATTTTTGGAACACCTTATTGCAACTTTGAATGCTTGAAGATGTACCTGAGGTGATCCACAAGCGCAAGTATATGTTTCGTTTGCTCAGTCACTTCTATGCGGAGGTGAACATGTTCAAGCCAACGACTCTGGAGGATGCGATTTCTTTGGCCCATGATGCTAAAGACAAAATTTGTGGATAAGAGAAGTGATCACAACAATTTTCAACTAATGGTAACTTTGATACAAAGCAATTCAATTCTAACTTTAGAAGATTCAATCAAAATCGCTTTGTTCCTTCTTCTTTTCGTAAATCCTGGACACCACCCCTTGCTTTACCATCAAACACAAATCCAAATCCTCAGCCATCTTCCAACCAAATCCCAACACACCTAAACTCCCACCCATCGCCAATAATGTTTCCAAAGCCAAGCCTATAGTTTGCTACAAGTGCCACCAACCTGGACATCTAGCGGGGAACTGTCAATCCAAAAAGGCAATTGTTCACATCAACTACTTGGGAGCGACTGAAGATGAAGACCATGAAGAAATACTAGATTTCATGAAAGATGATGACGATATCGGTACTACTTCAAATATTTTACCAGGTATGCTAAATCCTCATTCATTATTAACGATGAAATATCTTGTGCATGGCCACAAAAAGATTAATTTGCATGATGATGGAAGCACACATGATTTTATTTATGCAAACTTGGTCAAAGAATTGAATTTACATACTGTTCCAACTCATTATTGCATAAAAGTTGCATTCTTAGGCACTAGATACAATGGCACACAAGAAGTTCATGATTTAGAAATTAAAATTGACAATTATGTTGAGCGCATAAATTTCTTGGTTATGCCTTTGCAAGCTAGTGACTTTATATTAGAAATGCCTTGGCGTCATAAATACAATCCCGATATAGATTATTCCACACATTCAATGAAAATTCATTCTAACCGAAAACAAATCACATTACATGGTGCGTACACTTTAAATAATTTTCCATTGCTTAGTCACACATAGGCTAAACATACATTAAGAAAAGGTAGCAAATCATACTTAGTATGGGTGAATGAAATTGAAGCTAAGGAAAATCATATGCATCGTAGGCACACACAATTTCTTTCACAATTTAAAGATTGTTTTGCTGCCGATTTGCCACTTGGTTTACGACCTACACGTCCTCAAGATCATAAAATAGATTTAATTCCTGGTTCTCGACCACAATGTAAAGTACCTTATAGACATAATCAAATTGAACAGAAAGAAATCCAAGCTCAAGTTGAAGAATTGTTAACTCGAGGACTCATTAGGCCCAGTAGTTCTCCTTTTGGTGCACCTATCCTATTAGTTAAGAAGAAAAATAATACCTATAGGATGTGCATTGACTATCGTGCCCTAAATAAGATCATTGTCAAGAATAGATATTCGATCCCTAGGGTAGATGACCTCATGGATAAACTACAAGGGGCCACTATGTTTAGCAAAATAGATCTTAAATTTGGATATCATCAAGTACGATTGGATACATTTGACATTTTCAAAATTGCATTTTGAACTCAATTTAGTCATTATGAATTCCTTGTTATGCCTTTTGGTTTAACTAATGCACTAACAACATTCAGTTGTATGATGAATTGCATATTTTTGAAACATTAGCATTGTGCAATTGTTTTTTTTAATGACATATTGGTTTTCAAATTATTGAAAAAGAATCAATTATATGCTAACCCTGAAAAGAGTGATTTTTTCCAAACCCACATTGAATATTTAGGACATATTGTTTCTTTTGATGGTATTAAAGTTGATCCTAAAAAGATAGAAGTAATTTTGAATTGGCCGATTTCTAGAAATGTGCATGAATTACATTCTTTCTTAGGTCTTGCTAGCTTTTACAGAAAATTTGTGAGAATTTTTCATTGCTTGCATTACCTTTAACGAAATTATTAAAGAAAGGTATTATATATCATTGGTCAGATAATCGGCAAAAGTCTTTTGATTTATTGAAATATGCTTTAACACATACACTTGTTTTGCAACTACCTGACTTTAATTGACCATTCTTCCTAGTAGTCATCTGATGCTAGCGAATCAGGAATAGGAGCTATCCTTATGCAAGATTCACATCCCATAGCCTATTCTAGCTGCAAACTCAAACCGTCTGAGAGTTGAAGTATTCTACCTATGATAAGGAATTGTTAGCTATAGTACAGGACTTACGTCGATGGAAACACTATTTAATGGGATCTGAATTCATGATCAAAATTGACCAACAAAGTATCAAACATCTCCTTAGTCAGCCACAAATCTCAAATCGTTATATCAAATGAGCTGCTTTTATTCAAAGTTTTCACCCACTTATTCAATATCAACCCGAAAAAGAAAATGTTGTTGCCGATGCCTTAAGTAGAGCACCAATTATTCATAATATCTCCCTTATGTCTTTTGATTCTCTTATCTCTATGAAAGATACCTATGACCAAGACCCCACTTTTTGAGGTGATTGGAATAACTTAGTTGCTAATAATTGGATTCCAATAGATTCACTGTATTATTATTAAGAATTTATGTTTTATGAGAAAAGGTTGTGTGTAATTGTTCCATTTAGACCATTTGTGTTGCATGAAATTCATTGTACCCCATATCAAGACCATAGAGGTATTATTTCTACTTTACGTACATTGGTTGAAGATTTTTACTGGCCACAAATGGAATCTAATGTTTCTAACTTTGTTTCTAAATGTTTAATTTGTCAAAGAGTTAAGCAACTCCATGGTAAGCAATATGGTTTGTTAATGCCTTTACCAATTCCTGAACGACCATGGGAACATATTTCAATGGATTTTATAATTGGTTTGCCTAACACCCAAGCTAATCATGATATGATTTGGACTATTGTAGATCAATTTAGCAAGCATGCATATTTCATTCCATGCAAGAAAACATTAACTGTATCTCAAGCTGCACAATTGTTTTTGAAGACTGTTTTCACTAACCATGGTTTGCCAAAAGTTATTATTTCTGATCATGATTCTAGATTTTGTAATAATTTTTGGACTACTTTGTTTGCTATTTTAGGTACTAAGATTGATTTCTCATTTGCATTTTATCCTGAAACTAATGGGCAAACAGAAGCTACTAACAGTACAATATTAGATCTTTTGCGTGCATACACAATTTCAAAACCACAAACATGAGATGCACATTTGCATTTACTTCAATTTGCATACAATAATACACCGCACACAGTTACACAAAAAGCACATTTTGAAATCATTTATGGATATAGATTGTCTACACCTGTTACATCCTTGTCAAACAAAGTTAAAGCTGCTGATGATATTGCCAATATGCATGCTACTATTTTTGCTGAAGTCAAAGACATGATTGCGAAACCCTATATATACTCTAGATATTTGGTTAAGTTTAAAAATCATTCTATTGAAGAAGCCTAATGGATGTATGCTCGCGAGACCTAAGTACTTACCCCTCACTGCTCACTCCACATTGAGCTAATAGCAATTGAGGACAATTGCTATTCCACCCCGGGGGTATGATGCCAGGAGGCATATTTCACGGTGGATTCCATGAGGTTTTACAGTGGATTTTGTAAAACTATATTTATTTGCCGGGGCTCATACACAAGGTGGATTTCTTTTGGGGGAAGTTGACGAGAACACCTGTCCTTTTCGAGCGTCATGTTAATTTAATGTGTACGTGGGTGATTCCATAGCGGTGATTCCGTAAAATACATATTTAAATTAATGGATGTTTATGAGTTTAGAGTGCACTCATATTAAATTAAGATTAGGACAGAGCTCCAACCTTTTTATTTATTTTGTAGCTGAAGAATGATATGTATTCACTTTTGTCGGTTTAATTTTATTATTTTCTAATAACTGTAAATGCTTCAATTGATGTGTAGAGCAGGCAGCGGTGGCGTTGGGAAGCACTGGGGGTGATAGTGTGTATTCAGGTTACGTAGAAGAAATTATCATTTTTTATGGGCACTTGTTTTATCATTAAAGATGTGGTGCTATTATTTATTTAGACACACTTATTTATTAAAGTGTTTGACAAATATTTATTATTTTGTATGCGCATGGGCGCACGACTTAAATATTTCATTATTGGACATTGTATTTGGGCACATCGCGACTTTTGGGCTGCCCAACCACTTTATTCTTTATTTGGACAAAAGCAAACACAAAATCCAAAGCATGCTAATTGTAAAATTGGACTATTTTTTAGCTTTGAGAAGAATAAATTTATAAATACATGCATTGTGAAGTACTCACACAAGGCATGGGGGGGAGATTGTACCCAATTTGTCTTTTTGCCTCATATCTTGCAAACTCTCTTCTTGCTTTTATGAGTTTTAGTAGAGTTCTTTGTTCTTGGAGGCCTTCCGGCGCTCGCTACGTATGCATCCAACATTCGATTTGTGCACCATAACGGTACTACAAAAGAAACAAACAAGAAATATGTGGAATAGTCCATAAAATAAATATACAAATAAATGAAAAACAAGTAATATGATAATCCATCATTTAAATTCTAAATCCTAAACATATGAAAACAAGTACAATTAAAAATAAAAATATTGCACTCATGTATGTATGCTATTATTACATCATTTCAACAACTATATACACACACTACTAAATTTTTCATTGAAGTGAAAATTTATAACCAATAAATGTTTTTTATATGTATAATGATTGGATTTTGAATTTTTATCAAGTCTTAATGAATACAGAATGCATGTGACACAATCCTAGTTGGCATATGTGGAATGATCCCACATCAGTACACTTTTCAAGATATATTTAAATATCAAAATTATATTGCCTAAATATGAAAGTGGCATGTTACATATTCTAAACTTGCACTCTTTATGATTTCACATTTTGAAATAGAAAATGAAACTAAACTAGTTACATGCATGTATTGAGCATCTCTTTCTCTCTATTTCTCTAACACAACTCTAAGATTTAATGCAATGCACCTTCCTACTCTCTCCACACACACACACACACACTCTCTCTCTCTCTCTCTCTCTCTCTCTCTCTCTCTCTCTCTCTCTCTCTCTCTCTCTCTCTAATATGATAATTCCTTTATTTTATTACTATGATTGTAATATGTTATCTCTTATTATTTTTTTCACTTTTCATTTGTCTATTTTGGGCATAATAGTGACTTGTTACACCTGGTGCCCTGTCTAACATTGGTTTCATTTTGCTTCCCACAAAGATGGTACAGAATTAACATGTTTCTATTTCTGGCGATCAAGTCATTAGTCTATGGATTATGAGATGAAATTACTTTATATTTCTCAATGGAAAATGTATTTTTGTATATGAAATTATCATGATTTTTGGCTATTTTACTTTCTTTGCTTGAATGATACGCTTGTCGAGAAACACAGATCCTGAGCATGGTTGACATAGCCAAGAGATAATGACTTTTACTCAAGTGAATTAGGTTCCAAGATTAAGTGCTTGGACTCATAAACACAATCTTGATTAGGACATGACAAGGACATAGATTGGAAGTACAAAGTACAATATCATTGCATTGAAATAAGAACCAAGTACATGCTTATATAACCTTTGGGTTGTTCCACTCTCCTCACTATGCTTATGGGATTTAGAGATCTCTTCTCAGAGCATACATAATTCGTCATATCTTTCAACACCCCCCCCCTAAAATGATGAGTTCTTACACTTGTTGCTTTGGCCCCCCCCTACATGATGACATGGTCTCAGACTAGATCATAGGTAGCCTAGTTAAGTTAAAGCTTGAAACTTTACATCTTTGGCAAGGTTTTTTTAACAAAGAAAATCCACTAAGGGAAACCGGATCCACTATGGGAAATCAAAAGATCCACTAAGGGAAAGATACAATGGAAATTTCTTCAAAACAATATGTCAAAGTTGTTGTTGATAGCAGAAGCAACTTCTTCATCTTCTTCATTCATGAATTGATTTTGATGGTTACCATTTTGCACCTGTTGTGCTCTTTTCCTATGGAAACATTCAGTGGCCATGTGCCCAGTCTTGATTTATACTTGCTAGTAGCACGGTTATGGCTTCATCCTCATCTATGTTCTTCTTCAAAGTTACAAGTTGAGTTTCTTGGCTCTTAAACTTGTAAATGTGCATGGTCATAGAAGAACTATCCTTTACATCTAGTTTATAGAACTGGATGAGTAATTTTACTTTTGAGTTTTTAGCTTGAGTTCCAAACATCCTGTCAAGCTCATCCCATACCTTTTTTGCATCTTTGATGCTTGAGATATGGTGCAATACATAATCAGATAATCCCCAAGCAATGATGCCTAGAGCCTTGTTCATCTTTTTCCACTCTTTTGTCTTGAGCTAGACTTCTTCAACGAACCTGTCTTCATCATCTTCCTTCTTGCCATATGCATCTCCTATATAATCCTCAAATAGATCCAAGAGGTCTTTCCTCATGAGATGGTACATTGTCTTTTCTCTAGGCATGAAAGCCTTCACCATTGAATTTGGCTATTTACTCAAGTTCAGACATTTTGGAGGAGGTCTTATTGGGAGTATCGGGCAATGTCTATCCTTTTATAATGAGATTGAGGCTTACAAGGGATTTGATCAATTGGGCATTCCACATTAAAAATCTTCATGTTTGTCATTGCAAGAACGGAAGTAAAACCAACAAATGAATTGTTATTGGTTGTGTCGAGAAACACAAGTGCCAAGAACCACTCGATAAGTATCAAGAGATACTATCTTGATGTTAAGCTTGATGATGCCTGATCTTCAGGTAGGTTGCTTGAGTTCAAGTAGGTTACTCCAAATCTTCTTCCTAAGGTTTGACTTGCTGGAAACTTCAAATCTGAGTAAGAGAACCTTCAGTATGCTGGAACTAGTGCGAAAATGAAGTGGAAAAGAGCTTGAAGAGTACATGGCTATGAAGTCTCTATTTAGGGTTTTCTACATATTTGATTTTTGTGCTTGTAGCAGAGCTATAGTACATCATTTGAAGAACCCTCTAGTGGGGAGAGAGCTCATAAAATGGGCTTCAAATGCCCTATACTTGCAAGACATATAGCGACACGTATTAGTAGCTGGAAGTGTAAGACCAGCGCAGGCGCAGATCTGGATGGCGATGAAAAATTTATGCAATGCTGGAGTTATAAATCACCAATGTCAGACTGCAATGTGACATAGAGGAGGACCTTGAGGTGATCAGAACAAATCTCTAGAAGGAAGCTTGAAGAGATGTGGCTTATATGAAGAGATATGAGAGCTCCAAGGAGGGTAGGTGTAGGCTGGCTATGGCTATCATGAAGGAAAAACTCGAGTTGGAGTGAGAAGTGAGCTTATGAGCTGACAATGAGCTAACCAGAGATGAAGAGGAGTTGAAGAAAGTCTTGGACGAGCTTGGCCATGCTCACCATGGCTTTGATACCATGTTGAGAAGCACGGAACTTGAGCATGTTTTAGCTATGGAGGATAGAATACATAGGCATGAATCATGATGACATAGCAAAGCGACAATGAGTATTACTCAAGTGAATTAATTTCCAAGGTTAAGTGCTTGGACTCATAAATACAATCTGGAGTAGGACATGACAAGGATACATATTGGAAGTACAAAGTACAATAGCATTGCATTGAAATAAGAACCAAGTACATGCTTATATAGCATTTGGGTTGTTCCACTCTCCTCACTGTGCTTATGGGATTCAAAGCATCTCTTCCTAGAGCATATACCATTTGTTATATCTTTCAACAATGCTTTTTGCTCCATATTTTTTCTCTAACACACCTATCTAATAAATCTTAAGTTACAAAAGATATTTATATTGCCCCTAAGCCTTAACATAAGATTATAATGATGATAAATAATTTGACATATAAGTTCAATATATATAAATTGTCATGTGGCACCACATGCAACAAGTCACTAACATGCGATGAATAGAAAAATGAAGGTGCATAGAGTAAAAAACTAATAAACCATATTTTCATGAAAATCATACATAATAATTATCATCATGCACACATACTCTATGTCTCTATGTTGTCCTCTTTCTCTCTCTCTATGTGTTCATAATGCACATGGGGTAGAATTCATCTATCTTGTAGCATTCAGAATGGATAAGCACAATTAATAATCATGTCTCCAAAGAAGATAGGAGGTTGGCATATTTGTGTAAGCTACAAACCTTTGAATGCAACTACGAAGTGAGATAATTACCCACTTCCTCTCATTGTTGAGATTCTTAACTCAATTGTAGTCTATCAAAGGCATAGTGTGTGATGGTATCAAAGAAGGGTAAAAAAAAGTCCTAGCTCCATTCCTAGGAAAGTTTCTAAGAGACTTCGTAAATAATATCTATGTGCATAGGTTGAGACTAGACCATCATATAAGAGGTTGGATAAGGTGTTTCAGATAATGGATACTCAAGATTATCAATTGAATCCCAAGAAGTGTCATGAGAAGCGATTAGGCTTACACATGGCTACATTGACACATTTTCCTAATTGAGAAAGAAAAAGTACGAGTGCATCTAAAGTCGTGATAAAAAGTGCATCAAGAGATCCCACATATAGAATCACGCATATTTCACAAAACATAAACACAATTTTTTTGCACTCTTATGCACAATTTTAATGTGAATCTTCACATGCATTTAAATGCTCAATTAAACGTGCTCAGATTTTGCAATCCTATGATGTTGTGTGGATTATCTAATTGTGCATGAGACCTCCCAGATGATTCATGTGATGGGGTGACTTCTAGGATATTTGTTTATCTTGCACAATCTAGAGATTTAGGATATTTGCACATTCTAGAGATCCATGTTTGTCACAAGTTTGAGATGATTGGAAAGGCATACTTCCAAGACTCCAATGGGTGTTAGTATGGATAGAAAAGCATCAGGTTAAGAGTATCATTCCAAAGATTCATTGTAGATGCTTAACTTTCTTGGAGTAAATTATGAAGAGTACCATTCCAAAGATTCATTGTAGATGCTTAACTTTCTTGGAGCAAATTATGAAGACCTTAAAAAGATTTGGAAGTATACTTGGGGTGTGATAGAAGGTTACCCTTTGAGGCCCAATTTATAATAAGGAGACATGATGCAATCTATGTCTACTTTGATGTAATTTCTATATCATTTGATTTAATTAATATTTCATTATTGTTTATTGATTGTTTTATGGATTAATCTAAGTATGCATGTTGATAATTAATCCAATATACATTGAAGCCACACCCATGTCACATGTGGATGATATTAACTCCTTGAATGTGTTGGTAATTTATTTCTCTCCATAGATGCATTGTTTGAAATTTTACCACAAAAGCACTAATAATAGTGTCAAAAATTCAGTAATATTCTTGTTTCTATTAGCATCACTATGTGTCTTACTATTAGCATTGTGATATACATTGAAGTTAGTGATACATATAGTTGCACAAATAAAGACCTTTATAACAACACTAGTTCCAACTCATTCATGTAGGATTAGTAGTGATGCTTTTTTTCATGATAGAGACTAAGAAACTTTGCTCATGGCTATGTGTATTGGTAGTATCGTGATAAAACATTTTGTCTATCCATAGTAGTAGTTTAAAATGTTTGCTACCTATATGGACAGCTTGCTTGAAAAAAAAAAATTAGACTTACTAAAGTAAAATGATACTTAAAAGCCATTGGAAATCATTGAACGACTCAATTAATAGAGCTAACATCTTATTTAAGACATGGGACATATAAGTATTGAACTTGCTCTCAAGCCATTTAAAATACTAGTAGACTCAAAGAGATAAGTTGGAATCAAAATAGAGATGGAGTATAAGCTAGTTCTTGATCTATCTTAGAGGAACGATGATGGAGTGGGCCAAAAGTTTACTTATAGTCAAGGTGAAAAGAAGGGAAGTATGAAATCCTAACCAAGGAACGACTACCAAGTTAATGAGCCATCGTGTAAATTATCTAATAATTATTGAGTAGATATTATAGGGTTTCTGACTAAAAGAATCCTATATATTCCATACATCCAATCGGTAGAACTACAAGGGATTAGGCTAGTGGATTGAAATTTAGACAAATGTTATGAATTATATAGAATGTTATGAGCATGTCTACACCTACAATTATATTCATGTCAGACTACCCACACCTACATGTGCATATTTAACATTGAAACTTAAATGTGTCCGTACAGTTGTACTACTAAACATGTGCATAAAGACAATTTTTGGTACAAGAAATAAAACCAATATGGTGTTGCTAAATACAAAATTCTAGCAGCAATTCTGTAACTCGTAGCAACTCTTTAGATCTTTTCCTTTCATTATTCATATCAACCACCTCAAACAAAATGTAAGAATAAAACTTCAAATTTTCAGAATGTTATAGGAATCTCGAAACTATATATTCATGAAATTGGTACAAAATATGTGATTTATAAATATATTTCAGAGCTCGATTTGGTTTTGTTTACCAAAGTGAAAGGTGGATTCCAAGGCTAGATTTAGCTTTGCTTAGAGAAAACAGATAAACATGACCTAAAACTAGGGAAGAGATATCGTCAATGCCTATCCTCATTGGTGCATCTAGGGAAGAGATATCCTGAATGCCTATCCTCATTGGTGCATCTAAGGCTCCTCCCTATAATAAGAAGGACATGTTACAATGTTGCAGAAGAGGATGAGAAACTCCTCACAACAAGGTACATGTCCTACATGGATGAGAAATTCCTCACAACACGGTACATGTCCTACGTGCTGAGAGCGCAACTTGTTCCACATGCATGTCCTCCTCCATTTAGTTGTAACACATGGCCAAACATATATAAGCAAGTGTGACATAAATAAAAATCACATCTACTACAACATTGATAACCATATGTATTGCCATCTCCATGGAAACCCAGTAAGATAATAAAATAAAATGTGGAAAATGGGAACTTAAAATATAATGCAGTCTCCACATAAACAATGAATGCATAGTACAGAAGAATACCTATTTTAAGTGCAAAAGTTTACGTGGACTTGCAATTGTGTTTAAAACCGTGTTCGTGGACACGCGTGCTTAATTAAACACCACTTTTGAAAGAGATCAGCTTGCAGTGAGCTCGAATGCTCAGCTAAGTCAAACACTCTACAAGCATGTGATGCCTCTACGCCTTTACCTGCAATGCGTGTATCCTTCGTGTCTTCAACCTGTCATTTGAAATGCTGCTCCTCCTCTGCTGGAGGCCAGCAGCAATATTGGACCGTGTGTTGGTTGGGGACATTGGAAATTACGTGAGAGTGCAGGTGCGGTTGATGCGGGATTGGCCATGATCATCATCATGTCATCACGGTCATGAATATGCATGACCAAGATCTTATAATCTATGAACGTTATGATGATCACGGCCAGGCCAACATCAGCCTCACCCTCCCGCGTGATGAGCGGTAGACCAGATTCGGAAGGGGTCAGACAGAGAGAGAGAGAGGGGGGGGGGGGGGGGGGGGGGCGGCTGGGCGCTGCTGCTCATGATCATGATCATGATCAAAGCTAGTTATATAGTACGGTACACGGTCCCAACATCAGCCTCACCCTCCCGCGTGATGAGCGGTAGACCAGATTCGGAAGGCGCAGACAGATCAGAGAGCGGGAGCGAGAGAGAGAGAGAGAGAGAGAGGGAGGGGGGGGCGGCTGGGCGCTGCTGCTCATGATCATGATCATTATCAAAGCTACTTATATAGTACAGTACACGGTCCCAACATCAGCCTCACCCTCAGGCGTGATGAACGGTAGACCAGATTCGGAAGGCGCAGACAGAGAGAGCGAGAGCGAGAGAGAGAGAGAGAGAGGGGGGGGGGGGCGGCGGCTGGGCGCTGCTGGTCATGATCAAAGCTAGTTATATAGTACACACAGTCGCAGTATTATACGATTAGCGTTTGTTGACCTCAACGGCACTGCTAAGTGGATCGATGGGTGTTTATTTTGCCGTCCTGTGTTTCTCAAAGCAGAAATAATCTTCTTCTCTAACGGCTGCACGTTTTCCAAAGCAGGAATACAATGAACCGTCTTTCTTTTGTAAGAAACGACAAGAAGGAAGGGAAGGGATCGTGCTGCCAACAACCCCTCAGCATATGCCATCCTCATATTTTATGCATGCCATGATCCGCCAATTGTAATGCATGCATCCGTTTAACATTTTCCATACATCCACAGTAAGAGCCAGGGGCTACTTCCCAAGTTCCCAGCTGGCATGGCATCGACGGAAGATTCCTTATAAAGACGCGGGCCTTCCAAGTTCCCAGCTGGCATGGTTGACCGGCTTGTTGGCCTTGGATGCGAGCAAAGTCAGAGGGGATCGGAGACAGAATTTATTTAAGTGCTACCATTACAAGGATGCTTCGGTAAAACATTGTAATTACAGAAGTAGGGAGATTTATTGCTACTACAAAAGGAAAGTTTGAGAGTCCCAATTAGAGTCATGGTTGCCTCTATGCTGCCTCCAAGTTCTTCAACCACTTTTGCTTTCCTATTTATAAATTTTTTATATGTAGCTTTTTTGTCAATAAAAAAAGAGCTATTTTTTATTCAAACTATAAAGAGACCTTTTATATGGTACCCTTTAATATGTTAAAAAATGTGGAAATAGTATTTGAAAAATCCCTGCACTGAGAATGCATAAGATATGTACATATATTTTTGAGTGACTCCCCCCTTCACTTGAGCAGATATTAAAAAAATTATAGCTAAATAAAAGCCCAATGTTTTACACCATCGTATAGCTATATATCAGCTTAATATTTTACACTAAGTTATAGTTAAATAAAAGATCATTGCTTTACACTGTCTTTATTTCCATGTTATTACTTGCTTGGTACTACCTTGAGCCTCACCTTTTCTCTGGCCTTACTAATGCCATAGATGAGGAGGAGCTAGCACCTACTAGGCTTAGAGAGATGTGGCATACCTTCACATATCCCTACCAGGAAAGGCATGACATCTTACATCATCACTGAAGGCTATTAGCACTGAGTTAATTTTCATGCTTGCACTCCTCATTGCCTCTTATCTCAAAAATAGTCAAAGAGAGCTCTCAAGATGTAAATTTGAAATGTGGTGCATGTGATCTATCAAAGGTGTACCAGAGTTACTTCATGGTCTATGAGAAATGGTGGAATAAAAGGAGAACAAAACATAGTTCATGTAAGGTATGTATAGTTACAATAAAATAATGTTACCACATCCCCAAACTTACAATCAATGGAAAATGAACACAAAGAGAATTGAACAAACATAATAAACACACACACACACATATATATACATACATATACATATATATATATATATACATACATATACATACATACATACATACATACATACATACATACATACATACATACATACATACATACATACATACATACATACATACATACATACATATATATATATATATATACATACATATACATATATATATATATATATATATATATACATACATATACATATATACATATATATATATATATATACATACATATACATATATATATATATATATATATATATATATATATATATAGATATATATACATACATATACATATATATATATATATATATATACATATATATATATATATATATGTATATATGTATATGTATGTATATATATATATATATATATATATATATATAGAGAGAGAGAGAGAGAACCAAACATATAAAGAAGAACTTTTATTACAAAGAAATAACTTATGCATTGTTAGAGGATTTTTTGTCTCTACCATGAAAGCATCTAGCAAGTCCTATATTAAAATTTTCCATGGTTTACATACAAGATAGTAAAAGGCAGGATCTACAATTTTCTCACCGCAGTTACTTGCCAATGCATGAAAAGACATGTGTTGAGCATGCTAAGGTTGAGATTAGATGGAATGTTCAAGTCGAATCAGTACACAAGTTGGGAAGATGAAGTTTATGTGCATATGGCCTAAGTTAATGAAGTAAGTGACTTGTTTTAAGACTTCTCATGCCAAAACTTTAGGGAGGGGAACAAGAAGTTGGAAAAAGAGAAAAAAGTGGGGAAAAGAAAAGCAGAGCAAGAGTTGAAAAAAATGTGATAGAGTTTTGGAGCTCTTGGAGAGGCTTCCATAGCTCATGAGAAAGATGAAACCAAAGAGAAACTCAATGAGAGTGAACCCAATGACATCCTAGGGGTTTCTTGATGCTTAGAACTTGGATCTCAAATAGTGTACACTATTGTATTAATAGTAACTAGCACGGTATTTTCTATCATAAAGCATTCATAGAGTGATTCTAAGTTTTCATGGGAATCTCCTTTATGTATATGATGCTCTATTGTTATTAGATCATTGTTAGAATAAGAATTTGTGGTTTTATGAAGGATTGGATGAGCAAAGGCTTGCATTTTTACTATTGTAATAATATAAAAAGTAGGGTATCTATTGTAATGAAGCTTTCTTAGGGTGTCCAAGGGCATTTAGAGGCATCTCCTTCATGCATATGGCACTTTGGGGATGACAAAACACTGTTATAAATAAGAATACATGGTTTTATGAAGATTTGGAACAACGTAGGGATTCCTTTTCTTTGCTATAATAAACTATCATAACACGGATGAAGCATTAATTTGGTCCCCATACTAGGGTTTTAGCAAGTTCTGATATATGGTAAAGCTTGGTAGTAATATGCTTGATTGATAGGGTGTGTTGTAAATGACATTATTGGACAATTTATGCATAGTTCTAGAGGCAAAATCATTTGAGTAAGCCTATGTAATGTAGGGTTATATCAATGAATAGGGTGCTCTTTGAGTCAAAGTCTCAAATATGCTTGTACTTGACTGTATGTAGTGATTGTATTTGACAAACTCCATTATACAATCAAAGGTTTTTCTAAGGGTTCCTATCTTGATATTTTGTGTATAAACTTAATTTTGTTCCTCTTTTCTTATTCCTTCTAGTCTTGAATCTTTATATCCTTCTTGTTATAGTCCCCATAGTTAAGGCCTTTGACAATATACACTCCCACATTGGTGAACTCGATGTGAAGGCCGTGAGAAGGTTGCAAGGGTGTAGATGATACTCTTAGTTCAGGATTTAGAGAGTTTGTGTAGACTTACGGCATGCACAAGAGGAAAAGGGGAATTATTAAGGCTTTGCAAAGTGTAGTTGTGGAGATGTAAAATTTTGATGGCATGAATGTTTCTCTGTATACCTGAAGGTTTATGTGGAGAAATTAGAATTAAAAAAATGTACATGTGGATGAGATGCAATGATATTATTATAAGGTTGTGGTTCCCAAAATTTGCATATGGATAAATGCAATTCATGTAAGCCATGGGCATTCTTGGGCTACTTTTAAGCAAACTATAAAGGACAATATTTTATTGAGGATACAGACAGAGTTATAAAGATGAGTTTTTGGGAATGGGTTGCAAATCCTACAATGCGGCATACTGCTCTTGAGTTGTTGCGGGATTTTGAGAAGCATTATGATCAACTGGATGTTATTAAGTAGCTGTATTTGTAAACACAAAAGATTATTTGATTCTTGTGAGTAATAGACCCACCATTGCAAGGTGAGTTAGAAAAGCTTTTGGAAGATGATATTGTACTGTAGGGGTTGAAAATTAATAAGGCAGATGTACAAGCCACATTGACAAAGCTATTCAAGAGCCAGAAAAGAAAAAGATTGCTAATTACACCTAGTACTACTGCTAGTCCTTTGCGGACTAAGCCCATCCTACGCTTTATTAGCTGATAGAACCACACATAGTGCTGTAACACATTATATGCCAAATAAATTAATATATCTTCAAAAGCCCATTATGCCCATAAAGGAGGTGGTAGCTACATGGAGTGTATTGCCATGAAAAGAAGGGTTAATTTGATGCCACAAGGCATACTCCACGGTGGATTCTATGAGACAACGATGGATTCCATGAGGTTTTGCAGTGGATTTCGTAAAACTATATTTATTTGCCGAGGCTCGTACACAAGGTGGATTCCTTGTATGAGAAGTTGACGGGGACGCATGTCCTTCTCAGGCGTCATGTTAATTTAATGTGCATGTGGGTGACTCCAAAATGAGTGATTCCACAAAATACATATTTAAATTAATGGACGTTTATGAGTTTAGAGAGCACTTGTATTAAATTAAGGTTAGGACAGAGTTTCAACCTATTTATTTATTTTGTAGTTGAAGACTGCTAGGTATTCACTTTTATCGGTTTAATTTTATTATTTTCTAACAATTGTGAATGTTTTAATTAATGTGTAGAGCAGGCACCGGCGGCGTTGGGAAGCACTGGGCGATAGCATGTATTAAAATTACCTAGAAGAAATTATCATTTTTTATGGCCGTGCACCTTATCATTAAAGGCGTGGCACTAAAATTTATTTAGGCGCGCTTATTTATTGAAGCACTTCACAAATATTTATTATTTTGTATGCGCATGGGCGCACTGTTTAAACATTTCATTATTAGACATTGTATTTGGACACATCCTGACTCTTGGGCCGCCCAACCGCTTTATTCTTTATTTGGAAAAAAGCAAACACAAAAGCTAAAGCATGCTTATTTGTAAAATTGGGCTATTTTTTAGCTTTGTTCTTGGGGACCTTTTGGCACTCGCTACGTATGCATCCAACATCTGATTTATGTACTATTGGTATCAGAGCGAAGCTGAGATCAAGGGCTTCCAATTTCTTACCATCTCGCGTGAAGGCAAAGCTCTTGGAATGAATAGGCTCTATAGTCAGTCTCGCGATCCATCAATACCAACATGTTCCTGGTAGTGAAGAACCCCCTGATGTGCTGTTGGATCATGAAGGAGTACTCCCTGTCGATAGAGGACCACCCAGGAAGTTTCTTTGAAAGTTGTTTTTCTTCTCAGAGACAGAAAGTAAAAAATTCATTAACAATAAGCTTAAGAGCTTTATAAAAGCTTCAGATTTATTTAAGCTCTACGATTCTCATCATTTGTGGCAAAAGGACGTCCTCACTGGCGACGATTGCAGCCAGTACATGCCGCCGTCCTGATCGTCAAGTTAAATCCTATTAAGCTTTTCTAAAGCTTAAGGCTTTAAAGCTTTTTAAAGCTTTAAGATTCAATCTTCAAATTCTTCCTTAGCGGGCGTTCATACCAAGCTTACCCCGAACTACCATCGAAAGCCTCAGCAAGCCCCTATTCGCACCTGTGCTCTGTCCGATACAGTTTCCAGCACGCAAACTGATACATGCAGTATATTTTCGGTTTGAAGAAGACATTCATCAATTTTTGTACCTGCAAAAAGAAGAAAGATCGCAAATATCCATTACAAAAAAAAAGCCTTGTAAACCCAACTTTGAGCTACGCTCATCCTGCTAACAAGATTGCGAGTGTGTGAGGTTGTTTGAAATATTTCAGGATGAGCGATCAAAATATGAAAGATTTTATGGCCGAAGGTGATTTACTGGAACCAATGGTGGAGCAAAAATTGGACCTAATTATGATGCAACTTCAAGAGGAACGAAGAGCAGGTCAAACTTTGCAAGCTCAACTAGCCACTCTTCAACGATCTACTGTCAAACAAGATGGACCGCAACCGAAGGATGTTATACGACGTATGATCGATGTGACACTTAGCTTCAAGAGGAACGAAGAGCACGTCAAACTTTGCAAGCTCAACTGGCCACTCTTCAATGATCTATTGTCGAATAAGATGGACCGCAACCTAAGGATGTTATACGACGTATGATCTATGCGACAATTGAAGCACAATCTATTAAGAAAAAAGCCAAGATAAGTAAAAGAAATTCCAAATTCTATACTTTTAATGGGCTATGTGATGGAAAGACTGTTCTCGCTTTTATCAGTCAATTTGATGATTATTTCCATGAAGAGCAATATGCTGAAAAATACAAACTCAAGTGTGTCACTAACCATTTAGTGGACAGAGCATCGCTATGGTGGACTGTTATTTGCAAAAGTATTGATTATCCTACTACTTGGGAGGCTTTTCAATAGAAAATTTTGCAGAATTTTCTTCCACCTCAATTCCATGAAAAAGTAATTAAACAGTGGGATCTTCAAGAACATAGAGATCGTGAGCCTATTTCACAATATACCGAGTGTTTTTGGAATGCCTTATTGCAACTTCGAATGCTCGAAGATGTACTTGAGGTGATCCACAAGTGCAAGTTTATGTCTGGTTTTCTTGGTCACTTTTATGAGGAGGTGAACATGTTTAAGCCAACGATCCTCGAGGATACGATTTCTTTGGCCCATGATGCTGAAGAGAAAATTCGAGGATGAGAGAAGTGACTCCAATAATTCCCAACTGATACCAAATTCCAACATTCCTAAACTCCTCGCTATTACCAATAATGTTTTCAAAGCCAAACCCATATTTTGCTGCAAGTGCCACCAACTTGGACATCTAGGGGTGAATTGTCAATCCAAAAAGCCAACTGTTCACATCAACTACTTGGGAGTGGTTGAAGATGGTGACCATGAAGAAATGCCCAATTTCACAGAAGACGATGATGATATCGGTACTACTTCAGATACTCTACCAAGTATGCCAAATCCTCATTCCTTATTAACAATGAAATGTCTTGTGTATGGTAGAGAAAAGATTGTTTTACATGATAACGGGAGCATACATGATTTTATTTCTACAAAATTGGTCAAATAATTGAATTTACATATGTTTCAACTCATTATTGCATCAAGGCTACATTCTTAGGTACTAGATACAATGGAACAGAAGAAGTTCATGACTTAGAAATTGAAATTGGCCATTATGTTGAGCATAAAAATTTCTTAGTTGTGCTTTTGCAATCTAGTGACATTATCTTAGGAATGCCTTGGCGTCACAAATATAATCCCGATATAGATTATTCCACGCATTCAATGAAGATTCATTCTAATGGAAAACAAATCACATTACGTGGTACGCACACTTTAGATAATTTTCCATTGCTTAGTCACACACAAGCTAAATGTGCATTAAGAAAAGGTAGCAAATCGTACTTAATATGGGTGAATGAAATTGAAGCTGAGGAAAATCAGATGCATCCTAGGCACGCACAATTTCTTTCACAATTTAAAGATTGTTTTGTTGTTGATTTACCACTTGGCGTACCACCTACACGTTGTCGTCGTGTTAGGTGTTGAAGGTCTACCACCGAGGCTTAGAGCAGAAGAAGAGTGTGGGATTCAAGGTTTGGAGAAGGGAAAAAGAATGGAGTTTGACAAGATTCGGGGTTTAGAAATGACTTAGTTGAAGAAGAAGATATCAAGCTTTTTCTGTGTATTTAGCATACATGAATGGAATGAATGCCTTTAACTTGATTACATCAAATACATTTGGGAGAAATAAGCCATTACATAAAGGATATTCTCAGATTTTAATCCAAAAAACAAGTATTTTGATGGTAGACTCAAGTACATTCAAGACATAGATCAATAGTACATGAAATGCATTGATGAAGCACAAATTTAACTTCAGCCCTGTTTTAAAAATAGAAATTTCCAGCCCATAATCAAGCTCAAAAAGTGTACATAAACTCAAGAATAAGCTCCTCTAATCATTAATGAGTAAAGCCCTGATGATAAGAGATCAATTTCTTCTATTTCAACTACATGAATCACTTGTTTCCTCACCAAATGGACAAGAACAGTGGGCTGCCCTATTTATGACTGGTTTTTTCAACCCATAACAGCCCACACGCCTTCAAAATCCTCCCCCTTTGCTTGCCCCAAAGTCACTCAAGTACTTGGGTACAAGTCGGGCTTCATTGGACCATGAATAAGGTAAATAAAATGAGAGAAGACGTACATAAGATCAGGCTGAATACTTTTCTCTCTAATTTCCCTCTTTTATAGACTGTTATACAATTCATTTTTGTCAGACCAAATGGACAGGTAAGAGGATCTCTGACCTTTCTTGTTTGTATCTTCATCTTCAGCTCCAGTTTGCTTCAGTTTACATGCTCCAAAGCATGCACCATAGCTCACAGTTCTTCTCCAGCTGTTGTAGGTATGCAAGCCCGCATTTTGCGCCGAAAAATGCGGGCTGCATCCTACTCAACTTCCACTTTACTTTTTGACCTACTTTGGTAATTGACAGGTCACTTAAGTTCATTACTTCAGGTCCCCCATGAACCTAGTGGACTTTTGGCATTTTTCTTGAGTTCTAACTATGTTTTTCACTTGAATCAATGTGATTTATCCTGCAGACTGTCAATTACTTCCAGCTGATCAAGTTATAGGTTCTCATAGACTTAATTTTTTATCAATATACGTGGTACAACTGAAAATTGTATGACAAATACAAATGAACTTATGTAACTAAGTGATATCTAAGTTGGTTGTTGGGTAACAGTGGTGGCTGAGTTATGTATGAAAATTCCTCATATAAATCCTAGTAAAGTTCTTCTGTGTTCATAAGAATCCCATGATCTATATTATGAACAATAAACTCTTTGACATTCACCCCCTCCTCACCTGCACATCCTCTGGCATGTGCCATTTCACAAGATTAAAGGTTTAAGGAGGGTCTTCTTCTAACATATCTTCATCTTCATCCTCTAAGTCTTCTCCTTCCTGCTTGTCTTCAAGTAGATGGCTCATATCCAAGTCATAAAGCTCATAAGTTGAAGATTCTCTCCATTTGAAGAGCTTGATACGTTTCCCGGCCATTGGTACTTTTACCATGGTTCCATCGATTTCAGCCAAAGAATAAGTAGCATTATCATGTACTACTTTTACTACATATGGTCCAAACCATCGCTTGGCTAGCTTTCTATGAGCACTATATTGATTGTCCAGGCTGCTATCATAGACAAGTACCCAATCATTCGCTTGAATAGCTCTTGGACGGAGTCGATGATGCTTGTCAAACCTCTTCTTATTCTTTAATCTTGCTGTTTTCAGCCTTCCAATGGCTGTCTTGACATCTTCTGGCCTTCTTTCAAGTTGCCTTATGCGCATAGTCAACAACTCTTCTCTATTCATGCCTTCATCCCAAGGCAAGATACTCCATGTGACAATGGACTCCTCAATAGGCATAATAGGTGGCTGTCCATATATTAGTTCAGCTGGCATATAACCCGTTACTGCACTATGGGTAGTTCTATCAGTCCATAATGCGAATGGTAGCATTCTAGGCCATTCCCTCATCTTTCCTTTGCAAGATTTTGCCAAAGCTTTAAAAATTGGTTGATGACCTCTTTCGCTCTTACCATTGCCTTCAGGGTTGTAGGCTAATGTAAGAGATAGCTTGATTCCCAATTGAGCAAAGAAGGGGCAAGCCTCATTAGCATCCAATTCTCCTCTATCAGCAGTTACTTTGGCAACACAGCCATAGCTGCAAAATACTTCTTCAAGTAAAAATCTACAAATGGCTTGAGTAGACTTTGTTGTCAAGGCTTTTCCTTCCAGTTGATTTGTGAGATCTTCTCTAGCAAGTACTAGATATCTCATGTTCCAAATTCCTGTAGACATGGTTACTAAATCAATAACCCATTTACAATGAATGGATAAAGGAAAGGTAGGCTGAAGCCCATCTTTATGCTTAACCACATAGAACATTTGACAAACATGAAAAGACTCAACAAAATGCTCAATGTCTTTATACATGTTTTGCCACCAAAATTTCTCTTTTATTTTGGCAAAAGTGTCCCATATGCCTCTATGACCAGCCAATAGGCTTTCATGAAATTCTTACATGACCTGTCTTTGAGTCTTTTTGTTTCCTAAGACACGAACAGGCGCCCTTCCTTTCTTTTTCGCATGCCTCCAAAGGTAGCCATCTTTAAGAAAAAAGCCATAAGCTTTTCTCTTGATTCTCTTGAACTCTTCATTAGTCCAATCTTTCTTCTTTGTCATAGTGCTCAGAAATTGGCCAATTTTTAGCCAATCATCTGCATAATATTCTTCTTTAAAGTGTGAACAAACCATAACAAAACATTGAGCATGCTGTCTATCAGCTGCCCACTATCCTTCTTTGGATGTTTCTTCCTTCTTTGTTGATGTAAAATTTATTTTAGCAGCTGAACATGTTGTACTTGCTGTAATTAATGTTGTACCTGCATTTTTGACAGCTGAGCCATCATTAGGTACAACTGTACTTGTTGTTTTCATATCCAAACCTACATTTACAGCATCATTTTTAGCAAATATAGTCTCTAATTCTTCCTCATCCATCATCTCTTCTTCATCCTTATATCTGGCACGCGAAAGCATGTCAGCACAACTGGAATATCTCTTCCTTCAATATGTTTCAAATCAGGATTTAAGGATTTAATATAGGGTATCCATCTTAGCATAGCTATGTCGGGAGTGGAACAGTTGGCAATCATGCCCAAGAGTGGAAGGCAATCTATTTCAACTATTACAATGCGTGTATCCTTCGTGATATTGAAGCCAACAAATCAGGTGACGAAGTCTTCAACCTGTCATTTGAAATGCTGCTTCTCCTCTGCTGGAGGCCAGCAGCAATATTGGACCGTGTGTTGGTTGGGGACATTGGAAATTACGTGAGAGTGCAGGTGCGATTGATGGGAGATTGGCCATGATCATCATCATGTCATCACGGTCATGAATATGCATGACCAAGATCTTATAATCTATGAACGTTATGATGATCACGGCCAGGCCAACATCAGCCTCACCCTCCCGCATGATGAGCGGTAGACCAGATTCGGAAGGGGTCAGACAGAGAGAGAGAGAGAGAGAGAGGGGGGCGGCTGGGCACTGCTGCTCATGATCATGATCATTATCAGAGAGCGGTAGACCAGATTCGGAAGGCGCAGACAGATCAGAGAGCGAGAGCGAGAGAAAGATGATACTGTACTGTAGGGGTTGAAAATTAATAAGGCAAATGTACGAGACACAGTGACAAAGCTATTCAAGAGGCAGAAAAGAAAAAGATTGCTAATTACACCTAGTACTACTGCTAGTCCTTTGCGGACTAAGCCCATCCTACGCTTTATTAGCTGATAGAACCACACATAGTGCTGTAACACATTATATGCCAAATAAATTAATATATCTTCAAAAGCCCATTATGCCCATAAAGGAGGTGGTAGCTACATGGAGTGTATTGCCATGAAAAGAAGGGTTAAGTTGATGCCACAAGGCATATTCCACGGTGGATTTTGTGAGACAACGATGGATTCCATGAGGTTTTGTGGTGGATTTCGTAAAACTATATTTATTTGCCGAGGCGCGTACACAAGGTGGATTCCTTGTGTGAGAAGTTGATGGGGACGCGTGTCCTTTTCGATCGTCATGTTAATTTGATGTGCACGTGGGTGACTCCACAAAGAGTGATTCCACAAAATACATATTTAAATTAATGGACGTTTATGAGTTTAAAGGGCATTTGTATTAAATTAAGATTAGGACAGAGTTTCAACCTATTTATTTATTTTGTCAAGCTCAAAAAGTGTACATAAACTCAAGAATAAGCTCCTCTAATCATTAATGAGTAAAGCCCTGATGATAAGAGATCAATTTCTTCTATTTCAACCATATGAATCACTTGTTTGCTCACCAAAATGGACAAGAACAGGTGGCTGCCCTATTTATGACCGGTTTTTTCAGCCCATAACAGCCCACACACCTTCAAAATCCTGCCCCTTTGCCCCAATGTCACTCAAGTACTTGGGTACAAGTCGGGCTTCATTGGACCATGAATAAGGTAAATAAAATGAGAGAAGAGGTACATAAGAGCAGGCTGAATACGTTTCTCTTAGATTTTCCTCTTTTATAGACTGTCATACAATTTATTTTTGTCAGACCAAATGGACGGGTAAGAGGAGCTCTCACCTTTCTTGTTTGTGTCTTCATCTTCAGCTCCAGTTTGCTTCAGTTTGCATGCTCCAAAGCATGCACCATAGCTCACAGTTCTTCTCTAGTTGTTGCAGGTATGTAGGCCCACATTTTGCGCTGAAAAATGCAGGCTGCATCCTGCTCAGCTTCCACTTTACTTTTTGACCTACTTTGGTCATTGACAAGTCACTTAAGTTCATTACTCCAGGTCCCCCATGAACCTAACGGACTTTTGGTATTTTTCTTGATTTCTAACCATGTTTTCCACTTGAATCAATGTGATTTATCTTGCAGACTATCAATTACTTTCAGCTGATCAAGTTATAGGTTCCCATAGACTTAATTTTTTATCAATATACATGGTACAACTGAAAAATGTATGACAAATACAAATGAACTTATGTAACTAAGTGATATCTAAGTTGAATGTTGGGTAACAATGGTTGAGTTATGTATGAAAATTCCTCATATAAATCCTAGTAAAGTTCTTCTGTGTTCATAAGAATCCCATGATTTATATTATGAACAATAAACTCTTTGACATTCACCCCCTCCTAACCTGCACATCCTCCGGCATATGCCATTTCATAAGATTAAAGGTTTAAGGAGGGTCTTCTTCTAACATATCTTCATCTTCATCCTCTAAGTCTTCTCCTTCCTGCTTGTCTTCAAGTAGATGGCTCATATCCAAGTCATAAAGCTCATAAGTTGAAGATTCTCTCCATTTGAAGAGCTTGATACGTTTCCCGGCCATTGGTACTTTTACCATGGTTCCATCGATTTCAGCCAAAGAATAAGTAGCATTATCATGTACTACTTTTACTACATATGGTCCAAACCATCGCTTGGCTAGCTTTCTATGAGCACTATATTGATTGTCCAGGCTGCTATCATAGACAAGTACCCAATCATTTGCTTGAATAGCTCTTGGACGGAGTCGATGATGCTTGTCAAACCTCTTCTTATTCTTTAATCTTGCTGTTTTCAGCCTTCCAATGGCTGTCTTGACATCTTCTGGCCTTCTTTCAAGTTGCCTTATGCGCATAGTCAACAACTCTTCTCTATTCATGCCTTCATCCCAAGGCAAGATACTCCATGTGACAATGGACTCCTCAATAGGCATAATAGGTGGCTGTCCATATATTAGTTCAGCTGGCATATAACCTGTTACTGCACTATGGGTAGTTCTATCAGTCCATAATGCGAATGGTAGCATTCTAGGCCATTCCCTCATCTTTCCTTTGCAAGATTTTGCCAAAGCTTTAAAAATTGGTTGATGACCTCTTTCGCTCTTACCATTGCCTTCAGGGTTGTAGGCTAATGTAAGAGATAGCTTGATTCCCAATTGAGCAAAGAAGGGGCAAGCCTCATTAGCATCCAATTCTCCTCTATCAGCAGTTACTTTGGCAACACAACCATACCTGCAAAATACTTCTTCAAGTAAAAATCTACAAACGGCTTGAGTAGACTTTGTTGTCAAGGCTTTTCCTTATACTTGATTTGTGAGATCTTCTCTAGCAAGTACTAGATATCTCATGTTCCAAATTCCTGTAGGCATGGCTACTAAATTAATAACCCATTTATAGTGAATGGATAAAGGAAAGGTAGGCTGAAACCCATCTCTATGCTTAACCACAGAGTACATTTGACAAACATGACAAGGCTCAACAAAATGCTCAATGTCTTTATACATGTTTTGCCACCAAAATTTCTCTTTTATTTTGGCAAAAATGCCCCATATGCCTCTATGACAAGCCAATAGGCTTTCATGAAATTCTTGCATGACCTGTCTTTGAGTCTTTTTGTTTTCTAAGACACGAACGGGCGCCCTTCCTTTCTTTTTCGCATGCCTCCAAAGGTAGCCATCTTTAAGAAAAAAGCCATAAGCTTTTCTCTTGATTCTCTTGAACTCTTCATTAGTCCAATGTTCCTTCTTTGTCATAGTGCTAAAAAATTGGCCAATTTTTAGCCAATCATCTGCATAATATTCTTCTTTAAAGTGTGAACAAACCATAACAAAACATTGAGCATGTTGTCTATCAGCTGCCCAACCACTGTCCTTCTTTGGATGTTTCTTCCTTCTTTGTTGATGTAAAATTTGCTTTAGTAGCTGAACCTGTTGTACTTGCTGTAATTTTAGCAAATATAGTCTCTGATTCTTCCTCATCCATCATCTCTTCTTCATCCTTATACCTGGCACACGAAAGCATGTCAGCAACTACATTATCTCTTCCTACAATATGTTTTAAATCAGGATTTAAGGATTTAATATAGGGTATCCATCTTAGCATAGCTATCTTGGGAGTGGAAAAGTTGGCAATCATGCCCAAGAGTGGAAGGCAATCTGTTTCAACTATTACATGTGTGCCCATAAAGTACTTCCGGTCACATTTCAATGCAGATAGTACTCCCCAAAGTTCTCTTTTAATTTGAGCATACCTTCTTTGTCGTTCATTAAGAACCTTTGCTCCAAAGCGAATTGCATATCTGTTGCCTTCAAGGTCGTCTTGACCGACTGCCCATCCTATTCCAATAGGACTTGTGTCTACTATGAGTATAATAGGCTGTCCATTAGAGTAATTAGCCCTCTTTAAGGTGAGGGCTGAAATCAGCAATTTCTTCAATTTTCGAATAGCTTGAGTATGTTCTTTTTCCCATATAAACCTTTGGCCTTTTCTTAGCAGTTGATAAAGATTTTCAACAACATGAGCAAAATGTGGGATCCAAATAAGGTAGAAGACACATGCACCAAGAAATCTTCTCACCTCCGAAACATTTGTGCATATTTCCCGTATTTTGCTGATAGCATCAATCTTGGTTGGAGAAGGCTTAGGGCCATATGGACCACACATATGCCCTACCACAAGAACTTCTTCGACTCCAAAAACAGATTTAGCACCTGAAAGAGTAAGATGACTTCTTCTAATTTAGACAAGATTTGAGCACAATTATTAATATGATCGGAAACAAACTTGCGATATCCAAGTTCATTGAGTTCTTCATTCTTCTCATGAACTTCACATCCTTTGATTGGTACATCATCAAGGAAAGGAAGAGTTAATTGGGGAATATAATCTCTCAACACTTTATGCATGGCATTCATCATGTGAGCTACTAAATTCGTAGCTCCTTGAGGTAGAGTACACATGCGGACTAAACCAAGAGGCGTCTTCATTGTGGTAATGTCTCAGCTCTCCAAAGCAAGCTGAAATTGGTCATAGCCTGAATATAAATCTCCCATGGAATAAATTGCTCTACCTGCAAAAGCTTCAGCAAATTCATCAACAATTGGCCCCAAACCAACATTTCTAATAGTGACTTTATTGACAGGTTGTAAGTCTTGAATGAATCGCAAAGATCCATTCTTCTTAGGCACGGTAAACCATCGGTTGGATTATGGAGCTGAAGATGGCTCCAATATTCGCATTTTTATCTTTTCATTTAGAAGCTCCAATAACTTAGGCAAATGAGCCCTTGGTACCAGAATTGGTTTAAGATTCCAAGGAACGTGCGGGACCGTAAAAATCACCATTGGTGCCACAACACTTGGATCCACACAGCCAATTTCATGTGGCTGAAATGAAAAAGCTTTGCCATGATTCTTTAACATCTGTCGAGGCTCGTACACAAGGTGGATTTCTTGTGTGAGAAGCTGACAGGGGCACATGTCCTTTTCGAACGTCATGTTAATTTAATGTGCACGTGGGTGACTCCACAGCGGGTGATTCCACAAAATACATATTTAAATTAATGGACGTTTATGAGTTTAGAGGGCACTCGTATTAAATTAAGGTTAGGATAGAATTTCAACCTATTTATTTATTTTATAATTGAAGAATACTGGGTATTCACTTTTATCGGTTTAATTTTATTATTTTCTAACAATTGTGAATGCTTCGGTTGATGTGTAGAGTAGGCACTGGTGGCGTTGGGAAGCACTAGGCGATAGCGTGTATTCAAATTACCTAATCAGAAGAAAGACTATAGTGATTTGGGTAATGCAACTAAGTCCAAGGCAATGCAAGCATGTCAAAGCAATAGAGTACATGGCAACTAAAACACTCATTGACTTTGTTCTACTATTGGACCATGAGCTACAGTTGTTATCACAAGCTTATCTTTATTAATTACAATACAAATTGCATTTCTTCGTTGTACTTGACACATGCGACTTGCATATACTCTCATGAAGTAACAAGTGGATGCAGGATGATACAAGTCTTCGTGCGAATGTGTTTAATGCCCAAGTCACCACAAGACTACCAACCTCACAAAGAACCGCGACAAAACCATGCTGCCGAACATGAAGAATCACCCTTACAAGTGCGCATGACCCAAAGCATAGTCATGGGCTACACTCTCTTTTTGGGTCAAGCTCTACAGTGGACTCACAACAGTTGTTACCTTAATCGTACCAACATTGCGTGTCACAAAGATTTTTGCAGTATCTCAAGTGTATCTCCCCACCTCAACAACGGCTTCTCTAACAACGAGGCTAGGGCACAATAATATCAATTTCCTGAGCCTTCGAAGCTTGACATTTTCCAACCCATTGAAAGGCTGATAGCCTCAACATATTACAATGGTTGTACTCAGGCAAGCCAAAAAAAAAAAAAGAGCCCCCTAGCCCCCTAGCATTACCCACAATAGCTCAGGACACATCAAGGGTAGGACATACCTAGGCAGCGTGTCTCGCCTATGGTTAGACCTATCACCCTGACCCATTCACACGATTCCCCCTTGCACTCTGCCTTAATACCATTGCAATCACCTATGGTAAGCACTGCACAAATGACCATGAAAAGTACACTGTCCTCATCACACAAGTCCAATAGCTACCAGCTACCGATAGTGCAGTTTCCCTGTGTCCAATTATGCTACGTCATGCAGTCACAATGCAAAGGATGTCGCATACACCTTCACGTGTACTTCTTCTCAATATGGACAACTTTGCTTCATCCACATTGTTTTGAGAAACCAGCCCGCAGTCTTCTAACTACGTAATATCTAAGTATGCACGAGCACTCACATAATATTTGCACCAAAATATATATACAGTTTGGGTCCTCAAGTGTAGGACAATACTCTCAGCTTGATTAGAGTTTGACCTGTCTTCCAAACTAATTATACTATGTCTTGTGCACGATCGAGAAGACTAGCACTACCCCTAGGGAGAGACCACTTAAGAGAGGTTTTCAATTCCAGGTATTGAAGACTCCAACGGAAGTGTCGTTCGCTCTTTATCGACCCTCAACTCTGAATTCTTATCCTTTATCATCATGCAAGCCCGCCAAGAATCGTCATGTGCAGAATCCCCAACAGACTACCACTTGTACTCCATCCGTGCAATCCCCACAAAGAACAGCCCTACCACCAACTCCAATAGCCCTAGCACCAGCCACCTAGGCCACCAACGTGCCCCCAGTGACCTTCCTCTCACCACTACCAACACTCCTCCATGGCAACCACAGACGTCCTTGCCACCCGCGTCTTCGGTGCATGCTAAAGCCAGCTACCTATGACGGTGAGTGCCATGGGACTGGCACTCGTCTAGGAGGGGGGTAATGTTAATCCTCAAACGAGCGAAGGTGGAAAATCTGGAAAATCTAAAGCAGAAGACAAAGGCCAAGGCAAAGTGAAACGGAAGACAAAGACGCACAATGAGAAAAGTCCTAAATAAGGGAGAAACGCGCACAAGAAAAAGCATGAGTTAATACTTTGGTAAAAGAGCACAAGCGCATCATGGCCTAATTCAAGGAGTGCCGGGCTTTCGGGATTTCACCGTGCAATTTGTAAATGTAGACGGGGGGTGGAAAGGAGGCTAGGAAGATAGAAGGACAATGGGAAAAAGGGCCTAGGCCATGGCCGGCCATGTAAAAAAGGGGAAAAGGGGATGACCGCCCAAAAGGGATTTAGGGTTTTGTATATAAAGTTAAAAAGTGAATGAGAAGCTCATTCTTGTGTGTGGCCAAAAGTGGCTCTCCTCTTCTTCTTCTTCTTCTTCTTCTTCTTCTTCTTCTTCTTCTTCTTCTTCTTTCTTGCTTGAGTTTGTGCTTGAGAGAGGGAGTGTGAGAGTGTAAGGGAGTGAGTGTGTGAGGGTGAGGGACCGGGGAGGAGAAGCTCTCCATCTTTTCCTCTCTTCTTCTCTTCTCTTCTCTTCTCTTCTCTTCTCTTCTCTTGCTCGCGGCAATGGAGCTTGGAGCGTGGAGCTTGAGGATGGAGCGTGCTTGAAGCTTGCACTTAGATCGTGGAGCTACCGGAGTGCGCGGGAGAGGAGGTAACTCGATCAACATGGAGGTAAGCTCACTACACCCATAGATATGAATGGTGCATCGGCTATGTGAGAGGTAGCCATTAGTGCTCGGCTTGGAACACTTGAAATAGTAAGCGGTCCGAGGGTCTTGGTGGTTGAGTGAAAGCTCCCACAAGTGTATCAGCCAAAAGTAGGTGCACGATTTATAGATTTCAAATCAGTAACTTCTGAGGTGTTTATCAAGAAGAAAACACAAGTTTTATCTACAAATAGGTTACAGATTACATGTACTATTAAGCAGTTATTAGTGAAAAAGACTACTTGGTGTATTGCTATGCATTTGTTGTGAAAGATTGTAGAAGACTTGCTTGCTTTTTTGTATCATTTTTGTGATAATGGTAAAGAACAGTGGAAATCCCATCATTGAGAAGCTGGACAAGAATAACAATCCATCATGAAAGTTCCATGTGACAAACTTCCTTATTGGAAAAGGCCTTTATAAGTTCATTTCAGGTGAAAAACAGGAGCCAAAGTTGAGTAACCCTACAAACTGCGAATGAATTAAAGGCATGAAAAGAATGAAATGCAAAGGATAAAAAAAGTGATGTATTAGTTATCTACCATCATTGATAATATGTTAGGGTATATGAAGAATGCAAAAACTTCACATGGAGCTTGGATAATTTTTAAGAACATGTTTTTAGTAAAATGCAAAAGCATGGAAGATTCAACTCAAGTAAGAGCTAAATACTTTGAAGAAATGAAAAATGTATGTCAATAAGTATGTTTTAAAGGTGAGGAGCATTACTGATTCTTTGGCAATGATTCATGCAATGCTTGATGATGATGATTTGGTTTCATCTACTTTTGGTGGCCTTAATAATGAGAAGGCTTGGAAATCATCTGTCACTTCTATATGTATATGGAAGCCATTTCTAGATTCTGATAAGTTATCTCTCTCATGATTGCCAAAAGAGATCAATATGCAGGGTGACTCATTTGAATGAAATGATGAATGGGTCCAAGTACTTTACTCAAGTTCAAGAAAGGAACATGGTAGATCCTCTTGGAGAGGCCATGGTATGCAACGTATTAGTGATAACAGGCAAAATGTGTTAAATTAGCAATTTGATGAAATACAGGTTTCAGGAGGCTGTGGAAACTTTAGACCTCTAGAGGAAAAGGTGGATGGCAAAATTGAGATTCTAGAAATTCTTTTATTTTTTGTCATTTTATTGTGGTAAAACATATCATATTATAGCCCATTGTTCTGCTAAGAAAGATGATATACACAGTGGTAAATTACAGCAAGGAAACTATGTATCATCTTTACAATAGAATGAAGAAAAAAATGAGCATATGTTTGTTATGTAATATATAATTAATACTGTTACAAGAAAGGGGACACATGATGATGTATAGTATGTTGATTCAGGTGCATCTAATCATATGACCAGTCACGTTGAATGGTTTGGATAGATGCAAGATTTACAAAATCTAGGTTATGTATAGACGGGTAATGATTCATACCATCCAATTTCACACATTGAAAAGGTTCCCTTGTCCTTGCATGATGGACAAACAATGAGATGTATTACATGTTCCATCAATCACAAAGAATTTAGTGTCTGTTGGCCAAAGAGAAAGGGCTACAAGTTCGATTTAATGCAAAAGGTTGTTTTGTAGAACATTTTAATTATAAGTGTAGATTGCTCACAAAAGAAAGTAGAGTTAGCTGCATATTCACCTCACATGTTGAAATTCCTATTATAAATGCTACTACGTATGCAAAAGGGAAAGGAGTGATCGTAGATATCAAAATATGGCATAAATGTATTGGATATTAAAATGTACAAATGCTAAAATTAATGTAATCCAAAGGATTAGTTGCATGGTTGTCTATTATTAGAGTTGCAGAATTTCACACAAGTGCGTGAAACATGTCAATTTGGTAAGCAAACAAGACAACATTTTTCTCATAAGAGATGTAAGTAGAAATATACTTGATGTCATGCATGCATATGTTTGGGGGCCTACATAGAATGTATCTCTTGGTGGCAAAAAATGCTTGGTTCATTTATTGATGACTATTTAAGAAAGCTGTGGGTATATTTTATGAAGAAAAAGAGTGATGTATTTGAGCATTTCAAAACTTTCAAGGCTACTATTGAAACAGAAACATGCTTTAAAGTTAAGTTCTTGAGATTAAATAGAGGGGGACATTACCTCTCTAATACGTTTAGTGACTTCTTGAAGTCTCATGGAATAAAGAGACATTTTACTTGCAAGTATACCCCACAGCAAAATGGGATCGCAAAAACAAAAAATAGACATATTGTAGACTTTGCACAGGCATTGATGGCTAAAAAAAATATGCTAAAATATTTTTGGTCTGAAGTTGTTCATACTGCTGTCTATATTATGAATAAAACTCCCATATCTGTAGTTCATGAGATGATCCCCCAAAAATATATTCTACAATCCTATCATACCATGCCCTAGGTGCTTTCATATAAACTTCCTCTTGCAAATCACCCTGCAAGAAGGCATTGTTAACATCTATTTAATGCATGATCCAACCTCTTGATGCAGCCACTGCTATGAGGGCCCTTTTAGTGGCCATTTAGCCACTAGAGCAAAATCTTATGCATAATCAATATCATGAGTCTATGCGTACCTTTTGGCAACCATTCCTATCTTATAGCACTCAATAAATGTGTTTGACTTATACTTGATCTCATAAATTTCAGCCAATAGATTTCTTGCGTTCACATAAACATATCAACTCGCATTTGTCATTATCCATAGGTGCAGCCATCGCTTCATCCATAGCACAATCCCAATACTGATTATCCACTACATCCCCAAAATAATTGGATTGCATATCCTACACAATCTTAGCCATATATGCATAATGATGAGGTATATAGCTACCATGTGTTAATCATTTCATTAGCTTTTTTACTGTACTTTACCTACGTGGACATGGATCACTATCAAGTGCTTTAGCATCCTTGTGCCTTCCACACACTAGGTGTTTTAATAGATGGAATTCCAAACTCCTCATCCAAGCTCTACTCAGAGCCATTTGAATTAGCATCAACAAGAGAGAAACTTGATGATACATCTGTCATAATAGGTGAGTCCCCAACTTTCTCTTTACCTTTTCTTAACATCTGTGATATACTCACTGGAGTAACCTATGATCTCAATTTGCCACACTAAGGTCTACAAATAGAACCATGCTTAGGAGACCCTTATGGTCCATTCAATGTCTATGATTTCTAATATATTTTTTGCACAACAATACTCTCATGCTCATCAATCCCAACTGCATTTTGCATATATTATACTAGCTATTCATTTCATTAAAAACTACATCCCTACTAACTATTAGCTCACATGTAATAGGGTTGTAGCATCTATATCCCTTTTTCTCAAGAGAATATCCCACAAATACACATTTCTCTTCTTTGGGATCCAATTTACTATACAATTCATCGGAAATATGCACATAAGCAATATATCCAAATACTTTTAGATGGGTCATGTTTGGCTTTCTACAAATAAACTTCTCTTCGAGTGTCAGACCATGTACAACAACAATGGGTGTCATATTTGTAATGTATATAGTAGTAGCAGCTACTTCATCCCAATAGTAATGAGGCAAGTTTCTTTTTTACATCATTGTACGAGCCAAAGTCCACAACATACCCATTTTTTGCTTGGTAACTCCATTTTGTTACGGAGTATGTCTACATGTTTAACTACTTCTATATACCATTTTTCTATAAAATATTAAAAAACTCATTTTTGAGATATTCTCCCCCTCCATCCAACCTTAGGTATTAATATGCAACCCCATCTACTTCTCAACCAAAGCCTTAAAACTTTTAAAGTGAGTGAACACCTCACTTTTCTTATGCATAAAGTAAATCTATACTTTGTAAGTATGATCATCAATGAAGAAAACACAATACTGCAACTACTTAAAGTTGCAGTCTTTGTAGGATCCCACACATTAGAATGTATCAATTCAAGTGGCTTCTTGCATACATGCTTTTTATGTGGAAACGCATGCCTTTCTTGCTTTCCAAATTAACATTCTTATACTTTATCCATTCGGTGAACCCTAAACTTGGACAAGCCATTCATAATTTCTTTTAATTGTATGTCTTTTAGCTATTGCACATTCACATAACCAATTCTCTTATGCTGAATTTCAGTATAAGCCACAACATCGATAGTGTAAACACATGGGAGTATGACTTTCATGTAGACTTACATCAAGGGTAAACAATTTATTAGCACATTTTCCTTTTACAATTACCCTACAATCATTTTTGAGATATTTTACATAAAAATATCAGATGTAAACCAAACCTACAAGCCTTGTTAGACCATCTGACCAAGAAAAATATTTGGTATATGCAACATATCATCCAAGTACTTAGTTTTGCCATTTTGCATACTCAAAGAAACATTTTCAACATGAGTAATGGGGTGAGATGTATCATCCCATGTCTTCACATAGCCCAAACTACTATCTATCTAAGTCCTAGTTAGAGGCACCTAAATCTATATACCATACATCATTCTTTGATGAACCATCAATAGTCATAGTATTTATAAAGTACAGCATAACAAAAAAAAAACTTCTATCATCATTGTTTCTGTTGTTGGCTGCATAATTTCCTTGTTGCTTTTTTTCATTTCTAATTTCAACCTTCTTTTTGAAGTAATTTTTAGAAAGGTGCCTTTTTTGCCACAATTCCAACACTCTATGCTATTACAAAAATTATATTATCTACTAGAATCTGCAACTTGTCCTCTTTGACTCTCCCTTCCTCGACACTGTTGTCCTCCTCTATTTTGTTATGCATCATAACCTTGACCACAATCACCACCTTGGCCTTTGCCACAACCTCTACCTTTGCGACTAGAGTAAAATACTTGTTCAGACTTATTCTTACTTTGAGAAGAAGAGGAATCCAAGCCAAGATTCTTCTCCCCAAGTATCATCATAGAAATCAAATCTTAAAAATTAGGGATATCATCCCTCATATTCATAGATGACCTAAAGCTCTTGTATTCATTGCCAAGTCTATCTAAGCATGCACACACAACATCATCATCAACTACCACAATGATAGATCCAAGAGCTTCCACAATACTCTCGATCTTCAAGGCATATTTATTAATGGAGATTGGTTCCCTCTTTTTACTTGGTTCAGCTCTAACTTGAGTTGTAACTTTCTGGCCTTTATGTTTACTTCAAACATCATTACCACATTTTTCCACGCAATAGCGAGAGCTTCATATTCCTATAAATATCCCATCATGCTATTTATAATACTAATAGGTAACTAATAAATGACTTTACTCTGTGTCTGCTCCCAATCTTTCTTAGCCTTTACTTGTTTTGCAGTAGCATTTCATATAGGAACTTCAAGTGCTACTGCTATGTCTCCTTCAATGTAATTCTAAATATCTTTTTCCTTCGATAAATTTTCATCTTGAACTTCCATGCAAGATAATTATTTTTATTAAGCTTCTCACTAACAATCTAGTTGAAGTTGTCTAACATTTTGACAAAACAAACAACTTGTAAAAAGATCCCAGGCGGTCTACCTTATAGAACATGTAAGACACCACGTGATTTTAAAAAAAAGGGTATTATATTTAGTAAAATTTATAGGATTATATTTACAAAAGAGGTTTTTTTACTTACAATTTGAAAAAAAATCTTAAGTTTAGTAAAGTAAAAGGGGTCATTTTAAGACCTAATAGCATGTAAAGAAAGTGTATTTATTAATATATATTGAATGCATGTTATATAGATGATTTCTTATAGGTGGACTCCCTAGAAAGAAACTACAATCTGTAATCAAGTTGATAGGAGATGCATCACAACTAAACATGCAACCTTACAGATTCAAAATCTATAACTTGTACGCATGTAAATGATTGATACAATCGAAACTACAATATATCCAAAAACTATTATTGGGACCACTTGTAGGTCCACAACGGAGGCTAAAATAATCCCAAATGCCAAAAATTACTATTACTTCTACTCACCAAGTTTCACTGCAATCCAAGACTATAGCCTTACCACCCTTAAGAGACTCATGTAACTAACCCAAGGAAAATCAAGTAAGGCAAAAGAGTTTCTTACTTGTTGCTTTCTTTCGTGCTGCAATGACTTCACCTCAACCTTTAATTGAGCTCCGCGCAGCTGTGGGACAGCTCTAATACCATAAAAACAAATAAGAGAGAAGAGAGATGAAGAGTCCAAGAGCACACCCACAAAAGTAATGGAGACTTGAGCAACATAAAGATAGTGCTAAAATTTTCTTCTTCTTCTTTTTCTTTCTCCTTCTTCTTTCATGCAAAAGAACTAAGTTTAATATATGATAAAAGACTAATATAAAAGTACCATAATATATGTACATGCTATCATTCCACTACATGGACACAATGTGAAAAAACTTGGAGTGCATCATCATCCAGCTTTCTGATTAATCTAGAGAGTCAATATCATATTAATCATTAGTGTCAGTGTCTATTGTATGGATGATTCAAAAATACAAGATTTTTGGATAATTTTAGTCTATTTTTGATATTTTGGATATTATTTCTTGTAAATATCCTAAAAATATGTAGAAAACTTCTAGAATAGGGTGACATGTAAAAAGCACCTGGCTTTTCAGTCAGCTTTGGAAAATCTCATTATAAAAAAAAGAGTCATGAATTCACATGGCACGCAATTACAGGTTTCAGGCAGCAAACAACACTCCGGACGATGAAGAAGAGAAAGAAGGGATCCAGGAGAATTCTGAGCAAGTGTCCTAGGGTTTTACTTCCCTTTAGAGCCAATGGAACCATCAGATTTACCATCTGAGTAGCAAAGAAGAAGCTAGTATTTAGTGCACTTTTTTTGTATAAGAGGGAGCTCTAGGAGACCTAATGCTTGGAGATTACTTCCGAGTAGCAGTAAACATTGTCTAGATAATCCAAGAACCGTTTGTATTGGAGTTTAGCCATTAAATTATCGGCTTATGAAATTTGTAATAATCAGGAATACACAGTGTTGAAGTGTGTTTGGAGTCTCATACAAGGATTTTGTTTACCTTCTTAGGTTCTATCAATAAATAGTTCTTCGAATCATTGAGCTTTGTCTTTATATTGTATAAAGGCTTTGGTAGACTTGGCAAGAGATTTTATGATTGATTCATTATGTATGGACATGTCTTGAAGATAACTTCATTTCTAGCATTCTTGGGATTCATTTGAATTTCTTGCTTATTCTTTTTCTTTTCTACTATCTCATATTCTCTACTTCCTTCTCTCTCTGATCCCTAGTGGATACGACCTTTTGACTAAAACCCCTTCGATAACGTGGTCACTAATTATGAACCCACTAAAACTAGTAAGTATGACATGCCCGTTCAACTTGCTTTCTCGCATTAAGAAAAAAATGAACTCACAAATGGGCCCTTTCAAATAATATAGTTTAAGATGTGGGCCTTTTGGATTTCTTAATAGGAAGGCTAGATGTTAACATCTATGGAGGATGAATCTTCTCTCTCCAAATCTTGGGTCCCTTTTTTAAAAAAGAGGTAGTGGGGGATTTTAAAAAAGGGAGAATGAATAGTACACAAAATTTGAGTTTCTCTCACCTCATATTTTCCCCCTTTTTTCGAGAATTTTCAATTTTAGTTTTTTTCCATCTCACGAAATCAGTTTGATCCAAAAGTTGAGCAGCGTATACCACTTTCCCTATCTTTTCTATATTGGTGAATTTTCGTCTCCATTGAGGCTTCCTAGTGAAAGTAATTAGGGTTTTGAGTGTTCTACTTACCTCTACACTTTCTTCTCTGTGCAGCTCTAGATTTTGGACGAAATACAAGTGCCTATCTCTCTTTGCATTTTCTCTTGTTTGCTATTTTTTCAATATGGTTTGATGTCATTTCTTACTGCTATTGTTGTTATATTGCAGAGGTTGTTTTGGGCAAGAGGCACAAGTGCTTATCTCTCTCTCTCTCTCTCTCTCTCTCTCTCTCTCTCTCTCTCTCTCTCTCTCTCTCTCTCTCTTTGTGTGTTGTTTCTCTTTTATGTTGTGTTTTCACAATAGAATTTGATGTTGGTTCTAATTTTTTTTTCTTGCAGAGTTTATTTGGAGCAAGGGGCAAATGTATTAATCTCTCTCGCTCTTTCTGTTTGGTTTTTTTTCTTGCTACTATCTTTTCAATACACCATGATGTTAGTTCTAACCCTTGTTGTTGTCTTATTGCAAAGATCATTTTGGGTGACATTGCATAAGTTCTCATCTCTCTCTCCCTCTCTCTTTCTCTCTCTACGTTTCCTCTTTTCTACTATTTTTTCAGTATACCTTCATGTAAATACTAAGTCTTGCTATTGTCTTTTGTATATATCAATTTGGGCAAGATTGGATAGGTACTCATTTCTTTCTCTCTCCCGCATACTCACACACTCTCTCTTTCTTCCTCTCTAAGTTTTCACTTTTCTACGATCTTTACAATAGGGTTTGATGCTAGTTATAACTTAAGGATCAATTGTTGTTGCGGCACTTAACACAAGGTAGTGTAGAGATTCTGTAGCTCAATTTACAGTAAAATCTGTCATAATTTGGGGTGCCAATATTTATTCATTTGATTAGTGACTTTTATGTTTGATGTGATTGATGTTTTCTTTTGTCTATCATTTGCAATGGGTTTTGATTAGCAAATGATTCAATCTTATCTTCAGTAGATCAACTTATAGGTAAATTGGCCCTATTTTGTTTTGCTTCTATTCATGTAGTTATCTAGATATTTTTTGTTAAAAGGGATTCATGCAGGTATTTTTCTGTACATGCATGTATTGTACAAGTTTTAGGTGAAGCACATAATTCTCGATCAACTATTTTGTTTTGGTTAGTGATTCATTTGTGCTAGATGATGCTAGAAGTCAATGGTTCAAAAATCCTCTGCTTTATTGGTCCTGTGTGTCCATTTGGATCTCCATTCCAATTGGCAATGATCCATGAAACTCTTGTATCATATCATCCATATAACACACAATGTGTTGAGCCATAGAATATCTCAAGTGTCAATCCAATGTGCCTATTAAGATTTGCATGCTATGTGGCTGCTATCCTTGTAACAACTACTCTGTAATACCCATGTTTCATATTATGTATTGAGTCAAATCAAACTCCTATTCATTATAATGAAATTTATTTTGGCAAAATTCTCTAAGTATTCTTGTGATATTGTTTTTATTGTATTTCATGTAAATGATATGATTAAAGTGATGCCTTGAAATTGAATCTATACTTTGTGTCGATGTACATATTCACATGTGTTTCGATATTGATGTTTGTGTCGATTTACAAAAGTGTAAACATATCTTAATGCCGTGTTGATTTGTATGGCATATTGGTGATTACTAGATAGACTTAAAATGCTTCTTGTTTAGGGGTTAATACATTCTTCTTTACATCTAATGCCTAGGTTATAATGCTTGAAAGAAGAACAAGCATTCTCTCGATAGAAGTATGTAACAGAAAAGATGAAGAAGGGAATTGGATCACTGATATGTATCATTGCTCGTCTTGGGTACAAATGCGTCCAAGTATGAAGGGAGCTTTCAGGGTGAAAGCATTTGCAATTGTAGATGTATCAAAGCACTGCAAGGGTAAAATTTTAGCTCTCAAACAAAGAAATGTTGATTCTCACCTTGTAATAGAGGCATTGGTACAACATGTATTTATGCAAAAAAAAATACATATTGCGCCCATTGTGCCCTTACAACGAAACATTGCAAACAATAGGTATTTTCAACTCATTGAGAATGAGAACTTTCATGATTTCTATGTAACTACTTGTCTCGTATTTACAAAAGTATACTCTTCGAATTGCTGTGAGTGGAAAAATGTCAAGAGTTTCACAGGTTCTTTTAAGTGTTACCACCTTAGAAATGGTAGATTGCTCTTTGAGGGGCATACAGCTAGGTAGCTCATAGAGGACCTTGTTTTTTTTCTATGACTCCAAGTACATATTTCCCAACGGGGGTCGAGAATATGGAACCCTTGAGTCTATGCACATACCAAATCTCAATAGCATAGAATGGCCATTGTGTAGTAGTGACATTTTGCACATGTGTAGCACAAAATTTTCAGTAGACATATTGAACTCTATGAAGCCAAGCACTAGCTCAAAGAATGTACATCAAAGTTGGTTCATAGAAATTGCAATTTTTGCACATATGTTCAAGGAATCTAAGGGTTTTAGGCATACCAAAAGCACGTACGTCATAAAAAGTGCATCCAAGGATTATGTAACAAGGATTCTATGCAAAACTTGGATATCAAAAATGACTTGCAATCCTAACATAGTGGAGTTTTGAGTCACAACAAGGGACATGGCTTTTAAGTAAAAATTTTCTCTCTTAGTTGACTATTATCTTACTTTGGGATGGATCAACTAACTTTTATTTCCAATCATAGGTACTTTGTCACACGATAGACTTTATGCCTAATGTTCAAGTATCATAGATTGAGGATGCTCAAGAGTGAACGGTTGTGCTTTGATCAAGACACGTGTTAAAGTGCAACTATGGATGTTACTGTCATTTGTGAGGGCCATGAGCCCCAAGTGTTGCAAATGGAGGATGATTGGCCCTTGAGTATAATGCACTAGGAAATTACAATGTTGATGTAGAATCCATCCACTAGCTTCTCTTTTAAACTAGATGGTAGGAAAATTTGAAGTCGAGCTAAGGATACTGTTACCAGTGGAAATTGTCTGGCTACACATATTTTAGAAATTATAGAGACTCCCTAAAAATCCCAACACCACAAGTTTTAATATCCAACACTTGTAAATTTAGAAAAAAATTTGCCAATGGAATATTGTTGCTTGCAAACTTGCAATATTTAAAAATTAATGGTATTTATGCAAAATCATACACTTGCTATACACTTTTCACATCAATGCATTTATATATGGATGTGAACTTTACAAAGACGTTAAGTAAAGCCATAACTAAATATCGTATGGGAACATCCCTTAATGGTTTAAAACTTAAGGTTTTTAAGGTAGAACTAGTTTAGTTATTGTTTCATTGTTTCATTTCACACTTTCTCTCTTCATCTCTTTACATCCACCACATCCTTCCTACCTACTACGATGGATGCTCACGCACACTTTGACGAGTGGATCCATGAGACTATCTTTGCCAGCCACTAGGGTGATGAGATATTTTAGATTTTCTCTAAGAACTTCAGCCTTGAAAGCATGCTCTCATCGCTGGATCGCCCCTTCAGGTTTTGGAAGACTTTGTGAGCACCATTGCTACCTGCACATACTCCATCGAGGGATCCGACATGACTTGGTGGGTGCTTCTCAATAGCTCATGGTATTTCAAATAGGGAAGAATCACCAAAAAGTGGTGGATAGGTGCTTGGCCCACATGGATTCTTTGCACATAGTATACACTATTCCCATGGTTAGTGCACCAGGTACAGCACATTTGGATCTCATGGAGTGTGATTGTGCATTGGCAATTTACTTCCTTGCATTAGATATACCCCTGGAGGAGGAGAGCGATGAAGATACAACTCCACAAGTTGTTGTTGTCATGTACACAAGAGAAGAGTCAATTGAAAAGCTCATAAATGTTGAATAGGAACATCAGGTGTGGTGGTAGAGCAAGGGTTGGCTCTCATAGTGCCATCTTCTTCAGAACAGCCATAAGTCGACAAACCCAACCTCACCTCCTTGACACCCATTGAAGTAGATGGTGTGTAGTACTTGCTTCTATCAGATGTGCTACAATACTTGGAAATGAAGGAAAAAGAGTTGTTTTTCATTCTAGTTAGGGATTCGATGGAAGACCTTATCGATTATGATTACATGGATGTGCATCCGATGATGGCAGAGATTGGAAGATATGATGGCACAAGCTTAGATATAGTGAGTGCCATCATAATAGCATAGAAGAAGATTACCTCGGTTGAGGAACATTACCTGGTTTTGGATGTTGAATTTGAAGCACTACAGCATTATTTATTTGGACCAAGGCTCCAGCTTCTTACCAAGGAGTTTATAGATCCCTCTGCCCAAGGAGTTGCCTCGTTGACACACGAGGAAATGGAGATACAAGATTATTTAGAGAAGGTAATATTTATAACTACCATATATTTTTATGCAGCGAAACTTGACCCTAGGGTTGGGTCCCCCGGAGTCCACCGTTGGAATCTTGGCCAAAAATGATGCCTATAGCTGCCATGTCCAAAGTCGCCAAGATTTCACTGGTGGACTCTAGGGACCCGATGCACCCTACGGTCAAGTTTTGTCACTTTTTGATAACTCTGGGTTAGTTACTAATTATAATTCTTATTTTACTTTGTCATTCAGGACATACTGTTGTATATAGATGAGTTTGCATCGAGGCAAGGAGAAGCTCAGCATGTGGATCGACGGAAGGATTTATCTTTGAAGGAGTGCATTGGAAACCTTGTTGTAGACTTGGTGGTCTTCCATAAGAAGTGCTCACTAAGAGGGCCAAAAACAATCACGAAAATTCAAGCTTTGACCAATGGACTTTTTCGAGTGATACCTGTGACATCTAGCTTGGAGAAGGTGGTGTTAGTCAAGCGGTCAAAGCTTCTTTACTTGTTTGACCAAATGCATGGTGGAGCAATGTATGTGCTTGCTACATTAGGTGACCTTGCTAAAGTGTGAGATCCACTTCTCTTGGAGAAAGAGCTAAAGGGGGGGGGGCGTCATTTTTGAAGCGAAGAAGGAACTTCTATTTTCATCGAAAGCTAGCCCCTCCTCTCCACTGATGAAAAAGTCAAGGAACGAATGAGAGTTCTTGTTGGCTATAAACTTTTTGTATCTACCATCACTATCATCCACATCGCATGTATTTTCTTGATAAATATGAGATATTTTAATTGTTTTCTATAAATAAATATTTATTGAATAAATATGTGGTTCGTGTAAGTGTGACGATAATGTGTGGTATATGAATGACATATTTGCATACATTAACATAATCCAATTTAATTATCTCAATGCGTCGTACTGCACTTGTGATTGTGCATAGGCGATAACGTAACTTGTATCCGTATGTATTACTACTTTCAATGCATGTGTACGTTAAACAAAAATTAAGAGTCATGTGTTTCAAGAAACAAAACAAAACAACTTTACTCAATTAATCGAATTCAGTACACATCGCATGAGATACACACACACATACACACACACACACACACATATACATATACATACATACATACATACATACATACATACATACATACATACATACATACATACATACACACATATATGTATGTATGTATATGTGTGTGTGTGTGTGTGTGTATTTCAATGTGACAGAGTATACAAAATGTTTTAGCCTTCCAAGATGCTATGGTGCTATAACACTCATTACAAAATCTTGCATCATTAATCTCATAATCTATGGAGGATTTCCCTTGCCGTGTAGAAGTCGAATGATAAATTTCATTTCTTTATATATGATTATGACATGCTTTGCATGGATGGCCACTAGCTGTGTATCATCGAACAAGTCCACTTTCCCGCCGGTGGTCCATTGTGCACTTGAGCCCTCCAAAATCTTACTAGCCCTTTCAGCTCTCCGAGACTTGCATAACTTCCTGAACAACCTTATGAAAAGATATTTTTAGGATGAGAATCTCATAGCCACACTAGATTATCATTATCTCCCAAAGGACAACAATGCCTGATTTCCATCTCTTCTTCAGTGGTGGTCATTGTGCTCTATGAGGAGCACGTGCTACTGCACCAAAGGAGGCTCCACCTTGTGCTGCAGGTGGCGAGCCTTGGCGTGAGGCCTTCCCCTAGCAAAAACAGCTACATACTTGCTTAGTGCATGACATGCAAGCTCAATGAGGTCAAGATGGAGGAGAGACAGAGGTTGGGGTTGTGAGAATGGAGGAAGAAAAAAAAGAAATATGTGAAAATGAGAAGAAAAATGAACTTTTAACCCATTTAAACCCCCAAACCGGGTTAATATAGCTTCATATACATTGTCCATTGTATGATCGTAAATCCATAACTTTTTATTGAAATGTGAAAAAACTTTACACATGCACTCATTAGGTGGCCAAGAGCCCAAGTTTTTTTTCTGGGAAAAAAAATGCATGCAAACTCTTGATCTGAAGTTTGGTGTTTGAAGCAACTTTTCTACCAGTAAAGGGGCTCTAGAAGACACCATCACCTTCTTTGACAAGCTTTTGAGCATGTTCGACATTAGCCTCTCCATTAAACCTTCTAGTACGTGTGGTGGCAGACTGCAAAACGTCACAGCTAATCAACACAATCGTTTCCTTGTGGCATGAGCTTGAAAAGTACTGACGGAGGACATCACACCATCTTCTTTAGCCTCTCCTCCTCCTTGTAATCAAGGCCGATTGATATACTCTGTCGTATCCAAGATCTCCTCCATAACCACCACTACTTTTAGAGTAGTTGTGAGGATTCCTCCTTCAAAAAGATATGAATAGGAGTAGCAAGACGAGCTTGCATTAATGAGGGTGCCATATTTTGACTGGAAAAGAAGATGGCAGGGCAAAATCATACTAGTGATGATCTAAAGGTGACAGCCTATAAAATTCCCTTGAAAGTCCTCAAGTGACAGTGTCTTATCTGAGCAAAGGTCAGGATAGGCAATAGTGCTTGAAGGTCCATTCATATGATAAGGAAGCCAGTTATTCCAGGATTATTCCTTCATGCTCGAGCAATTGGTTTAATGCCTATAATCACACAGGGAGAGAAAGAAGACAAGATCATTGCAATTTTTGCAGACGATCCTGACATTCGTCTTTATTCAGACATTAAGGAGATACCTCCACATCGACTATAAAGGTGGTATATAAGCTCTTCAAGAAACTTAGCAACTCAGTAATTGATGATGGGCTTATTCACAAGGAGAAACTTTAGCTAGTTTAATTTCAGGAATAGTAAATGAGAGAATCTTTTTACAGACAGAGTGTTTGACCTCTTTGATGTGAAGAGGAATGGTGGTATTGATTTTGGTGAATCATTTCGTCATTGACTGTAATTCATTTCAACACTTCACTTGAAACAAAAATTGACTTTGCCTTCAAGCTATACGTACGATTTGGAACAGATAGGCTTTATTGAATGTGAAGAGGTCCAAAAGATGCTCTTTGCCTTGCTACTATCAAAATTCTGAGAAGCAACTACCTAATGAACTGATAAAGAATACAACTCTTCATTACCTTATGGATGTCACTAGTACATCAACAGCACCTTGTACCTAGTTGTGTTGACACAACAAAGAAGTACAAAAGTCATCATCACCTCCATGAATATTATTTGCACCAACTTCAAAAATTTACATCCTGATTTTGTGGAGGGTTTATGTAGCTCCTTTCTACCAGTGGTATCATCAACATTGGTGTAAATATTGCATGGAAGAAGAAGTTGATTAAGTAATGTAAGAGAAGATGGGTATTCTTGATGCTGCAAACTCGATCATTTATGTGACAACATATGTGAGATCTCCTTATTTTTCTTCTTGATCCATAGAATGCCAAAGAAGATTTGCATGAATTTGTTGACATTTATGAAGGTCCAAGATTTATGATTGGAGTGTGTCATTTCGACAACTTGTGCTTTGAGGGGAACATAAATCTATGTTAGATCATCTTCTTATTCAGACAAAAGCTACCCTTAGCTTGTGAATTTACTTTGAGAATTCTTCTTGTATCTAAACTTCTTCTATATATTTTTCCCGAATTAAGTACTTTTCATCATCTTTTGCTCCCATCTTGCTAAGCGCCCCTGCTGGCGAGTGACTTTCACAAACTCCCGCATGTATTCCGTGGAACACCGTCATCATTTCCTGAATCTATCTCGTCTACAAGCTCCAAGCCCTCTTCGACCTCCACCCCTTGCAATATCGATCCCTCCACTTGCATACTCTCCTCATCTACACGAGGAACATTGCTTTTATCATACACTCTCACACTGGAAGGAGCTTAAGGCACAACATACTGCCATCGAGTTCATCGAGGATTGGGATAGAAAATTACATGTTCAAAATCACATATAAGAGAGATTCAACATTTGTAATTGTTCTGTGTCATGAAAATTTATAAAAAAACCACTCATGCACTTGTTCACAATGGTCCGGTAAGACAAACATGTTGCGCAGATCCATCCATCTTTTCTCAAAATCTATTTTGAGAAATCTAGATGGACCTTGTGGAACAGTTGCCCCGGCTCCTTCCAATACCACTTTGAACCACCGTACATCGAATATGATCATGAAGAAACTATGGTAATCCACTGAGATAACACTTTGCAAGTTTCTAAAATACTCCATCTCATCTATAACAATGTTTGGATCCGTGGCTTGTTGTCAGCTCTCTTGCTTGAACTTTGCCATGACACCGAAATCTGTTATGGAGCACATTTTGTCGATGCACTCGATGCAAAAATGTCACCTATGTGACCACACCGCATTGTATATTTTGTACTGTACATTGAAATGATTAGATCAGTTATCACATATAAAATCTAGATATGATAGCTTAGAAAACATGCGGTCACCTTCAAACTACATCCCCTCAAAAATTCCCACTCCTCAATATAGAGACTTCCACCCCTTCGCGAGAAGCTACGATCAAAGCTCCATGTAACCATTGAAGAGACATAAACTGTCGCATCTCCTCCATGCCCTTAGGATATCAAATCAGTCGATGGCACATAATACTGCATCGAAATTCTTATCGTGCCTCTTCCTGGCTTGCTCATACCTAGCGAGCCATGTCTCCATGGATGCATGATGCAACATACAAAAATGATTCACTTTCTCCTCCATTGCAGCATCCATTATTTTTTCTATCCCATTTCCAACCATCGCATCTCTGGTCAGTAGTCAATCATTCTCCTTTAGTGATAGCATATTGTTGTCTGAATCCATTGTTGGTAGCTAGTATGAAATATGCACTAATGCCTTCGACACACCATCCAACCTTCAGCCATGCTACCTTTTGGCCGAGCTCATTGTCACACAAAGACTTTCAAGGTTTTCATGAAGCACTCCAATAAGAACATCCATAGTGTATGGACGGGTCCCGCAATCTCCACTTCATCTACAAGATGTACCAAGAGGTGGGTTTGTATCATGAGCACGCTAATGGGCATGCACTTCTCAAAGAGATAGATTGTCTCTACTGCTCCCTGCCTTGCGGATTCAATAGAGAATGTCTTGATCTCCTTCTGTGAGATCCATTGCACTAAATTCAACAACTCATAAATCACCCCATGTATTTCTGGAGTGAGGCATCCCGCGATCGTGGATCGGTAGTACAAACTCCCACAAATGAAGAAGTATTACAAACACCGACTAGACACTAAATAGAAAACTACGCATGCCACTTACAATCAAGGCCAGTACAAACCCGACATATCTTATGCCAATTATAGGATTTTAGTCCTGATAGTTGGTCATCTTTAGAAAATTTGGATCTCAGGGAACACATCATACCCGCTGGGGTGTGGATAGACCTGATAATTTGCTTCACAATGCGCTCTTCTTTAGTGGACCAGAACCCAAGCAGTGTGAGGTAGCTGCAAGCGACCATCAGTGCTCGAATATCTCCTTCAAATCCATTCATACCCCTGTAGTGTCTCTCTTTCCTATGATGTCTCATAATAAGCTACCCACATTCTTGAAAATATACATGGGATCCAGCAAGTGGTTGATCTATAAGTGGGTCAAATATGACAACTCGTAGAAAACCAACAAGCATCGCATTTCATCTGAATGTAACTTCGTGTGGATCATTTTCAACTCATACCTGCTTTGGGTGTTTATTCGTAATAGAGGTCGTCTAAGAAAACCTTCCCTCAGTTCATGACCCTCGGGCAAGAAAGTGGCGTGTTCTTGATATACCATCTTCTTCATGGTTCATGATCTTCAGGAATCTATAACTATGGCCCACACAATGAACATGCATGATAACCTGAGGTAACTAGATCTGTCCCAACATCCCTATTTAGTCAACATAAACTTGAACGAGCTATGTTAGATATCACCAATGAGAATGAAAGCCTATTTACCTGAGCACTTCCCAAACCTCGGAAAGTCATGCATGGTCCAAATAAAATGGCTCGTATATTGGTGGACCATCGATCATCATGCTTGCTCATATCTTCCACGGTGACCCCCTTCTCCCACAAAATGTAAGAAGTTTGGGAAGTTATGAGCAAATCACACATTGTAAGAAGTTGAGTGGAGACAAAATGGGTTCACACCATCCATAGCAAGAGCGAGCTGAAGATTCCTTGGTTCTCATGCAAAGCTTGGAAAGGTAGAGTCAATGTGGCTCCATGCACGTGAATCCATTGATATTTTTTGGACGTACAAAACATGTGATCTATTTGTTGATATTCATTGGGCGTATAAAACATGCACGTGAATCCATTAAAAACTCGCCATGTGCGACGTACGAAACATGTGATGCATATGCGTGATAAGTGAAGAGTGTCTAACAACTTTCTAAGGGATGGTTTGCCCTTGCAAGTCCTATCGATACCTGTGAGAACCACACTTTGGACATGTCTCCATAGTCCCGTAGTCTCCTCGAAATAGCACACAATAGTTGTGACACATGCATGGATGTTGTTGTAGTCCATGCCAAGCTTTAATAAAACATGTCACGCACGAGACTCACGCGTGGTATTTTCAAGTGGTAATATATATACTTTAGCAACCTAAAAGAAAATCATAAAACACCTTGAAAAAGCATAAGTGTTTTTTATAATGGAGTCAAAAATCAACGGATCATATGTAGAATATACCTGAACAACTCGATCACTCCACCCGTATTTTGCATGCATACTTAGGAGTGCAAGCATCGTCTTTAGGCGAGATACTCGCAGTACCCATCATATAATGGTATGGACACTTCCTTTCTTAGTAGATTAGATGACTCGGCATCCATGGGCATCAATGCATCGATCATTGCCTCCATCTCAAGCTCCACATTAGGAAAAAAAAATGAACTCACAAATGGGCCTTTTAGCCTCCCCACCTCTCTCCTCCTTAAAATAAGGAAAAGAGGAGAGAAGAATAGTAAAATAATCATTCTCTCTCTCCACTTTTGCAATCTTGTTTTGCCTTCTTTATATTATCTACAAAGATATACTCAAATTCCTTCTCTCTCCTCATTCAAGAAGTCTTTTTCAACCAAATTTTATATGCAAAAAAGGAGTTAGTTACGGGAGTGTGGTGCTTCCTTTTCAATGCAAAATGATTAGTAGATACGAGATAATTGATTTTTTAATTGAGAATAAAGAAAATAAAATTTTGAAAGTTTCTTTTAAGATAATTTGGGGATTTTTTATATTCTAGCTTTTGGTCAAAAAACAAACCAACTGGTCAAATTTCGTGTTTTTTGGAGATGTTTTTAGAGGCAAAATAGAAATATCTAAAATACAAAAAGTCTTTGACATCCCTACCCTCTGAGCTATTTCCCCCCATATCTATACTCTCTCATGGCTCTATTGTGACCTCTTCTCTGTGTTTATACAACCTTCATTAACAGAGTGAATGACTTACACCCTCCTTTCTCTTGGTACATTTGTGTGCCTCTCTGTGTATCTCCACTCTACCTCTTGTGACAACCAAGTAGGCTCCCTATTTCTATTAATAGTAAAATGAATACAAGAAAGAAGGAGCTGCATATTGAGGTAGAGACTGAATATGTCCCATTATTCAAAAGAACTCATCGTACCAGTGTCAACCCTCAGGTTTTGCAGAGTTACATGCAAATGGAATTGAAACATGTGGATTTGTGGGTTGATGGGGGAATCTACCCAATTGACCCCTTAAACAATAAACATCCAACTTTCTCAAGAATCACAAATTTTCTGAAGTATGTGTGCGACGGTGAAAATGGGTTACTCTATTATACTAGGCAGCTCAATGATCAGGCATTCAAAGTATTTACAACTTGCCACAAGCAACCATAAAAATTTGCCATGATGTGATCACTCCGCATCAACTTCATATACAACAGCTCATAGGACAAGTGGTACAGCTAAATGACACTATAATTCAACAAAATAATCAAATTATTTCAATGCAGGACACTATCCATGACATTGGTATCTCATATGAGGAGGCAAAGGCACATGGACAACCTGAGAAAGATCAACAGCAAGCTAACACAGAAGTGCAAATGAAAGAAAAAGCCAATCAATGAGTTAATTGTGAATAGCGGCCAGTGGAAGCGATGTATCAAAGCATGTAAGGTAGCTTAGAAAGAGAACCTAGATGAGGGTGAGGTTGGATCGTGTATTAGTAGATTGCTAAAGGCAAGTACATTGGAAAACACTTTGAGCAATCCTAAGTTTAAGGCTATGAAGGAAAAGGTAATTGAGAGCACATTAAAAAGATGTGTCAAATGAGTTCTCAGCTGTGGATGCACAATCTATTTGTGACAGGGCCGGTATTAGCACAATGACTTATTCAAAGATATTCAAAGGTGTGAAGGCTGGGTTTGGCCGTGTGTTGAAGAGAAATAGAATCATGCCTCTTCCTCAACCTTTGAAGTTAATAGAGGCCCGATGGTAACTTAATACAAAGGTTTTGGAGCTGATAGGAGATCCCATGCATGTTCAATATGTGGAAACACTAAAGGTTGGGACCAAAAATGCATTTGAGGTGAAGTTCACCGAACTCAATAGTTACTATTTAGATTTGAACAAGGTGTAGTCGGCAATGGTAATGTACTACAATATGTTTGTTGAGGAATGTAATGATAAATTGCAGTTTGTTATAAAATTAGATGAAAATGAGTCATCAAAGGAGTAAAGCTTGAAAGAGTTAGTGCAACTTTGATGAATAGAGCTTTACAATTCGACAAGAACAACCCAGGGAACTTTAGTGTTCAATCTGAGTGCCATGTGTGGTAGCTCGCTGCATTTGAAGTTCCTAAGGAAACATTTGAGGTGTTGCAAATATTCTTTATGCACACAAACATTCCAAGCATCATCGATCGTCAGGAACATGGTGAGATGCTCTCGGTTGAAGAGTATGGTAAATACTTGGTTGAATGGCATCTTGCAGGAGACTTGAAAACTTTAAAATGCATGTGTGGAATCTCCAATGGTGCAAATACAAAGAATCCATGCCCATATTGCTTGACAGAGAGGGTGGAAGGAAAGGACGGAAAGAAGAACTGGCGAAGGGTGATAAGTGCTGCACCAACGTGCAATAGTGAAGATCCCACTTGAAAGCCCATCTTCAACATTCCCTTGGATCGTATTCACATTTGTTCATTGCATGCTTTTGTCAGAATCATGGAGAAACTTGTATATGAATACATTTGCTTTGCTTATAGGATGCAACTAGAAAAAGAAGCCATTGCAACATGTAGGAATGTGGAGCGAGTGCTATTAGAAATTGGGCTACACAAGCATCAAGTGATGATTGAAAAAGATGGGAAGAGATCAGGAAAATCTGGTAACTTGCCAAAAAAGCCTTGCTTTGTAGGAACATCAATGAGGAAGGGAATGTCATGGTTAGTAGGCCACATGACTACAATGGGTAGAAAAAGTTACATTTTGCAGTTCCTGATCGAAGTAATGGAGGAAAAACAAGATTGGCAAAAGCTAAGGTTTGGATAGTCTTAACAAATTGGCTCCCTTACTTTGCAAGATGGTGTTTAACAATGAAGATAAGAAAGAATTTATCAATGTTGTGCATAGCTTCTACAAAAACATGGTGGAAGCATGGGACAAAAGATCTATCACACACATTACATGGTGCGTACTAAGTTAATATTTTAAAATGGTATGAATTGTATAAACTATTGAGCATAGTTTTACTCATGTGTGATATGTGTCTTTGTAGCATATCCTTGAGACACATGGGCCATATTTTGCAAAAAAGGGAAGCATCAGAATTTGGTCCACACAAGAGATGGAAAATTCACATTGGATAGCGCATGGTGCATACCAAAGAAAAACTGGATCATGGTGGAGGGGTGAATGGAAACAATCCAATGATCCAATTGCTATCTTGGTGGTATAGGATTATAGTAGCGGATGAAGCTAAACTCTCGCAAAAGAAAGCAAATGAAAGTGCTGATGAATCGACTGCAAACATGATGGAATCACGTCGTGTCACTAAAAGAGTGCGTTATGAAGCCTCAAGTGCCAAAGAAAACCATGCCAAGTGGCTAGAAACAAGGCTTCGAAAAGGCAGCAAATGGGTTTGAAGATATCTAAGATAGTAAGATGAACAATGTGTTTAGTGTGAATGCAATTCATAGTTTAAGAGAGAAAGAGAGAGTGTGCATCTATGTGAATGAGTCTCACAATTTAGGGTTATATAAAAGAGGGTTTCACTTTCTATCCTATTCATTGAGTTCTCACATCTCTTGTGCAGGAAAGATGGCTAGGTCTAAGGTAGTTGCAAATAAGCTTATGCTCAGAGCCCCATATCGTGTTCAGTCCCTTGGAGCATCTACTAGCTCACATGCACCCCCTTCTCAACCTAATCCACCTTCCTCAAGCCACCCTCACAAGGATCCTCCTCAGTATCCCCACAAGAAACGCAAGTGATAGCCATGTACAGTGGCCTTGAGAGAAATTAGGAGGTATCAATGCTCTTTTGATCTCATCATTTCGAAGACGAGCTTATCGAGACTTGTTCTCGAGATTGTGCAAGACCTCTACTACACAGAAAGCAGGAGGTGGTTTTTGGCATAAGGTCAGGATAGACCTGATCGCTTCACAAAAGAATGTCTTCATGCTCTACAGTGTGCTGCAGAGGCCTTTTTAGTTGACTTGATGATTGATGCTTAATGTTGTGCAATACATGTGAAGCACATCACTGTAACTCCCAAGGACTTCCAACTTGTAAGAAATCTTCAAGCAATGAAGGATGCATTTATTCCAATGGAATGAACATACTTTGTAATGTTATCTTTTTTGGCATAGTGTTATCCTCGTGCATTGGACATATGACTATGTCCCAGTGAAAAAATATTGTATGCACCCTTAAAATATGAATTAAAATTTTACACTTGTCCTTTGCTCATCCTTCGCTCTCAACTTTGACTGTGCATCTTCGCTATATTTTCAATTCTTACTTATAGTTTTTGTTAGTATTGCCAATTTCAATAGGAATAACATGCAAAAATTTTCCATTTCTTGTTGCAAACTTTACTCCTAATGTCTCTGTATAGTCTATGTGGTGCGAAGTTTCTAAGGGCCAGTAGTCGTGATGTTGATTTCTCAATTATCAATCCATTCATAATTTTGGTGTGGGATAATTTTTAAAATACTAAACTATATCGGAATGTGACCAAAATTCACACATGCACTCGTTAGGTGGCCAAGAGCCCAAAAAAAAAAAAAAAAAAAAGTGCTGCAAACCCCCTGGTCCGAAGTCTGGCGGCCATGAATTTTCGTTGCATTCCAATAAAAGGTTATGGATTTATGATCACATGATGGACAGTGCGTATAAAGCTGCATTAACCCGATTTTGGGGTTTAAATGGGTTAAATTTTCATTATTCTTCTCATTTTCACATCTTTCTTTCTTTGCTTCCTCCATTTTCACATCCCCAACCTCTATCTCTTCTCCGTCTTGCCCTCCTCGAGCTTGCATGGTACGCACCAAGCAAGCATGTCACCGTTTTGGCCCCGGGAAGACATCACGCCAAGGCTGGCCACCTGGAGCACAAGGTGGAGCCTCCTCTAGTGCATCAACAAGTGCTCCCCATAGAGCACTAGGACCACCACAAAAGAAGAGGAGATGGAAACCGGGCCCTATCGCCCTTCGAGAGATAAGGAGAATCCAACGCAGATACGAGCTTCTCATCCCGAAAAGTTCTTTTCATAAGGTTGTTTGAGAAGTCATGCAAGACTTGGAGCTAAAAGGGATGGGAAGATTTTGGGCACGAGTGCGGGATCGCCCACCAATAGGAAGGTGGATTTCTGTAGCTATGGAGGCCCTACAAACAACTGCAGAGGGGTTTCTCATCAACTTGTTCGATGATACACAGCTTGCGGCCATCTATGCAAAGCGTATCACAATCATAGATAAAGACATGAACTTTATCATTCGGCTTCGACACGGCAAGGGGATTCAGCCATAGTTTACTAGATTAATGATGCAAGGTTTATAATGAGTGTTATAGAGCCATAACATCTTAGAAGGCCAAAAAATTTTGTATACTCTGCCACATTGGAATATTTATTTATATATACATAATATCTCATGCGATGTGTACTGAATTCAAATAATTGAGTAAAGTTGTTTTGTTTTGTTTCTTGAAACGCATGACTCTTAATTTTTGTTTAACATACGAATGCATCAAAAGTAGTAATACATACGGATACAAGTTACGTTATTGCTTATGCACAATCGCAAGTGCACTACTACGCATTGAATTATGTTAATGTATGTAGATGTGTCATTCACGTATGAATCACACATTTATTTAATAAATATTTATTTGTAGGGACAAAGTAAAGTATCTTATATTCATCAAGAAAAATACATGTGATGGCTGTTAGTGATAGTAGATACAAAAAGCTGATAGCCAACAAGAACTCTCAATTGTTCCTTGGCTTTTTCATCGTGGAGAGGAGGGGCCAGCTTCCAATGAAAATATAAGTTCCTTCTTTGCTTCAAAAATGATGCGCTCCCCCTTCAGCTCTTTCTCCAGGAGAAGTGAATTTGACACTTTAGCAAGGTCTCCTAATGTAGCAAGCACACACATTGCTTCTCCACATGTTTGGTCAAACAAGTAAAGAAGCTTTGACTGCTTGATTAGCACCACCTTCTCCAAGCTAGATATCACAGGTATCGCTCGAAAAGATCCAAACTTGGTCAAACCTTGAATTTTCATGATTATTTCTTGCCCTCCTGGTGAGCACTTCTTATGGAAGACCACCAAATCTGCAACAAGGTTACCAATATACTCCTTCAAAGCTGAATCCTTCCATCGATCTATATATCGAGCTCCTCCTTGCCTTGATGCAAACTCATCTATATACAGTATGTTCTGAATGGAAAAGTCAAATCAAACAATATATTTAGGACTAACCTAGAGTTATCAGAAAGTGATGAAACTTGATGGTAGGGTGCGTCGGGTCCCCTGGATTCCAATGGTGAAATCTTGGCCAAAAATGATACCTGCAACTGCCCTATCCAAAGTCTGGCATCTGGGGCCATAAAAATCTTGGCAAAAAATGATGCCTGCAACTGTCCTGTCTGAATTCTGGCGTCTGGGGCCGCAGATGCCAAATTTCGGACAGGACAACTGCAAGCATCATTTTTGGCAAAGATTTCACCGTGGACTTCGAGGGACCCAACACACCCTACCGTCAAGTTTCATCGCATAAAAATATATGGTAGTTAGAAATCTCACCTTCTCCAGATCATCTTATATCTTCATTTCCTCGTGTGTCAGGGAGGCACCACTTTAGGCAGAGGAATCTACAAACTCCTTGGTAGGAAGCTGGGACCTTTGTCCGAACAAATCATGCTATAGTGCTTCAAATTCAGCATATGGCACAAGGTAATCTTCTTCAACCGAGGTAATATGCTCCTGTGCTGCTATGATGGCACTCACAATATCTAAGCTTGTGCCATCATATCTTCCAATCTCTGCCATTGTCGGATGCGCATCCATATAATCATAATCGATCAGGTCTTCCATTGAATCCCTGACTAGGATTAAAAAAACTCTTCTTCCTTCATTTCCAAGTATTGCAGTACATCTGATAGAAGCAAGTATTGTACACCATCAACTTCAATGGGTGTCAAGGAGGCAAGGTTGGGTTTGTCGACTTGTGGCTATTCTGAAGAAGATGGAACCATGAGAGCCAACCCTTACTGTGCCACCACTCGATGTTCCTCTTCAATATTTATGAGCTCTTCAATCGGTTCTTCTCTCGTATATGTGATAGAAACAACCTGTGGAGTTGTATCTTCATCGCTCTCCTCCTCTAGGGGTGTATCTAATGCAAGGGTGTAAATTGCTAATGCGCAATCACACTCCACGAGATCGAAAGGTGATGTACTTGGTGCACTTCCCATGGGAAGAGTGCATACTCTGTGCGAAGGATCCACATGGGCCAGACACCTATTCACCACTTTTTGGTGATTCTTCCCTGCCTGAAATACAATGAGCTGTTCCAGAGGCACCCAAGTCATGTCGGATCCCTTAATGGAGTATGTGCATGTAGCAATGGTGCTCACAAAGTCTTCCAAAAGCTGAAGGGGGGGATCCAACAATGAGAGCATGCTTTCAAGGTTGAAGTTCTTAGAGAAAACCTGGAATATATCGTCTTCCTGGTTGGTAAAGATAGTCTCATGGATCCACTCATCAAAGTATGTGTGAGCATCTATCGTAGCAGGTAGGAGGGATGTGGTGGATATAAAGAGATAAAGAGAGAAAGTGTGAAATGAAACAATGAAACAAGAACTAAACTAATTCTACCTTAAGAACCTTAAGTTTTAAACAATTAAGGGTTGTTCGCATATGATATTTAGTTCTGGCTTTACTTACGTCTTTGTAAAGTTTACATGCATATGTAAATGTGTTGATGTGGAAAGTGTATAGCAAGTATATGATTTTTCATAAATACCATAATTTTTAAATATTTCAAGTTTGTAAGCGACAATATTCTATTGGCCAAAAAAAGCCAAAAATTTATAAGTGTTGGATATTACAACTTGTGGTGTTGGGATTTTTAGGGAAATTCTACAATTTCTAAAATATGTGGATCCACACACTTTCTGATGGTAACAGTATCCTCAGCTCGACTTCGAATTTTCCTACCATTTAGTTCAAAATAGAAGCTAACAGGTGGATTCTTCATTAACATTGAAATTTCATGGTGCATTATACTCAAGGGCCAATAATCCTCCATTTGCAACACTTGGGGCTCACGGCCCTCACAAATGATAGTAACATCCACAGCTGCACTTTTACGCATGTCTTGATCAAGGCACAACCATTTACCCCTAAGCATCCTCCATCTACGATACTTGAACACTAGGCATAAAGTTTGTTCTGCGACAAAGTACCTATAATTGGAAAGGAAAGTTAGCCATTCATCCCATAGTAAGATAATAGTCAACTAAGAGGGAAAAATTTTAGCTGAAAGCCATGTCCCTTGTTGTGACTCGACACTCCACTATGTCAGGACTTTGAGTTATTTTTTATGTCCAAGTTTTGCATAGAATCCTTGTTACATAATCCTCTGATGTATTTTTGATGACGTACGTGCTTTTGGTACGTCTCAAATTCTTACATTCCTTGAACATGTGTGCAAAAATTGCAATCAGTATGAACCAGTTTAGATATTCATTTTTTGAGCCAGTGCTTGGCTTCATAGAATTCAATATGTCTACTGAAATTTTTGTGCTACATGTGCAAAATGTCGCTACTATACAATGGCCATTCTATGCTATTGAGATTCGATATGTGCATAGACTCAAGGGTTCCATATTCTCGACTCCCCTTGGGCAATATGTACTTGGAGTCATAGAAAAAAACAAGGTCCTCTGCGAGCTGCTTAGCTGTATGCCCCTCAAAGAGCAATCTACCAATTTTGAGGTGGTAACACTTAAAAGAACCAGTGAAACTCTCAACATTTTGCTACTCACAGCAATCCGAAGGGTATACTTCTGTAAATACGAGACAAGTTGCTACATAGGTATCATGAAATTTCTCATTCTCAATGAGTTGCAAATACTTACTATTTGAAATGTTTCATTGAAAGGGCACAGTGGGCGCAATATGTATTTGTTTTTGCACGAATAGATGTTGTACAAACGCCTCTGTTACAAGGTGAGAATCAATATTCCTTTGTCTGAGAGCTAAAATTTTTCCCTTTCAATGCTTTGATACATCTGCAATTGCAGATGCTTTCAGCCTGAAAGCTCCCTTCATACTTGGACGCATATGTACCCAAGACAAGCAATGATATGTATTAGTGATCCAATTCCCTTCATCTTTTCTGTTACGTAATTCTATCGAGAGAATGCTTGTTCTTCTCTCAAGCATTTTAACCTACGCATTAGATGTAAAGAAGTATGTATTAACCCCTAAATAATAAGCATTTTAAGTCTGTCCAGTAATCACCAATATGCCATACAAATCAACATGGCATTAAGAGATATTTACACTTTTCTAAATAGACATAAACATTGATATCAAAACGCATGTGGATATATACATCAACACAAGTATAGATTTAATTTCAAGGCATCACTTTAATCATACCATTTACATGAAATATAATGAAAAGAATAGCACAAGAATACTCAGAGAATTTTACCAAAATAAATTTTATTATAATGAAGAGGAGTCTGATTTGACTCAATACATTGTATAAAATGTGGGTATTATAGATTAGTTGTTACAAGGATAGCAACCACATGGCATGCAAATCTTAATAGGCACATTGGATTGACACTTGAGATATTCTAAGACTCAACACATTGTATGTTATATAGATGATGTGATACAAGAGTTTCATGGATCATTGCCAATTGCCATAGGGATCCAAATGGATACATAGGACCAATAAAATAGAGGATTTTTGAACCATCAATTCCTAGCATATCCATATCATCCAACACAAAGGGATCACTCACCACATCAAAATAGTCGATCGAGATTTATATGCTTCACCTAAACCTTGTACAATACCTACATGTACAAAAAAATACCTGCATGAATCCCTTTTAACAAAAATACTTGTATGAATCCCTTTTAGCAAAAAATATCTAGATAACTGCATGAATAGAAGCAATAAAAAACAGGGCCAATTTACCTATAAGCTGATCTGCTGAAGATAAGATTCAATCATTGCTAATCAAAACCCATTCCAAATGATGGACATAAGAAAACATCAATCCCATCAAACATCAAAGTCACTAATTAAATGAATAATTTTTGGCACCACAAAATATGAAAAATTTACTCGTAAATTGAGCTACAGAATCTCTGCTCTACCTTGTGTTAAGTGTTGCAACAACAATTGATCCTTAAGTTAGAACTAGCATCAAACCCTATTGTAAAGATAGTAGAAAAGGGATAATGTAGAGAGGAAGAAATAGAGAGAGTGTGAGTACGCAGGAGAGAGAAAGAAATGAGCACCTGTCCAATCTTGCCCAAATTGATCTGTGCAAAAGACAATAGCAAGAGTTAGTATTTACATGAAGGTATACTGAAAAAACAGTAGAAAAGAGGAAACATAGAGAGAGAAAGAGAGAGGGAGAGAAAGATGAGCACTTATGCAATGTCACCCAAAATGATCTCTACAATAAAACAACAAAAAGGGTTAGAACTAACATTATGTTGTATTAAAAAGATATTAGCAAAAAAAAAAACCAAACAGAGAGAGGGAGATTAACATATTTGCCTCTTGCTCCAAATAAACTTTGCAAGAAAACAACAATTAGAACCAACATCAAAGTCTATTGAAAACACAACATAAAAGAGAAACAACACATGGAGAGAGGGGGGAAAGAAAGGAGAGAGATATGAGCACCTCTCTCTCCTGCCCCAAATAACCTCTACAATAAAACAACAATAACAGTAAGAAAGACATCAAACCCTATTGAAAAAATAGCAAACAAGAGTAAATGCAAAGACAGATGGGCACCTATGTTTTGCCCAAAATCTAGAGCTGCATGGAGAAGAAAGTGCAGAGGTAAGCAGAACGCTCAAAACCCTAATTACTCTTAGTATGGAGCTTCAATGGAGATGAAAATTCACAAGTATAGAGAAGAGAGGGAAAGTGGTATGTTGCTCAACTTTTGGGTCAAATTGATTTCATGAGAGGGAAAAAAACCAAGATTGAAAACTCTCCAAAAAAAGGGGGGAAATATGAGGTGAGAGAAACTCAAATTTTGTGTACTATTCATTCTCCCTTTTTTCAATTTTCCACTACCCATTTTTTAAATAGAAAACTCAAGATTTGAAGAGAGAAGATTCACCCTCCATGGATGTCAACATCTAGCCTTCCTATTGGACAATCCAAAAGGCCCACATCTTAAATTGTATTCTTTTTAAGGGCCCATTAGTGAGTTCATTTTTTCCTAATGAGATTGAAAGAAGGTCTGAAAGGCTGACTATCTCCTCTAGTATGGAGGGTACTAGACTGAATCGTGCCTTGCAATGGCTCAAGCACTCCATCCATCGCACGCTCATGAACTTTTCTAATTGGCTGCAAGAGGTGCATTCCTCCTTGGGATAAGATGTCACCTCCCTGTATAAATTTTACGGATATGTCTAATGTTTTTTAATATGATATTCAATTAGTTTATGAATGTAAGGCATGATTGATACACACTTTTCTTACCGTTTGCTCAAAGTCTAAGATCGCCTAATCAATGATCTCCGATTGGAACTTGTCGAAGTGTCATACATATTCTATAGACAAGCAACGCTTTCGTCTAATTTCCAGCTTGCATTGAGAGTAAGGACATGGGACACGCTAATTAAGATACGCCTTACAATCTTGGACATCATGACCATTATCATTTTTCATTTTGTCTATGTTATGAAAAACATGTTTTTGTTCTCTTTCTCTTTTTCTTCTTTTATTTGCCTCCCTTGGCCCTTCTTTGCTTCTCTCTCCCCCTATATTTCTATAAATATTTATTTATCCTCCTATCTTCCCTCCCCACTTTCACTTCTTCTCTCTTTTTCTTTCCCTCCCTTCTTTTCTATATGTCTTTCTCTTGTTTCCTCTTCATTCACACTCAACACATCTCGCTAAAATCAAAATCAAAGATAAAAAATAAAAAAACTCATAAAATAAGGCATTGAAAGACTCTCTCCACACCGCTCTTCGTTCCTCTCTTCCCCCTCTGCCATTCTCTTTCTATCATTTTGTTCTCTCTAATTCTCTCAGTGTTTCCATTTTTCTCTCTCTTTCTCTCGTTCTCTATTCATTTTTTTCTCTATCTCTCTTTTTCTCCCTCTTTTTGTCTCTTTTTCTCCAATTCTCTTTCTAGCTCTCTCTTTTTCTTCCACTCTCCTTCTTCTCTTTACTTCACCCTTTTATCCACCTCTCCCTTCACTCTCCGTTTCGTGTTCTCTCCCCCCTCTCTTTCTCTTTCTTTTTTGCCTCTCTCTTTGTTTTTCTCCATCCCCTCGTTGTTTTCTCACTCATTCTCCTCTTTCTCTCGCCCTCCCTTTTTCTCTCTCTTTCTATCTTTCTGTATAATCTTTCATCTTTTTTACTCTCTCTCGTTCTCTCTTCCTTTTCCTTTTTTCTTCTCTCTCTCTCTCTCGTTTCCTCCCTTTCTCCCTCAATGAACCTTATTCCCAAGAAAAACAAACAAAATAAAAGAAGAAAGCACAAGAAAAAACCAAGAGGAGGTAATATACTTACCGCAAAGGCGTGATGATGGATTCTTTGTCTGCTCTTTCCAACACCCCCTCTTTCTCCTTTTTGCACTTCTTACTCTTCTTTGCATACGGTAGCAGCGGCGGCGGCAGCGAGAAACTCTCCTCTCTCTTTCTCTCTTCCTCTCCCTCTCCCTCCCAAAGTCATGATCTCTTTCGCTCTCTCTTTCTCTCTCTCTCAAACTGTTTGCAACAAAATTTCATGCTCGGGTTTTTGGTTCTTTTCTTTTCTCAAAGCGGCATTGCTATTGGCATCGCATTTGTGATGCAAATAGCGACACCGCTATTTTGCATTGAAAACGACTGTCGGCTATATTTCCATTCTCTTGTAGTGAGAAATGGAAATAATTGACCAAAGGCACAAGGATGACTCCAAATTATTCAAACTACTTATCCTAGGTTTTCTCGGTGTGCACACATGGCATCATGACATCCACCCCTCTAAACATGCTCATCCCCTAGATGAGCCACATCTACTCATCCTCATCTCCTCCAAGCTTTTCAAACAATTTGAGCTTCACATCCTCAACATCCAAGATACCATCATCTTTCACAACATCATCCACTACATCCTCGTCAATTCTCTAGCCATAGGAGCATCCTCTACCAAATTTTCCACCTCATATACATCTTTATCTCTCCTCTTGAAGATTTTAATCTACTTGCCTACAATATATATCTTTCAAGGTTGTCCCATCAAGCTTAGTTAGCTCATAAGTGTAGCATTCATATGCATGTTTTACCTTGTAAGGCCTAAATGACCTTCTTACCATCTTGCAAGTAATGCTATGCTAGTTATCTAGGCTACTATCATACATCAACATCTATTCTCTCTAAGGAGATCAATCATAAATATAGGTATGAGCAAGATGTTTTTCATATAAAATGTTTCAAACTTGGGATCTTGTGCTGCACGAATTTCTTGAGAGACAAAATCGTATGTGCGTAAATTAAGGGTATCACGTGAGTTCAACATAAGTGAATTTTAAAATACCATTTTTACACATTTTATACATATATAAGGGTCCCATATAAAGGGGTCACTTATAGATTGAAAAGAAAAGGGTTGTGTTTTATTAAGGAAAAATTCAAAGATAAGAATATTTATAAATAGGCCTTGAATGCATGGGATATATAGGGTATATATATTGTGAACTACTTAAGCTAATCTCCCTCTTCCACTGCTTTAGATCGTATCCTTTGCTTGGCTATCAAACCTATCCTTATTCCACAACCTAGTTTCTTTGAGCTTTTGCACTACATATTGTACATTCTTTGTTCTTTGCTGATTTTGTCGAATGTGAAGAGATAAGAGCTCCTCTCTAGACATATCCTCCTCTCTAGACATATTGTACATTCTTTGTCCTTTGCTCATTTTGTCGAATGTGAAGAGATAAGAGCTCCTCTCTAGACATATCCTCCTACCAGGGTACAATACTCGAACTAAGTGTACAAACCTCTATTGGCATAATTGGCTCTTACCTATACATTAACTTCCAAGGCATATAACCTATAGTAGCACTATGAGTAGTATGATCCACCCAAAGAGCATAGGGAAATATCCTTGGGCCAATCCCCAACCTTCCACCACAAGCTTTGGCTAAAGCATTCACTATAGGTGGATGATCTCTCTTGCTCTTTCCATTTCCTTTCAGATTATATGTAGAAGTCAAAGCCAATTTAATACCATGTCTAGAGAAGAATTCCCTAGCCTCATCTACATCTAACTCTCCACGATCTACAATAATCTTACCCACAAAACCATATCTCCAAAAGATCTCCTCAAGCAAAAGCCTGCATATGATACTAGTAGTCTTTGTTCTTTTAGTACTCTTCCTTTAACATAATTGGTAAGATATTCCCTCACAAGCACAATATATCTCATCTACCAAAGACCAATCAGACTAGTAATCAAATCAAAAATCCACTTTTACTACATAATAAGTGGACACATAAAATGCAACTCATCCCTATGCCACACTCAAGAGTATAACTGGCATTCTCCACATATCTCCACAAAGTTTGATATATCCATATGCATCCATTTTCACCAATAATCCTATTTCTTCTCATAAATAGCCCATATTCCTCTTTTATGACCAACCCATATACTTTCATGAAACTCACCCATATACTTTTATGACCAACCCATATACTTTCATGAAACTCACGGATAACGTACAAGTGCATAGCTTTGTCATAGACTACACGCAAGGAAATTCCACATCTCTTCTTAGGATGCTTTCAAAGAAATCCATCCCATAAGAAATAACCATAGGCCTTATGACTAACCTTCTTATACTCCATGTCAAACTATTTATCCCGTTTAGTGAGAGTACTCAAATACATCCAATTTACAACCACTCACATGAATAAAGCTCTTCTACAAATGCCTCAAAACAAGACACATGATAGAAGTGATCAACTGTGGCTAAAATTTTGGCCTCTCCATCCTCTATAAGAAGTGACTTCACAACTTTAAATCTGACTCTCAAAAGCATGTCAACCACTGGATTCTTTCTTCCTACAATGTGCTTAAACTCCAGATTCAGTGACTTGATATATGCAATCCAACAAAGCATCGCTATATTGGGGGGTTGAACAACTAGTAATCATCCTAGAAAGAGGCAAGCAATTATTCTCCACAGCCACTCAAGCACCAATAAAATACTCCTTACCACATTTTAGTGTGGTCACAATACCCCAAAGCTCATGCTTGATTTGTGGATACCCTATGCTACCTTTCATTCGAGACCTTTTCTCCCAAAGAAAATTGCATACTTGTGTCCTTCCTCATTATCCTAGCCAATAGCCCATTGTATTGTAATAGGGCTTGTATCAAGTATAACTATAATAGGTCTCCCACAAGCATAATCTACCTTCATGAGAGTTGGAGCTAGCAAGTTACAATAACCATTTGAGGTTTCTCATAGCTCTAGCATGACTTTTAGTCCAAAATATTTTTTTCCCCTTGCAAAGAACCAATATAAAACATCTAAAACATGGGAAAAATGCAGAATCCATATCATATACAATCTATTATATGGCATCAATCTTGCTTGGAGATGGATTCTTGCCATAATAATCACACATGTGTCCAACAATGAGCACCTTATTTACTCCAAAATCAGACTTTTCTTTTGATAGGGTCAAGTTAAATACCTCCAATCCAGTCATCTTGTCACAATCCATACTATACACAAGAACAAAGTGTCTGCAACCAAGAGCATCCAAAGACTCATTATCATCCTCCACACATCATTTAATAGGCACATCATTTAAAAAAGTCATAGTTAGCTATGGAATGAAGTCATGCAAGACCCTCTTCATAGCATTCATCATATGAGTCAATGTATTTGTGGCTCTCTATGATAAAGTGCACATCCAAACAAGGCCCAATGGTGTCTTCATTGTGTTCCCCACCTCTCTTTGTGTCTCCCTTTATTTTACTATCATTATATTCTCTCTAATTCTCTTGATGTTTTAGTTTTTCTCTCTCCCTTTCTCTCTCTCTCTCTATTTAATGTTCTCTCTATCTCTCTTTTTCTCCCTATCTCCAGCCCTTTTTCTTCCCCTCCCTCTCTCTCTTTTCTTTTCAGCATTGCCTTGATCTTAGTTGCATTGTCTTGATCACTACAGTATTCCTTGTGATTATATGTAGGCACGATGAAGTTGGATGCATCCCCACATCTCTAAAATTGCTTAGTTCTTAGGGGCTATCCTACTTGTTTGGTCTCTTACTTCTAGTTATGAAATCCTTGTGCATATCAATCCTCCAAGATGGTCACGAAGATAGGTCACATACATTTCTTGTGCTCCATATGTTATAGATTCTCTCTTCTTTGCATGAAGTTCTTCCCCCCCAAAAAGGATGATGTCCTCCCCCCTCCCTCTCCTTTATCTTCACTACCCTTTTTTTTTCATGTTCTTGCATGGATAAATTCCCCACTAATGTTGACGTGTTTTCCCTTTTCCAATCATGGCTATTACTATCAGCTTTTCCCCTCCACATGCTTCTTCCTCCAAATCCTCTCAAAAGCTAGCTACAAAATTCATTCATGCACTCACAACTTGTGCCCCAAAAAGATCTCTTAAAGCTGGAAAAAGAAAACTAAACCTAAGGATATAATTTTGATTCTTCTTCCACTCCTAACACGCAACAAAGCATAAGGATAATCCTCTAAGGTATCAAAGATTACGGTTTATTGTAAGGCATAAGAGTGTGGGTAATGTGCATTGAGCTTATGAGTCCTAGGAACACCAACAACATGGCACATAGCAACATAAACTCCTCTTTTTCCCATCACCAATACACTCTTTCATTTTTCAAATCTCCAACTACCATATACCTCTACTTCATCAACTAATAGTAAAAGAAAAATGGAAAGAAGAACCAAAGACTGTGTTATTTGTGGAGTAAGCCATCATTTTATCTAAGGGCTAACTCTACAATACAAGTTAGCTAGCATCACTCTCCCCCTCTTCTATTCACGGGGAGTTCACTCATAGTAAAGAAGACATGTCACCTGCGTGCAAGGACTTCTTAAAAAAACCCCTATTTATGAAGCTTGTAGGACTAATATATCCCCCTATTTAAGATTATAAGATATATACATGTATGAATTTTTATGTATCCCCTTTCTTAAATGTAAGTCTTCATAGAACATATACTAACTTTGTTTTTAAAAGTTGGAATTATCCTAAGTAATTAAAAGTATCAAAATGTCCATATCACAAAGTGACTTATATAGTGGCACTTAGATACCATCCAAGTATGTGTCGCAATGTTTTTGAGTGCCTATGGCCCCTTACCACATGAGGAGAGAGAGTAGGGGAATCAAACCCCTTTATACTTAAAATGACTACACCAAGCAGACACCAAGCTCTCTTTGGAAGAAGGGGAGTTGAATCTCTCTTACAAAACCATGGGAGAGTGCCAACTCCCCGCTCCCACACTATGATTAATTCAATAACCATACTATGTGAGGGTTCAGGGTTTTAACCTTACTTGTCAAGGTCTCTTATATGACATGGAGAAACCAATCTATGGAGAGAGGTGATCAAATGCATCCCCCCCTTCTTTTTTCCCTCTATCCCCTCCTTAAATTTAAGTTCAATATAAGAAATTAAGAGGGTTCTACCTCTAATTTATATGCTTAAGTGTCCCCTTCCAAAAACCCCCCTCCCTTACACTCATGTGACACCATAAAACATCTATAGTGAACCCCTTGGGCTTCTATTGATAATATTGATGTAGATACAATAAAGTTATGCTAACCTTAATTGATGATATTGTGTTGTAATTAATAAAGATAAGCTTGTGATAACAGCTGTAGCTCATGGTCCAATAGTAGAACAAAGTCAATGAGTGTTTTAGTTGCCATGTACTCTATTGCTTTGACATGCTTGCATTGCCTTGGACTTAGTTGCATTACCCAAATCACTATAGTCTTCCCTCTGATTAGGTAATTTGAATACATGCTATCGCCCAGTGCTTCCCAACGCCACCAATGCCTACTCTACACATCAACTGAAGCATTCACAATTGTTAGAAAATAATAAAATTAAACCAATAAAAGTGAATACCTAGCAGTCTTCAATTACAAAATAAATAAATAGGTTGAAACTCTGTCCTAACCTTAATTTAATACGAGTGCCCTCTAAACTCATAAACGTCCATTAATTTAAATATGTATTTTGTGGAATCACCCGCTGTGGAGTCACCCACATGCACATTAAATTAACATGACGCCCAAAAAGGACATGCGCCCCGTCAGCTTCTCATACAAGGAATCCACCTTGTGTACAAGCCTCAAAAAATAAATATAGTTGTACGAAATCCACTGCAAAACCTCACGGAATCCACCGTGGAATAAAAACTCACGGGATCCATCGTTGTCTCACAAAATCCACCATGGAATATGCCTTGTGGCATCAACTTAACCCTTCTTTTCATGGCAATACACTCCATGTAGCTACCACCTCCTTTATTGCCATAATGGGCTTTTAAAGATATATTAATTTATCTGGCATATAATGTGTTATAGCACTATGTGTGGTTCTATTAGCTAATAAAGCGTAGGAGGCCTTAGTCCGCAAAGGACTAGTAGTAGTACTAGGTGTAATTAGCAATTTTTTTCTTTTCTGCCTCTTGAATAAATTTGTCACTGTGGCTTGTACATCTACCCTATTAATTTTCAACCCCTACAATACAGTATCGTCTTCCAAAAGCTTTTCTAACTCACCTTACAATGGTGGGTCTATTACTCACAAGAATCAAATAATCTTTTGTGTTTGCAAATACAGCTACTTAATAACATCTAGTTGATCATAATGCTTCTCAAAATCCTGCAACAACTCAAGAGTAGTATGACGCATTGTAGGATTTGCAACCCATTCCAAAAAACTCATCTTTATAACTCTATCTGTATCCTCAATAAAATATTTGTCCTTTACAGTTTGCTTAAAAGTAGCCCAAGACTGCCCATGGCTAGCATTTATCCATATGCAAATTTTGGGAACCACAACCTTATAATAATATCATTCCATCTCATCCACATGTACATTTTTTTAATTCTAATTTCTCCACATAAACCTTCAGGTATACAGAGAAACATTCATGCCATCAAAATTTTACATCTCCACGACTACACTTTGCAAAGCCTTAATAATTCCCCTTTTCCTCTTGTGCATGCCGTAAGTCTACACAAACTCTCTAAATCCTGAACTAAGAGTATCATCTACACCCTTGCAACCTTCTGACGGCCTTCACATCGAGTTCACCAATGTGGGAGTGTATATTGTCAAAGGCCTTAACTATGGGGACTATAACAAGAAGGATATAGAGATTCAAGACTAGAAGGAATAAGAAAAGAGGAACAAAATTAAGTTTATACACAAAATATCAAGATAGGAACCCTTAGAAAAACCTTTGATTGTATGATGGAGTTTGTCAAATACAATCACTACATACAGTCAAGTACAAGCATATTTGAGACTTTGACTCAAAGAGCACCCTATTCATTGATATAACCCTACATTACATAGGCTTACTCAAATGATTTTGCCTCTAGAACTATGCATAAATTGTCCAATGATGTCATATACAACAGCCCCTATCAATCAAGCATATTACTTCCAAGCTTTAGCATATATCAGAACTTACTAAAACCCTGGTATGGGGACTAAATTAATGCTTCCTATGAAAACTTAGAATCACTCTATGAATGCTTTATGATAGAAAATCATGCTAGTTACTATTAATACAATAGTCTACACTATTTGAGATCCAAGTTCTAAGCATCAAGAAACCCCTAGGATGTCATTGGGTTCACTCCCATCAAGTTTCTCTTTGGTTTCATCTTCCTCATGAGCTATGGAAGCCTCTCCAAGAGCTCCAAAACTCTATCACATTTTTTTCAACACTTGCTCTGCTTTTCTTTTCCCCACTTTTTTCTCTTTTTCCAACTTCTTGTTCCCCTCCCTAAAGTTTTGGCATGAGAAGTCTTAAAACAAGTCACTTACTTCATTAACTTAGGCCATATGCACATAAACTTCATCTTCCCAACTTGTGTGATTCGACTTGAACATTGTACCAGTATCTATTTAAGTATCAGTACCAGTACTCAGCACGGTGGGCCGAGCAATCAATTCGGTAAGTGCACATACCAATCGATCAGTCACTTGTGAACTACCGTACCTCTTCAGCTTTATGTAGCCTTAGGATTAAGAGATCAACTCCCAGTATGTCCATAGACGTTCAGCTCGATCTGTCTCTCGGGTTTGGTCACAATTCTGGAAATGCGAATTTGGACTCCTGCAGTAGCTGCAACTCATCTGATTTGATCAGCACAGAGAATCATCATGTGTGCCTGACTAATCCCTCGCATGCAAGAGCTATTGACCGCGATACAACAACCAATAACCCTTACACAACTAGCGTAGCCGAGTACTGTTCTCCATCAACAAATTATAGTCTTAGCAACCACCCTGCTCACTCTGTGCACTCCTGCACATCAGCTTTTTCCAACATACATTCATATGGCAGAGCACTCAAATTAGGGGCCCTGGAGCATGGAGACGATGGAGTAGGAGACCTGAAATGCTTGCGCAAGAATGGAGGAGGGAATGCCGGAGCCGAAGAGAATGCCGGGGAGGGAGTTGGTGCCAGGGTTAGCAGAACTGAAGGAAGCCAGGGCATGGGCGGAGGGGCTCTGTTCCAAGGTAGCGATTGAGGTAGAGGCCGTCTCCCTCCTCTAGACTAAGGGCATCCGTTGGCGGGAATTAATTAGAGGGTAGGTAGGGAATTAGGGGGTAGGGAATTAGGTAGGTAGGGAATTAATTTGTCTAGAATAAGAAGTTTTAGGGGAACTATGGCTTAATCAATTGGAAAACTCTAGATTAAGAATTGTTGTAGGTAACAATAGTGGAACATTAGCTTTTGAAGGACTAGCAACCCAAATGCCAAGGACCCCCCTTAACTTCATTTATCTAAAGGAAAGATTGTACTTTAAATAGCTTAGATTGAATATTGTGAATTTATAGGTATTCATGGTCCAAATGTGGATTTCAATCCATGATACACACATAAAAGTGATTGCATTGATCTTTAATGGGGTTCATCTAAACACAAAGGCTCACTTTGTTTGTTGTGGTTGATATAGGTGGACTTGGTAACAATGTTGGAGAAGGCTATTAACTATGTCAAATTTTTACAACTTCAAGTCAAGGTGAGTGGTAAAGCCAACGTGTGTTACCCATGTTTGATGAAAAAGAGATACAAAGTTAGAATAATGTACAAATTTAGTGACTTGAATTTTTATCGGTGTTGTCATGTGCTTGCAACTGATGAGTATTGTCCCACTCCACTTAACAAGTTCCCAAAGCAACTAGCAACATTGGGTCTCCCACCGACTATAATTGATCAATCTAGTCCACCTAAGGACAAAGTAGACAAGCCTAATGGAGACAAGGAGGAGGCCAATCAGACCAACTAAACAAAGACCAGTGCCATATTAGATATATTCTAAATAGTTCATGGGGAAGTGAATCCAAAATGGATACCCATGACAACTCGATCTAACATGATCTCCCAAAAAAAATAAGACTAACACATTGGTATAACTATTATTGCATTCACAAGTGATTATGAATGAGTTGTATATAATTATGAATGGTTCACAATTTTGTGTTTGCATTGTAGAAGGAAAAACTAATTGTTTTAAATATCAAAAGGCTAGTTCCCATGCAGCTTTTGGGTAGTTATATGGAGCCCAAAATTGTTGTAGGTAACAATAGTAAGCATAGGTAAAGGTAAAATTTTCACATGATTTCATTAAATAAAGAGTGCATTACTCAGACATCTATACACTTAAAAATGTAGAAATCTTAACTAAACTAAGCACTCTTAATAAGAAAAGTCATGGCTTAAAAGCTTAGTTTCTTATCTAAAGACAACACATGTCTTCTTCTAGAAATAGTTTAGTGTCAAACCATGATAGCAAACATCATAATACAACGAACAAAAATGCACACTTCTTAAAGTTTCTAAGGCAAGAACAAAGCATGCACCTTCATGGTTTTGGAGCTAGCATTGATTATGTGACTAGAGTCGAGGTCTAGAAGAGGGCAAATTGTAGGAGCTTAAGGGGGCACCAATATGGTGTTCAATCCCATTGTTAGGACGACATACGTGCAATGTCTTGAGACAAATAGAAAACATTAGTACAAGAAAAGAGTGGTAAATTTAAAACTATGTAAAGAAGAGGCATGGTTTTGGGATTCCTTTTCAAAATCAATGCAAGCACGATACGTATGTATGACAATCATGCATGTAGATTTACTTTTCAAAATGTTTGCATACCACAATTTCTTGATGACTAAAAAACATTAATTTATAAAAAAACATGATAACTATAAGGATGCCAAAATTAAAAATTCATGAACAAGAGGCATGCTTTCACGATTGGTTGTCAAAATCAATGCAAGAATGAGACATCATGTAAGCATATAGATTTAATCTTAAAAATGTTTGCATGCTAAAATATAGTAGATACATAAGAGGAATAATTTTATCATAGTGACACAATCTCACAGTAGTGCACATGTATTTAAGAAGATTTGGCATTGCACCACAAAATGTATATACAAGTGCTCGGAAGCATCAAAACCTTTTGCACTAAAAAATGCACTATGAGGTAAAACTATCATCATTCTACTACATGTCTCTCTAAATAGGTACATTGATCCTTCTTTGCTCCGAAAGCTTGAAGCAACTCAACCCTTTTCAATGCAGTGTGATGAATGAAAACATGTGACATGGGGTCCAAGCTTAGAAACATTTAAGGACACATAGTACATATGCTTACATGAAATGGAAACTTGATACTTTCTTTCTCTCTTCTAAAAATTAATGCAGATGCAATGAGTAAACTCTGATACAGAGTAATTAATGCCTAGAGGAAACAAGATTTGCTTCCTTGTGCACTAACATAGAAAAAATGTCACTTATTTCTCAATATAATGGCCAAACACTTGATATTCACATCAAGAATCTTGCCCTTTTGAATATGTTTTTGAAATTCCATTATCAACCTTTATCTCCATTTAACTAGTTTAATGTTTTGATATTTCAATTAATATCTACTAGCAACGCTTGCAAAAATAGATACACATGGAGAGTGGCTACAAATAGGGCTAGCATGTTGCAAGACATTCATTATTTTGAAGTTGTGGTCCCACAATATCATACTTATAAACCATCGATGATTGCGTATTTGAGATGTTGCAAAACCAAGTGAGCCCTCACTTGTTTATGGTCGTAGAGGCGTACGAGTCTCGGTCCAATTCATGAAGCACATTTGGCTTGGTTTCTTTTCATTCGCCCCAGGTCCAAGAACGGTGACCCGATTTCTTTGGGCTCCCTTCAAGCTCAAGAGCTAACATTTTTACATTCTCTCATATCAATAATTTTGAGAGAACCTGGGGATTCCCTTTGGTGTCATTGAATTGAGGTGCATCACGCTTAAGCAAGAGGTAACTTGCATAAGTCTACATGAAAGCATACCAATTTTGTTTACGATTGACCTCTCCTATGGTATTACTGTTGCAAAGAGGACGATGATGTATTACACGTATACATGCAAGAAATTTAGGTAGCCATCACTTAAAAATTTATTTCACCGTGCTATATGTTTTGGGAGACTTTTGTGGATCAACAATACTTGGACACATTTGGAAAGCATATTTCTAGACAATAGGGATAATAGAGGCATCACACATACTTCTTCCTATTCCATCATTTATGCTACTATAGATTGGGATGAGGATTCTCTATATGGTTGGTATGATACTTTGAACACCTATTCCAGGGCTAGTCCATATCCCAATGTCATCCAACTTATAGGAATGATTATGCCTTGGATTATGTAGGGCATGATACGGACTACAATATGATGCTTGTGCATTATACTTGGACCATATTGGTCATTATCAAGAGACCACGGATCATTCGCACGCCACCTCCTCAATAGGATGTCGATGCCCTCTAGGAAATACATGCACAAATTTTAGGTAGCTAACACTCATATTTTATTTCAGTGCATTATTGCATTTGGAAGCCATTGGTAGATTGGCTAGTACTTCGATGCTCTTAGGAATTGTATTCTTCAATGAATAATAATAGAGCCTCATGGCAATTCTAGCATAACTAAATACAACAAAAACATTAATACTCTTTAAGGATGAAATTCAATGTTTCCTTTGGTTCTAATCCACAACATCCAACACATTAATGCTTATTCATGTAGTTTCATTTGAGAATAAAACCCCGAATGCATGTAGTGTGATATGAACATAATGTGGTTGGATGCATCTACATCATCAATACTTTCTCATTTCTCATCCTCTTGCTTGATGATTTGCTTCCATTGTTTGTTCTTGTTCTCTCTTGCTTGATTGTCTTTCTTCACCATCAGAATCGCTATAGACTTACATGTCCTCAATGTGCAAGTGTGTCCGACACTAGCATGTGCCATCACTTTCCATTACACACCTTGGAGTCTTTTCACTCTCACATGGTATACACCTTTCAAGCACGTCACATGATATTGGAAGATACTTTCAAAAACACATCACGGAAGGTTGTTATACATTACAAGATTGGTATGCATACACACACAAAAACACACACACACACACACACACAAGGCATTTCATTGCAATACTGTAAAAAACAATCTAATAGTAACTAAAAAGGTTGCATTTTTTGGTATTTTGCCACTTTTATTTCATTTTTCCTAGGTTTATTTGGGAATATGTGTTGTACAGATATAATACAACAAAATCTTTGCTTATGTATGTTAAATCAAACCACCTAGTACATTATTCCATTATAGCCCCATATATATATATATATATATATATATATATATATATATATATATATAGAGAGAGAGAGAGAGAGAGAGAGAGAGAGAGAGAGAAAGCACAAAGTTGTTGATGCCAGGAGGCACATTTCACGGTGGATTCCGTGAGGATTTATGGTGGATTCCGTAAACTTTGATGACCGGGGCTCCTACACAAAGTGAATTCTTTGTGCAAGAAGTTGATGGGGACGCCTGTCCTTTTCGTGTGTTTCATTAATTTAGTGTGTACATGGGTGATTCCATAGCGGGTGATTCCGTAAAATACATATTAAATTAATAAACGTTTATGAGTTTAGAGTGTGCACTCGTAATAAATTAAGGTTAGGATTGATTTCTAACCAGTTGATTTATTTATGTAGCTGAAGACTGCTAGGTATTCTCCTTTGTCAGTTTAATTGTATTATTTTACTAACGATTGTGAATGCTTCAGTTGATGTGTAGAGATAGCAGCAGTGGCGGAGGAAAGCATTGGAGGATAGCGAGTATTCGATTTATTACTTATATTTTGATGGGCACATACCTTTGGCATGCCGCCTATATTTTGTCGCGCCTATTTATTGAGGCGTTGGATATTTATTATTATTTTGTATGCGCATGGGCGCACGATTATGTTATTTGTACTTGGACATTGTTTGGGCATGCCAGACTCTTCGAGCACCGTCCGTTAGCTTTATTCTTATTTTGTGTTAAAGCAAACTCAAAAGCTAAAAGCTTGCTATTTTGTAATTTGGGCTATTATTTGAGCTTGAAGATGATTAATACATAAAATACATGCTTTGTGGAGCGCTCACACCAGGCATCGGGGGAGATTGCACCCAATTGGTCTCTTGTTCATGTCGTTCATGCTTTTTACATTGAATTTTGTGCAAAAAGTAGAGTTCTATTGTTCTTGGGGACCTTCCGGCATTCACTGCGCGAGCGTACAGCATCCGATCTGCGCAGCAGTGGTATCAGAGCGAAGTTGAGATCAAGAGCTTCCAATCGCTACCCATCTTGTACGAAGGCGGAGCTCCTTGAACGATCGAGCTCTTCGGTCAATCTCGTCGCGAACGGTCGATACGGGTGGATTCCTGGCGATCAAGAACCTCTGTTTCTATCATCAGACTGCGAAGGACCAACTGGCAAAAACAGAGGACCACTCCTATCTCTTCTTCTTCAAGTCGTCAAGAATAGAGATAAGCCATATTCTTTGCCAAGCTTAAAAGCTTTAATCTTTAAGCTACAAAGCTTAGTCAATTAGAAGCTTAACTTAAGCTTCAAAACGATTTGTTATGAAGGACGTGAGGATGATCTGAGCGCCGAAATTTGTGCCGAGGACATATTCATGTCCTTAAAAACGACGACTGGTCAGGAAGCATAAAGCTTCTTAATCCCTTAAGTCATCTAAAGTCATTCAACCATTCAAGTTTTCAAAGTTCTTTCAAGTCAAGTTCTGCAAGTTACATAAAGCAACCAAGTTCTACAAGTCTACAAACTTTGCAAGTCACATAAGTCTGGTACTCTGCAAGTCAAACAAGTCATCTGAAGTCAAAACTGACTTCTGTTCAAAACTCATAGAAGGGCTATTCCTGCGTAGAAACTTCGAACTGCAAAGTTGTTCATTGGAAGGTACTCTACGCATACGCAGCTGAAGCATTTTCAGCATAGGAAGAAGGAAAAAACGCAGATTTTTCGAAGATTGTGAAAGCCACACCCAAAAATATATAAGCCTTGTATTCCCGAACTTGAGCTACGCTCATCCCGCTAACTTGATTTTGAGAATGAGAGGTCTTTTGAGTTTTACAGGATGACGGAACCACATATGGATGATTTAATGGCTGAAGGCGACCTACCTGAACCTACGATGGAGCAAAAGCTGGACTTAATTATGATGCAATTGGATGAAGAACGACAAGCTAGACAAGCATTGCAAGTGCAATTGGCTAATTTACAAAGATCGACTACCGACAAAGAGGAACCTCAATCTGAAGATATTATTCGACGTACCATTGACGCAACTCTCGAAGCTCAAACCATCTGCAAGGAATCAAAGATAAGTAAAAGAAATTTCAAATTCCGTACTTTCAATGGCACTCGAGAGGAAAAAACTGTTCTTGCATTCATTAGTCAGTTTGATGACTACTTTCATGAGGAAATCTATGCAGAAAAAGATAAAATCAAGTGTGTCACTAATCATTTAGTGGATAGAACATCTCTTTGGTGGACTGTGGTACGCAAGAGTATAGATTGTCTTGCTACCTGGGAGAATTTCAAGAAGAAGTTTATGCAGAATTTCCTTCCTCCACAATTTCATGAAAAATCCATAAAGCAATGGGATCTTCTTCAGCAACGGGATCGTGAGACTATTCCTCAGTACACCGAGTGCTTTTGGAATGCATTACTCCAGTTGCGCATGCTTGAAGATGTACCTGAAGCGACACACAAGCGCAAGTATATGTCTGGACTCCTTGGGCATTACTACACTGAAGTTAACATGTTCAAGCCTGCAACTCTTGAAGATGCAATTTCATTAGCTCATGACACTGAAGACAAGCTGCGAGGTAGAGATAGACGTCCACAGCAATTCCAAGCCAATGGTAACTATGGATCTAAGCAATTCAACTCAAATTTTAGAAGATTTAATCAAGATCGTTTTACTTCATCATCTTTCCGTAAAAATTGGGCAAAACCACCTGCTTTACCATCCAATACCAATCAAAACCCTAAGCCTATTCCACAACCAAATCCTAATGTACCTAGACTTCCTGCCATTGCAAACAATGTAACCAAAGCCAAACCTGTAGTATGTTATAAATGCCACTAGCCTGGACATCTAGCAGCAAATTGCCATTCAAAGAAGCCACCTGCCCATATCAACTACCTTGGAGCAATGGAAGATGACGAACATGAAGAAATGCCTGATTTCACAGAAGATGAGGACGACACTACTACTCCTTCGGATACTTTACCAGGTATGCCAACTCCGCATTCTTTATTGACTATGAAATGTTTAGTGCATGGAAAGGAAAAGATTATTTGCATGATGATGGTAGTACTCATGATTTTATTTCAGCAAAGCTAGTAAAAGAATGGAAGTTACAGATTGTACCTACGCATTATTGCATCAAAGCAGCATTCTTAGGCACTAGGTATAATGGTACACAGGAAGTGCATGACTTAGAGATTCAAATTGGTCAATACACTGAAAGAAGAAATTTTCTAGTTGTTCCATTACAGTCCAGTGACATTATTTTAGGTATGCCTTGGTGTCATCAACATAACCCAGATATAGATTATTCCACACATTCAATTAATATTAAATCTCAAGGAAAACATATTACATTATATGGTATGCATGCATCTAATGCTTTTCCACTGCTTTCGCATACTCAAGCTAAACGAGCACTATGCAAAAGTAGTAAATCTTATCTCATTTGGGTGAATGAGCTGCAAGTTAAAGAAAATCATATGCACCCTAGGCATAAAGAATTTCTTGCACATTTTAAAGACTGTTTTGTCGAAGATCTACCACCTGGTTTACCTCCTTCACGTCCAGAAGACCATAAAATAGATTTGATTCCTAGTACACAACCACCTTGCAAAGCACCATATAGGCATAACCAGATAGAGCAAAAAGAAATTCAAAGTCAAGTTGAGGAATTACTAAATAGAGGATTGATTAGACCTAGTAGTTCTCCATTTGGTACACCTGTTCTGTTAGTCAAGAAAAAGAATAATACCTATCGTATGTGCATTGACTATCGAGCTTTAAATAAGATCACAGTAAAGAATAGGTATCCAATTCCTAGATTCGATGACCTTATGGATAAACTGCAAGGTTCTGCTATATTTAGTAAAATAGACCTTAAATCTGGTTATCATCAGGTGAGACTAGATAAGTCTGACATATTCAAGACTGCATTTAGGACACAGTTTGGTCATTATGAATTTTTAGTGATGCCTTTCGGATTGACTAATGCACCTGCTACGTTTAGTAGAATGATGAATCGTATATTTTTGAAATATCAGTATTGTGTAATTGTCTTCTTTGATGATATTTTGGTGTTTATTCAAAATGAGAAAGAACATTATGCGCATTTGTCATTGGTTTTCTAGTTATTAAAAGATAATCAACTGTATGCGAATCCAAAAAAGGGTGAATTCTTTAAAACAGAAATTGAGTATTTAGGTCATATTGTATCATTTGATGGAATTAAAGTTGACCCTAAGAAAATAGAGGCAATATTGAATTGGCATGTACCTAAAAATGTGCATGAGTTACGATCATTCCTAGGTCTTGCTAGTTTCTATAGGAAGTTTGTGCGTAATTTTTCATTACTTGCTTTACCATTAACCAAACTTCTGAAAAAAGATATTGTTTATCATTGGTCCGAAAATCAACAGAAATCCTTTAACTTACTGAAACATGCATTAACCCATGCTCCTGTCCTACAGTTGCCTGATTTTAATAGACCATTCTTTTTAGTAGTGACCGATGCTAGTGGATCAGGAATAGGAGCTGTACTTATGCAGGATAATCATCCCATAGCCTATTCTAGTTGTAAGCTGAAACCCTCTGAACTGAAATATTCCACATATGACAAAGAATTATTAGCTGTTGTACAAGCCTTAAGACAGTGGAAACACTACTTAATGGGCTCTGAATTTATGATAAAGACCGATCAGCAAAGTATTAGACATTTACTTAGCCAACCCCAAATATCTGACCGACATATCAAATGGGCATCCTTTATTCAGAGTTTTCATCCTATCATTCAATATCAACCCGGTAAAGAAAATGTAGTGGCTGATGCATTAAGTAGAAGACCTGCCATTCATAATATTTCTATTATATCTTTTGATTCTTTGATTGCTATAAAAGGTACTTATCATCAGGACATTACTTTTCATGCTGATTGGAATAAATTAGTTCAAAATAACTTGATTCCTATTGATTCACTGTCATATAACGATGGATTTATGTTTTATGAAAAGAGATTATGTGTTACAGTTCCATTCCGATCTTTTGTTTTGAATGAGATTCATTGTCCTCCATATCCAAGTCATAGAGGTATCATATCTACTTTACGTACATTAACTGAAGATTTTTATTGGTCGCATATGGACACTGATGTATCTAACTTTATTTCTGAATGTTTGATTTGTCAAAGAGTTAAGAGACATCATGGTAAACAGTATGGATTACTTATGCCTTTATCTATTCCATCAAGACCATGGGAACAAATTTCTATGGATTTTATTACTGGTTTACCTAATACTAAATCTAACCATGATATGATTTGGACAGTAATAGATAGGTTTAGTAAACAAGCATATTTCATTCCATGTAAGAAAACTTTAACAGAATCACAAGCAGCACAATTGTTTTTAAAAATTGTTTTCACTAACCATGGATTACCAAAAGTTATTATTTCTGATCGTGATTCTAGATTTTGTAACAACTTTTGGATTACTCTCTTTGCTAACCTAGGCAGAAAATTTGATTTCTCATCTGCATTTCATCTTGAAACTAATTGACAAACAGAAGCCACTAACAGTACTATACTAGATCTTTTATGTGCTTATACTATTTCTAAACCACAGACATGGGATACACATTTGCATTTATTGTAGTTTGCATATAACAATACACCACACACATCTACAAAGAAAGCACCGTTTGAAGTGATTTATGGTTATAGATTGTCTACACCTGTTGCATCTTTGTCAAATAGAATTCAGAGTGCTGATGATATTGCTAGTATGCATAATACTATTTTTGATGAGGTTAAAGCCATGATTGCCAAAGCCCAGCAATCATATACCAAACAAGCCAATAAGAAGAGACAAGCAATGAATTTCAAAGTTGATGACTATGTTTGGTTGAGAATAGAAAAACGTAGATTACAAAGTGTAGATAGACACCCAGTTGTGAAATTAGCCCCTAGATTCTATGGACCATTTAGGATCATTCATAAAATTAATGACAATGCATTCAAGTTAGAATTACCACCTCACTGGAAAATTCACAACACATTTCACATTAGTTTATTATGACCATTTAGAGGCCAATTACTTGTACACCCTGTTTATGAAAACCCACCTTTGTTAGAGGAACAGACTGAAATACTTGAACCTGAAGCTATCATAGATACTGATTTTATGACCACTAGAATTGGCCGAAGATATTCTAGATATCTAATTAAATTTAAGAACCATCCTGTAGAAGAAGCCCAATGGATGCACGCTAGAGACTTAAATGCTTTCTCCACTCTGTTAGCTCCACATTGAGCTAATAGCGATTGAGGTTAATTGCTATCCCACCCCGGGGGTATGATGCCAGGAGGCATATTTCACGGTGGATTCCGTGCCACGGTGGATTCCGTGAGGATTTATGATGGATTCCGTAAACTTTGATGACCGGGGCTCATACACAAAGTGGATTCTTTGTGTGAGAAGTTGATGGGGATGCTTGTCCTTTTCGGGCGTTTCATTAATTTAGTGTGTACATGGGTGATTCCATAGCGGGTGATTCTGCAAAATGCATATTAAATTAATAAACATTTATGAGTTTAGAGTATACACTCGTAATAAATTAAGGTTAGGATTGATTTCTAACCAGTTGATTTGTTTATGTAGCTAAAAACTGCTAGGTATTCACTTTTGTCGGTTTAATTGTATTATTTTACTAACGATTGTGAATGCTTCAGTTGATGTGTAGAGATAGCAGCAGTGGCGGAGGAAAGCATTGGAGGATAGCGAGTATTCGATTTATTACTTATATTTTGATGGGCGCATACCTTTGGCATGGCGCCTATATTTTGTCTCGCCTATTTATTGAGGCGTTGGATATTTATTATTATTTTGTATGCGCATGGGCGCACGATTATGTTATTTGTACTTGGACATTGTTTGGGCATGCCAGACTCTTCGGGCATCGTCCGTTAGCTTTATTCTTATTTTGTATTAAAGCAAACTCAAAAGCTAAAAGCTTGCTATTTTGTAATTTGGGCTATTATTTGAGCTTGAAGATGATTAATACATAAAATACATGCTTTGTAGAGCGCTCACACAAGGCATGGGGGGAGATTGCACCCAATTGGTCTCTTGTTCATGTCGTTCATGCTTTTTACATTGAATTTTATGTAAAAAGTAGAGTTCTATTGTTCTTGGGGACCTTCTGGCATTCACTACGCGAGCGTACAACATCCGATCTGCGCACCAGTTGTTACCCTTAAGACTTCATTTTTCCTAGGTTTATTTGGGAATATGTGTTGTACAGATATATAATACAAAAAAATCTTTGTTCGTGTATGTTAAGTCAAACCACCTAGGACATTATTCCATTATAGCCCCATAGATATATATATATATACATACATACATAGATTAATTTTAGTTTACCAAGCCTTTCTTGTATACCCATCATAGCTACCCATGTGGTCTAGGAATGGGGCCTGAATGAAAGTTAAACAAAATACTAAATATTAGTAAAGTAAAAATAAGATTGATCTAGTCACCTTAGTCAAGTATGTGGGCTAGGTGTGGGGCTAGCAAGTTTGGCTAGGTGTTGTATACCCAAAGCTAGAAATTTTAGTGTTGTATAAGTTGCAGCAAAGACACATTCACTTTCTACAAGCTCGAGTACTAGCACAAGAGGCAATGCTATGGTTGCACAATAATCTCTTTATCACTTGCCATTTCTAGAAAAGACATATGTTGTAAATGTGACTATAAGAAAATAAGCTCGAATGCTTGCATGGGAATGGAGGGGATAATGGTTGGCATGGAGCATTGTGGAATTGTAATATCTTGTGTTTTGTCCACGCATGTGTCTCTTTGGGTGTGAAGAGGGGGACTCGTGGATGAAATTAAAACAAAGGTTGAATAATCTTTACAAAAGCCTTTCCTTTCTCTTGTCAACTGGAGCCGCCTCAAATTGCAATTGAAATATATGTTCCTCATCGTTTTCATTTTTCTTATCCTCATCACCACCGTGATAGTCATCATCACCTTTGTCCTTACCTTCTCGAAACCATCATTATCAACTTGAATTGAGAAATAGAGAATTGTGATAAACATCATCTTTATCTTATCCTCATTGTACCTTTAATTCCCTATTACATAAAAGTAGGGCAGCTGCAACAATGACTGCAGTTTATGGAGCAGCCTTGGAAAACTCCACCATGCTACAACCCTTCATCAGCGTAGTCGATCTCCTCTACCACCATTACCCTGCTTAGTAACACATACCACTCCATCCAAATCTGTAGACCCCTCTATAACCACTCCTCTCTCGATAGCTTTTGGCTCAGCTTTTATTATTGCGATTAGTCTAGCAGCCTGACTTGCTCAGGTCACAGTAGCAGACTGATATCTATTCATGGTGTCATCCTTCTTTGTGGACATTGTAATTAGAAATGCTACTTGGTATTATATGTAAACTTAGCTTTTTAGCAACATAGTCGAGTTTAAAGAAGCAAAGATAAAGGTACAAGAGTGGCAATGAGTTTGAAGGAAACTATCATTATTTGGAGGAGGAGTTGCCTTGTAATCATGGAAGAGTGGACCACTTAGAGAGCATCCAAATTTGAAATGCAAGAACAGGCACATGAGAGACCAAAGAAGACAACCCTTAAGACTCAAGCCTAGAAGAGAGAATCAACTTCAAGCCTTAACACCTATAGCCCATAACATTTATTTTGAGAGCATGTTAGACCATTAATCTTTTACTACAAGAGTCAAATCATTTTTATCTTTTATCATAAAAATGTTAAAATATGTGTTCTTCTATCATACATAAGATTGGAATGATTTTAATGTACTTATTATAATAAGGGTGATATTGAAGCTCTATAATGCCTATGATGGTTCATCTTGCCTTCTTTGGAAACTTATTGAAAGTGGAAACATTTACATTACTCCATACGATGACAAAGTACATGTGAGAGTTTTGTTTTGTTGTGATGGAATATGGTGCACCTTTTTTTCAAATTATAAAGGTCAATGCTAAGGTATGAAGAAAATTTGGTGCCTTTGAGACTTCATGTGGAACAATCTTTTGATCATACAATGAATAGTCCTTTCCTTGAGATGCATACAGTGCTCTATACCGCATGTGGCAAATGTGATATATATCATGTGGTGATGTCTAGCTACTAGTTGGATTAGTGAGTTTTTGCCATGTCCAAAATTTCTTTTGGTTCAACTCTGAAAAAAGAGAAAGATTAGTATCTTGAATTAAGAGAGTGATGACTCTTTACTTGAGGGATTGATTGCATGAAGAATATTGTGAGAATCAAGAACAACCTACTAGTTCTAGGTTTTTTGACTTGAGAATGTTCTTACATGCTTACAAAACCTAAGAAAAGGAAGATATCATCTAGAGTTTGAGTTGAGTCTAATAACATTAGATTCGGTGATAGAAGGATCCTCATTGGATAGAAAGATTTAAGACTACTTCTTGGAGGAGAGTTCAATTATCTATGTTGGTGGCTTAGGGTTGTAGCACTTGTCAGATATCCTCACAACTTGAAAAGGGATTTTGAGGGAGGTGAGATGTCTGTAAGAGTACTCCACCATTGGGCAAAGGGAAATTAAGGCATAGGAAAGTTGCTTCTTTGTAGTTTGATATGAAGATTGTTTCCCCTTGAGCATGTAGTTGATGTTGCTAGTTTTATCACGTAAGTCTATCAACCCCCAAGTTGATGTTGAGTGTAAATATGGTGAGTGGATGAGAGAGCCGCTATAGGTCAAGCAACACTCGAGTTTTTAGCATAGTTGCAAATCTTTTGGGTAAGTTGCATGTTTCTCCCAAGGAGATTTTCTAAAAAATCATGAAAAAACTACTCATTTTCAAAAATTGGGTTCAATGTTAACATGTGCGTTTTTAAAAAATCCCAAATCTAGTAGTTTTTTAATTATACTTCTTTAGTGATAAATATTGTTAGTAAATTGGATATTTTTAAGTAGTTTATATTCACACTAGTACATGGTTAACTATCAAGAGTTTTATCCATCACAAAACTATGCATTTTTTTTATCTTCACCTTAGTTTTAAACAAATTTTGATCTTAAAGTTGTCAACTATTTTGACACCTTAAATAACTCTTTAGATATCCAATGGAGTTTCTACACTTGATATTTGGGATAATATCAATATATATTCTAAGATGTACATATTGATATATTAATACTTAGTAGTATTGCCTAATGAAAACAAGTATTGTATACTAAGTTTTCTGCATCTCAATGAGATACTGACTTTAAGATGCCATATGTGAAGTGAATGTAGTAATTTTTCAATAAGATATTAACTTACACTTATGAAAGTAAGTGCTACATAAGAATTTACCACATACTCTTTGCATGAGAACTTGATTCTAGACCATCAACACATTTATTTGATTTCATAAATAGGAATACCTCATACTGGAGGACCCTCTAAATGGAAGTTATGTGGAATAATTGTCAAATGATTTACGAAGCTTTTGGGCACAAGATCCAAACTTGGTCTAGTTTATCAAATCATATTCACAAGATGAAACTTGCTCTACTTTTTCAAATCTCAATGCAAAAGTGGGCATCAATATTGCAAATCCAACAAAATTAATCGAGTTGATTAAAAAGGGTTGCAATATTAAGGAGCTACAATGAACAATAAATAAAGGATTTAAATTTAATAAAATGCATCAAGGTAGATTGTAAGAATTGTATTAAATAATCTATATTTTCCAAGGAAAATTTCTCATATTGTGTAACTTTTCACTAAGTAATAGGGTTAAAGCTACATGGCTTATATGTTGTGCACTATTTAAACGTATGTTACAAATATATAAACTCATAAACATGACGACCTACAACTTATAGAAAATATATGATTTCCAAATCTATGTAGGCTTGTTATAAGTTATACATTTATAAAGTACCTTTAATCACATCCTTATAATTCCTTATGTAGGGATTTTCAAAGGAATGTGGGGAATGCTCTATATTCCCTATTATAAGATGTAGGGAACGTAGGGACTTTCAAAGGAATGTAGGGAATGCTCTATATTCCCTATTATAAGATGTAGGGAATGCAATTTCCTAGTTATAGATGGGGAATACGTACTTGTCTACATAGGAAATATTGGAGAATTTCCTATATTTCACCAAATTGCCTATGTGGGGAACGATTGAAAGTTCCTTGTACGATCTGGCTTTGCTCGCATCCAAGGCCAACAAGCCGGTCAACCATGCCAGCTGGGAACTTGGAAGGCCCGCGTCTTTATAAGGAATCTTCCGTCGATGCCATGCCAGCTGGGAACTTGGGAAGTAGCCCCTGGCTCTTACTGTGGATGTATGGAAACGGATGCATGCATTACAATTGGCGGATCATGGCATGCATAAAATATGAGGATGGCATATGCTGAGGGGTTGTTGGCAGCACGATCCCTTCCCTTCCTTCTTGTCGTTTCTTACAAAAGAAAGACGGTTCATTGTATTCCTGCTTTGGAAAACGTGCAGCCGTTAGAGAAGAAGATTATTTCTGCTTTGAGAAACACAGGACGGCAAAATAAACACCCATCGATCCACTTAGCAGTGCCGTTGAGGTCAACAAACGCTAATCGTATAATACTGCGACTGTGTGTACTATATAACTAGCTTTGATCATGACCAGCAGCGCCCAGCCGCCGCCCCCCCCCCCCTCTCTCTCTCTCTCTCTCGCTCTCGCTCTCTCTGTCTGCGCCTTCCGAATCTGGTCTACCGTTCATCACGCCTGAGGGTGAGGCTGATGTTGGGACCGTGTACTGTACTATATAAGTAGCTTTGATAATGATCATGATCATGAGCAGCAGCGCCCAGCCGCCCCCCCCTCCCTCTCTCTCTCTCTCTCTCTCTCGCTCCCGCTCTCTGATCTGTCTGCGCCTTCCGAATCTGGTCTACCGCTCATCACGCGGGAGGGTGAGGCTGATGTTGGGACCGTGTACCGTACTATATAACTAGCTTTGATCATGATCATGATCATGAGCAGCAGCGCCCAGCCGCCCCCCCCCCCCCCCTCTCTCTCTCTCTCTGTCTGACCCCTTCCGAATCTGGTCTACCGCTCATCACGCGGGAGGGTGAGGCTGATGTTGGCCTGGCCGTGATCATCATAACGTTCATAGATTATAAGATCTTGGTCATGCATATTCATGACCGTGATGACATGATGATGATCATGGCCAATCCCGCATCAACCGCACCTGCACTCTCACGTAATTTCCAATGTCCCCAACCAACACACGGTCCAATATTGCTGCTGGCCTCCAGCAGAGGAGGAGCAGCATTTCAAATGACAGGTTGAAGACACGAAGGATACACGCATTGCAGGTAAAGGCGTAGAGGCATCACATGCTTGTAGAGTGTTTGACTTAGCTGAGCATTCGAGCTCACTGCAAGCTGATCTCTTTCAAAAGTGGTGTTTAATTAAGCACGCGTGTCCACGAACACGGTTTTAAACACAATTGCAAGTCCACGTAAACTTTTGCACTTAAAATAGGTATTCTTCTGTACTATGCATTCATTGTTTATGTGGAGACTGCATTATATTTTAAGTTCCCATTTTCCACATTTTATTTTATTATCTTACTGGGTTTCCATGGAGATGGCAATACATATGGTTATCAATGTTGTAGTAGATGTGATTTTTATTTATGTCACACTTGCTTATATATGTTTGGCCATGTGTTACAACTAAATGGAGGAGGACATGCATGTGGAACAAGTTGCGCTCTTTGCATGTAGGACATGTACCTTGTTGTGAGGAATTTCTCATCCATGTAGGACATGTACCTTGTTGTGAGGAGTTTCTCATCCTCTTCTGCAACATTGTAACATGTGCTTCTTATTATAGGAAGGAGCCTTAGATGCACCAATGAGGATAGGCATTCAGGATATCTCTTCCCTAGATGCACCAATGAGGATAGGCATTGACGATATCTCTTCCCTAGTTTTAGGTCATGTTTATCTGTTTTGATCTGTAAGCAAAGCTAAATCTAGCTTTGGAATCCACCTTTCTCTTTTGTAAACAAAACCAAATCAAGCTCTGAAATATATTTATAAATCACATATTTTGTACCAATTTCATGAATATATAGTTTCGAGATTCCTATAACATTCTGAAAATTTGAAGTTTTATTGTTACATTTTGTTTGAGGTGGTTGATCTGAATAATGAAAGGAAAAGATCTAAAGAGTTGCTACGAGTTATAGAATTGCTGCTAGAAGTTTGTATTTAGCAACACCATATTGGTTTTATTTCTTGTACCAAAAATTGTATTTATGCACATGTTTAGTAGTACAACTGTATGGACACATTTAAGTTTCAATGTTAATGCACATGTAGGTGTGGGTAGTCTAACATGAATATAATTGTAGGTGTAGACATGCTCATAACATTCTATATTATAATTCATAACATTTGTCTAAATTTCAATCCACTAGCCTAATCCCTTGTAGTTCTACCGATTGGATGTATGGAATATATAGGATTCTTTTTGTGAGAAACCCTATAATATCTATTCAATAATTATTAGATAATTTACACCATGGCTTATTAACTTGGTGGTCATTCCTTGGTTAGGATTTGATACTTCCCTTCTTTTCACCTTGACTATTACATAAGTAAACTTTTGACCCACTCCATCTTCGTTCCTCTAAGATAGATCAAGAACTAGCTTATACTCCATCTCTATTTTGATTCCAACTTATCTCTTTGAGTCTACTAGTATTTTAAATGGTTTGATAGCAAGTTCAATACTTATATGTCCCATGTCTTAAATAAGATGTTAGCTCTATTAATTGAGTCGTTCAATGATTTCCAATGGCTTTTAAGTATCATTTTACTTTAGTAAGTCTAATTATTGTTTTTCAAGCATGCTCTCCATCTAGGTAGCAAACATTTTAAACTACTACTATGGATAGAAAAAATGTTTTATCACGATACTACCAATACACATAGCCATGAGCAAAGTTTCTTAGTCTCACTACTAATCCTACATGAATGAGTTGGAACTAGTGTTGTTATAAACGTCTTTATTTGTGCAACTATATGTATCGCTAACTTCAATATATATCACAATGCTAATAGTAAGACACATAGTGATGCTAATAGAAACAAGAATATTACTAATTTTTTGACACTATTATTAATGCTTTTGTGGTAAAACACTACAAGGATATAAGGCTATAGCAATGCCGCTATTTGTCGTCACTATTAGCGTCGCAAATGCGACGCTAATAGCGACGCAAATAGCGACGGTACCTAGAGCGAAAAAATGCGAGCCGAAACCCGAGCGCATCATTTTTCGTGTATTCACGAAAGAGAGAGCGAGAGGGAGAGTGACCATCTTGCTGAGAGGGAGAGAAAGAGAAAAACAAGGCTTCTCACCGCCACCGCCGCCGCCGCCGCCACCATTCGCAAAGAAGAGGAGGAGATGTACGGAGGGCAAAGAGGAGCCGTTGTCGCGAAGAGGAGCAGCCAAACCCTTCTTCGAGTCTTTACGGTGAGTGCATTGTCCATTCTTGCTTTGCTTTTGTGTTTTCTCTCTCTGTTTTACTTATTTTTGGTATAATTCGTGTATATTGAGAGAGGGAGAGGAAATGAGAGAGAAAGAGAGGAAGAAGGAGAGGGAGAGTGAGGGAGAGGAAATAAGAGAGAGAGAGGGAGAGGGAGGAAATTGGAGAGGGATGGAAAGAGAAAGAGAGGGAAAGGGGGAGGGGGAGGGGGAGGGGGATAAAATGAGAGAGGGAGAGGGAGGTTTCTCTCTCTTTTACTTGTTTTTGGTATAATGGGCCGTATGTATTGAGAGAGGGAGAGGAAATGAGAGAGAAAGAGAGGGAGAGGAAGAGGAAGGGAGAGAGAGAAAGAGAGGGAGAGGGAGAGGGAGAGAGGAAATGAGAGAGGGAGAGGGAGGGAGAGAGAGAAAGACAAGGAGAGGGGCAGGGGCAGGGAGAGAAAATGAGAGAGGGAGAGGGAGTTTTCTCTCTCTCTTTTACTTGTTTTTGGTATAATTCGTGTGTATTGAGAGAGTGAGAGGAAATGAGAGAGAAAGAGAGGGAGAGGGAGGGAGAGGAAATGAGAGAGGGAGGAAATGGGAAATGAAGAGGGAGAGAGAGGGAGAGGGAGGGAGAGAGAAAGAGAGGGGGAGGGAGAGGGAGAGGGAGGGAGAGGAAATGAGAGAGGGAGAGGGAGAGGGAGAGGGAGACATTAAACATAATAGGGAAATGAGAGAGGGAGAGGAAATGAGCGACACTATAACAAAAAGGCTCCATAGACGCGCTTGTAGACGCAATATTTGAACTGTGATAAATAATGTCGAGCACGTTTATTACTGCGTCTACTGCTGCGTCTAAAAATTCACGTCTAAAAAGTGCTTATGGTCAAAGTTACATGCGCATGTAGACGCGCATATAGACTCTCGTATTAATGCGCTATGTAAATATATAATCATATTTATTAAAAAGTGGATATATTCATATTATGCGTCTATACACTCGTGTATCTACGTATCTAAAAAAGTGTTTACTCTGCAAGTTTTTGACGAGAATAGATGCACATTTATCCTACAATTTAGACGCGCTGATAGACGTGCAAAACAGAGGTATGAAAAAAAAACCAGAGAGCATGTGGCTTACGAAATTTCATATATATAGATGAAACATTTTTACATGATGAGTTCTAGTACTTGTGACCTCAAGCATGGTCATGGTCGCAAGCACTAGCCGAAAGTAATACATATCAAAAATGAAAATTACAAGCCAAGGGGAGGCATGTATGCATGGGGCTCCTCTACATCTCCTCAGAAGAGGCATCATCATCGCTACCACCACCGCTGCTTGTGCCGCTGCCGTCGCCGCCACCGCTACTGCTAGTCCCCCCTTTGCTATCCTCAACTACATCAGGGTTCACCTACACAAAGGATTAAGATATATAAATACCATTACAAACAATAAATTAGAGTTATCTATACTTTTCATGTAAAAAAAAAACATACATCTTCTGATGGTGGAATCCTCATGGCACGATTATATTGCTCCTCTGTGATGAGTCCCTCCTCGTAGAAATGCGCCAAGTGGACGCCTGATTATGACCTCGATGGTAGCCTACCTCTCTAGGAGTAGGCATCCTACCAATGATATGATACTACAAAACAATTTGAACATACAACGTATTAGAACATACTACATAATAAAGTGAAACAAATTACAAAATTTAATTAAAAAATAAATCAAATAATACTTACAAACTCAGCCTCCCATGACTCCCTGCCACCCGATCCATAATGCGACGATCCCATGGTTGCCATCTGGATACGTCGCGCCTCTGCATGCTAGCGACTTGTCATTTTCTCCGCTGCTCTCTTCTTGGCCTCTTTCCACTCCCTGCAGTGGCAATTGGGTGGTTGGCTATATCCAGGGCGCCCCTGCTCTTGTCTCTGCAGTGACTCCTTGGCGCGCGTCATAAGGTGAGATCTCTTGTTATGAAGCGCGTCTCTCACCTTTGACCGTCCCCAATCATCTGAGAATCGTGAATTCTCAGGATTAGGGTACCTTCTATGTACTGCCCGCAGCACCTCTTGCCACAAATCATTTTTTTTGTGCTTGAAGGGAATCATGCAATCTTTGTATGTGGCATGCACGACACTCCTCAAGTAGGCTATCACTTCCCTCCCCTCAGAGTCATGCAAGATACCACCAACATCAATGACAGAGTAGTACATTTGTGGAGGCTCAACTCTCTCATTTCCCAATGAGGGTGATGGAGAGCCACCCCCTAGGCAACCCCCACAAAGCCCTCGACCTCCTCGCCCTCCCGCACGACTCTCCCTCCTCCCTCGACAGACACTACCCTCTACCTCACTCGATGCATGTGCTTCTGCAGATGCACGTGCTTCGGCCAATCCATGTACCTCAGTTGATCCATGTGCATCAGGCTAATCTATGTGTATGCATAGTGCGTGGAGTACCTGTTAGTAGAGGTGTGCCAAGGTTTGGTGTTTGTGCGGCAGTGCTAGGCAAAGATGTGATAGGTGTCCCAGACATCACACTGAAAACCTCCTCTGCAGTGGGAGGGCGACCAAGATAATTGGTCATCTCCCCCATGAATTGCTCCTTGTTTGGAAAACCTCCAAAAAAGCTACTAACACCTCTAGAAAACTCTACTAATGTGTTGTTCATGCGTTCCAACTCAGGATCAGTGCTGGAGGATCCAGGATTCCACATCTACACAAGAAAAATCATATTACCATGTGTAGATAAAACATATTACATGCTGCGTCTAAATCTACATCTCTGTATGCGTCTGTCAGCACGTCTATTTCTGCGTCTATATCTACATCTACACTGTCATCTGGACACGCCGACAGATGCGCACAATCGGACCATTTCTTTTCAAACTTGGTTAAAAAACGTGCAAAAAAACCTCCATAGATAACAGATTATAGCATGTAAAGAGAGAGAAGAGAGAGACAAACAGACAAAGAAAGCAAACAAGATTCAGAGAGAGAAGAAGAACTCACCTTCTTTGCTTGTTCCGACGGCGGGTGGCGACTAGGTTGTAAGCTCCTTGTCCTCCTTCTCCCTTCCCTTGGTAAGTTGCTTGAATCTTCTTCTCTTCCTTGCTGTTTGGCTCTTGTTCTTTACTCTTTGGCTCTTCTTTCCTCCTGTCCTCTTTTTACACTTATTTCCTTACCTCATTGTCTTCATGAAGTGATAAATACACATGAGTAGTGATGTCGAGCTCGAACTGCAGAAAACACACAAAAAACGCAGGAAAGCACAAGTTTGAAAAGAAAGCCACAAATTTTTTTAAATTTTTTTTATATTTACGTAGTGCATCTGTAAGCACGTGTAATCGCGCATGTATATGCGCAGATAATACTTATTACACACGTTGACAGACGCGCAAGAATAATTAAACTGATTAGATACTAGCTTTTGGTTTTTTTTGGATCAACATGACATGACTTTCCTAGCCTTTCAATATCAAAATGTTTGCCTCCATGTTGTAAGTATCAATGCATGCATTTAGGGAATATGATATATATAGATTGTATGTGCATAGTGGTCCAACAAATCAAGCCTCTTTCTTATTTGCAGGCATTATATATTGTAGTTAAACTCTAGCACTTTATATTGTGCAAAAAGGTGTCATTGATTTAAGCTAAGATCTTGATCTACATTGCTATTCATACAATTTCATTTATGTTGGGTTGGCCAATCTGCTTGATTAATGCAAGATATGCTTGATATGATGTTTTTGATTGAGAATATTGGTGAAATATATAGAAAATCTTGAGATAAGAGATGGTACACTATTAAATCAATTGACCTGTGTGGTGACATATATAACAAAGCTTGAGGATAAGAGATAACACATTGGCAGGTCAATTGGCTCATATATGGTGACTTACTAGACCATCCCACTTACAATTGCATGTAAGTATCAATAGGTGGATAAAGCACGAATGGTTTTTAGCTAGAGAGAGATAATGCAATGAAGGTGTATACGAAAGAGATAGAGAAAGGCATATTATCTATCAATCAATCAAAGATATGTACATGAAGTGACTTGATATAGTAATTAGAGTATCATCATTTTTAGGATGCTCCATTGACTTCTGCAAGTTCCTATAACCTTGAAGTAGATAGCCAACCACACTGTCCTTACACAAATATGCCAACCTCCTATCTTCTTTGGAGACATGATTATTGTGTTTATCCATTATGAATGCTACAAGATAGATGAATTCTACCCCATGTGCATTATGAACACATAGAGAGAGAAAGAGGACAACAGAGAGGCATAGAGTATGTGTGCATGATGATAATTATTATGTACGATTTTCATGAAAATATGGTTTATTAGTTTTTTACTCTATGCACTTTCATTTTTCTATTCATTGCATGTTAGTGACTTGTTGCATGTGGTGCCACATGACAATTTATATATCACAAGGAACTTTTAATCATTCCCTATATAGGGAATTTTATGAAATGTAGGAAATTCATTGATATTTCCTATATATGTATCCATGTATTTCCTACATATAACTAGGGAATCAAATTCCCCACATCTACTAGTAGGGAATTACACATCAAAAGAGAGAATTTCTTACATTCTTTCAAAATTCCCTATATAAAAGAATAGGATAACCTGATTCCCCACTTCTAATAGTAGGGAATTATAGATCATTGTAGTGAATTCCTATGTTCTCTCAAAATTCCCTACATAAGAGAATGTAAGAATGTCATTCCCCACTTCTAATAGTAGGGAATTATATGTACGTATGAAGAATTGCCTACATTCTCTCAAAATTCTCTATATAGGAGAATATACAAAATTCAAGCATTGCTCTAGCTATTTAAGATCTAGCTTATAAATGAAATTGTAATTTAAGATCTAGATAATTAAGAATTCCAAGGCCCTTTCCATGACTTTTGCATTGTTATGTCCTTCACATCATCACATTGAAAGTTTTCTCAAAGTGAAATCACATGCTAGTGAAAGGAAAAATGAAACAAAATGCTCCCAATGGTGATGGTAAGTGGCATAAACTTGGGATTATACTTATGAGGTTGTGAGCTCATATGTTGGTAGGTGCATCACTTTTTTTTACACTTGGACCTAATGTTGGTAGTATGCACATGGTGTAGTCATGAGTAGGTCATTTGCCCACTTGCACTCAATTGCTTTGTTATTAAGGAGGAGAGACCTAGCACAATTAAAGTTTGATGTTGATTAGTCTTGTGAACTAAGCTACTTTCACATAGAATCCATGCCAACATGGTTCTTGCTCACTCCCTTGGAGGGGAGGTGCATCCCCTTGTGGATGTTTGCTTGTTTATGTCTCATCCCGATAAATAAGATATAACATGGTACATATTCATACCCTACAAGTTTCTCATTCTTGTAGTGTGTAGAGAAATGATTGGCTACATATTTCCATCACTTGGAGAAGAATAGTGATTCTTTTGGTGAGAAGATATTATGGCAAGGAAGTTTAGATGGGTGATGGGAAAAAGACAAGAATGGGTGGTGATTGTCATTGTGTTACAGTATGGCTGGTCATTTTTCATGCATCAAAGGTAAATATTTCAATCTTTTTTTGCTATTCCACATCAATTTCATGTTGACATATCGACTCTCTTGGAAATGCTATCTTTGCAAATCAATGTCATTGCCTTTGCATAAGTTGTGACCAACTCACAGCTTCAAATGTCATGATAGCTTGACTTGATTTGAGTCTAAACCTGTCATTCACAAAGGGAGAAATATAAAATACTAGCTATAATATAAAAATCATATCAAGAAGAAAATCAATCTCAATCAAGTGAGTACAAGAGACTCCCATAGTTTTAGAACATATAGATCAGGGTGCTTAATACGTTTGATGATTAGCACAAACATCGATTTATTTAGGAACAAGGAAGAATCCTACTATACATAAATTTCAATTAGGCGGTATTCTTAAAATAAGGGGATTAGATATTAAGCTATACAAAATTTTGAGGTTTAGCCTTAGCCAATAATATATAGTAAGAAAATGCCTATTTATAGGATATACCTTAATTTATAGGATTAATAAATTTAGAATATCTTTTTTTATTTTTAACCTTAATTGCAAAGGAAAAATCATTACCCAAAGTAATCGCTCATCACCCAAAGTAAATAATCCTTGAGGGCATTGAGAAAGCACCCAAAAAAAAAGCAAAGAATGTTATTAATGCCAACTAGGCTTCCCAACGTTCGTCTTGGTGGGAAAAAGAAAGAGAGACTTGAGCAGAGAAAGAACAAGATGAAGAAGAAAGGACCTGACTAGTGTGCTTTGAGAGAGAGAGAGAGAGAGAGAGAGAGAGAGAGAGAGAGAGAGAGAGAGAGAGAGAGAGAGAGAGAGAGAGGAGAGAAGAGGCTTGCATCGGCCATTCTTCATTCCGATGATTCATCTCGAGTTGAGATCGGTCACTTTAGCTACAATTATTTGAGTATTTTCAGTCGATAAATGATTCAGTAGCAGCGCCTACAGCTATAGCTGGTGAGTAGATGGTCTGTAGCATGTCTAGGTTTATAAGGGTTTAATGTAATGTAGCTGGATGAATGTTTGGTAATGCCTATATTGCTCTTGCAACATATTAAAGTACGAACATTGTAGCAAGGGCGAGTTGACGACTGGCTCAGATCAAAGCTGAAGGTGAGATAGCAGTAGAGTCTGGTGTGTTATATATTGGCACCTATAGCAGGTCGAATGTTCCAAATCAATATCGCTTTCTTTGGGTGGAAGGGTCTGAACTCTAGTACACCTATGTGTGCTTATATGACTGTGCTGAGCCAAGCCATTGCATTATGTGCCTATACGTGATTGCAATCCACCAATTCTATGGTGTGGAGGGTTTCTATTACCTCGGTATCAATGATCATTTATCTATATCTGGCCATGGAGCAATGCTTGCCAGGCCTGATCATCGTTCAGCTCAACAAGGTGCACAACCATGTTGCTTCTATTCAGACATAACATCAATCAAAAGGAAGAGCTAGAGGAACTTGTGAGTTTTGAACATTATCGAGATTTGATTAAACACAAATGGTATGGATGTTTGTAATCTCTTACATATTAATAATAACAATGATATAGTTGTGTCCTTTATTGCAAGTACATTTATGTTTTCAAAATTTGATAAGGTTAGGGTCTGATCTACATTTGTGTTTATATTTATGTTATATGTTTGTTTGTTTAGTTAATGATGTACAAGGTTTGGAGCAGGAATTGGAGGCGAAGGATGTAGCACCTTTTATGTCAAATAGGTGAGATGCCTCCATTTATGTTATTGTATTAAGTATAACATGATTTTTTGGTAAGGATTTGTGCTTCAATTAAAAGAGGGATTATACTTGTTGTAGTTGTAGGCAAGGGGCTGCACACAGGCTTTCCAACTTGGTACAGGTACAAATGCACAAGTGGGATTTGCGTATGATGGTGAGAGTGTAGAAGACTATGCACTCTCTGACAATGATGGGTATGATCCTACCATGGTGAGAGTAAGATCAATCATTGATCATATTGTTATTTGTTTTTCTTCCATTACAACATACGAGTACTTGATAAAGGTGAAGAGATACATGTTGAAATCTGTGGACAGGGGTTAATGGAAAATTGTTTTCATCATTAACATATGCTACATTGCTTTATAGTCTTTGGACGCTATTGCCAAGAGCGTGTTGGTACTATGTTTCCTCATCTAGTCCTTTAGAATATTGCATTTCATTTTTGAGCCCTCTTATTGTAATTGAGCTGTCATCTCTTTGTAGCCAATCATCTCTACACTGGTTTGTTTATCCTCTGCATGATTTGCTACCTCGGAATAGCTATGTTTGGCATCTACTTTAGCCACTGGTTCTACCTCGACTTCATAATTAGCAAAGAGTATAGAGTTTGGGTCAATTTTGGAGAAGGACACACTTCAACACTCCCTCAAGTTGCTCCCATGAGAGTAAGTGTCTATTGGACAGCCCTTTGTTAGTGGGTCATTGAATGCAGTAGAGAGTGTCAAATTGTTATTCAAATTTGGAGTTGCCTTAAATAATCTAGATATGTTTGGAAGATTCCCTGCAAATGGTCTAATATGAAGTATGTTCTCCATTTGTATGCTTCTATCGGAGGTAACATCTATCAAAAGTGTGGAAGTGATGGAAGCACCGCCCTTCATTGTGTTGTTGCTGGTGGGTCCACAACTAGGGAAAACTCTCCTATGCTTTTAACACAACCAAATGCTACAAGGTTTGCAAAACCTAATGACAGTGAAGAACACCACCACATCTCCCATGTTATACCCCTATAGTCAATAGACTAGAATGGTACTCAATTTGACATTGAGACATCTATTATCAGTTGGGACTTGTCAGTTTGTGTGTGAAAATTGGTACCTACCTAAAAGTAATGAATGGCCTAGTTAGGTAGAAAAATATTTCATGATGATGTAGACATACTAGTATGCATAACAACTCATCCTATTTGAGGTTTCTTATTAACAATAGTATTCTCTCATTTATTTTATGTTTAACTTCAATGGGTTAATCATCAAAAGGGATTTGAAACTAGAACTACAAAAATTTGCTACTTTTGAATTATCTCTGGCATGGCAATAAATGACAATGTAATATATGAGGTTGGTATATTAGTGTTGCATGCAACTAGGACTACGAGGAGAATCCATGGCAATCATGACAATGGAGCTACAAAATGGAAGAGAAAATCAGATATGTTTGGTATTTGTGCTTTTTCTAGTTGCTTCAATAGCATTCATTAGTTGCAAAGCATTGTTGGTATTGAAGGGATCTGAGGAAAGGTCCATTTCTTTCACACAATTTGTGGTAACAACAAGTGTAGAAAAGAGAGTATGTGTTCCTCTACTACTAGCAAACACATAATAGTATCAAAAGTCAAGCATGTGTGGAAGAGATAATTATACATGCATTTTGCATGAAGCTGAGTATTCTTGAGTAGTATGTGCAAGGTATCAAAATCATGCTCTTCCATTGAGCTCTATTGAGCAGGGCTAGTGTTTATCATGGTTTAGATCCAAATTGACTAGAGTATTCTAGATAAAAGAGGTATGATGCCTAATGGCTTATGCCTAGATTGATGTGGTTGATCAGTGTAGTTTGTTTATTTCATCTAAGGTCTAGTGGTATATAAACAAGTTATTTGATGTAAGAGGAATTGTTTATTGACATGTATATAACTTTATGTTTTTAATGCAAAAATTTGAAATGAGGGCCATGATTTCTTAGAAGAGGAGCACAGTTCATGGACACCTACAACCTTGCTCATCCCATAAATGGGAAGTTGGTGAAGGTTCGAAGATAATATGTCACTCCATGCACCTTGAGCATGAGTAAGACATCATAATTAAATGATGGATGCAACACATCTGACTTTAGGACAACCATGTACCATATGTGGTAGTTTTGTGGAGTTGATTTATGTGTACAAATTTCTAAAGTGAAATGTGGATGGTTTCATGAAGAATAATGTGCATAGTGGTCAAACTACTATTGAAGCTTCCTGTTCTGTGAGCTACTACAGAATATGGCTATTATGTTTGTTGTGGTCCCTTCAATTGTGTACTATTGCTATTGAGTTGCAATGTTTTAAGGGATTGCCTTGAACATCAAGCACTTGCAAGTGCTAAAGATGCAGCAAAAGAAGTAGTTGAATTATAGTACAGCATGACAGAATCACTCAAGCTTGATATAGAAGATAGTATCGTAAATAAAAGGTTGTTGATGAATTTGCAGAAATCACAAGATCAAAATCTCCCAAGATGAGCTGCGAAAAGCTGCATTGGAAAAGTTCGAAGGAGCTAGTCAAGATTTTGCTTTTGGACACGTATACTTTGCATTCTATGCTATGTAAGTTCCTTTCGCTTCTACCTAGTTTGAAGTTGACTTGATGGTTAGTTTGCTTTTGCTACAGGGGTTGAAGGTGATTGACTCAGTAGTGGAGAACTTGGCAACAAGAGCATGGCAAGATTTTGGAACGGCTTTGAAAGGCGGGGTGAATTTCATTCAAAAGTAAGTACTTAAAGAGCTTTTTTTTTGTTTTGGGTTGGGGGTGAGGGTGGTTGCATTTTAGTAGTGGCAAGCTATTTTTATAAATTTTTTATACAAGAGACAAAACTCTAAGAATAATGAATAATGACTTTTGTGGCTTGGATAATTTAATCTTTGTGCACAATAGAGTAATCGATTGAAAACTTTGCTGAAACATTTCAAAAGCAAGGAAGCTTCTCTTACAAGGCTCTAACTCTTGCCCCAAGACTGCTCTAGGTGCTTTTTGATACATAGTTTACAATTCTAAGCAATGCTAGGATAAATTAAAAGTACTCTAAAGGGTTTTCTTTTGAGCTGTGTGTAAAATTTAATAAATTAGTTTGGGTCTTAATACTAGTTTTTCCTTATGGGATGTATTGAAGGGTGGGAAGGCTATAACATCTAAGGGCTTGGAGGTCCTCGAGTATGTTGGAAGGGAGGCTATAGATCTTGATGATAGTATTCTACCATGTTTTAGAGCCTTGATGTGAGTGATTTCTTATAGTCCTTGAGTATGTTCCTGAATGCAGCACTTCTCCTTACTACAGAAAGTCATTTGAAATTTATGACACTATTCTACCATGTTGTAGAGCCTTGATGTGAGTGATTTGTTATTACATCATTACCTTTTCCCAACTTGAAAAAGATTAGAGATGGCAGACACTTAAGAAGCTATTGGCTCATTGACTTTGTCTCTATTTTGGTCTTTCTCCTCAGAATCTTCTCTTTATGTGCTTGGATCTTCAATAAAAACAATCCTAGGTATCTTTGGTCCTCGTATTCCATCACCTTGTGGAGAGGCCCAAACCCCTCCTTAGAGAGAGAGAGAGAGAGAGAGAGAGAGAGAGAGGGAGGGAGGGAGGGAGGGATGGAGGGAGAGAGAGAGAGAGAGAGAGAGAGAGAGAGAGAGAGAGAGAGAGAGAGAGAGAGAGAGAGAGAGAGAGAGAGAGAGAGAGAGAGAGAGAGAGAGAGAGAGAGAGAGAGAGATGTCAGAGTGCAACAAATGTGGAAGTGTATGGACAAGACTTAGAGACAATGAACATGAGAGAAGAGGAAGAGATAAAAGAGACAATAGAACACAAGAATCTATAGTAGATGAATGCTGAAATGATGAAGATAGATATTGAAAAGGGTTGTTAAAAGTATCTCCACGAGCTGATCTCTCTGTCTACTTAAAAATGACAAATGAATTGGGCTAGTCAAAGGCTATCAATAAATAGCTAAAAATATCCTAATAAAATGACCACATCTAGTGAGCAATTGTTGAAAATAGCTGACTACACATAAAATAAGTAGAAAATCTTTGATTTGTGATGCCGCACTACAGCTTTCCTAGTGAATGTTTGACCTACCTAGTGAATAGTGCCTTCTTTGTTTGCTTGAGCTTTTGGGCATGGTCACTTATCAAGATGAGATTAACTATATAAAGCATAAACAATGTGTGCCCTCTAACTAAGATATGGGCTTACAATTGGGGATCAGAAGATGAATACTAATATCCTAACTTCCCTTGGAGAAACAAATATTCTCATTCCAAGGACGTGGAGCCTATTTGAGGCCGTAAAGGATCTTCTTCAATATGTATGCCTAACCACTGGATGAGGAAAAGCCAAGAGGTTGCTCAGCATAGATCTCCTTTTGTAAATCTCCATTAAGGAAAGCAGACTTTACATCAAACTAACAAACTGGCCAACTCCTATGGCTGACAAAGGCAAGAATGACTCTAATGGTAGCCATCCGAGCTATAGGTGCAAAGGTGTCATGGAAATTCACCCTCCCATTTCTGACAGCGAAGGTAGTAGGGAATATGTCTCCTATAACATTTCTTGTCAAGAATGTGGATAGGGAAGGCCACGTGGCACCAACTTACCCAGGTTGACTGTCCGCTCGATTTGCGCTTGCTTGTGCTCACTTCTATCTGTCTCAACTCTCCCTGACTTTTGTGCTCTTGCTCTTGCTCTCGCTTTGGACCATTAGTAGGTCAATAAAATTACATATATACAAGCTTTTTCGTGACATATGAAAAAAATCCTATATAGGAAAATATTATCTATTTAAGAAATTTTTCTTGATATACGAAAAAAGAGCTTATATAGTGAAAAATTCTTACCTAATCTATTAGATGTGTATTATTTTATATGTGAAATCAACTAAATAATCTCGATATAATTTTCCAGTTGAGAATTTGCTATATAATTTCTTACTTAGAAATTCTTATAAGTAAGAATATGCATTATAAAAAAAATTTGATATTTTCAAGTTAGAGAAAAAATAGAATCATATAAGAAATTTCCTATATGGAAAAACTACCATATGTAGGGAGATTTCCCTATGTAGGAAAAAATTTTCACATTGGAAAATTTTCCTACATAGAAAAGAAAAAAAAGAACATTTCCTATCAATTCCCTAGTTAATATTACATATAAGTAGGAAAAGTAAATAATAGGGAAAATGGAACATTTCCTATTTAGAGAAACTAGGAAATCGCATATGGAATTTCCATAGGGAAAATTCCCTACATAGGGGATTTTTCCTACATAGGGGATTTTTCCTATATAGGGAATTTTCTATGGAATTCCCTAGTTTCTCTAACTAGGAAATGTTCCATTTTCCCTATTATTTACTTTCCCTACTTATGTATTTTTAAATAGGAAATTGGTAGGGAATTTCCTTTTTTTTCCAATGTAGGAAATGATTAAAAATTCATTGTGTATGAACTTATATGTCAAATTATTTGTCATTACCATAATCTTATGTTAAGGCTTAGGGGAAATATAAATCTCTTTTGTAACTTAAGATTTATTAGATAGGTGTGCTAGAGAAAAAATATCGAGCAAAAAGCATTGTTGAAAGATATAACAAATGGTATATGCTCTAGAAAGAGATGCTCTGAATCCCATAAGCACAGTGAGGAGACTGAAACAACCCAAAGGCTATATAAGCATGTACTTGGTTCTTACTTCAATGCAATGCTATTGTACTTTGTACTTCCAATATGTATCCTTGTCATGTCCTACTCTAGATTGTATTTATGAGTCCAAGCACTTAACCTTGGAACTTAATTCACTTGAGTAATAGTCATTGTCGCTTCTCTATGTCATCATGATTCATGCATATGTATTCTATCCTCCATAGCTAAACCATGATCAAGATCCGTGCTTCTCAACATGGTATCAAAGCCATGGTGAGCATGGCCAAGCGCATCCTAAACTTTCTTCAACTCCTCTTCATCTCTAGTTAGCTCATAGTCAGCTCATAAGCTCATTTCTCACTCCAACTCCAGTCTTTTCTTCATGATAGCCATAGCCAGCCTACACCTACCCTCTTTAGAGCTCTCATATCTCTTCATATAAGCCACATCTCTTCAAGCTTCCTTCTAGAGATTTTTTCTCACCTCAAGGTCCTCCTCTATGTCACATTGCAGTCTAACATTGGTGATTTATAACTCCAGCATTGCAAAAAATTGTCATCGTCGTCCAGATCTGCACCTATGTTGGTCGTACACTTCCAGCTACTGACACGTGTCGCGATACATCTTGCAAGTATAGGGCATTTTAAGCCTATTTTATGAGCTCTCTCCCCACTAGAGGGTTCTTCAAATGATGTACTATAGCTATGCTACAAGCACAAAAATCAGATATGTAGAAAATCCTAAACAGAGACTCCATGGCTAAGTACTCTTCAAGCTCTTTTCCACTTCATTTTCACACTGGTTCCAGCATACTGAAGGTTTTGTTACTCAAATATGAAGTTTTCAGCAATTCAAACCTTAGGAAGAATATTTGGAGCAACCTACTTGAAGTCAAGCAACCTACCTGAAGATTAAGCATCATCAAGCCTGACATCAAGATAGTATCTCTTGATACTTATCTAGTGGTTCTTGGTACTTGTGTTTCTTGACACAACCAAGAACAATTCATTTGTTGGTTTTACTTCTGTTCTTGCAATGAGAAACATGAAGATTTTTAATGTGAAATGCCCAATGGATTAAATTCCTTGTAAGCCTCAATCTCATTATAAAAGGATAGACACTACCCGAGTATACTCCCAGTAAGACTTCCTTCAAAATATCTGAACTTGAGCAAATAGCCAAATTCAATGGTGAAGGCTTTCATGCCTAGAAAGAAAAGACAATGTACCATCTCATGAGGAAAGACCTCTTGGATCTATTTGAGGATTATATAGGAGATGCATATGGCAAAAAGGAAGATGATGAAGACATGTTCGTTGAAGAAGTCCAGCTCTAGACAAAAGAGTGGAAAAAGATGAACAACAAGGCTCTAGGCATCATTGCTCGGGGATTATCTGATTATGTATTGCACCATATCTCCAGCATCAAAGATGCAAAAAAGGCATGGGATGAGCTTGACAAGATCTTTGGAACTCAAGCTAAAACCTCAAAAGTAAAATTACTCATCCAGTTCTATAAACTAGATATAAAGGATAGTTCTTCTATGTCCATGCACATTAACAAGTTTAAGAGCCAAAAAACTCAACTTGTAACTTTAAAGAAGAACATAGATGATGATGAAGCCATAGCCATGCTACTAGCAAGTATAAATCAAGAACCGTATGATAACCTTATGTCTACCCTAAAATGTAATGTTCCTAATCTCTCACTCAAAGACATTGAGCATTCTCTACTTGATGGAGGAAGTAAACTTAAAACTAAGGATGCAAAAGAAACCATCTCCAAGGGCAATCTCTTGTACACCAAGGGAACTTATGGAGCAAAATGGTGTGGACAAGGATTCAACACGAACAACAAGGATCAGGTCACATGTCATTATTTTGGCAAGACTTGCCACATGGCCAGTGAATGTTTCCATAGGAAAAGAGCACAACAGGTGCACAATGGTAACCATCAAAATCAGTTCATGAATGAAGAAGATGAAGAAGATGCTTCCGCTATCAACAACAAAAACTCTAACATATCTTTTTGAAGAAATTTTCATTGTATCTTTCCCATAGTGGATCTTTTGATTTCCCATAGTGGATTTGGTTTCCCTTAGTGGATTTTCTCTGTTAAAAAAACATTGCCAAAGATGTAACGTTTCAAGCTTTAACTTAACTAGGCTGCCTATGAGCTAGTCTCAGGCCATGTCATCATGGAGGGGGGACCAAACCAACAAGTGTAAGAACTCATCTTTTTAGGGGGGGTGTTGGAAGATATGACAAATTATGTATTCTCTGAGAAGAGATCTCTAAATCCCATAAGCATAATGAGGAGAGTGGAACAACCTAAAGGTTATATAAGCATATACTTGGTTCTTATTTCAATGTAATGCTATTGTACTTTGTACTTCCAATCTATGTCCTTGTCATGTCCTACTCAAGATTGTGTTTATGAGTCCAAGCACTTAATCTTGGAACCTAATTCACTTGAGTAACAGTCATTATCTCTTGGCTATGTCATCATGATTCATGTCTATGTATCTATCCTCCATAGCTAAACCATGCTCAAGATCCGTGTTTCTCAACAAGCATGTCATTCATGCAAAGAAAGTAAAATAGCCCAAAATCATGATAATTTCACAAAAATACATTTTCCATTGAGAAATATAGAGCAATTTCATCTCATAATCCATCTAATGACCTAATCACCAGAAATAGAAACATGTTATTCTATACCATCTTTGTGGGAAGCAAAATGAAACCAATGTTAGACAGGGCACCAGGTGTAACAAGTCACTATTATGCCCAAAATCGACAAAAAAAATGAAAAAATTAGTAAATAGATAACATATTACTATCATAGTAATAAAATAAAGAAATTATCATATGAGAGAGAGAGAGAGAGAGAGAGAGAGAGAGAGAGAGAGAGAGAGAGAGAGAGAGAGTGTGTGTGTGTGTGTGTGTGTGTGTGTGTGTGTGGTAGGAAGGTGCATTGCAATTAAACCTTAGAGTTGTGTTAGAGAAATAGAGAGAAAGGGATGCTCAATACATGCATGTAACTAGTTTAGTTTCATTTTCCTCAATACATGCATGTAACTAGTTTAGTTTCATTTTCCATTTGAAAGTGTGAAATCATAAAGAGTGCAAGTTTAGGATATGTAACATGCCACTTTCATATTTAGGCAATATGATTTTGATATTTAAATATATTTTGAAAAGTGTACCGATGTGGGATCATTCTACATATGCCAACTAGGATTGTATCACATGCATTCTGTATTTATTAAGACTTGATAAAAATTCAAAATCCAATCATTACACATATGCAAAACATTTATTGGTTATAAATTTTCACTTCAATGTAAAATCTAGTAGTGTGTGTATATAGTTGTTGAAATGTTGTAATAATAGCATACATACATGAGTGTAATATTTTGATTTTTAATTGTACTTATTTCATATGTTTAGGATTTAGGATTTAAATGATGGATTATTATATTACTTGTTTTTTCATTTATTTGTATATTTATTTTGTGGACTATTTCACATATTTCTTGTTTGTTTTTTTTGTACCATTATGGTGCGCAAATCAGATGTTGAATGTGTATGTAGCGAGCATCGGAAGGTCCCCAAGAACAAAGAACTCTACTAAAATCCATAAAAGCAAGAAGAGAGTTTGCACAACATGAGGCAAAAAGACAAATTGGGTACAATCTCCCCCCCCATGCCTTGTGTGAGTGCTTCACAAGGCATGTATTTATAAATTTATTCTTCTCAAAGCTCAAAAATAGCCCATTTTTACAATTAGCATGCTTTGGCTTTTGTGTTTGCTTTTGTCCGAATAAAGAATAAAGCGGTTGGGCAGCCCAAAAGTCGAGTTGTGCCCAAATACAATATCTAATCATGAAATATTTAAACCATGCATCCATGCACATACAAAATAGTAAATATTTGTCAAGTACTTTAATAAATAAGTGCGTATAAATAAATATTAGTGCCACGTCTTTAAGGAAAAAATGCATACCCATCAAAAATGATAATTTTTTCTAGGTAATCTGAATGCACACTATTACCTAGTGCTCCCCAACGCCACCATTGCCTGCTGTACACATCAACTAAAGCATTCAGAATTGTTATAAAATAATAAAATTAAATCGAAAAAAGTAAATACATAGCAGTCTTCAGCTACAAAATAAATAAATAGATTGGAACTCTGTTCTAACCTTAATTTAATACGAGTGCACTATAAGCTCATAAATGTCCATTAATTTAAATATGTATTTTGCAGAATCACCACCATGGAATCACCCACGTGCACATTAAATTAACATGACGTCCGAAAAGGATAGGTATCCCCGTCAACTTCTCGCACAAGAAATCCACCTTGTGTACAAGCCCCGACAAATAAATATAGTTTTACGGAATCCATCACAAAACCTCATGGAATCCACCATGGAGTATGCCTCCTGGCATCATACCCTCGGGGTGGGATAGCAATTGTCCTCAATTTCTATTAGCTTAATGTGGAGCGAGCAGTGAGGGGTAAGCACTTAGGTCTCGCGGGCATGCATAAATTAGGCTTCTTCAACATGATGATTTTTAAACTTAACGAAATATCTAGAGTATCTAGGGCCAGTTCTAGTGGTCATAAAGTCCGTGTCTAGAATAATTTCAGGTTCAAGGATTTTTGCTTCTTCTTCTAACAAAGGAGGGTTTTCATAGACACAGTGAACATGTAATTGGCCTCTAAAATATCATAATAAACTGATATGAAAAGTATTAATGATTTTCCAGTGTTGAGATAGATCTAATTTAAATGCATTGTCATTGATTTTGTGAATGATCTTGAAAGGTCTATAAAATCTAGGGGCTAACTTAACAATAAGGTGTCTCTCAACACTTTGTAATCTTCTCTTTTCAATGCGTAACCAAACATAATCATCAACTTTGAAACTTGTAGATTTTCTTTTCTTGTTAACTTGTTTAGTGTATGATTTTTGGGGTTTCACAATCATGTCTTTGACTTCAGCAAAAATAGTAGCATGCATATTGGCAATATCATCAACAGCTTTAACTTTGTTTGACAATGATGTAACTGTCAAGATTGTGGGAGAGAAGGAAGGAGTCTCACTTGTAGCTTTCTTGCTTGCACAATGGGGGAATACACACAAAGGTGGAGGCTGAAAACAGTTTTCCTCTTCTTAGTTGTATAAGCCAAAAGAACTCTCATACAAAGAAATAGAAGAACCCTATATATGGTTCTCAAACCAAACTCAACTAACTAAGGTGGCATACTAACTGAGCCACGAACTAGAGTAGATAAGGATAGCTGTCATCTAGCTATTATTCATGGGCGGTGTACCAACCACATCTGCACAACTGACAAGTCAGTGATATAAATGCACAACGGTCACCCTGGCATATCACGAGTGGAGCTCAATATCTCAACACTCCCCCTCGAGCTCAATCCCAATTCCTGCACACCAAGTAGGTCTCTGAACTTGCGCAGCTTCTCTGCACCCAATGCCTTCGTAAATATGTGAGTTACCTGATCCTCTGTGCTGACATAAACTAGATCAATAAGACCTAGTAAAATCCTCTCTCGCACATAGTGATAATGCACCTCAATGTGCTTTGTTCTAGCATGATAGACTGGGTTATTTGCCAAGTGTATACTACTCATGTTGTCACAATAAATGACAACTGGCCCATCTGTAGACTGATGCATATCATAAAGTAGCTTATGCAACCAAGCTACCTCACATGCAGCCATTGCTGCGCCTCTGTACTCAGCCTCTGTGCTCGACAAGGCAACTGTAGGCTGTTTCTTGCTGCTCCAAGTGACTGCAGCACTTCCAAAAGAGAACACATATCCACTGGTAGATCGTCTATCAGAAATACTACCAGCCCAATCAGCATCAGTGTATCCATGCAACTGTATCTGAATCCCAGTCTCATAAAATAGTCCATACTGCAATGTGGACTTCATATACCTGAGTATACGTCTAGCCGCATCCAAATGCGGTTTCCTTGGAGCCTGCATAAACTGACTTACCAATCCAGCAGCATAGCTCAAATCTGGCCTGGTAATAGTCATATAAATCAAACTTCCTACTATGTGTCCGTACATGGTAGAGTCTTCCAGAAGCTCACCTGCATCTGCGCTCAGCTTCACATTCTGCTCCAAAGGAACTGAAATAGGCTTACAGCCTGTCATCCCATATTTGGACAGCATGTCTAATCCATACTGCCTCTGCAAGAGCCATATCCCACTTGGTGATCTAATCACCTCAATGCCCAAGAAATAACGCAGCTCTCCCAAATCCTTCATCTCAAACTTCTGCTTCAATAGCATTTTCACATGAAGGATATCTTCATCACTATCACTTGTGATAACCAAATCATCAACATAAATGACAAGCAGCATAATACCTTTCTCTGTTTTTCTCACATAAAGTGAGAAATCTGCCTTGGAAATCTGAAAGCCAATAGTGACAAGATACTGTCCTATCTTGGCAGACCATGCTTTAGGTGCTTGCTTCAAGCCATACAATGCATTCTTCAACCTGCAAACAAACTCAAGATGAACAGCATGCACATAACCTGGTGGCTGTTCCATATAGACCTCTTCTTGCAAATCACCATGCTTTACATCCATCTGATGTAAAGAGCATCCCTTTGATGTAGCCATAGCAATGACTACTCTTACAGTTGTCATCCTTGCAACTGGACTGAATGTTTCTTCATAATCAATACCATATGTTTGTGCATACCCCTTGACTACTAATCTTGCCTTGTATCTATTATTCACGTACAACCAATTGCATTCTTATCTTTAGGTAAAGGTACCAATTCCCATATAGCATTTGCTTCCAAGGCATCCATTTCTTCATCCATGGCTTTCTCCCATTTTTCTTTTCCCATGGCTTGCTCAAAAGAAGTGGATTCTGGTTCCTGTATCACTTTGACCATATAGGCATAGTGAATGGCTGTAAATCCATCATATTTCAGCCTATCCACAAGATACCTAGCTCCGGTAGACCTGCGCAAAGTAGATTCACTCCCAGGTGCTCTCAAAACATCCCTGGTCTTCCTTACTCCAGGTGTAACAATAGAGGGAATACCCAACTCATCATCAATGCTCTGTTCTGAGCCACTAGATTCACCATCCACATAAGAGTGACCTGCATTCACATCAAACATGGGCTGATCTACCTTCTCTTTTCCTTTTCATGATACCTGCATACCACTATCTGCATTGCTTTGAGAAGATTCTCCTGATCTCAATCTGCCTGTCCATGGTGAAGAATGTGAACCACTGCTAGAGGACGCTCTAGGTCCACTAATATCTTGTGACTGTTGCTGTGAATTCTGTGCAGCATTACCATTTTGTGCATCTACATTATCAATCACATTTACTGGTTTATACCAGCTACTCATCTCATCAAAAACAACATCTCTGCTCACTGTAAACTTACGAGTAGAAGGGTTATAGCATCTATACCCTTTTTACTGCAGAGAGTAACCAATAAAGATGCACTTCTCAGCTTTTGGATCGAACTTGGATCTCAACTCATCTGGCACATGAACATAGGCAATGCAACCAAAAATCTTCAAATGAGAAATATCTGGTTTTCTACCAGTATACCTCTCCTCTGGAGTCATCCCATGTATTGCTGCAGTGGGAGTCGTGTTCATTATGTAGACTGCTGTAGCAACTGCTTCAACCCAGTAAAAATCTAGCAAGTCTTTTTCATTGAGCATGGCACGAGATACCTCTCCAATATGCCTATTTTTTCTTTCTGCAATTCCATTTTGCTGTGGGGTATGACTACATGAATATTGTTGCTTTATGACATGCTCCTGCAGGAACCTTGCAAACTCATTTGAGAGGTACTCTCCCCCTCCATCTGACCTTAGGCATTTTATTTGCAAACCTGTTTCTTTTTCAACCATAGCTTTAAGAGTTTTGAAATGCCCAAAGACTTCACTTTTCTTTTTCATAAAATACACCCAAAGTTTTCTGCTATAGTCATCAATAAAAGGGACAAAATAATGACAGCCTCCAAGAGATACAGCTTTAGTAGTCCACACATCAGAGTGGATTAATTCCAATGGCTTCTTACTCTCTTGAACATGTCTAGGAAATGGTTTCCTTTCCTGTTTTCCAAACTGACAGGCTTCACATATCTTATGCATTTCTGCAACCTTGAATTTAGGCAATCCTGCAACAATATTTTGGGCTTGCATTAATTTAAGTCGCTATACATTAACATGACCAATGCGTTTATGCCAGATATCAATATCTGCAACTACACGGTCCCATTTGCAAACATTGCTGTACTCAATTCAGGCATGTCTGTATCCAACGTAAACATTCTGCCCTTCTTCTTTCCTTTTGCTATCAAGCGACCTTTATTTTTCATATCCTCAACAAAGCATCCATGAGAATTAAATCTGACCTGCAAGCCCTGCTCAACCATTTGACCAACAGAAACCAGGTTCTTGGTGATATTCGGGACATGAAATACATCCGACAGGTATTTCTTTTTCCCATCCTGCATAGACAAAGGAATTTTTCCAATCTGCACAATAGGATGTGCAATATCATCACCAGTCTCCACAAATCTTGGTTTTTCCATTTTCCTTGCATCTTGCATCCATTCTGCATGACCTGCCATGTGGTTTGATGCACCTGAGTCAACATACCACACATCGTTGCTTTCTTCTACACTTGTCACAGAATTGGTCATGTGCTGCACCATAAACAAATGCTCATTTCTGTCATCACCCTGTCTACTAGAAGATGCATAATTCCCTTGTTGCAATTTTCCATTCATGATGTCATTCTGCTTTTTATAGCAGTCTTTAGTCATATGACCCATTTTACCACAGTAGTAGCATTCAACATTGTTGTTTGCATTTTGGCCTCTTTGCCATCCACCACGACCTCTTTGGCTCCCCCTGCCTCTAGAGTTACCACATCCTCCTCCAAAGGACTGGTTTTCTTGAGTTTGCCGCATATTCTGATTTCTACCACGGCCTCCAGATCGGCCTCCTCTACCTCTGCCTCTACCTCTTCCAGTATTTGAGTAGAAGACAACTTCTTTTGAAGTTCCTCCTGAAGAAGATGCACCACCATTTCTCTGCTCCTCAGAAATTAGAAGAGCAATCAACTCCTCAAAATCAGGAAATCTTTCATGGACGGAAATGGACGTTCGAAACTGTGCATAATCCTTTCCTAGACCATTCAAGGTCACAGAAACTAAATCATCATCTTCCACTGGCGACCCAATGGAAGCAAGTGCATCTGCAATCTTCTTCACCTTCATGTGGTAGTCATTGATGCTCATACTTTCTCTTTGCACATTGTGAAACTCTTGCTTGAGCTGCATTTTCCTGGCTTGCGTATTTGTGCTATACATTTTTGACAAAGTATCCCATGCCTCCTTTGGCATACTTGCATCTTGAATATGCACAATCATAGAGTCTAAAATGCTGATAGACAGCCAGTACATAACTTTCCTAGCTCTCTCATGCCATGCTTTAAATGCCTGCATTTGCTGTTGATTGGGAACATCACGAAGAACTGGTTCTTCTTCATTTCCTGCAACGAATTCCCAATATCCTTTTCCCATAAGGAAATTCATCATTCTAAACTTCCATGCTTGGAAGTTGTTCTTGTCAAGCTTTTCAGTGACAATCTGTGAAAGAGAATCAGACGCCATTACAGATGACCACACAGTCACTTTCTAGTGACGATTTTGCATCAACAGGCAACAAGGATGATTCTGTAACTCCTAATGTCTCTGCGCACAGGCATACGATGCAATTTCTATAGTAACTTTTCACCGACCTGTAGAACAGTGGTCGCACAGCATAAAACATGGCCTTTTCCTGAGTGCGTGCAAAAAACTTCCGCCTCCAAAACAGGCCCCGAAATGGCCTCAAATCAAAAAAACAGAGCAACCATGGGCTAAAGCCCTTTCCCGCAGCATATACTGCCCTGTTGCTACACCGCGAAGGGCGTCTCAATCTGAGACAATGCACTCTTGCACTTTTCGGCTATGCTACCTACAGAGACTTGCTCCCAAAACAGAAAAATCAAAGCAACACTGGTCCTCTTACCAGAACACTGCGAACTTGGTTTGCTTTCTTGAGCTCCTTACCACGAACAAGGCTCTGATACCATGTCAAGATTGTGGGAGAGAAGGAAGGAGTCTCACTTGTAGCTTTCTTGCTTGCACAATGGGGGAATACACACAAAGGTGGAGGCTGAAAACAGTTTTCCTCTTCTTAGTTGTGTAAGCCAAAAGAGCTCTCATACAAAGAAATAGAAGAACCCTATATATGGGTCTCAAACCAAACTCAACTAACTAAGGTGGCATACTAGCTGAGCCACGAACTAGAGTAGATAAGGATAGCTGTCATCTAGCTATTATTCATGGGCGGTGTACCAACCGCATCTGCAACTGACAAGTCGGTGACATAAATGCACAACGGTCACCTTGGCATATCACGAGTGGAGCTCGATATCTCAATAGTAACATGTGTAGGTAATCTATGTCCATAAATGATTTCAAAAGGTGCTTTCAGTGTAGTTATGTACGGTGTATTATTGTATGCAAATTGAAGTAAATGCAAATGTGCATCCCATGTTTTTTGTTTTAAAATTGTGTATGCATGCAAAAGATCTAATATTGTATTGTTAGTAGTTTCTATTTGCCCATTAGTTTCATGATAAAATGCAGATGATAAATCAATCTTAGTACCTAAAATAGCAAACAAAGTAGTCCAAAAATTATTACAGAATCTAGAATCACGATCAAAAATAATAACTTTTGGCAAACCATGGTTAGTGAAAACAATCTTCAAAAACAGTTATGCAGCTTGAGATGCACTTAATGTTTTCTTGCATGGAATGAAATATGCATGCTTACTAAATCGATCTACAATAGTCCAAATCATATCATGATTAGCTTGGGTGTTAGGCAAACCAGTTATAAAATCCATTGAAATATGTTCCCATGGTCGTTCAGGAATTGATAAAGGCATTAACAAACCATATTGTTTATCATGGTGTCACTTAACTCTTTGACAAATTAAACATTCAGAAACAAAGTTAGAAACACCAGATTCCATTTGTGGCCAGTAAAAATCTTCAACCAATGTACTTAAAGTAGAAATAATATCTCTATGGGTTGCAATGAATTTTGTGCAACACAAATGATGTAAATGGAACAGTTACACACAATCTTTTCTCATAGAACATAAATCCTTCAGAATAAGACAATGAATCTATTGGAATCTAGTTATTAGCAACTAATTTATTCCAATCAGCTTGAAAACTAGGGTCTTGGTCATAGGTATTTTTCATAAAGATAAGGGAATCAAAGAACATAAGGGAGATATTATGAATACTTGGTGCTCTACTTAAGGCATTGGCAACAACATTCTCTTTTCCAAGTTGATATTGGGTAAGTGGGTGAAAAATTTGAATAAAAGCAGTCCATTTGATATGACTGTCAGAGATTTGTGGCTGACTAAGGAGATGCTTGATACTTTCTTGGTCAATTTTGATCATGAATTCAGATCCCATTAAATAGTGTATCCATTGACGTAAGGCATGTACTATAGCTAACAATTCCTTATCATAGGTAGAATACTTCAGCTCTTAGAGGGTTTGAGTTTGCAGCTAGAGTAGGCTATGGGATGTGAATCTTGCATAAGGACAGCTCCTATTCCTGATCCACTAGCATCAGTGATGACTACTAGGAAGAATGATCGATTAAAGTCAGGTAGTTGCAAAACAAGTGCATGTGTTAAGTATGTTTCAATAAATCAAAAGACTTTTGCTGATAATCATACCAATGATATACAATACATTTCTTTAATAATTTTTTTAAAAGAAATGCAAACAATGAAAAATTTCTCACAAATTTTCTGTAAAAGCTAGCAAGACCTAAGAAAGAACGTAATTCATGCAATTTTTAGGAATCGATCAATTCAAAATTGCTTCTATACTTTTAGGATCAACTTTTATACCATCAGAATAAACAATATGTCCTAAATATTCAATGTGGGTTTGGAAAAATTCACTATTTTTAGGGTTAGCATATAATTGATTCTCTTTCAATAATTTGAAAACCAAATATAAATATTCATAAAATTCATTCTCATTCTTACTAAAAACTAATATGTCATCAAAGAAAACAATTACACAATGCTGATGCTTCAAAAATATGTGATTCATCATACAACTGAATGTTGCTGGTGCATTAGTTAAACCAAAAGGCATAACAAGGAATTCATAATGACCAAATTGAGTTCTAAATGCAATTTTGAAAATGTCAGGTGTATCCAATCATATTTGATGATATCCAGATTTAAGATCTATTTTGCTAAAAATAGTGGCCCCTTGTAGTTTATCTATGAGGTCGTCTACCCTAGGGATAGGATATCTATTCTTGACAGTGATCTTATTTAGGGCACGATAGTCAATGCACATCCTATAGGTATTATTTTTCTTCTTAACTAATAGAACAGGTGCACCAAAAGGAAAACTATTGGGCCTAATGAGTCCTCGAGTTAACAATTCTTCAACTTGAGCTTGGATTTCTTTCTATTCAATTTGATTGTGTCTATAAGGTGCTTTACATGGTGGTTGAGAACTAGGAATTAAATCTATTTTATGATCTTCAGGACGTGTAGGTGGTAAACCAAGTGGTAAATCGACAACAAAACAATCTTTAAATTGTGAAAGAAATTGTGTGTGCCTAGGATGCATCTGATTTTCCTTGGCTTCAATTTCATTCACCCATACTAAGTATGATTTGCTACCTTTTCTTAATGCACGTTTAGTTTGTGTGTGACTAAGCAATGGAAAATTATCTAAAGTGTGCGTACCATGTAATGTGATTTTTTTTCCATTAGAATGAATTTTCATTGAATGTGTGGAATAATCTATATCGAGATTGTATTTATGATGCCAAGGCATTCCTAATATAATGTCACTAGCTTGCAAATGCACAACCAAGAAATTTATGCACTCAACATAATCGCCAATTTTAATTTCTAAATCATGAACTTCTTGTGTACCATTGTATCTAGTACCTAAGAATGCAACTTTTATGCAATAATGAGTTGGAACAATATGTAAATTCAATTCTTTGACCAAGTTTGCATAAATAAAATCATGTGTGCTCCCATCATCATGCAAATTAATCTTTTCGTGGCCATGCATAAGACATTTCATCATTAATAATAAATGAGGATTTAGCATACCTGGTAAAATATCTGAAGTAGTACCAATACCATCATTGTCTTCCGTGAAATCTAGCATTTCTTTATGGTCTTCATCTTCAGTCGCTCCCAAGTAGTTGATGTGAACAGTTGGCTTTTTGGATTGACAGTTCATCGCTAGGTGTCTAGGTTAGTGGCACTTGTAGCAAACTATAGGCTTGGCTTTGGAAACATTATTGGTAATGGCTGGGAGTTTAGGTGTGTTGAGATTTGGCTGGAAGATGGCTTAGAATTTGGATTTGTGTTTGATGGTAAAGCAAGGGGTGGTGTCCAGGATTTACGAAAAGAAAAAGGAACAAAGCAATTTTAATTAAATCTTCGAAAGTTAGAATTGAATTGCTTTGTACCGAAGTTAACATTAGTTGAAAATTTTTGTGGTCACTTCTCTCGTCCACGAATTTTGTCTTCAGCATCATGGGCCAAAGAAATCACATCCTCCAGAGTCATTGGCTTGAACATGTTCACCTCCGCATAGAAGTGATCAAGCAAACTCGATATATACTTGCGCTTGTGGATCACCTTAGGTACATCTTCAAGCATTCGAAGTTGCAATAAGGTGTTCCAAAAACGCTCAATGTATTGCAAAATAGGCTCACGATCTCTTTGTTGCAGAAGATCCCATTGTTTAATTACTTTTTCAAGGAATTGAGGTGGAAGAAAATTCTACAAAAATTTCTTTTGAAAAGCCTCCCAAGTAGTAGGACAATCAATACTTTTGTGGACAACGGTCCACCATAACGATGATCTATCCACTAAATGGTTAGTGACACATTTGAGTTTGTCTTTTTCGGCATATTGTTCTTCAAGGAAATAATCATCAAACTGACAAATAAAAGCGAGAACAATTTTCTCATCACGTTGCCCATTAAAAGAACAGAATTTGAAATTTCTTTTACTTATCTTGGCTTCTTTCCATATAGATTGTGCTTCGAGTGTCGCATTGATCGTACGTCATATAACATCTTCGGGTTGCAGTCCATCTTGATCGAGTAGACCATTAAAGAGTAGCCAATTGAGCTTGCAAAGTTTGATGTACTCTATGTTTCTATTGAAGTTGCATCATAATTAGGTCCAATTTTTGCTCCATCGTTGGTTTCGGTAAATCACCTTCAGCCATAAAATATTCCATAGTTTGATCAGACATCCTACAAAATTTCAAACAACCTCACACACTCAAAATCTTGTTAGAGGGATGAGCGTAGCTCAAGGTTGGGTTTACAAGGCTTGCTTCTTTTTTTTTTAATATATGGATTTTTGCAATCTTTCTTCTTTTGTGGGTACGGTAATTGATGAAGGTATTCTTCTAAACAAGAATAGACTACACGTGTGAGTTTTTGCTTGCTGGAAACTGTCTCTGTTAGGGTGCAGGTACAAACAGGGGCTTGTAGAAATTGCAAAACTGGTTCGGGATAAGCTTGCTATGAACGCCCGCTAAGGAGGAATTTAAAGATTGAATTTTGAAGCTTTAGAAAGCTTAGTAATCTTAAGCTTTAGAAAAAATGCTTTAAACCATCCCACTCATCTGTGACAGGATGGTGGTGGCTTTTCGTTGATGTCGACTGCAGCGAGGACATGCCGCATTACCAAATCAAGGAGTTTTCAAGCTTAAGCTTTATAAGCTTAAGCATTAAGATTAGTAATTAACATAAACTAAGAAATTATTTCTATGTTAAGAAATGACTTGACAAAGAGGCTTTAGAAGTGGTCCTCCGCCCGCTAGAGAATGGTCCTTCGTGATCCAACAGCACAGTAGAGGGTTCTTCATTGCCACGAACATGCTAGTATTGACGGTTCGAGACTGACTATAGAGCATGTTCATTCTAGGAGCTTCGCCTTCGCGCGAGATGGTAAGCCATTGAAAGCCTTTAATCTCAGCTTCGCTCTAATACCACTGGTGTACAAATCGGATGTTGGATTCGTACGTAGCGAGCATCGGAAGATCCCCAAGAATAAATAACTCTACTAAAACTCATAAAAGCAAGAAGAGAGTTTGCATGACATGAGGCAAAAAGACAAATTGGGTATAATCTCCCCCCCCCCCCCCCATGCCTTGTGTGAGTGCTTCACAAGGCATGTATTTATAAATTTATTTTTCTCAAATCTCAAAAATAGCCCAATTTTACAATTAGCATGATTTGTCTTTTGTATTTGCTTTTGTCCAAATAAAGAATAAAGTGGTTGGGCAGTCTAAAAGTCGAGCTGTGCCCAAATACAATATCCAAAAAATGAAATATTTAAACCATGCGCCCATGTGTATACAAAATAATAAATATTTTTTAAGTACTTCAATAAATAAGTGCGCCTAAATAAATATTAGTGACACGCCTTTAATGATAAAACGCATGCCTATAAAAAATTATACTTTTTTCTAGGTAATCTGAATGCATGCTATCACCCAATGCTTTCCAACGCCACCACTGCCTACTCTACACATCAACTGAAGCATTCACAATTGTTAGAAAATAATAAAATTAAACCAACAAAAGTGAATACATAGTAGTCTTCAGCTACAAAATAAATAAATAGGTCAAAACTCTTTCCTAACCTTAAAATAATACGAGTGCACTCTAAACTCATAAACGTCCATTAATTTAAATATGTATTTTGCAGAATCACCTACCATGGAATCACCCATGTGCACATTAAATTAACATGACGCCCAAAAAGGACAAGCGTCCCCGTCAACTTCTCGCACAAGGAATCCACCTTGTGTATGAGTCCCGGCAAATAAATATAGTTTTACAGAATCCACCGCAAAACCTCAAGGAATCCACTGTGGAATAAAAAACTCACGAAATCCACCATGGAATATGCCTCCTGGCATCACATTATGAGCATTCGATGTGGCTAGCAACATTTTAAATTAGTAATCATCATTGATCACTTACTTATTAGCTCTAGGTGGAGGGCAATATGTAAGAATATGAGGGCATCAATTACAATACATTTATAGACCATGGATGCTTTGTCCCCTATTCAATTCTTAATCCATGTTATTCTATCTTGGTCACAAGGCAAATCATCATCCATGTCACACCTTGTTAACTTGAGATTTATCATCCATTCATACTTAGGAAAATCCTATAGCAATGTGATCTCATTATCTGCATCTTGGTCTTCCCTAGCCTATGTATCTTGGATATAGGCATCCTTAGGTAGGTCATTCAACATATCAGTAACCCTCATAGTCTCATCAATTTTTCCATCCTCTTGTATCTCTAGCCTTGCTATAACATCATTCATAAACCCTCCATCATCACTGCCTAGTGAATCTAGTAGCTCATCCACACGTTTCTCAAGTGACTCATAATCAACCCTATGATAATTTTTCTAAATTAAAATAGCACATAACTCAATAGGCTAAAAATTTATAGCCCTTTTGCAACCCTTCTTGCTAAAATAAATCAACAATTATTCATGTTTTCTAAGAATTCTTAGCTCCTAACTCTATCTATTGAATTACTTCAATTGTAACTCTCTTATCTGGTCATTCTTAGCCTTCTAGAACACCTCTTGTAGAGATAATTCAACAAGAAACCCTGTTTTTTAAGATGCCGCAACCTCTAGCTCATCTTTGCTACATAAAATCAACATACTCATGATTTTTACCCTATGCAAAAGATAAATTTCTCATAAAATTCAATTTTTAGCATACTAGTCAAATCATCTGCAACCTACAAAAGGTACTTTCTATTATTTTGCTTTTCTCTTATTAAACTACGTGGCAACTCTAGGCATATTCACATTAGACATACCAAACCCTATAGAAAAATTCTCATTGCAAGGAGGTAACATCTTTTTTCCTCTCATCGTACCATCATTGTCATGGAAAATAGTGATACCAGTAAAACTTTGGCTCCTTAGTGGGTAATGGGGAATCCCACAACATATCTCTATTTCTATATTGATTCACACACACTCATAAACTACACTACTCCCATTTTGTCCTTTCTCCTCACTCAAGTGTAGGTAGACCCATTGTCCATCAGCTTAGTTTTCATCCTTGCCTTGGTAATATATGGCTATTTGAATATGATGGGATAGGAGCAAGAATCTTGTATGAGGAAATTAGGATTATCTAATACATCCCTTATGGATACACTCATGTTTGGAAATGCATCATAAAGCTCACGTGCAATATTATTGGCATCTCTCATCCACCATCTGTGATCAACATCTATAGGCAACTTCCCACTTTCATATACACTACGAACCATAACATTGATCTCATATCCATGATCAATCAATGCAATAGGGGATTTGTATCTCTCCAATCTTCACTACCATTTCGGTAGTTGCTCTTGCCCAATAAATCCTAGAGTAGTGACTTCTAGGAAATATCACAGGTGTATTGTCCTCATATCTCAAAATAGGCATACTCTTCATATCTTTGTGCATATACAATATTGATAATCAATACATTTGCAACATCATCTCCTATGGGAAACTCTTCAATATGAACTCCATGCATAATAGTCTTTGCAAGAACCTTAGCTTCTATCAAGCTATGTGATACATAGCTTGGGTAGGCTCACCCACAAAATGTCTCTTCCTTTTGATTATGTTAATGATCTCCTCATGGAATTCTCTTTTAGCGATGTCTATGGACAATTCTGTCAAGCCAAAAATCCATGGAGGATCAAGAATGTAGTAGGATGAAAGCAACCTCAAGCACAACTATGTGAATCCAAGATAAGCCTTTGAGTCAATAAATAATAGGCAAGACCTTGATAGCCTCTTTCCTAAAACAAAGAGTTATTGTAAGACAAGCCTTGATCGTGTTTTTTAAAGAGGAGTCAATAGGCTTCAAGCACATGCTATTATCATCATTGATAAGAAGATAAGCTTCGATCATAATAGATAAGAAGATAAGCTTCCTAAATATGAAGGCCTAAATCTATATAGAGAGTATGAATAGCAATGTTCCAATTTAGAAAGTGGAGTTGGTAGAGGAGTAGAGGGCCAACAAGGTTGTTACATTATCTCATCTATTAGTATAAGTTACTTTCAACACTTCATGCAAAGAAGGCAAGGAAGAGGAAATAATATATAATGTGTGGATCATAAGGAATATCTATGACCTATCTTCATGACCATCTTGGAGGGCTGATAAGCACAAGGACTATATAACTAGAAGCAGTAGACCACCAATAAGGATTGCTCTTGAGAACTAAGTAGTTTTAGAGATCTGGAAACACATCCAACTTTATCAACCTACATACAATCACAAGGAAGATTGTAGCAATTAGTGGTGATGCAAGCATGGCAAAGAAGTAGAGTACATGGCGTCTAAAACACTCATTGAGTTTATTCTACTAGTGGACTGTGAGCTACATCCGTTGTCGTGCCGCTATGTGCACACCGTGTAAAAAAAATATAGAGTGTGGCTTTCTTATTGATTTAGAGAGCCAATGCCATTTTAAAAATTAGTGTTAGTGTCCACGCTTCAAAAATATTATATTTTTGGACAAGTTTTAGTAAATTTTTTATATTTTAGATATTATCTCTTGTAAAAATACATTAAAATATAGAAAACTTCTAGATTAGGATAACATGTAAAAGAAATCATGTACCTTTCAGCTAATTTGAGAGGATTTTATGTAAAAATAGAGATTGGTGAAATTGTGTGACATGCAATCGTTGTTTTCAGGCAGTGAACAGTACTCCAAAGTGGGAGATGAAGAAGGAGTGATCTGGCTAAATTTTGGCCAAGTGTCCTAGTATTTTACCCCCTTTTTGGAGTCAATGGAGGCATCAGATTGGAGATCTAAGTAGCATAGAGAAATGTATTATTTTATACACATTTTTATCTATTAGAGTTTTATCTTCTCATAATGCAATAATAAACTAACAGACTTCATCTCTGTTAGTATTCTTCTACATTTTCTATTGCTTCATGTGAGTATTCTTCTACGTCTTCTATTTCTTTGAACCCCTTCTCTTCTGTCTACTCCTCTCCCTGAATCTCCCTTCACCTTGCTGTCTCTTACCCCCGTGGTGGACTTTCAACACCAAACGACATCGTGTTAGGGGAATTTTATGTTATCATCAGAGGAGAATTTCAAATGATATTTGGGCTGATTTGGGGCTGATATCTTCAGCCATATTCAGAGAATTATCTACAGCAGTATTCTTTTAATTCATTTCTTACTCTACAGAAGACATCTTGTCAAAATATGCAAGTATTATGTGCCCCTATGGCAGGGCAATGTTTGTAGATCATTCATAGATGCTTTGAGTTGAATTAAGAGGAGCTTCTTCTCTTATTTCTTGGCTATGGTAACTTATCCTTATCAGGAACTCAATTTGAAGCTCTCTTAAAGCAAGTCTCTTTCCCCTACAAGCCTTGTAATTGACTCATAACCTTTTGTCCCAAACAATCTACTTTGAATGTAATCATGCAAAGTTGATTTATGTTATGGCATCATGTATGAATGATGGGATGTAGAGTAGTTTATGATACATGACAGCATATTGTACTTGATTTTATAATTTCTGATTACTTTTATAGTTAAGAAAGCCATCTTGATTTGAGTTAGAACTTATGAGATAATACTCGTGTGATCTTTGCTAAGAACATGCAATTGGAAGCTCTATTAACATCTTCAAGAACTTGGCTTGAAACCTTCAACCCTTCTCTTATCTCTACAATCTCTAGAGTCTAAGCTCTTGAATCCCCATACATTCTTCTCTCTCAAACCCCTGTGATTGACCATGAAGTACCTCTTAAACCTTTTAACATTCATTGTAATCTACTTATCTCTTGAAGTCACCTCTCCATCTATCTTGTCCATTTTTCTTGCCAAACCCCTGTGGTGACCTTCAACCCTACGCGCTGCGACATTGGTGAACCCAATGTGAAGGTCGATGTAAGAGAACTCCAAGATGGGGGATTCTTTAAGAGATACTCTACAACAGTCGGTGTGCAGACTGCAGCAGACTCAGCAAAAACAAATCCAAATGTTACAGCAACAACAACAAAGGCAAGGTGAAGAGAAGATTGATTCCATAGCTATCAAGACCCTAGAGGAAGTTGGGTGGGAATTAAAACAATTTAATGGCCAAAATTTCTTTTTCTTCATTCGCTTGTATGTTGAGAAAATACTCTTCTTTGGTGTATCGCAACATGCATGGAGTCGCTATTTTTCCAGACTAGCCAAGCATGATCTTCAAGAAAGAATCCATGGCCTTTTTCAACGAGATGCAGATTGGGATGCATTCAAAAAAGCCCTACGCAAATAATTCTTCTTAGAAGACTCTGGCCTAATGATGAAGAAAAGATTCACTTATTGGGTTGAGAAACCCAACAAAGGTTTAGCTGCAACAATCTTATACCATGAGTTTGAAAGTAAATTTAGACAACTTGATGCTAAAGACCAACAAAGTATGGAAGATCAAAATATTGAATTATTCCTTAAGGTTGCAGATCCCATTCTGCAAGAGAAGCTTGTTGATCGCCTAGAGGATGCTACCTCCGAAGCAGGAGTCAAAACTACATGGACAGATGCTACTAGTGCAGTTAACATGATTGCTCGAAGAGAGGGGATGCGACTAAGATTGGGCTCTACTTCAACTTCAACAACTCCATTGATGGAGCTTGTTCCACCTTCAAAATCCCCTATTCCTTTGACTAATCAACCAAATCTTTCTTTTGTTGTTCCTTCTAAAAATGATGTCATGGATGAACTCATTAAAAGCATGTGTGACCTTCATCTGAATCTTACAGAAATTAGTTCTAAAGTAGAGAAGCTGGATGTCAAAGTCGAATAGCGAGGACGAACATCAAGTCAAAGACCCATGAGAGAAGGCTATAAGAGGCGTTGTATTTAGTGTGATAGCCAATAACATGACAAGAGGGAGAGTTCTGCCTTCCGTGAGGTTGAAGCGCAGAATTTCCTCTTTTGAAAAGACGGAAAAATCCATGTAGCTGAAACTAGTCTTCCAATGGAGCCAAGTTTTGGCAATGGTGGGATGAAGAAAAGATTAGATCATTTAGTTGTAAAGAATGCCTACACAACAATTGATGCACCCACCTATAGACTGCAAATTGAGCAACTAAATCAAATTTGAAAGCATGTAAAGCTAATGTGCAATCTAAAGTATGGATGCATGCACTAGATGAAATGGAACGTGGTAAAGCAGTCAAAGAAGATTTGACTAATGCCAGTCAGTGCATTCGAAGAATAACTAGTTGGAAAGAACCGGTAGATTCTTTTTCCACCTTTGCACATTTGCTGACGTCAATCATAAAGAAGTCTTGATTGAAGAAAAGAAAAGAAGAGAAGATGAACCAGGGCCTTCCTCTTCTGGCCCTCCGAAATGGGTAACTAGAAGAATGCCTGAACAACCAAAGCTTGCTGAAAATATAACTCCAGATCAATAGATGAAAGATGCACCACAAACAAAGAAGACCGAAGGATAGAAGAAAGGCAAGCAGCCAGGCTACAAATTGCAATCTGACATAGAATCTGCAACCGATCTCAAATGAGTCTTACAAGAACAAATTCTGGGAAGAAAAATTGAATTCACCTTAGGCAAAATTCTTGGAATTGCCAAACATGAATTCCATGATGTAATTATTAATGTAATCAAAAGGAAAAGACATTATGTTGATGATGAAGCTAAAGAAACATTGCATGCTTTTTTGCAAGTTCTTCAAGTTTTTGTGCAGGATGAAGAGAAGCTGATTCACAAGAAACTCATTTTGAAGTAGTTAAAGAATTAATTGCAGCAATTGAAGCTGAAGATAAAGAAAGCATAAATGCAAAAATTAAAGAAGTGAAAGCTGAAAATGTAATGGTCGGCTGGTCCAAACTAGTTGGGCAGTCCACCTCTCAAAAAGAAGGCCCTGACTACAACACATGCATGAGGAGGAAGAGGCTCGGTTCATTCCAAGTAGTCACTACTCCCGTATACATTGGGCAAGAGCAAAAACAGAGATAGTCGTCAAAATTGAAGAAAAATAAACACCATGTATTGCACTCTTAGAGCATGGCTCAGAGATAAACGTCATGGCAAGGAGTCTCTATGAAAGTGGTGGGCGGCCCATAGATGTTGATCCAGGTCGGCGAATGAGAGCTACAAACAAATCTTCTAGAGAGTTATATGCTGCACGTCCTAATGTGTAGATAACTATTGGAGACATAAAAGACAATTTTCACTTTTTTGTTTAAGACTCTTATAGTTACCCTATCATTCTTGGGCAACCTTACATTTTTGAAGCTTGCTTGGAAACAAAAGCTTTTGACGATGGTTCTTCCTATGCTCGAATCCGAAGCAAGGATAATGAACGAGCTATACAAATTCTTACTGTGTGTGTTAACCATCATTGAAATATAGATTGACTGTGTGATTATGATGTGCCTCCTAATGGCCGATAATTCAAGGGTTTTCGAGCTGCACTGCTATAAAAGGAGGCTATGGCAGTACATCATGTAAAAAGATTGAACCTCCTTATGCTATAGAAACTGTGTCTCTAGCAAATCTATATGTATGTATAGCCAATAGTATGGGCTATTATAAGTCTCTTCCAACCATGACTAAAGTTGAAAGAAAATATTTATGTCATGTAAAAAGGGAGCTGAAAACTTATGACATGATGGTTGAAAATGAAGATATTTCGAGCATTTGTTTTGGATTGATTACTATTGACACCTTGGCTGAAATATATGCAGCTACTCATATAGAAAATTAGGCTGAAAATCAATCCATAGAAGTATGTACATTGGATTTTTATCAAACAATTCAAGAATTTGTTGAGCAGGAAGACATTGGTTTACTCAACAAGGCTGAAGTGCAAGTGGAGACAAAATACAAGATGGTGGATAAGAAAGTCAAGCATGTGGCAATCCCATTGCCTCTTGAAAGTGAAGGGCTAGCTGATAGGGCAGCAAATCAGCCAAGTCTTTGTGATCCTTCCAACATTGGTCACAAGTTCACATCTGAAAGTATAAAGAGCTCAAAATAGGCGAAAAATCTTTCCTTTCATCGGCTGAAAAACACTCTTTTACGCAAATGCTAATGAAACATGGAAAAGCTTTTACATTTTAGCCAAGTGAAATAGGTTGTGTGGATCCAAATATTGTGGCTCCTATGGTCATTTTTACGGTCCCACAAGTGCCTTGGAACCTCAAGCCCATTTCCGTTCCAAGGGCGCATTTTCCCAAATTATTGGAACTTCTAAATGAGAAGATCAGAATGAAGATTTTAGAACCTTCTTCAGTACCTTACTCAAATTGATGGTTTATTGTGTCCAAGAAAAATGGATCCTTATGATTCATTCAAGATCTACAGCCTATTAATCATGTCGCAATCCGAAATGTTGGTTTGGGTCCAATTGTTGATGAGTTTGTTGAAGCTTTTGCAGGTAGAGCAATTTATTTTATGGGTGACCTATATTCAGGATATGACCAATTTCAGATTTCATTAGAAAGCCGAGACATTACCACAATGAAGACACCTCTTGGATTGGTCTGCATGTGCACTCTACCACAAGGTGCAACAAACTCCGTAGCCCATATGATGAATGCCATGCACAAAGTCTTAAGGGACTTTATTCCACAACTTACTCTTCCATTTCTTGATGATGTACCTATCAAGGGATGTGAAGTCAACGAAAAGAATGAGGAGCTTGATGAATATGGCTGCAGGATATTTGTAATTAACCATATTCATGATTGTGACAGGATTTTGACAATGCTAGAAGAGGTACATCTTATCCTTTCTGGAGCTAAGTCGATTTTCGGAGTAGAAGAAGTTTTATTACGGATGTAAACCTTCACCAATCAAGATAGATGCCATCAGCAGAATGTAAGAAAAATGCACAAATATTTCAGAGGTGAGAAGATTTCTTGGCAAATGTGTATTCTATCTCATATGGATACCACATTTTTCTCATGTAGTCAAAAATCTCTATCGATTATTAAGAAAAGGCCAAAGATTCTCTTGGGGGAAAGAGCATACTCTCAATGTATGCAAACTAAAGAATTTGCTAATTTCAGCCCCCACTCTTAAAAGGCATGATTATTCAAATGGTCAACCCATCATCCTTACTATGGATACAAGTCCCATTGGGATAGGATGGGCTGTTGGCCAAGAAGACCTTGAAGGTAATAGGTATGCAATTTTTTTTGGAGCAAAGTTTCTCAATGAACGTCAAAGAAGGTATGCATAAGTAGAAAGGGAATTATGGGGAGTTGTAACAGCATTAAAGTGTGATCGTGAATACTTTATAGGTGCTTCCGTAGTGGTAGAAAATGATTGTCTTCCACTCTTTGGTATGATTACCAACTGCTCTACACCCGACATTTCTATGCTAAGATGGATTGCATACATTAAATCTCTCAATCCCAAATTAAAGCATATTGCAGGAAAGGCAAATCCAATTGCTGACATGCTATCAGTTGTCGAAGGGTTCCGAAAGCAAGGTCGCAACCACAGAGGTTCTTGAGAAATTCCAAGATAAAAGATCAATCAAGCAAGATCACAATTCAATTTGAGAACTCAATTTCAGATAATGGCCCTTTAATCAACTTGTTCAAGCCTTTGGTCTCTTGAATGTGGCAAATAGACTTGCTGGCCTTATTCTTCTGAAAGGAAAAAGCCTGATAAGTCATGGAGAACTTCCAAAATGTCTTCACGAGTCACTTTCCCATCGCCATCTTCATCATAGACTTTAAAAAATGGTTTTCACATTATTTTCGAAGGCTTTCTTTGACACTAAAAACTGAGAGAAGGGTCAAACCTCTCATAGAGGAAGACAATTTCCTGCTAAGAGACTGTTATAAGAGTCTATAGTGTTCTTGGACATCTTCAATGTCGTATTGTGTGAGCATAGAGGAAGCGTTCCCTTCAATTCTACCTATATATGTACAGCTTTTATGAACCACTGAACCATCTTGAATTCCCAAACAAAATTTCACACATTCGCATACCCATGCCCACATGGGATTGAATTCGAAATATTCCCTGATTAGCAGGGATTCGCAAGTCTAGAACTCTATAGTTCAGCCATGTGTCTTGATTCACTCTCACAAGCTGAACATCCGTTTGCTCTTCAGCTTTTTGAAATTCTGTTTCGCTTCGAGCAGCATCTTCCCAGTTGATCGGTAGCAATACTGCCTTCTGTGATGTTCCTCCTTAACATTGTGCAACCGAGCTCTTCAGCGGCTTCTCTTGTTACCTCTCCACATGGAGCATCAGGTGGAAAGATTGGTGGTAGTTTTTGGAGCCAATGATCTAGCTGTAAGCTTTCAAGAAGAGACTCTGCATACTAATAGTTTTTGTCTGTAAGTCCAGTTGTTGAGGCTGTGGTGGCATCTATAATGCATACTTGGCTCAGTTTCCATGTTATATAGTCATGCCTTCAACAAATCTCCAAGCAGCAGATGTTGGCATTGGTGGAATGCGTCAGGATCATGTTTGTTTAACCAACATAGCTTTGCTAGGTAAGCCTCAAGAGCAAGAACCATTATCTCCACAGCAATGTAGCACATGGGTTCCCCTTTTTTCCTTTTCTCCCCGCAATCCAAAGTACCGTTCTGGCAAGATTTTGATTTGATTATGCTCCTGTAGAAGCTCCAATCTCTCAGGGATGTGCGGAATTGATCTGTGCAGTGGCTATGATCAGAAAATTTCAGTCCGATGTTCTTTTCCTGTAATGAGCCAGGGACCTGCAGGGTTCAGAATCATCGTTGCCATCTAAGCTTTTTGCATCCGAGGTATTTACTGGATCAGTATGACTACTAGTACACCCCTCGATTCGAAAGAGTGGGAAGGAAGTAGTTTTGATTGCCACAAGGCGCATAATGAGGCCTCCCAAGAAGGAGTCTGCCTGACTCCTCCTCGTAACCGAACATTAACCAGCACATGAAGCCATTCTCCAGGATTTTTGTTTACTCCCCTGAGATTGTTGGGCCCCGAACTTCTCTCTGCTTTTTCCTTTTCTCCTCTGATTAGTGTGTACTGTCCTGAATATTCTCCGCTCTCGCCAATAAAGCCTCTCTGTCAGGTCCCAAAAAAAACTACGATTTCCCCAAAACCCCCAAAGGCCAGAAGCCTCCCAGAAAGAGAAATGGGAATAGCACCCGTGCTCTTATTAGCCCAGAGAAGAAAGTTTAAAGCCATGAAAATCCCAAAAGCAATCCCAGGGAAAAAAAAGCAAATCACGTGCCATGATATTGATCTCCAGCCGCACTGCAACATACCCTGCAGCTATTCCAAGAATCAAATACAGCATAATCATCCCAGAAAGAAGCATTCCTCTTGAAGCAGGAGACATAAATCCAAATGCTGCAAAGAGGATCGTTACAACTGCCATTCCAGTAATCTGAACCCCATCCCCAACCATGATACTCAACAGCTCAGCATGTGGTGATAAAAAGCAAGTGCCTTGACAAATGGTCCATGTCAATTGCAATAAGCAATCAATGAATGGAGCTCCTTTTGTTGAAGAGGTTGCTTTCCCAGCATGATATATATGCATATATATATATATGACAGCCATTGTAAATCCACATTTCATACATGCCAAGCTGCCAACTAAACCTTTCACTACTCTCTAACATCATCCACACAGACAGAGAAGCTGCATGTGCCAGGCTAAACAGTCTGAACTATTGTCTTGCCTTCCCAAATCCATTTGAGCTCATACACAAGCTGATCTCAAGATTATCAAAGCTAGTAAAGGGTTGTTTTGCAAGTAACATTGCTACATGTCAGCTGTTTCATCCATTCAAACCAGATGAGGTTTGAACAACAGTAAAACAACTGACAGTTAGGATGCTGCAAAGTACCTCATATCTGTCGGAGTTTGGCTTCCCAGCTTCATATAGAATTGAACAAAAACTTATGTATAGAGTTAGAACAATTGTGTAAACAATGTCAAAGCTTCCCAAAAATTTTGTGTCTGCTTGGAGCACCAATCACTACTGTATAGTAAAACAGAGATTTCAGTAACAGCACATGTATAGTTGTCCTTGTATCGGAGTGTGCAGAAAGACAGATGAATGCTAATGTCCCTCAAGCCCACATTCTACATATCCTGAAATAAGTGTAGCCCATGAGACTGCATCTCGAGTTACCAATCTGTCAAAAACTCCATGTTCTTCTACAAGCATGTCACATTTAGCGTACATGTCAAGCAGAGCATTATGGATAAGTTCCTCTTGCACCAAACCCCTCTTCACTATATTACCCACATAGAATAAAAGAGCAAACATAATGACTAAGTATGTACCAAGTATCAAATCCCACACACACAACTTTTTGGTGGATTTCACACCTCGGATGCACAGCAGTACGACATCCACCCCCTCTAATCCTGCGCATCCTCCAGATGGGCCAACTACCCATGATCATTATCATCAAGATCCACGAACAGATCAATCTCTTCATTGTGTATTTCCGATATATCAACAAGATTATCTGTCGTATCATCTGTCTCTTCTATTGGAGTTTCTTCTCGTTGCTCTTCTCTTGCAAATTCTTCCAATGCATAATCCTCATCATCTCTTTTCTTGAAAATCTTGATTCTTTTTCTTGCAATAGGCACTCTAAGCACTGTCCCATCCAATTCTGTCAGCTCATATGTTGCATTGTCAAAACATGTCTGACTATGTACGGCCCAAACCATCTTTTCACCATCTTCCGAAGTGTAGTATACTGATTTTAAAGGCTGATATCAAAGACTAATACCCAGTCTCCCTCTTCTATTGCTCTAGGCCGCAAGCGATGCCTGCTGTCAAACCTGTCCTTATTTCTTAGTCTAGCAACCTTCAACCTGTCAATAGCTAACTGAATATCCTCTGGTCTTCTCTCCATCTACCGAATCCGAAGAGCTAAGAGCTCCTCTCTCGTCAAATCCTCCTGCCAAGGTAAAACTGACCAAGTCGAAGTACAAGTCTCAGTCGGCATAACCGGTTTCTGACCATACATCAACTCTGCGGGCATATGTCCTATGGTAACACTGTGAGTCGTACGATCAGCCCACAAAGCAAATGGTAGAGGTCTCGGCCATTCTCCAATCCGTCCTCTGCATGCTTTGGCTAATGCTTTCACTATCAGCGGATGCCCTCTTTCACTCTTCCCATTTCCTTCTGGATTGTATGTTGTGGTTAGAGCCAACTTGATTCCTAGTTGAGAGAAAAACTCCCTAGCTTCATCTACATCCAATTCACCGCGATCTGCAGTGATCTTACCCACACAGCCATACCTGCAGAAGATTTCTTCCAATAAGAACTTACACACTGCACTAGTGGTCTTCGTTCTCAAAGATCTGCCCTCAACATGATTGGTAAGATCCTCTCTAGCCAAAACAATATACCTCATCTGCCATAGACCCATAGGCATAGTAACCAAGTCAACTACCCACTTATAATGAATGCATAGCGGATAGGTCGGATGAAGCTCATCTCGATGACGCACTACCGAATACATCTGGCAGTCTCTGCAAGTCTCTACAAAGTGAGAAATATCTCTATACATGCCTTTCCACCAATATTTCTCCTTGATTTTCTCATAAGTAGCCCACACTCCTCTATGACCAGCCCAAGGACTCTCATGAAACTCCCTCATCACCTGTAAACTGTGTCTCTCTATTGCAGACAACCCGCAAAGGTAATCCACCTCTTTTCTTCGGATGCTTCCAAAGAAATCCGTCCTTGAGAAAATAAGCATAGGCTTTTCTTCTGATCTTCTTGAACTCTTCATCTGTCCATTCATCTCTTTTGCTTTGTGTACTAAGGTACTTGCCAATCTGCAACCAATCTCTAACATAGAGTTCTTCTATGAAAGCCATAATATCATAGACATGGCAAACATGATCAACCATAGCGGCTGAAATTTCTACATCATCCTCTTCTGCAAGTAGTGTCTCCTCATCATCATATCTGGCTCTAGACAGCATATCTGCCCCCACTGGATTATCCTTTCCTGCTATATGTTTAAATTCTGGATTTAATGACTTGATGTATGCAATCCATCTCAGCATAGCTATATCCAGAGTAGAGCAACTCGTAATCATACCTATCAATGGCAAGCAATCTGTCTCTACCACAACTGAGGCTCCAATAAAGTACTCCTTGTCACATTTGAGAGCCGTAACAATCCCCAGTAACTCCCTCTTGATTTGCGGATATCTCCTCTATCTCTCGTTTAGGACTTTTGCCCCAAACAGAATAGCATACATGTTTCCATCTGCATCATCTTGACCCACAGCCCAACCTATGCCAATTGGACTAGTGTCAACTGTCAATACAATAGGCCTTCCGCAATTATAATCCGCTTTCCTGAGAGTAGGAGCAATCTGCAATAACTTCTTCAATTTCTGCATGGCTCTAGTGTGGCTCTCATCCCAATAGAATTTCTGCCCCTTTCGAAGCAGCTGATATAAACAATCTTCTATGTGTGCAAAATGGGGTATCCAAATCATATAAAACACACAAGCTCCAATGAATCTCCGTACCTCTGAAGTGGTAGAACAATACTCCGTAATCTTGCCTATAGCATCCACCTTTTCAGGTGAGGGTTTCCTGCCATAATACCCACACATATGTCCAACAATGACAACCTCATTTACTCCAAAAACAGATTTTTTCCCTGATAGTGTCAAGTTCACTTCTTCTAACCTGGCCAAAATCTTTTCACAAGCTGAAATATGATCAGCCACAAAGTATCTACATCCCTGCTCATTTAAACTCTCATTCTTCTCTTCTTCTGCACACCCCTTAATGGGCACATCATCCAAGAAAGGCATGGTAAGCTGAGGTATGTAATCACGAAGGACCTTATGCATGGCATTCATCATATGCGCAACAGAATTAGTGGCACCTTGAGGCAAGGTACACATCCTAACAAACCCAATAGGAGTTCTCAAAGTGGTTATGTCCCTGCTTTCCAAAGCTAGCTGAAACTGATCATATCCCGAATACAAATCACCTAAAGAATAGATGGCACGTCCAACAAATGCTTCTGCAAACTCATCCACAATTGGACCTATACCAACATTCCTGATAGTAACTCTGTTTACTGGCTGCATGTCCTGTATAAATCGGAGAGTACCATTCTTCTTTGGAACCCTAAACCACCTATTTGAGTATGGTGCAGATGAAGGCTCTAGGATTCCCATCCTGATTTTCTCATTCAACAAATCAATCAGCTTTGGCACGTGTGCCTTAGGCACTGGAATAGGTCGGAGGTTCCATGGAATATGAGGAATAGTAAAGATCACCATAGGAGCAACAATATCCGGATTCACACATCCAATCTCATGCAGGAAAAAAGCAAACCCCCTTCCATGTCGCTCAAGCATCTCCTGAAAGCATTGCTTCTCTGTGGGTAGCAAGAAATCACCATTTCCAATTTTTAATTCAACAAGAGTCTCTGCTGAAAATTTATGGCCTATATGCTCTGGATTCCTCAAAATTGGATGTTTGGCAGCCCTCTCTATTTGCTGATCACTGTCAGGTGGAAGCGGTACAGCTACCGGCTTCACCTTCTTATCCACAGTCTTGTATTTCGTGTCAACCCTGGCTTCATTATGATCCTCTGCATTACTCAAATCTTGCTGTAAATCAGCAATTCTGCACTCTAGTGGCTGAATATCCTCAGCCCTCTGCTCTATGGACTGCATAGGAACAGCCCTAAACTCTGGATGCTGAAATATTTCAACAGTAAACTCTGTTGGCTGAAAGTTTTCAGCCCTTTGTGTCTCTGTAAGCTGATCATAATCAGCCGAAAACTCTGTTTACTGAATTTTTTCAGCACTCAACACTTTTTGCTGAGTCACCTCAGCCTCTGACTCTATCTGTGACACAAAATCTGCAATTTCATGAAAAATGTCCAGGGATTGCACTAATACATTACTATGACAACTCTGCATATCAATTTTCAGCATATTTTCCATCTCTGTCATCATATCTGCACAAATCATACTATCATACATCCCATCTATATGCTCATCATCCTCTAAAATACCTGCATTTTTCAAATTTTTCTCCTTCCTACATATGTACTGCCTGGCAGCTCTAGGCAACTTAGAAGTCTTCTGATAACTCATCGAACTGTTTGCTAAAATTCCAACAAAACTGGAGGAGAAAACATTACTGCCAGGAGGCGAGAACTCCAATCTCCTCTGCTCTGTACCACTGTCATCTCGCGAAACAGCGGTACCTAATGAAAACCCGAATCCCTCACAGTGGGCAAAGGTGCATCTCTAAGAGTATCCCTGTTTTTAACATGGTTCACATACACAGTCATAAATTGAACTGCTCTCATGCCATCTTTACTGCGAATCCATGCATAAGCAGATCCATCATCCATTACCTTTGTTTCCATGCGCATCTCTGTGATGAATAGCATGAATCCTGCACAAAGAAATGGAAATCCTCCTCTACATCTCCAATAGAAACCCTGACACTGGGACTGGCAGCATACAAATCACCTGCAGTGTTGTTGGCGGCTCTCATACGCCACCCATGCTCTACATCCATAGGCCATCTGTTACTTTCATAAACTCCATGAACTATGAGATTAATCTCTGAACCATGATCCACCAAAGCAACATAAGGCACCTGTTTTTCTCCAATTTTTACCATCGTTTCTGTAGTTGCCCTAGCCCAATGACTCCGCGAAAAGTGACTACGCGATATCAAGACAGGCTCATCAGTTTCAGCATAATGCATAGGCTGAACCCTCCTCTCTATCTGCGGAAAAACAGAAGCATTCTCAACCATAACCTCATCCTCATCCTCATCCAACTCCCCAATCAAAACTCCCTGTGTATCAATAGTAGGCAATGCATGTCTTTTCCTCTTCAGAACCTCTTGAAACTGATCTTGAAACTCTCTTTTCGAGATGCCCAAAACCTCAGAAATAGTAAAAGTCACCTCACTGCCAAGTATCTTGTCATTAAAGATTTTCTTCATGTCCGTAGATTTCTCAATATCAGACATCAATCTAAACCTTGGCTGCTTTCTCTCTCTAGTCTCTTGCCTCTTTTCTTTCTTCTGAGCATCTTCCATCTGTCGTTTTTGCCCTGGTCTCAAAGACGGTCCTGCAGTAGGTGGAGTAACAAACTCACCCCCTCTAGTCTTTTTAGCTGCACTTGGATTTTCTTCATCGCTCTTACGCTTCTCCTCAACAAGTACATCTGCTCCCTGAGACTTAGCCAAGTAGGCATAAATAGTGTACCTGTCAACAGGCGAATCCCAACCTGTCTCAGATCTAATGCTAGAGCCTGCACTAGTCAAAACAATTTGCTGAATTTTCCCCTTGTTTGCCGTCTCCATAGCATAAGTCCATAATCTTGACTGATTCTCTGATCCTTTCTCAATCTGGACTCCATATGCAGAAGCATCTCCTCTAGCTGCCACATAAGAAGTACGCACAGCCATGTCATCCACTAACTTCTTCATTCCGCCTTTCCCAAAATTGGTAGTAAGCGGAGCTCCTGTTTCAGTCAACCAAATCTTACCATCTTGTCCTCAAAATACCAAATTCTTCCTCCTTGCATCCTGAAAAGATTCACAATCCCTGCAATGCTGATGGTCCGTACTATCACACCAAATACATCTTCGATCTCTCCTAGGTGCACTAGGAGCACTCCTAGGTGCACTAGGAGCACTAGAAGAAATAGTAGGTGCAGTCGAAGCAAACTGCTCTTTCAATTTTCCCACCAATTCTGCTTTAGCTGACTCTAGTGTCAAATCCGTTATGCCTTTGATTATATCATCAAGAGAGGAAGGCACCGACGGAGCGGATGATTTTGGAGCAGAAGGAGCCGTCATCGGTCTTGGAGCAGGAGGAATAGGAGGAGTAGAAACAGTAGGCACTAGCATAGGCCAAGAAACTGGCTGAGGAAGAGAAGAAATAACAGGGATAGAAGCAGGCATAGGAGCAAAAGACGGCGTCGGTGTCATAGATCCATTCTGTAGGCGGGTCTTCCATATCCTCCTCTTGGTCAAAGTCGAGACTGCATCCTGGGCATCTTGCCAATCCGTTTTAAGACCCATAGGCTTCGTGCGATCCTCAAGAAGCTCTCCCAATTCTTCCTGAAGAGTAGGATCTGCAGCTTGCAAGAAAAGCTCAACTTTCTCAACATCCAATGCTCTTTGTTCAATGACATCAAGCTGACTATACCTCTCTTCAAATTCTCGTATCAACTCTGAAGCAGCTAGACCTTTGTTTGGCATGTAGACCCACTCTCAGAATGACCGCCGTGTAGCCATCCCAAAGTCCTCAAGGAAATACTCTTCTTTCAGGGCCTTCTTAAAATCTTGCCAATGTGAATTTTGAATAAAAAGATCAGTCACTTTTGCCCTCAAGGCGGGTGTGACAAGACGAAGGAAATACTTACTCATAAGTCCAGCTGGTACTCCAAAAAACCCCATCTTGATCTCATATGTCTTCAAATATGCTGAAACATTACGGCCATCAAATAGCTTCTTCTCATTCTCAACTGCTTCAATCGCCTTAGTCGCGCTGATTGCATTCTCCTGCTCCGAATATAGTTGCCTTTGCTGAGACAACTATTGTTGATGCAATTGTTGATGATGCTGCATATACAATTGTGTCTGCTGATTTTGAAGCTACATATACATAGACATATTCTGTAAAATCTACTTTAAATCATCCGTTGAAATACTTGAAGCAGCAGTCAATGATGGAGCTGAAGTAGAGGACACAGTAGGAATCGTAGAAAAGGCTAAAATGGATGTTGAAGTATCTCCCATCTTGAAATTTATGAGAGGCTTTCACGTCGGGTTCACCAAAGATGTCGAAGGGTTTCGAAAGCAAGATTGCAACCACAGAGGTTCTTGAGAAATTCCAAGATAAAAGATCAATCAAGTAAGATCACGATTCAATTTGAGAACTCAATTTCAGATAATGGCCGTTTAATCAACTTGTTCAAGCCTTTGGTCTCTTGAATGTGGCAAATAGACTTGCTAGCCTTGTTCTTCTTAAAGGAAAAAGCCTGATAAGTCATGGAGAACTTCCAAAATGTCTTCACGAGTCACTTTCCCATTGCCATCTGCATCATAGACTTTAAAAAATGGTTTTCACTTTATTTTCGAAGGCTTGCTTTGACAGTCAAACCTCTCATAGAGGAAGATAATTTCCTGCTAAGAGACTGTTATAAGAGTCTACAGTGTTCTTGGACATCTTCAATGTCGTATTGTGTGAGCATAGAGGAAGCGTTCCCTTCAATTCTACCTATATATGTACAGCTTTTATGAACCACTGAACCATCTTGAATTCCCAGACAAAATTTCACACATTCGCATGCCCATGCCCACATGGGATTGAATTCGAAATATTCCCTTATTAGTAGGGATTCGCAAGTCTAGAACTCTATAGTTCAGCCATGTGTCTTGATTCACTCTCACAAGCTGAACATCCGTTTGCTCTTCAGCTTTTTGAAATTGTGTTTCGCTTCGAGCAGCATCTTCCCAGTTGATCGGTAGCAATACTGCCTTCTGTGATGTTCCTCCTTAACATTGTGCAACCGAGCTCTTCAGCGGCTTCTCTTGTTACCTCTCCACATGGAGCATCAGGTGGAAAGATTGGTGGTAGTTTTTGGAGCCAATGATCCAGCTGTAAGCTTTCAAGAAGAGACTCTGCATACTGATAGTTTTTGTCTGTAAGTCCAGTTGTTGAGGCTGTGGTGGCATCTGTAATGCATACTTGGCTCAGTTTCCATGTTACATAGTCATGCCTTCAACAAATCTCCAAGCAGCAGATGTTGGCATTGGTGGAATGTGTCAGGATCATCTTTGTCTAACCAACATAGCTTTGCTAGTAAGCCTCAAGAGCAAGAACCATTATCTCCACAGCAATGTAGCACAGCGGTTCCGCTTTTTTCCTTTTCTCCCCGCAGTCCAAAGTACCGTTCTGGCAAGATTTTGATTTGATTATGCTCTTGTAGAAGCTCCAATCTCTCAGGGATGTGCGGAATTGATCTGTGCAGTGGCTATGATCAGAAAATTTCAGTCCGATGTTCTTTTCCTGTAATGAGCCAGGGACCTGCAGGGTTCAGAATCATCGTTGCCATCTGAGCTTTTTGCATCCGAGGTATTTACTGGATTAGTATGACTACTAGTACACCCCTCCATTCGAAAGAGTGGGAAGGTAGTTTTGATTGCCACAAGGCGCATAATGAGGCCTCCCAAGAAGGAGTCTGCCTTGACTCCTCCTCGTAACCGAACATTAACCAGCACATGAAGCCATTCCCCAGGATTTTTGTTTACTCCCCTGAGATTGTTGGGCCCCGAACTTTTCTCTCTGCTTTTTCCTTTTCTCCTCTGATTAGTGCGTACTGTCTTGAATATGCTCCGCTTTCGCCAGTAAAGCCTCTCCGTCAGGTCCCAAAAAAAACTGCGATTCCCCCAAAACCCCCAAAGGCCAGAAGCCTCCCAGAAAGAGAAATGGGAATAGCACCCGTGCTCTTATTAGCCCAGAGAAGAAAGTTTAAAGCCATGAAAATCCCAAAAGCAATCCCAGGGAAAAAAAATCAAATCACGCGCCATGCTATTGATCTCCAGCCACACTGCAACATACTCTGCAGCTATTCTAAGAATCAAATACAGCATAATCATCCCAGAAAGAAGCATTCCTCTTGAAGCAGGAGACATAAATCCAAATGCTGCAAAGAGGATCGTTACAACTGCCATTCCAGTAATCTGAACCCCATCCCCAACCATGATACTCAGCAGCTGAGCATGTGGTGATAAAAAGCAAGTGCCTTGACAAACGGTCCATGTCAATTGCAATAAGCAATCAATGAATGGAGCTCCTTTTGCTGAAGAGGTTGCTTTCCCAGCATGATATATATACATACATATATATGACAGCCATTGTAAATCCACATTTCGTACATGCCAAGCTGCCACAACTAAACCTTTCACTACTCGCTAACATCATCCACACAAACAGAGAAGCTGCATGTGCCAGGCTAAACAGTCTGAACTGCTGTCTTGCCTTCCCAAATCCATTTGAGCTCATACACAAGCTGATCTCAGGATTATCAAAGCTAGTAAAGGGTGGTTTTGCAAGTAACATTGCTACATGTCAACTATTTCAGCCATCCAAACCAGATGAGGTTTGAACAACAGTAAAACAGCTAACAGTTAGGATGCTGCAGAGTACCTCATATCTGTCGGAGTTTGGCTTCCCAGTTTCAGATTGGAAAAACCAGTTTCATATAGAATTGAACAAAAACTTATGTATAGAGTTAGAACAATTGTGTAAACAATGTCAAAGCTTCCCAAAAATTTTGTGTCTGCTTGGAGCACCAATCACTGCTGTATAGTAAAACAGAAATTTCAGTAACAGCACATGTATAATTGTCCTTGTATCGGAGTGTGCAGAAAGACAGATGAATGCTGATGCCCCTCAAGCCCACATTCTACATATCCTGAAATAAGTGTAGCCCATGAGACTGCATCTCGAGTTACCAATCTGTCAAAAACTCCCTGTTCTTCTACAAGCATGTCACATTTAGCGTACATGTCAACCAGAGCATTACGGATAAGTTCCTCTTGCACCAAACCCCTCTTCACTATATTACCCACGTAGAATAAAAGAGCAAACATAATGACTAAGTATGTACCAAGTATCAAATCCCACACACACAACTTTTTGGTGGATTTCACACCTCGAATGCGCAGCAGTATGACAACGTGCAAGATATGACAATGAAGAAGAGCTGATGGAAGAAGATGAAGCTGAAGAATCTATACTTGCTGAATTTTATTCCATGGCTGCTAAAAGTACCTTTCCAGTTGGCTGCATATACAAACCCAAAGCTTAATCTTGCAAGTGAATCTGATCTTTTTAATGATATAGCATTTATTACAGTAAAAATAGAAAAATGTACTATTGTAAATTAGCATACAACAACAAAGATCAAAGATTTATCTATGGAAGAAGGGTGGTCAACTAAAAGCCAGCATGCTCATTGCATTGCTCAAGTTCTAGTTCATTTCCTTGAACAAGATTATGAAGAAGATTATGAAGAAGATTGCGGCCAATATTTGATCACAATGAAGAAGAAAGAGACTTGGACTGATGAAGAGTTCAAGCATATTAAGAGGAAAGCTTACGGCTTCTTTCTTAAAAATAGGCATCTATGGAAGCACGCAAAGAAGAATAAAGGAGTGACTATCCAAGTTTTAGGTAATAAAAGGTTGCAACTACAGTTAAGGAAGGAACATTATGAAAGCTTGTGGGCTGTCCATAGAGGTATATGGGGAACCTTTATTAAATTCAAAGAAAAATACTGGTGGCTAAACATATATCGAGATATAGAGCATTTTGTTGAAACCTGTTATGTGTATCAGATGTATTCTATGGTCAAGCATCGAGATGGGTTACAACTGACTTATCCCTTATCTATACATTATAGATGGGTTTATAGATGGGTTATTAATCTTGTAACCATGCCTACAGGGATATGGAATATGCGGTATTTAATGCTTACAAGAGAATATCTAACCAATCAAGTTGAAGGTAAAGCTTTAACAACCAAGACCACTCAAGCTCTTTGTCACTTTTTGCTTGAAGAAGTGTTTTGTAGATATGGTTGTGTTGACAAGGTAACTGCAGATAGAGGACAATTGGATGCCGATGAGGAACGTAACTTCTTTGCTCAATTGGGTATCAAGTTGGCTTTGACATTAGCCTATAATCCTGAAGGCAATGGAAAGAGTGAGAGAGGACATCAACCTATTCTCAAAGCTCTAGCAAAGTCTTGTAGAGGAAAGATCAAAGAATGGCCTAAAATGCTACCTTTTGCATTATGGGCTGACCGGACTACTCAAAATATAGTACCTAGCTATATGCCAGCTGAACTTACGCATGGACAACAACCAATTATGCTAATTGAAGAATCTATTCTCACATGGAGTCTTCTACCTTGGAAGGAAGACATCAGTAGAGAAGAGTTTCTAACTTTGCCCATATGGCAGCTAGAAAGAAGGCCTGAAGATGTTCAAGCAACTATTAAGAAGTTAAAAACAACAAGACTAAAAAACAAAAGAAGATTTGATAAGCAACATCGACTTCGGCCAAGAGCTATCTAAGAAAATGATTGGGTGCTTGTCTATGGCAGCATCCTAGATAATCAATACAATGCTTCTAAGAAGATGGTAAAGCATTGATTTGGCCCATATGTGGTAAAGGTCGTTTATGACAATGCCACATATTCATTGGCTGAATTAGATGGGACAAGCATGAAGATACCCATAGCTGGAAAAAGAATCAAGCTCTTCAAATGAAAAGAAAGTTCAACATATGAGTTAGAAGACATGGATATAATTCAAGAGCATGAAGCCATATAGGAAGAAGAAGAGGTAGAAGATGAAGACATTGACATGGCAGAAGATACTTCTTCTGACATTGCAAACCCGTAAGACATTGGCACATGCCAGAGGATGTGCAAGTTAGGAAGGGGTGGATATCGTGCCACTACACGCACAATGTGTAAAAAAAATCTAGAGTGTGGCTTTCTTATTGATTTCGAGAGCCAATGCCATTTTAGACATTAGTGTTAGTGTCCATGGTTCAAAAATATTAGAGTTTTGGACAAGTTTTAGTCAATTTTGATATTTTAGATATTATCTCTTGTAAAGATCCATAAAACTGAAGACAACTTCTAGATTAGGATAACATGTAAAAGAAAGCATGTATCTTTCAGCTAATTTGAGAGGATTTTATGTAAAAAGAGAGATTTGCGAAATCGCGCGACCCGCAATCGCTATTTTCAGGTAGTGAATAGCACTCCAAAGTGGAAGATGAAAAAGGAGTGATCTGGCTAAATTCTAGCTAGGTGTCCTAGTATTTTAACCTCCTTATGGAGCCAATGGAGGCATCAGATTGGCGATCTGAGCAGTATAGAGGAAGGTATTATTTTATACACATTTTTGGCTATTAGAGTTTTATCTTCTCATAATGACACCGTGTTAGGGGAATTCTATGCTATCATCAAAGGAGAATTCTGAAAGATATTTGGGTTCATTTGGTGTTAATATCTTCAGCCATATTCAGAGATTTAGCTACGGCAATGTTCTTTTAAGTCATTTCTTACTCTACAGAAGACATCTTGTCAAAATATGCAAGTATTATGTGCCCCTATGGTAGGATAATGTTTGTAGATGACTTATAGATGCTTTGAGTTGAATTAAGAGGAGCTTTTTCTCTTATTTCTTGGTTGTGGTAACTTATCCTTATCAGGAAATCAATTTGAAGCTCTCTTGAAGCAAGTCTCTTTGCCCTACAAGCCTTGTAATTGACTCATAAGCTTTTGTCCCAAACAGTCTACATTGAATGTAATCATGCAAAGTTGATTCATGCTATGGCATCATGTATGAATGATGGGATGCAAAGTAGTTTATGATACATGACAACATATTGTACTTGATTTTATAATTTGTGATTGCTCTTACAATCAAGAAAACAAGCTTGATTTGAATTAGAACTTATGAGATAATACTCTTGTGATCTTTGCTAAGAACATGCAGTTGGAAGCTCTATTAACATCTTCAAGAACTTGGCTTGAAACCTTCAACCCTTCTCTTATCTCTACCATCTCCGGAGTCTAAGCTCTTGAATCCCCATACATTCTTCTCTCTCAAACCCCTGTGATTGACCGTGAGGTACCTTTTGAACCTTTAAACATTCAATGTAATCTACTTATCTCCTGAAGACACATCTCCATCTATCTTGTCCAATTTTCTTGCCAAACCCCTATGGTGACCTTCAACCCTACGCGTTGTGACACCGTTATCACATGGTCATCTTCATTAAGTACAACACAACATCATCAATTATCATCAACATAGCTTTATCATTATCTTCATTGACATGATCGGCAAATGAGGGGAAGAGTGTTGTTAGCTAACTCGGATTGTAATGTCAACCTTGGATAAGCTGAAATGATGCATTACTACAAAGACGACATAATTGTGCCTCCAAACTCATGCAACTAGTGCTAGATGAAGCAAACAAATGTACTTCTCCTATTATACTATTGAGGGTTGAAATGACTTGATTTTTTTATTGATTTTGTTGTTTTCGAGGGCTGAATGGGTGGTTTTTGATGGATTTTATATGTTGATTAGTTGACTTGGAATTGTTTGAGAGTGTTTTGAATAAGGTTGATTAGGTTTGAGAAGCTGATGATGTTTTTTAGTGGAGGTATGATGTTATGTTGATGTCCTAATAGTATATGATTAGTTTTGTTGAGCTTCTATTTTGCTCTGTTTTCTTTTTTTATGAGATGTTGGAATAATGATTGATGGATTTTAAGAGTGTTTGAAAGCTTATTGATTGATTTTTGATGGTTTTGAATGGTTTTAGTTGAGCTAAATGTGTTTTGATGACTTTCTGTTAAGCTTTTATTGATTGTCTGTAGAGCATCTGTTTCTATTCTTTATGCCTCTATAAGTGTTATGTGGGATGAATGTGTAGCTTGGGGAATTTTTCTAACCTTGGGAAGAGATGAATACAAGTTCAAAATAGCTCAAAGAAGTGGAAGAAGTAGCTGATGAAGACTTAAGTAAAGACTGAAATGATAGGACACTGTTGAGCTGCGAAGGGATACTGTAGTGGCTTTGGTGACCTTTCATAGTAGACATACCTCTTGGGAGGGGTATCCATGACCAAAGAGGGGTTATGGATAATTATTCTTGATTATTCCAATGCACTATTGAGAGAGAGTATGTATGTGAGAGAGAGTGTGTGAAAAATAACCAAATCTATGCAAAAAAATGTATCTATGAGTGAAAGATCATGAAAGAGACTATGAATACTATGAAACTATTGAAGATGAATACTATGTGATGATTTCCATTCAAAATGGAGCATTCCTTTGTGTTCTTTTGTTCTTTTGATGAAGAATATGAAGAATGTGTTAAAGTTTTGTTGTGATAAATCCGTGGGAGAATTGTTATATGATACTACATGAAGATTTGAGAAGATTGGTATTGTTTTTCTTGTTGTGGTCACATAAAATATGAAAAACATGCTTGTTGATGATACAATATAAATTATCTTGCAATAGATTCCCCATCTTCTTGGTGTTCCTCTTGGGGCTCCATATACTTTCCATGATGGGAAAGAGTTGGCAGCAACCTTGGCTGAATTTTTAGCCTCTCCATCCTCTATAAGAAGTGGCTTCTCATCTTTGAGCATGGCTCTCCAATGCATGTCAGTCCCATTGGATTCTTTCTTCTTTTGCAATGTGCTTAAACAGTCGATTTAGTGACTTAATATATGCAATTTAATGAAGCATTACTATATTGGGGGTAAAACAACTAATAATCCTCCCTAAAAGAGGCAAGCAATCGATCTTCACAACCACTGAAACACCAATAAAATACTCCTTATCACATTTTAGTGTGGTCACAATATCCCAAGGCTCTTTCTTGATTTGCAGATACCTATGCTACCTTTCATTCAAGACCTTTGCTCCAAAGAAAATTTCATATATGTGTCCTTCCTCATCATCCTAGCGAATAGCCCATCCTATTGTAATAGGACTCGTATCAATTGTGACTATAATAGGTCTCCCACAAGCATAATTCCCCTTCTTGAGAGTTCGAGCAAGTTGCAATAACCGTTTGAGATTTCTCATAGCTCTAGCATGACTTTTAGTCCAAAAGAAGTTTTGCCCCTTGCAAAGAAATGGATACAAAACATCTCCAACATGGGCAAAATGCAAAGTCCATATCATATAAAATATCCATACTCCAAGAAATCTCCTCACCTCGCAAACTAATATACAAACTTTGCAATCTTTCTTATGGCATCCACCATGTCTGGAGATGGCTTCCTACCATAACAATCACACATGTGTCCAACTATAAGCATCTTACTTACTCCAAAATTATACTTCACTCTTGAGAAGGTAAATTTAACCTCCTCCAATCTAGTCAAAAACCTATCACAATCCATAATATGCTCAAGAAACAAGCATATGCAACCAAAAGCATCCAAAGACTCATCTTTTTCCTTCTCTACACAGCCTTTAACAGGCACATCATCTAAACAAGGCATAGTCAATTGTGGAATAAGGACATGTAATACCTTGTTTATAGCATTCATCATATGAGCCACTGATTTTCTGGCTCCCTCAGGTATAGTGCACATCTGAACAAGGCCCAATGGTGTCTTCATAGTGGTTAAGTCCCTGCTCTCCAAGGCAAGCTGAAATTGATCATATCTAGAATACAAATCGCCAAGAGAATAAATAGCTCAACTAGTAAAAGCCTCTACAAAACCATCCACAACTAGACTAGCACCAAAATTCCTTATCATCGCTCTATTTAGTGGCTACAAATCTTGTATGAATCTCAAAGCACCATTATTTTTAGGCATGGTAAACCAATGATTCGAATAGGGTGCATAAGGCTCAAGAATTCCTATCCAAATCTTTTCTTGTAGTAACTCCATCAACGAATGATTCAAATAGGGTGCATAAGGCTCAAGAGTTCCTATCCAAATCTTCTCTTTTAGTAACTCCATCAACTTTACTAGGTTCACCTTTGGCATTGGAATGGGCCGAAGATTCTAGGGAATATGGAGAATTGTAAAGTTAACTATTAGATCTAATACCTCTGGATCAACACACCTGATCTCCTTAGGAAGAAAAGAAAATGCCCTACCATGCTTTTCCAACATATCCACAAAGCACTAGCTCTCTAGAAGAAGCAAAAAATCATTATTCCCAATGTTCAACTCTACTAATGTCTTCACTGAGAACTTGTGATTAATCTATATAGGATCTCACAAACTTGGCTACCCTCCATCCCTCCTCATCTGATCTTCACTATCTTGGGGTAGTAGAGCTACAACTGGCTTAACTTTCTTGTCCATAGTCCTATACCCAATGAACACCTAACCTCTATCTATTCTCCTACTCTTAAATCCTATGGTATATGCATCCCATACAACTCTGTGGACTGAGCATAGTCAACCCTATATTCATTTGATTCAGATACCTCAGTCTCCTCATTCACTTAGATACCTCACGCTCTAGCTACAATGTGGCAATCATATAGTACATTTCCAGGGAATGCACTAAGTGTTGAGATGGAAAGATCGACATGTGCGGATATTGATGATGGAGGCCTTATAGAATGTAAAGAAAGGATATTTCTTAATATATATTGAATGCACGTTATATCGATGATTTCTTATAGGTGGACTCCCTGGAAAGAAACTACAATCGGTAATCAAGTTGATAGGAGATGCATCACAACTAAACATGCAACCTTACAGATTCAAAATCTATAACTTGTACGCATGTAAATGATTGATACAATCGAAACTACAATATATCCAAAAACTATTATTGGGACCACTTGTAGGTCCACAACGGAGGCTAAAATAATCCCAAATGCCAAAAATTACTATTACTTCTACTCACCAAGTTTCACTACAATCCAAGTCAGTAGCCTTACCACCCTTAAGAGACTCATGTAACTAACCCAAGGAAAAACAAGTAAGGCAAAAGAGTTTCTTATTCGTTGCTTGCTTTCGTCCTGCAATGACTTCACCTCAGCCCTTAATCGAGCTCTGTGCAGCGCTAAGACAGCTCTAATACCGTAAAAACAAATAAGAGAGAAGAGAGGTGAAGAGTCCAAGAGCACACGCACAAAAGTAATGGAGACTTGAGCACACATAGAGATAGGGCTAAATTTTTCTTCTTCTCCTTTTTCTTTCTCCTTCTTCTTTCATGAAAAAGAACTAAGTTTAAAATATGATAAAAGACTAATATGAAAGTACCATAATATATGTACACACTATCATGCTGCTACATGGACACAATGTAAAAAAACTTGGAATGCACATCATTCAGTTTTCTTATTAATCTAGAGAGTCAATATCATATTAGTCATTAGTGTCAGTGTCTATAGTATGGATGATTCAAAAATACAAGATTTTTGGATAATTTTCACCTATTTTTTATATTTTGGATATTATTTCTTGTAAATATCCTAAAAATATGTAGAACACTTCTAGAATAGGGTGACATGCAAAAAGAAACTGGCTTTTTAGTTAGTTTTGGAAAATCTCATAAAAAAAGAAAGGGTCATGAATTCGTGGCATGCAATTGCAGGTTTCAAGCAGCAAACAACACTCTAGACGATGAAGAAGAGAAATGAAGGATCCATGAGAATTTTGAGCAAGTGTCCTGGGGTTTTACTTCCCTTTAGAGCCAATGAAACCATCAGATTTACCATCTGAACAGCAAAGAAGAAGCTAGTGTTCAATGCATGTTTTTGGTATAAGAGGGAGCTCCATGAGACCCAATGCTTGGAGATTGCTTCTGAGTAGTAGTAGACATTGTCTAGATAATCCAAGAACCATTTGTCTTGGAGTTTAGCCATTAAATGATTGGCTTATGACTTTTGTAATAATCAGGAAGACACATGGTTGAAGTGTCTTTGGAGTCTCATACAAGGATTTTGTTTACCTTCTCAAGTTCTATCAATGCATAGTTCTTTGAATCATTGAGCTTTGTCTTTATATTGTGTAAAGGCTTTGGCAGACTTGGCAAAAGATTTTATGATTGATTCATTATGTATGGACATGTCTTGAAGAAAACTTCATTTCTAGCATTCTTGGGGCTCATTTGAATCTATTGCTTATTCTTTTTCTTTTCTACTATCTCATATTCTCTACTTCCTTCTCTCTTTGATCCCTGGTGGATATGACCTTTGGACTAAAACCCCTTCAATAACGTGGTCACTAACTATGAACCCACTAAATCCAGTAATTATGACATGCCTGTCCGACTTGCTTTCTCGCATTAGGAAAAAAATGAACTCACAAATGGGCCCTTAAAAGTAATATAGTTTAAGATGTGGGTCTTTTGGATTTTCTAATAGAAAGGCTAGATGTTAACATCCATAGAGGGTGAATCTTCTCTCTCCAAATCTTGGGTTCTTTTTTTAAAAAAGGGATAGTGGGGGATTTTTAAAAAGGGAGAATGAATAGTACACAAAATTTGAGTTTCTCTCACCTCATATTTTCTCCCTTTTTTTGGAGAATTTTCAATTTTAGTTTTTTTTCCTCTCACGAAATCAGTTTGACCCAAAAGTTGAGTAGCATATACCACTTTTCCTCTCTTCTCTATATTGGTGAATTTTCATCTCCATTGAGACTCCCTAGTGAAATTAATTAGGGTTTTGAGCGTTCTACTTACCTCTGCACTTTCTTCTCCGTGTATCTCTAGATTTTGGACAAAACACAAGTGCCCATCTCTCTTTGCATTTTCTCTTGTTTGCTATTTTTTCATTAGGGTTTGATGTCATTTCTTACTGTTATTGTTGTTATATTGTAGAGGTTGTTTTGAGCAAGAGGCACAAGTGCTCATTTCTCTCTCTCTCTCTCTCTCTCTCTCTCTCTCTCTCTCTCTCTCTCTCTCTCTCTCTCTCTCTCTCTCTCTCTCTCTCTCTCTCTCTCTCTCTCTCTCTTTGTGTTGTTTCTCTTTTATGTTGTGTTTTCGCAATAGATTTTGATGTTGGTTCTAATTGTTTTTTTCTTGCGGAGTTTATTTGGAGCAAGAGGAAAAGGTATTAATCTCTCTCTCTCTCTTTCTGTTTGGTTTCTTTTCTTGTTCTTGCTACTATCTTTTCAATACAACATGATGTTAGTTCTAACCCTTGTTTTTGTCTTATCACAAAGATCATTTTGGGTGACATTGCATAAGTGCTCATCTCTCTCTCCCTCTCTCTTTCTCTCTCTATGTCTCCTCTTTTCTACTATTTTTTCAGTATATCTTCATGTAAATACTAAGTCTTGCTATTGTCTTTTGTAGAGATCAATTTGGGCAAGATCAGATAAGTGCTCATTTCTTTCTCTCTCCTGCGTACTCACACACTCTCTCTTTTTTCCTCTCTGAGTTTTTCATTTTCTACTATCTTTACAATAGGGTTTGATGCTAGTTATAACTTAAGGATCAATTGTTGTTGCAGCACTTAACACAAGGTAGAGCAAAGATTCTGTAGCTCAATTTACGACTAAATTTTTCATAATTTGTGGTGCCAATATTTATTCATTTGATTAGTGACTTTTATGTTTGATGTGATTGATGTTTTCTTTTGTCCGTCATTTTGCACATAATTCTCAATCGACTATTTGCTGTGGTGAGTGATTCCTTTGTGCTAGATGATATGGATCTGCTAAAAGTCAATGGTTCAAAAATCCTCTGCTTTATTGGTCCTATGTGTCCATTCGGATCTCCATTCCAATTGGCAATGATCCATGAAACTCTTGTATCATATCATCCATATAACACACAATGTGTTGAGTCATAGAATATCTCAAGTGTCAATCCAATGTGCCTATTAAGATTTGCATGCCATGTTTCATACAATGTATTGAGTCAAATCAAACTCCTATTCATTATAATGAAATTTATTTTGAAAATTTTCTTTGAGTATTCTTGTGATTTTTTTTTTAATTGTATTTCATGTAAATGGTATGATTAAAGTGATACCTTGAAATTGAATCTATACTTTGTGTCAATGTACATATTCACATGTGTTTTGATATCAATATTTGTATCTGTTTACAAAAGTATAAACATATCTTAATGACATGTTGATTTGTATGGCATATTGATGATTACTAGGTAGACTTAAAATGCTTCTTGTTTAGGGGTTAATACACACTTCTTTACATCTAATGCCTAGGTTATAATGCCTAAGAGAAGAACAAGCATTCTCTTGGTAGAAGTACGTAATAGAAAAGATGAAGAATGGAATTGGATCACTAATATGTATCATTGCTCGTCTTGGGTACAAATGCGTCCAAGTACGAAGGGAGCTTTCAGGGTGAAAGCATTTGCAATTGCATATATATCAAAGCACTAGAAGGGTAAAATTTTAGCTCTCAGACAAAGAAATATTGATTCTGACCTTGTAATAGAGGCGTTGGTACAACATGTATTTATGCAAAAACAAATACATATTGCACCCATTGTGCCCTTACAACGAAACATTGCAAACAATAAGTATTTGCAACTCATTGAGAATGAGAAATTTCATGATATCTATGTAACTACTTGTCTTGTATTTACAAAAGTATACTCTTCAAATTGTTGTGAGTGGCAAAACGTCGAGAGTTTCACAGGTTCTTTTAAGTGCTACCACCTCAAAAATGGTAGATTGCTCTTTGAGGGGCATACAGCTAGGTAGCTCGTAGAGGACCTTGTTTTTTTTCTATGACTCCAAGTACATATTTCCCAACGGGGGTCGATAATATGAAACCCTTGAGTCTATACACATACCAAATTTCAATAGCATAGAATGGCCATTGTCTAGTAGTAACATTTTGCACATATGTAGCACAAAAATTTCAACATACATATTGAACTCTATGAAGCCAAGCACTAGCTCAAAGAATGTACATCTAAGCCAGTTCATAGCAATTGCAATTTTTGCACATATGTTCAAGGAATCTAAGGGTTTGAGGCATACCAAAAGCATGTATGTCATAAAAAGTGCATCGAAGGATTATGTAACAAGGATTCTATGCAAAACTTGGATATCAAAAATGATTCACAGTCCTAAACAGTGGAGTGTCGAGTCACAACAAGGGACATGGCTTTCAAGTAAAATTTTTATCTCTTAGTTGACTATTATCTTACTTTGGCATGGATCAACTAACTTTTATTTCCAATTATAGGTACTTTGTCACACGACAAACTTTATGCCTAGTGTTTAAGTATCGTAGATTGAGGATGCTCAAGAGTGAATGGTTGTGCCTTGATCAAGACATGTGTTAAAGTGCAAATGTGGATGTTACTGTCATTTGTGAGGGCCACGAGCCCCACGTGTTGCAAATGGAGGATGATTGGCCCTTGAGTATAATGTGCCAGGAAATTACAATGTTAATGTAGAATCCACATACAAGGCTTCTCTTTTAAACTAGATGGTAGGAAAATTCGAAGCCAAGCTAAGGGTACTATTACCAATGGAAAGTGTGTGGCTCCACATATTTTAAAAATTGTAGAGTCTCTCTAAAAATCCCAACACCACAAGTTGTAATATCCAACACTTGTAAATTTTGAAATTTTTTTGCCAATATAATATTGTTGCTTGCAAACTTGCAATATTTAAAAATTAATGGTATTTATGCAAAATCATACACTTTTCACATCGATACATTTACATATGGATGTGAACTTTACAAAGACATTAAGTAAAGCCATAACTAAATATCGTATGGGAACGTCCCTAATGGTTTAAAACTTAAGGTTTTTAAGGTGGAACTAGTTTTGTTTCATTGTTTCATTTCACACTTTCTCTCTTCATCTCTTTACATCCACCACATCCCTCCTACCTACTACGATGGATGCTCACACACACTTTGACAAGTGGATCCACGAGATTGTCTTTGCCAGCCACTAGGGTGACGAGATATTTCAGTTTTTCTCTAAGAACTTCAAACTTGAAAGTATGCTCTCATCGTTGGATCCCCCCTTCAGGTTTTGGAAGACTTTGTGAGCACCATTGCTATTTGCACATACTCCATCGAGGGATCGGACATGACTTGGGTGCTTCTCAAACAACTCATGGTATTTCAAGTAGGGAAGAATCACCAAAAAGTGGTGAATAGGTGCTTTGCCCACATGGATTCTTTACACATAGTATGCACTATTCCCATGGGTAGTAGTACACCAAGTATAGTACCTTTGGATCTCGTGGAGTGTGATTGCACATTGGCAATTTACATCCTTGCATTAGATACCCCCCTGGAGGAGGAGAGCGATGAAGATACAACTCCACAAGTTGTTGCTATCATGTACACAAGAGAAGAGTCAATTGAAGAGCTCATAAATATTGAAGAGGATTATCAGGTGTGGTGGCAGAGCAAGGGTTGGCTCTCATAGTGCCATCTTCTTCAAAACAGCCACAAGTCGATAAATCCAACCTCGCCTCCTTGACACCCATTGAAGTAGATGATGTACAGTACTTGCTTCTATCGGATGTACTACAATACTTGGAAATGAAGGAAAAAGAGTTGTTTTTCGTCCTAGTTAGGGATTCAATGGAAGACCTTATCGATTATGATTACATGGATGTGCATCCAATGATGGCAGAGATTGGAAGATATGATGGCACAAGCTTAGATATTGTGAGTGCCATCATAGTCTCATAGAAGCAGATTACCTCGGTTCAAGAAGATGGCAGAGATTGGAAGATATGATGGCACAAGCTTAGATATTGTGAGTGCCATCGCAAATTACCTCGGTTCAGGAAGAGCTCATAAATATTGAAGAGGAACATCAGGTGTGGTGGTAGAGCAAGGGTTGGCTCTCATAGTGCCATCTTCTTCAGAATAGCCACAAGTCGACAAACCCAACCTCGCCTCCTTAACGCCCATTGAAGTAGATGATGTACAGTACTTACTTCTATCGAATGTACTGCAATACTTGGAAATGAAGGAAAAAGAGTTGTTTTTCGTCCTAGTTAGGGATTCAATGGAAGACCTTATCGATTATGATTACATGGATGTGCATCCAATGATGGCAGAGATTGGAAGATATGATGGCACAAGCTTAGATATTGTGAGTGCCATCATAGTCTCATAGAAGCAGATTACCTCGATTCAGGAAGAGCTCATAAATATTGAAGAGGAACATCAGGTGTGGTGGCAAAGCAAGGGTTGGCTCTCATAGTGCCATCTTCTTCAGAATAACCACAAGTCGACAAACCCAACCTCGCCTCCTTGATGCCCATTGAAGTAGATGATGTACAGTACTTGCTTCTATCGGATGTATTGCAATACTTGGAAATGAAGGAAAAAGAGTTGTTTTTCGTCCTAGTTAGGGATTCAATGGAAGACCTTATCGATTATGATTACATGGATGTGCATCCGATGATAGCAAAGATTGGAAGATATGATGGCATAAGCTTAGATATTGTGAGTGCCATCATAGTCTCATAGAAGCAGATTACCTCAATTCAAGAAGAGCTCATAAATATTGAAGAGGAACATCAGGTGTGGTGGCAGAGCAAGGGTTGGCTCTCATAGTGCCATCTTCTTCAGAATAGCCACAAGTCGACAAACCCAACCTCGCCTCCTTCACACCCATTGAAGTAGATGATGCACAGTACTTGCTTCTATCAGATGTACCGCAATACTTGGAAATGAAGGAAAAAGAGTTGTTTTTCGTCCTAGTTAGGGATTCGATGGAAGACCTTATCGATTATGATTACATGGATGTGCATCCGATGATGGCAGAGATTGGAAGATATGATGGCACAAGCTTAGATATTGTGAGTGCCATCATAGTCTCATAGAAGCTGATTACCTCGGTTTAGGAAGATTACCTTGTGCCGGATGTTGAATTTGAAGCACTATAGCATGATCTATTCGGGCTAGGGCCCCAACTTCCTACCAAGGAGTTTGTAGATCCCTCTGCCCAAGGAGTTTCCTCATTGATACACGAGGAAATGGAGATACAAGATTATTTAGAGAAGGTGAGATTTCTAGCTACCATATATTTTTATGCAGCGAATATTGATCGTAAGATACATTGGGTCCCCTGGAGTCCACCGGTGGAAGCTTGGCAAAAAATGATGCCTGCAGCTACCATGTCCGAAGTTGCCAAAATTTCACCAATGGACTCTAGGGACGCGATGCACCCTACGGTCAAGTTTCGTAACTTTCTAATAACTCTAGGTTAGTTACTAATTATATTTTTTTATTTTACTTTGTCATTCAGGACATACTATTGTATATATATGAGGTTGCATTGAGGCAAGGAGGAGCTTAGCATGCAGATCGACATAAGGATTTAGCTTTGAAGGAGTCCATTAGCAACCTTGTTGTAGACTTGGTGGTCTTCCATAAGAAGTGCTCACCACAAGGGTAGGAAGCAATCATGAAAATTCAAGCTTTAACCAATGAACTTTTTCGAGTGATACATGTGACATCTACCTTGGAGAAGGTGGTGATAGTCAAGCGATCAAAGCTTCTTTACTTGTTTGACCAAACGGATGGTGGAGTAATGTATGTGCTTGCTACTTCTATTTTCATCGGAAGCTCGCCCCTCCTCTTCACTGATGAAAAAGTCAAGGAACGAATAAGAGTTCTTGTTGGCTATCAACTTTTTGTATCTACCATCACTATCAGCCATCGCATGTATTTTTCTTGATGAATATAAGATATTTTACTTTTTTTCTATAAATAAATATTTATTGAATAAATGTGTAGTTCGTGTAAGTGTGACGATAATGTGTGGTACATGAATGATACATTTGCATACGTTAACATAATCCAATTTAATTATCTCAATGTGTAGTACTGCACTTGTGATTATGCATAGGCGATAACGTAACTTGTATCCGTACGTATTACTACTTTCAATGCATGTGTACATTAAACAAAAATTAAGAGTCATGTGTTTCAAGAAAAAAACAAAACAACTTTACTCAATTAATTGAATTTAGTACACATCGCATGAGATATATATATATGTATATATATATATATGTATATATATATGTATATATATATATATACATATATATATATATATAGAGGACACTAAAATCTTCGCTATTACAAGAGTTAGAGAAAAGAAAGAGATAGACTAGGATGTGCAAGAGATGTCCAGAGAAGAGGTTAAAATTGTTAAACCTTATCTTTGTTTTTTCCTTTCATTATCATGGACAAGGGAAGATGGGCATATGCATGTGTTGCAAGCCCAGTCAGCATTAGTATACCCCATCAAGTCAAGGGGTTTCCCATAAGCATAAAATAGCCCATGATCTGTGGTAAGATATCAAGAGTGTGTTCCTTGGTAATGCACAAGATCGAAAAGCTTACAAGTGTTATGTACTGTCTACACATGAGACATTGATTAGCAGAGATGTTATTTTTGATAAGATGGCATCGTGGTATGGTAATCCTGTTGCAGTGGCTACTGATGGATCAACCATCACTAGTAATGTTGAAAATACACCTATAATGAGTACATCTATGAGTGGTTCTATAGGTGATGGGTCACCTACAGTAAGTGCTTGGTCAGGATGCTTGCAAAGTCATATATATATATATATATGTATATATATATATGTATATATATATATATACATATATATATATATGTATGTATATTTATATATATATATATGTATATATATATACACTAATGTGACAGAGTATACAAAATGTTTTAGCCTTCCAAGATGCTATGATGCTATAACACTCATTACAAAACCTTGCATCATTAATCTCATGTGTTTCAAGAAAAAAACAAAACAACTTTAAGAGTCATGTGTTTCAAGAAAAAAACAAAACAACTTTACTCAATTAATTGAATTTAGTACACATCGCATGAGATATATATATACATATATATATATATATATATGTATGTATATATATATATATGTATGTATATATATATATGTATGTATATATATATATGTATGTATATATATATACACTAATGTGACAGAGTATACAAAATGTTTTAGCCTTCCAAGATGCTATGATGTTATAACACTCATTACAAAACCTTGCATCATTAATCTCATAATCTATGGAGGATTCCCCTTGCCATATCGAAGCCGAATGATAAAGTTCATTTCTTTATATGTGATTGTGACAAACTTTGCATGGATGGCCACTAGCATCATCGAACAAGTCCACTTTCCTGTCGATGGTCCATTGCGCACTCAGGCCCTCCAAAATCTTCCTAGCCCTTTCAGCTCTCCAAGTCTTGCATAACTTCCTAAACAACCTTATGAAAAGATATTTTTGGGATGAGAATCTTGTAGCCATGCTAGATTATCATTATCTTCCGAAGGGCAACAGTGCCGAATTTCCATCTCCTCTTCTTCTGCGGTGGTCGTTGTGCTCTATGGGGAGCACGTGCTACTGCACCAAAGGAGGCTCCACCTTGTGCTCCAAGTGGTGGGCCTTGGCGTGAGGCCTTCCCCTGGCAAAAATACTACATGTTTGCTTAGTGCTTGCCATGCAAGGTCGATGAGGGCAAGATGCAGAAGAGACAGAGGTTGGGGGTATGAGAATGGAGGAAGAAAAGAAAGCAAGATATAAAAATGAGAAGAAGAATGAACTTTTGACCCATTTAAACCCCAAAACCGGGTTAGTGTAGCTTCATACACATTGTCCATTGTATGATCGTAAATCCATAACTTTTTATCAAAATGTGATGAAACTTTACACACGCACTCATTAGGTAGCTAAGAGCCCAAATTTTTTTTCTGGAAAAAAAAATACCTGGATGCCAAAAAAAAAATTCCCGAAGTTTCGTGTTTGGAGCAACTTTTCTACCAGTAAAGTGGGTCTAGACGCCAAACTGTGTACCAAGGGTGTGTAAACATTTTTTTCCCAAAAAAAAAGGCTCTTGGCTACCTAACGAGTACGCATGTGAAGTTTTGTCACATTTCGATACAGTTTGGTATTTTAAAAATTATCCCATACCAAAATTATGGATGGATCGATAATCGAGAAATCAACATCGCGACTATTGGCCCTTAGAAACTTCGCACCACATAGACTATATAGACGCATCACGAGTAAAGTCTGCAATAAGAATTGGCAAATTTTTGCATCTTTTTTCTATTGAAATTGACCATGCTAGCAAAAACTGTAAGTAAGAGTTAAAATTACACAGAAGATGCATAATCCAAGCAAAGGATAAGAGAAAAAATTTAATCCATATTTTAAGGCCATGTACAACACTTTTGCACTGGGACATAGTCATATGTCCAATGCACGAGGAGAACACTATGCCAAAAAAGATAACATTACAAACTATGTTCATTCCATTGGAACGAATGCATCCTTCATTGCTTGAAGATTTCTTACAAGTTGGAAGTCCTTGGGAGTTATAGTGATGCGCTTCGCATGTATTACACAACACTAAGCATTAGTCATCAAGTCAACCAAAAAGGCCACTGCAACACACTGTACAGCATGAAGACATTCTTTTGTGAAGTGATCAAGTCTATCCAAACCTTGTGCCAAAAACCACATCTTGCTTTCTGTGCGGTAGAGGTCTTGCACAATCTCACAAACAAGTCTTAAGAAGCTCGCCTTCAAAATGATGAGATCAAAAGAGCCCTGATACCTCTTGATTTCTTTTAGGGCCACTATACCTAGCTTCCACTTGTGTTTCTTGTGGGGATGCTAAGGAGGACCCTTGTGAGGGCGGCTTGAGAAAGCTGGGTTAGATTGAGAAGGGGTGCATTTGAGCTAGTAGATGCTCCAAGGGGCTAAACACAATATGGGACTCTGAGCAGAAGCTTATTTGCAACTACCTTAGGCCTAGCCATCTTTCCTACACAAGAGATGTGAGAACTCAATGAATAGGATAGAAAGTGAAACCCTCTTTTATATAACCCTAAACTATAAGACTCATTCACATAGACACACACTCTCTCTTTCTCTCGTAAACAATGAATTGCATTCACATTGAATATATTGTTCATCTTACTATCTTAGCTCTTTTCAAACCCATTTGCTACCTTGTCAAAGCCTTGTTTCTAGCCACTTGGCATGGTTTTCTTTGGCACTTGAGGCTTCATAACACACTGTTTCAGTGATATGATGTGATTTCATCATGTTTGTAGTCGATTCATTAGCACTTTCATTTGCTCTCTTTTGTGAGAGTTTAGCTTCATCCACTATTATAATCCTATACCACCAAGATAGCAAATTGGATCGTTGGATTGCTACCACATTCACCCCTCCACCATGATTGATTTTTCTTTGGTATACACCACGCGCTATCCAATGTGAATTTTCTATCCCTTTTGTGGACCAAACTCCGATGCTTCCCTTTTTTGCAAAGTATGGCACATGTGCCTCAAGGATATGCTATAAAGACATATCACACATGAGTAAAACTATGCTCAATAGTTTATACAATTCATATAATGTTAAAATATTGACTTAGTATGCACCATGTAATGTGTGATAGAGCTTTTTCCCTATGCTTTCACCATGTTTTTGTAGAAGCAATGCACAATATCGATAAATTCGTGCTTATCTTCATTGTTAAAAACCATCTTGTAAAGTAAGGGAGCCAATTTGTTAAGACTAATCCAAACCTTAGCTTTGGCCAACCTTGTTTTTCCTCCATTACTTTGATCAAGAACTGAAAAATGCAACTTTTTCCACCCATAGTAGGCTTGGGGCCTATGAACCATGGCATTCCCTTCCTCATTGATAGGTGCTAAAAGAAACTTCATAGCCATGCGAATTGTAGTTTGGAGAGGCATCTTCTACAACAGACCGAACCCAAGTCCCCCTAGAAAGGGGAGTTAGAGAGGGTGAGAGCCTCATCAAGCTCGAACCCTGTCACTCCACGAGGCATCATTGACAAGTCGGGTTGTTTGGGAATGTAGCCCTAAGTGGGTGGTAAATTCCATCCAAGGCTAAATATGGGCAAGAGACCGATAGCGAACAAGTACCACGCGGAAAAGATGAAAATGGCTTTGAAAAGAGAGTTAAAAAGTGCTTGAAATTGTTGGAAGGCAAGTGAATGGAAGCCACGAGTGCATCTTCTCATCTTTTTCAATTGTCACTTGATGCTTGTGTAGCCCAATTTCTAATTTATGATAGTACTCGCTCTACATTCCTACACGTTGCAATGTCTTCTTTTTCTGGTTGCATCATATAAGCAAAGCAAATATATTCATATACAAGTTTATCCATGATTCTAACAAAAGCATGCAATGAACAAATGTGAATACGATCCAATGGAATATTGAAGATGGGCTTCCAAGTGGGATCTTCTATATTGTGCGTCAGTGCAGCACTTGTCACCCTTCTCCAGTTCTTCTTTTCGTCCTTTCCTTCCATCCTCTCTATCAAGCAATATAGGCATGGATTCTTTATATTTGCACCATTGCAGATTCCACACATGCATTTTAGAGTTTTTAAGTCTCCGACAAGATGCCATTCAACCAAGTATTGAACATACTCTTCAATCAAGAGCATCTCACCATGTTCCTCTGTTGATACGGAAATGATTTGTTTTTTGGCTTGATTTTTTGTTATTTTTGTTGCTGAATGCTTGATTTTGGTGATTGATTATTTGAATTTGAAGATGTTTTGAAGTGTTTGGAATGGTTTGAGTTTGTTTGAAGGGTTTATGTTGGCTTTTGATGAGGATATGTTGTTCTAAAGGGTTTTGTGATTCTCTCTGTTTGGTTTTGTAAGGTCTGATTTTCTTCTGTTTTGTTCTATTGTGTTTTTGTTTTGGTAGTTGAGATGGTTGAATGGATGTTTTGAGAGATGGTTGAGGTTTTGTTAAAAGGTTTATGAAAGATTGATTTTATTTTGGTTTGGTTTTTTGGCTTTTTGGTTTTTACAATTTTTTTTTAATCTTATGTAAGGTTTTGTAGCTTTTTAGTTCTGTTTTTCTGTTGTACTGTTGTTCTGTGGTATGTTCTTTTTGTTTTTTTAGTGTTATGTTGGATGTATGGATGTTTTGGGAAGTGTTTTTATCTTAGAAAATGATGAATGGAAGCTCTGTTCAAGCTAATTGAAGTGAAGAAGTGGCTGATAAAGATTCACAAAAGGTTACAGAAGAACAATGACAGAAGCCAGATCCCACAAGACACTATGATGTCTCTAGTGCCTCTTTGCATCAGACACACCTTTTGGGATATGTATCCACGACCTAAGAAGGATTTTTTGAGTGATTATTAAGCATTGTAATGAGGTTCTTGATGTATTATTGAGAGTGTATTGATCCGAGAAAATTATGAAAAAATATTTGTCTAACACTTTGTTGATTTTTTGTACATTTGGAGGTTTGAAATAAAGAAGAGGGTGCGAACAACCTCTTGGGAAATCCAAGAAATCACTGGATGGAAATATTTCATGGACTGGTTTACCAAGGGGGGGGTGAAGAGTAAAGATCAATGGAGGAAGCTGAAGGGAAAATGTGTAATGTGAAAAGAAAAGACGTGAAATGGAGTTTGAGCCATCCAAAGGGCATGTGAGGCTCATAATGTCATGGCTTTGGAGCCTTATGATAATTCAAACAAATGGGACCCTTCTTGGAAGCATTAGTGGAAGAAAAGTCAAGCACATGATTTTGTAATATTTTTTAAAAATACTTCCACTCTGATTCAAAAAAGCTTTTCAACATGAAAGTTGTAGTACGTGAGCTGAAGTTTTGGCTAGTATTTTTTTATAATTTTTTAGAGCTAAGAATCGGAATATATGGCCAAAATGGTGGACGCTAACTTTTTTCAACTGCGGTGGAGACCACCTCCCAATTTTATACACACCCACACTTTCTTCCCTACACTTAACACTTCTATAAAACATCATTCATTAGACTCCCAACCCTTTCCCCTCCCTTATCCTCTCTCTCAAGCTAATAAACCATTAGAATTTTCCTCCTAAATCACCCTCAAATCATCCTTAATTATAGTAGTAATGTATGAATTCACACTACTCTCTCTCCATTATTGCTAGATATGATCTTATTTTATGAAGATTCTCTATATTTTTTTATAGGAGAGCTCTTGGACTCAAGCTATGGGGGGAGAATGGAGACAACTCACCTATGATGGAACTTGATTAAGTACAAAATTGGTCAACAAAACATCTAGATGGAGCTTCCACATTGGTGGAACCGCCTTAATGCAGCTTTGGTGGTGTTAATTCCTATTCTATCTTAACCTCCTCCCTAAACACCCTTAAGCCCTACATAAAGAGGCCTTTTCCTTTGTAATTTTCAAGAGAGAGCCAAGAGGCATTCTTCAACCCTATTGAGCCTTCCCCATTCTCTCTCATGAGCTTATGCAGTTCATTCCCTTACTATAGCTTATACATGCTCTACAATGTAATGAGCCCATGCTATTGGTGTCCATATTGTGTATATTGGTTATGTCTTGAGGGTTCTCCATCTCTTGTGCCCTCTTAAGTTTTATTGATTCATCTATCTTTTGTAGTTCTCTCTCCCTCTCTTAGTTTTCCTCTCTTCTCCCTCACAAGCTCCTCTCCCTCTTGCATAGCGTCCAAGTCCGCTCTTTCATGACTAGATGGTGCCCTTACCTCATTCACTTTGTGGCAGAAGGGAGTTTGGCATAGTATAGAGGCTGCTATACCGAATTTCCTTCGTCATAAATTGGTGTCCCCACTGAGAACATTCTCATCCACAATTCTCTACCTCCTTATGCGGGACGATACAACACATAGTGGTGCATCCTCTACAACAAGTGCTCCAAGTGGCTCTTCTCCAATGCCTTCACCAACTCTTATTTAAGCTGGCCGAAGTCCACGACTCCCACAATGGTCTCCCAAGTGTTGAGAATCAACAATCACACTCAAACAGCCTCTTTGTATGGAGTCTCAGGGTCAAGGACATGCAGGCTAACTTATCCCATATGCACAATGGTGCCTACTGCAGTTTCCTATTTTCCTATAAAGCATTGTACTTGCTTCCTTTCTTAAAGCAATGATAGTACTCTTTTCATTTCAGTAAAGTGTCAATGTCATTGTCCACATACACAAGATTGTGTTTATGAGTCCAAGTCTCAATCTTGGAACTTAATTCACTTGTGTAACAAACAGTGTCCATTCCATCATGAGTCTACACTTCTCCTTCCATCCTCCATAGCTTCCGGTTATGTCATGCTCTAGATCCCGCATTTCTAACATGGTATCAGAGCCCAGTTGGGCATGGCATTGCTTCTCCAGCCTCTCTTGATTCTTCTGAACCTCCATCCAGCTCAGTGTCAGTGTATGACTTCTTTTCTCAACTCTACTCTCACTGAAGCTTCCATGGCAGCCATAGCCAGCAGCACCCTATCAGATTGAACTGCTTATATCTCACTCCACAAGTCAAATCTCTTGGAGCTTCCTTCTGGAAAAGTATTCCCCAACTCATAAAGCTTCCCTGTATCACATCAATCCAGGACATTGGACCATCTGGAGCTCAGCATTGTGAAAATCCCCAATCTCTGTTCTGTGTCTGCCATAGCCAGACAGGACCTACCTTGCTTGGAGCTTCCATAACTCTTCAACCATGCCATTTCAGCCCACAATTTCTTCTGGAGAGTTGTTCCTCTGCTCAAGGCGCTTCATCTTGGCACAATAATCAATGACATTGATGCTCCCTGGCTCCAGCATTGCAGAAATTTGACCTCGCTGTCCAGATCTGCGCCGATTCTGTTCGCGGCACCTGCGCACTGCATACTGACCACGATCTGCAAAATCTCCATGGGGCTTTGGTAGCCCATGACATAAGCTTCCTAGATATGTAAAAAGTTTTGAAAATGATGCACTGTAGCTCCTGCAATAAGCAAAAAACCAGGCCCCTGTCTCAGAAACACTAATTCCACCATAGCCAAAAGCTTCAAAATCTTGACATTTTTCATTGTTTCTCTCACTGAAGTTATCAACAGTGATTTTAATCACTGAGCAATACTCTCTGAAGTTCGTTAAAGTACTGTCACTCAGATCTGAAGACATCAGCATCAAATCAAGAAGGGGAAGATCACTTGGAGTAAAAGACTTTTGCAGATTTGGTATTCATTGACACTCAGTTAGTGCTTTTTAGCACTTGTGTCTCTCAATCAATTCTTCTGTTGCTCAAATCTAATAAAGTCTGAAGTTGATTTGCTACTGTTCCCGTAAATCTAACATGGGCAAAGACTCGCCAAATGCTCGATTCAAAGGAGTCGGATTCCACACTTGGCAAACCCGCATCAAGCTCGTCCTGATGAAGAAGGGTCTCTGGGCCATAACAAATGGCAAAGAGAAGAAACCGCGGGACGCGGACCTTGCAACTACTTGGCAAAAGAATGATGACAGAGCCCAGGCCATTATCAAATTGGAGCTAGATGACAGTTATATCCATCATGTGGATAACTGTGAGACCTCACATGATACATGGAAAAGACTTGACACCCTGTTCGGTGCACAATCTAAATCATCAAAGTATGGTCTCCTAATTGAATTCTTCAGGCTTGAAATGAAGTCCAGCACATCACTTGCCACACATCTTAATTACATGGAAGGACTCCTAACCCAACTTGCAGGAATCAACATTAAAATGGATGAAGATGTTTGCATCGGTGTTCTACTTAAGAGCTTGCCTCCTGAATATAATAGCGTATCAACAACTTTAATCAACATGCCAAATCCTGAACTTGTTGATATCCAGGCATCACTGTTAGAAGAAGAAAAGAAGCTAAAAACTAAAGAAGAACCAAGTACCTCTAGAGATGAGCATGCATTATATGTTGGCAACAGGTACAAAGGCAAGAAAGATCAGCTCTTTTGTGACTTCTGCAAAAGGACCGGACACACCGAGAAGTTCTGCCACGCAAGAAAGAGATCCCAAAAGGCCTATCTAGTCGCAGTCAAAGAAGAAGAAGAAAATGAAGCAAAGGAAGAAGAAGATGAAGATCACCAGGATCGGAAGGACAAGACTCATCAGTCCTTGTACTCTCATAATTCTGATAGACTGTTTTAATAGCCTTGTATTTTTCCTTGCCCTAATGCTTCCTGCCATAAGCTATGTAAACTCCTTATGTAACTTGGCATTACAGTCCCTGTACACTTTGTGAGGCCCCTGTTACAGCCTCTGGATGTTCACCATGTTTATGGTTCCCACACTTTGCAGGTTCTCATTACAGCCTCTACACACTTTGTGCCTTTCCTAGTTGTGATTGAGGAGGGGTGTTGAGAATCAGCAATCACACTCAAACAGCCTCTTTGTATGGAGTCTCAGGGTTAAGGACATGCAGGCTAACTTATCCCATATGCACAATGGTGCCTACTGCAGTTTCCTATTTTCCTATAAAGCATTGTACTTGCTTCCTTTCTTAAAGCAATGATAGTACTCTTTTCATTTCAGTAAAGTGTCAATGTCATTGTCCACATACACAAGATTGTGTTTATGAGTCCAAGTCTCAATCTTGGAACCTAATTCACTTGTGTAACAAACAGTGTCCATTCCATCATGAGTCTACACTTCTCCTTCCATCCTCCATAGCTTCCGGTTATGTCATGCTCTAGATCCCGCATTTCTAACACCAAGGAAGCCCAAGAAAGAAAGTATGCCTATCAAATGATGGCCCATATGCGGGTAAAAGGTGTTCACCTTAGAAATTCCATTCTCTCACAATGAAAAAAATCATGTTGCCATCAATTGCTAGGTTCTCATAATTGTGGTGAGTGTTTTGCAAACAAAGTGAAGGCCCTTTCTTCAGGAGGTCCTCGTCTCCAAATCATCAAATCTCTCTCTCTCTCTAGCCTAATCCACATCAAAGGAGGACAACTATGCATGAATGGTGTGGAGTTTTGTAGAGGTACAAAGTATGGAGACTACCTTCAACTGTTGCTAGCTTGAAGGTTGGGTGTGGTTGAAAAGGTGGCCATCACACCTTATGAAATATATGTCACCAAGGATGGACACACTAAGGCAAGAACAATCGCTAGTGAGCAAATTCTCTGTATAGCAATGTTGGTGGGTTTCAAAAAGAAACACTCTGGGAAAAATCCTTTATAATTCAAGAAAGTGCATTCCCTCTACTCCCTTAAGTAGTCTCCACTTATGAATAATAGTAATGGCCTGAATTTCTACACCTTCCACTCTGTACAAAACATCCGAGTGAATGTATGCATCAGTAGGAAGATTTTCTTCCAATAGCATCTTGTCATGTACTTTGGGGCTGAAAGATTAAGGGAGATTCTTGTATAACCAGAACCTATAATCTTCCCAATGCTAGACTACAATGCATCCTTCAATGTACATGTCTTTATTTTATTATAATAGTTTCTCATGAATCACCGCGAGTTGTATGACCAATCCAACCTCTTGTTATGCAAACTGTGTATATTGTAGCCAGCACAAAGCTTAGATTCCAAGGCATTATTAGAAGCATACTGGGGCCTAGACGTCTTGTTGAAATCAATGCATCTATGAACCCATTCATCCTTTCTCTCATAAAATACAACTTAAGTCTAAACATCCAAAAAAGGTAGAAACATTGCTAGCTCTACCTTCCCCAACCTCCACCAAACAAGTAGATCCAAAAAAAGGTAGAAACATTGCTAGCTCTACCTTCCCCAACCTCCATCAAACAAGTAATCTCCTTCTTACAAAAGCTAAGATATTTGGGTGGATTTATACACCTACTCTCTCAGGCCATATATCCCCTGCAGCACTGACACACCAAGTAACACTTGTATGGAGTGAACAAAGTGAAGGACATTTTAAGGAGATAAAGAAAATGTTGGGGTCACTTCCTATAATCCTCCAGCCTTGTTGGGAAGAAACATTCTTTGTAAACCCTAGCGTGGGAGAAGAGGCCATTGGTGCTACTCTCCTACAAAAAGATCCAAAAACATCCTTCATGAGGCATGTGTATTTTTCCAACCGCCTCATGAAAGCCTCAAAGAAGGCTTACACCTCCATGGAACAACTAGTGTTGGCCCTCATGTTTGCAGTAACCAAATTTTGGTCATATTTGCTTCCAAAGAGGTTCGTGATCATCACTGTGGAGGATATGTTTCCCTTTGCACTACAACATATGGAAATCTTTGACAAAATAGCAAAGTGGGTGGTCCGACTTCAAGAGTTTGATTATACAATGGAGGTTGAAAAAACAACTCCAGCATGCCTGGCTGATATTTTGACAAACAGGTGCTATGAGAAAAATCTCAGGGTGAAAAGAAAGGACCTTCCACCACCCCCATCCATAAAGACTCTTGTAGATGCTTATAGTCTCTACTTTGATGGTGCATACAAGAGAACTAAGGATAAGCCAGCCCCAGGCATTGTTGTTTTCTCTCATTTAGGAGAGAAAATCTATGGTGAAGGAATCATCTTGGAAGGTGTCCACTCTAACAATGAGGCAGAATATCAAGCTTTAATTCATGGTTTTTATTGGTGTCTTAGTAATTCAATCGAGAGGTTGAATGCTTTTGGAGAGTCCATGCTATTGGTAAGGCAGATGTAAGGTACATGGGCATGCAAAAATACAAACCTCTCTAGTAAAATGAGAGAGGCCAAATCTCTTATGAGAAGATTTAGGGAGGCACAAGTACATCATGTGCCAAGAGACCAGAACAAGGATGCCGACCATCTAGCATCATCAAAGCTGAATGAGTCAATGGTGGGAGCAGTGGCTATCAAACCCCCACTTCAGCAAGGCAAGGAAGAATTAGAAGATATTCTATACCTCTTAGAGCAAGGAGAAGCTCCCAAACACCTGACTAAGGGAGAAAGACAATGGCTAGCTAGGAAGGCTACAAGATATCGCATGGTAAATGATAGTTTGTATTGTCTTGGTAAGGATGGTGTGCTTAGGAAAGTGCCTTCAAAATGAAAAATTGAAGAAATCTTAAAAGCTTGCCATGATGATGTGTGCGGAGGCCACTTTGCACACGACATCACAAGTAGAAAGGTTCCACAAGCCGACTTTACTTGGCCCAGTCTACATCGAGATGTCAAACATTGGTGTCAAACATGTGAAGAATGTCAGAAAAATCAGGACTACGATGGCTCATAGCAGAACCCCAAACCCCAATCAAGGTCTATGGACCCTTTGAGAAGTGGGGAATTGATGCCATAGGGCCTCTACCACGCAACCCATCAAGAAAAGAGTATATTATCATGGGGGTAGATTACATGACTAGATGGGCCGAGGCTATGCCAACTAGAAGAATCATTGCTAAGGAAGTGAGTAAATTCATCTTTGACCACATTTGTTGTAGGTTTGGTATCCCTCTTGAAATACTATCAGATAGAGAACCAGGGTTTAGAGCTAATGTGGTGGGTGAACTCATGCAAAAGCTAAATATTCAATGACGACACTCTACCCCTTACTACCCTCAATGCAATGGATTGGTGGAAAAGGTAAATGGAATGATTTGTAAAATCATCAGCAAATAGGTACATTCAAGGCCCCGGGATTGGGACAAGCACCTTAGTGGAGCTCTATGGGCTTACACAACCTCCTTCAAAACCATGTTAGGGTTCACACCTTTTCATCTAGTTTATGGACAAGAGGCTCTTTTGCCTATTGAGGTGAAATTAGCTAGCCTTGGGTATTAGGTGGCACAGTAGGCTCTCAAAAGGAGAAGTTACATAAAAGATTATTGGACCTAGAGAGGCTACAATTGGATCGTGAAGAAGCCATCAACCACTACTCCCAGGAAGATGAGAAGCGTAGAGAAAAGTTCAACAAGAAGTTAACAGATAAAAACATCAAGGAGGGATCTTTAGTGCTTCGATATGACAATCGCTTTGATAAAAGAAAGGATGGCAAGTTTCTCTACCGGTGCAAGGGACCGTTTTGGATCCCAAAAAAATTCAACAATGGCTCCTACAAACTTCAAGACATTGAGGGAAAAATGCACAAGACCAGGGTAAATGGATGGTGCTTAAAACCCTATCACATTAGGGTGGGGTCAGTTCAAGAAACCAAAGAGTGTCTAGAGGCATAAATATCTCTAGCCAGGTTGGGGGGGCTATATGATCTAAGAAAATTATGAAAAAATATTTGTCTAACACTTTGTTGATTTTTTGTACATTTGGAGGTTTGAAATAAAGAAGAGGGTGGAAACAACCTCTTGGGAAATCCAAGAAATCACTAGATGGAAATATTTCATGGACCGGTTTACCAAGGGGGGGTGAAGAGTAAAGATCAATGGAGGAAGGTGAAGGAAAAATGTGTAATATGAAAAGAAAAGACATGAAATGGATTTGGAGCCATCCAAAGGGCATGTGAGGCTCATAATGCCATGGCTTTGGAGCCTTATGATAATTCAAACAAATGGGACCCTTCTTGGAAGCATTAGTGGAAGAAAAATTAGGCACATGATTTTGTAAGATTTTTTGAAAATACTTCCACTCTAATTCAAAAAAACTTTTCAACATGAAAGTTGTAGCGCGTGAGCTGAAGTTTTGGCTGGTATTTTTTTATACCCTTTTGAAACTACGAGTCGGGAGATATGGCCAAAATGGTGGATGCTAACTTTTTCCAACTGCGGTGGAGACCACCTCCCAATTTTATACACACACACTTTCTTCCCCACACTTAGCACTTCCATAAAACATCATTCATTAGAATCCCAACCCTTTTCCCTCCCTTCTCCTCTCTCTCAAGCTAATAAACCATTAGAATTCTCCTCCTAAATCACCCTCAAATCATCCTTAATTGTACTAGTAGTGTATGAATTCTCATTACTCTCTCTCCATAATTGCTAGATATGATCTTATTTTATGAAAATTCTCTATATTTTTTTTATAGGAGAGATCTTGGACTCAAGCTATGGGGGGGAGAATAGAGACAACTCACCTATGATGGAACTTGATTAAGTACAAAATTGGTCAATAAAACATCTAGATGGAGTTTCCACATTGGTGGAATCGCCTTAATGCAGCTTTGGTGGTGTTAATTCCTATTCTATCTTAACCTCCTCCCTAAATACTCTCAAGACCTATATAAAGAGGCCTTCTCCTCTGTAATTTGCAAGAGAGAGCCAAGAGGCATTCTTTAGCCCTATTGAGCCTTCCCATTCTCTCTCATGAGCTTATGCAATTCATTCCCTTACTATAGCATATGCATGCTCTACAATGTAATAAGCCCATGCTATTGGTGTCCATATTGTGTATATTGGTTATGTCTTGAGGGTTCTCCATCTCTTGTGCCCTCTTAAGTTTTATTGATTCATTTGTAGTTCTCTCTCTCTCTCTCTCTCTCTCTCTCTCTCTCTCTCTCTCTCTTTCTCTCTTCTCCCTCACAAGCTCCTCTCCCTCTTGCATAGCGTCCTAGTCCGCTCTTCCATGACTAGGTGGTGCCCTTACCTCATTCACTTTGTGGCAAAAGGGAGTTTGGCATAGTATAGAGGCTGCCATACCGAATTTCTTCGTCATGTACTATTGTGAGAGAGATCATATGCAAGAGATAGCTAATTCTATAAAAAACAATGTATCTATCTATGAGAGATGGTGAGAGAGAACTATGAAGACAATGAAGATGAATCATATGTGATTAATTCCAGTCAAAAGTAGTGTATTCTTTTGTGTTCTTATAAGTTTTGATAGATTCTATAAAGATGTTAAAGATTAAAAAGTGGGAGATATCTATTGATGATGCATGAAGATTTCTTGCTAGTGGTGTTATTTTCCTTGTTGTGGTTCTCTAAAGAATAAAACAAAAGCTTGTTGATGTTACAAGATAGTTTTTCTTGCAGTAGAAACCCTTTTTCCTTTGGAAGCTTTCCTTACCAAGGCCACATTCTACAAAAGATTTATCCCCCAATGGAGAAAGCACAAGGCTATTTCTGATGCGGTCCCTCTATGATTGTCTGTTTCCACTACCTTCTGAAGCTGCCAAAACTTGCATCATAGTAGCAAATTTCCTCCCACAAAACTGAAGAGTAGAACAAAGAGAATGAGTATCAATGGAGGATTTGGCCTTTATTGAAGAATTTCCAGACATCATCAAGTGGGAGATAATCAAGAAGCTTCAGGAGTCGTGGTCAGTGGAGGTTCACAAAAACAAGAAAGAAAAGAGTTGAAATTTGTTCGTGGATGCTCAACAGTAGGAGACGTGGGATGTTTGGTGCACTAACAATCTCCTGTTTTTCCAATTAGCAACCCACTCGAAGTTGGTAGATAGAGTGTTCTTCACAATATACACTATTGAAACCATCAGAAGCTGGCATTACTATGATGATGGCACAACAACGATCCTTAGAAGATTGAGTTTTAACACCTTCAGAATGGAATATCTCCCTCTCTGTAGTGGTTTGAAGGCTGAATTCTGAGACATAGAGAAGAAGGAAGTAGAAGAGATGTTGGCCAAAGAGTCCTCTGGAGACCTTTGATTCTATTATATTGAGTATAGACTAACTGGTTGGAGCTAACCCCCTGATAAATGATGCAATCAAGAGGCAAGCATTAGAACGAGTCCAGAGGTACGTGAGAAGAGAAAAGAAAAAAATAAAGGCTGAGAATGAGCTTGCAGAGTAGAAGCCTCCTTTGACGCCCTAAAAGCACTCTTTACACAAGTCCCCATGGCGACTCAAGGTCCCCTTCCTAGTCTCATTCGTCCTGGAAATATTGATGAGGCCAGCAAATGTAGTCCCATTGCCCATTTTTAAGGGAGAGTACAATGAAGACCCTAATCTTCATGTAGCAAAGTTTATGATAGCATGTGTGGCTAACAATGTCAGAACCCCTGAGCATTGGTTAGCAATATTCCCCGCCACTTTCAAGGGAGTGGCATTTTAGTGGTATGAGAGACCAGCAGCAGAAACTTTTGGCACATGAGATGACCTTCCTCACTAAATTCAGGTGTGAAGGTTTTGAAGAGCGGATGCGAGAGGAGTTCATGAACCTAAGTCAGTCCTTTGGAGAAAGAGTAGAAGCTTATGTCTCATGAATGGTATCCATCCTGAAGAGATCAACCAATCATCGTTTGGATGAAGGCATTTAGAAAGGAGTATTCCTCAGAAGCCTACAGCTAGAGGTATGTAAGTTTGTGGAATTGAGAAGACCAGTCAATCTACAAGCTCCAGTGGAAGGTGCTAGACTGTATGATGAAGTAGAGGTTGTCAATGACGCCAGGAAAAGGAGTTCTACCTTCTACAATGTCAGGAATGGTGTATCTGCCCAAATACAGTCCCAGGAATTGTTCCCCACCCCTACCAACAAATGCCTACAATGCCTCAATACAGTGCACCAACTCCACAATGGCAATAGACAATGCCCGCCATGATGACTCCACAACTACCCAAATGGCCTTAGACAGTCCCTCAAATGGTGAATCAACCTCAACATTGGAATCCTATCAACTGGAATCAACAACAGTCAACACTCCAGATAGGAGCCCTGAATCAGAACCAGAACAGAGGATCTTCTACATCAACTCAACTAGTCTATATAGTGATAACAGAGACGCCTTAAAACTCCACTACCAACATGGCAGGAGGCAAAATCTTGAAGGAATACTTATCTAACTTAGTTTCAAATATCAAGACGGAACTCATACATGTGTTGACAAAGTAGTTGCAGACTCTGAAGGTAAATACTGCCAGTTTGTCTAATCCCACAGGAGTAGTGCGAGAGGGCCTCAGATCCAATACATGGTGTGGAAAATGCCAACAATTGAGATATTTAGCCAAAGAATGTACTCGCAAACCGACTATCCCAGGAGCTTTTTGTTCATACTGCTTGAGGAAGAACTGTACGGAAGATATCTACTCTCTAAAAGAGATGCATGACAGACGGAAGAGAGATGAAGATGCAAGGTTCAATCTACTGGAGTCGAAGATAACAACCCAAGATATCGGGCCAGGCCGTCCTAGCGCTACAAGAAAGATAGTCTGGTGGTGGCTAGAGATCTGAAGTTGAATGCTATAGATGCGGAGAAAAGGGGCACATTTTGCCAAATTGTCCAAACCCTAGAAGGTCAATGGACTATAAACCTCTCTGTTAGCAGATGTAAAGGAGAAGGTCACATTGGAAAGGACTACCCCAGTCTAGCCCCTGTCAAGGCCAATGCCACTGATAGCCAGCAGAAGGCACATGAGCCTCTCTCTAATCTGTTGGAGTTTGAAGTTGCTGCTATTACCCATGCCAAGAAGAAGGAACCTTTTGTCCAAAAAGAAAACAATCCTCCTGCCAAGAATGTGAAGCTCAACCTGTCAACAGAAGGGTAGGTCAGTACAGAACAAAACCCTGTAGTATAGAGCACTACAGTGCTAGAGAAGGTACCAGAGAAAGTTCCAGAAACAGAACTAGAGGTCCAAGAGATAGACGATACAGAAATACCTCTAGAAACAGAAGAAGTGCCGATGCTGCCATTGCTGAAAGAAAAAGGAAAGATGAAAATGGGTGTAGCCCCATTTCTTAGCAGGTTGGAGAAGTCTGTGTATCTCATCAAAGAATATGACTTGGTAAAAGACCTAGACACTTTTAAACTGAATTTAACATTCCAAAAATTGCTGATGTTATCTCCTGGCTGTCGAAAGAAGTTCAAAAGTATCTTGACTCGAAGACATGGTTTAAGGATTGCTCCTTCAACATCAACCAAGAGCAATAAGGCTCTAGAGCTTGTAAAGGAAGTGGATATAGCCAACACCTTCCTAGATCTCGGTACTCCAGAAACTGGAGTATGGATTGAAGGGTACTTTATTGCAGATGCATTGATTGATGGAGGCTCATCAGTGAACATAATGATGGATGTGACAATGAAGGATCTAGGATTGCGTGGAATGCAACCTACACAGTGGCTTATCAAATTGGCAAACCAGAGCAGAATCCAACCATTGGGCATTCTCCCATATGTGAAGACAACCCTGGCAGGAAGAGACTATTGGTTGACATATATGGTGGTAAAACCAAATTCTTATGGGACCTCATATCCTCTGTTGCTGGGGAGACCATGGCTTTTTGAAGCGAGAGTGAGGATAGATTGGTTCAAAGGAACCCTGATCCTAGGCACAGGACCCAACAAAGTGGTGCTAAAGTTGTATGGATCGCAAAAAGGCAATGGATCCACATCCATTGAAGTCATAATTGACTCCTCTAATGAAGTAAAAAATGGTACATCAGCAGATGAAGAGCCTGTTAAATAGATCTTTTCCAAGAAAACAGAGGCAGAGTCCCTAATAGTGGGCATTGTAAGCTAATTCCCTCAAGATGCAAAGTCCTTGTCAATAGGTAAATACTTCCTGCCTAAACCAGGAATGACTTCTGATTACCTCTAATAACGAGATAGAGGCCTGGATGTACTGCTCTCCCTACTACATGGCCGAAGCAGAGCCAGAGACAGAGATAGAAGATGGCACAGAGAACATGTTCTTCTCTTACATAGCTCCTATAGAGATAGAGACAGAGACAGAGTCTGCAAAGGATGAAGATGATACTGAGGAAGATGGTTATGAAAGAAAAATGGAAGAGTCTATCCCACCTGAAGAGGATACGTATGAGGAGGACGTCCCAGAAGCACCAGAAGAAGAAGATCTCATGCTGTGGGATAGAATGGCGATGGTACTGTTTGGTCTGGTAAATGGATCCTCTCATATGCAAAATCTTTATAAGAAATGGATGAAAAAGAAGAAGTCGTCTTTCAGTAGTGGCTCTTGCCGCCCTTACCGATCCTTCCCAAGAAAAGATGATGATGATGCACCTTGCCAACAATCACCAATCCAATGGCCCCAACAGACATTAGAAGGTCCATGTTATGTGACATTCTTGGATGCATCATCAGAAGATGAGTCCTTGAGCCAAGAGGTAACTAATTTCAACACCAAACCTGAAACAGCCCTCATTCCATTTCAACATCCCAAGGAGCAATCCAAAGAAGAAGTTGGTTCTAGTGGAACATCAGATGAGGACACCACTCCCTTGAAGGAGTCAAATTTGTATCCAGAAGCAATGCATGGGACATTCATCCATGAAGTAGAGGGTGAAAGACATTTGACTTTTGTGGATGAAGATGGCTCTGAACGCCACCTAAAGGTGGGTAGCAGCTTGCCATAAGAGGAACTATTGATTCTACATAACTTATTGAAAGAGAACTTGGACGTGTTTGCATTGTCTTATAAAGATCTGAAGGGGATTGATCCCACAATATGTCAACATCACATTGATCTAGAGCCTAGAGCTTGATGCCAAGCCTGTACAGCCACCAACAACAAAGGAAAATGAATCCAAACTACTCTACCTTGGTAAAAGCAAATCTGCTGAAGCTTCTAGAAGTCGAGTTCATATATCCAGTGTGGCCAATAATGAATGGGTCTCACCCATCATGGTTGTATCCAAGAAGAATGGCAATTTGCAAACTTGTGTGGATTTCCGCAAGTTGAATTCAAAGACAAAGAAGGATCACTTTCCTATCCCTTTCACTGACCAACTGTTGGACACGGTGGCAAGCCATGAGCTTTACTCCCTCCTGGATGGATTCAATGGTTCTAACCAAGTGCAAATAGCAGAAGAAGATCAATCCAAGACAACCTTCACAACATAGTGGGGGACCTATGCCTACAGAATGATGTCGTTTAGGTTTTGCAATGCCCTTGCTACCTTCCAGCGAGTCATGATGGCCACATTTCAAAATCATCTACATGACTTCATTGAGGTATACTTGGATGATTTCTGTGTTTATAGTTTGATCCTTAAACATTGGGGACATTTGGAGCAATGCTTTGATTGATGCCGGGAGTATGGGATCTCCCTCAACCCTAACAAATGCATATTTGGAGTCTCTTTTGGAGTCCTGTTGGGCCACATTGTCTCTGCACAATGGATAGCAACATACCCTGAAAAGATTGAGAAGATTGCATCCTTTTGACAACACCAACCAACCTCAAACAATTGAGAGGATTTCAAGGCCATGTGGGCTACTACAGAAGGTTCATAGCCCATTTTGCAACAAAGGCAGTCCCCTTGCATAGGCTTGTAAGGAAGGATGCGGAGTTCATTTGGACAGAGGATTGTGATCAAGCCTTTAACACTCTGAAACAGTGCGTGGTTGAGGCCCCTATCCTGCAACCTCTTGATCGGACAAAGGAGTTCCATATTCATACTGATGCATCAATTGAAGGCTTAGGTACAAGCGTAGTTTTATGCCAGAAAGGCTCCTCAAAGTTGGATCAGCCCATCTACTATGCAAGCCGAAAAGTCACTCATAGAGAGAGCGTAACTATACAATGACAGAGCTAGAGTATTTGGCAATAGTATTTGCCCTAGAGAAGTTTCACCATTACCTACTGTCAACTCATTTCAAATTTTATGTGGATCATGAGTCCCTATCCTTCTTGATGAATAAAGCATATGTGAAGGAAAGAATGATGACATGGCTCCTTCTATTCCAAGAGTTTGACTTCGAGGTAATCACGAAACTTGGTCGTTCCCATGTTTTGGTTGATAATCTATCGCGTGTCCGGTAGAATGCAAAAGAGGAGAAGGACCTCCCAGATGCGCCCTTTTTTCTAGTCAAAAGTTTCACTCCCTGGTACGCAGACATCGCTAACCTACTGGCAATCCAATAGTATCCTCCTTGCATTTCTAGCTGGGAAAAGAAGAAGCTTCTGTTAAAATCAACCCCCTACACCCTGTTATGTGGTGCGTTGTACAAGAAACTGTACAAGAAAGGCAAAGATGAAGTGCTCAGAAGATGTATTGCAGGAGACGAGATTGGGATTGTCTAAAGCTTGCCATGATGAGCCATATGGAGGCTACTTTGCAGGAGAAGCAATAGCCAGAAAGGCTCTGTTAGCAGGATACTGGTGGCTGACCCTCTATAAGGATGCCTATGACTATTGTAAGCGATGTGATGCATGTCAATGGATGGGGAAACCCACCAAGACTAGTGTCATGCCACTGCAACCTATCCTTCCCTTGAAGCCGTTCGAGAAGTGGGGCATCGACTTCGTGGGTCCAATCGATCCCCCCACCAGACGGAAGCAGAATAGATACATCCTGGTATGTATGAATTATGTCACCAAGTGGTGTGAAGCTAAAGCTATGAAGCGGGACGATGGTAATAGCGTGGACTTGTTTCTGTATAAGAATATCGTCACCCATTTTGGTAGTCCCCTAGATCTTGTGAGTGACAGAGGTACCCACTTCCTTAACAAAATAATGGAAGAATCGATAGAAATGTATAAGATTCGTCATCGCAAGTCCAATTCCTATTACCCTAGAGCCAACGGCCAAGTTGAAGCCACCAACCTCATCCTCTACTCAATCTCCTGATGACAAGGACGATTGCTGCACATCACTGTGATTGGGATGATCGACTTACAAAGGCCCTCTAGGCATACAGAACCTCCCAAAAGGTAGCTACAGGACAGACACCCTTCCATCTGGTGTATGGTACAGAAGCCATCCACCAATGAACTCTTGGGAGATGTTGAGTCCCTACAACACCATTTCTTGCACTTGAAGTGTCTTGATGAGATCCGCACGATGGCCCTACAGTGCATGGAAGCCACACAAGCTCGCAGAAAGGTCTATCATGACAACTTCATCAAGCAAGAGTTCAAAGAAGGTAATCTCGTCCTGGCCTATGACTCAAGACTTGGAAAGTTTCCAGGCAAGCTTCAACAACGATGGATGGGTCCTTATAAGGTACTTGCTGTCAATCTGAATGGCTCAGTCCAAGTCCAGACTGTGGATGCCTCTAATGATCCTTTCATTATCAATGGCTATCACCTAAAGAAGTACTTCCCTCCCTGGGGATCTTGACAATCACACTCAACCTACCCTTTCCCTTTTGGTGGGTGTCACACTGTCTTTCTCCTTGTGCTACTGATAGCCATTATGCTCTTCTTTAGGAGGTGGCATCCTTCTGTTAGCCCCTCCCAGACACCTCCTATCCCTACTCAATAGAGGTGGCAAGGATGGTTTGATACATGGCGCCCCTGCCATTTGATGCTTCAAAGACAGTCAAAGGAAAAAAAATAAAGAGAAAAAAATAATAATATATCGGTCATAAGAAAAAGGACTTCGGTCCCTGTCATGCCAACCTATTCTTTGAGAAAATGTGGAAACACCCTCGAGAGTAGAAAAGAAAAAGAAAAGAGAAAAAAAACTATTATGGGAGAAAAGGAAACAATTCCCTGTCATAGCAGGCCTCATTCTGAGAAAAGGTGGAAATACCCTTGGACGAGAAGCTGGCTATGGAAAAGGTAGTAACACCCCACAATTCAGGATAGCTGACTCACCAGTAGAACTTCTTCATATACTATTTCAAGCTGCCTCCCTTGGTGCATTGTCTCTACAACTTCATCAACTCGTCTGACCCCTTCAACAGACAATCTCTTTCCAACCCAATCGAAGTACCAGACATGTTGGCTATCTCCCTGGGTACGCCTCATCTTCAACACCTTGATGATAATAATAGACGAAGTGATCTTCATTGACAACGCCTTGAGTGATGCGAGCTTTCATCCTAACAAGATGGGATGTGAGTATGGGCTACCCACATGTATCTATCAACAGAGTGTGAGACAGAGGGTGGGGTGAGTGACCAATCATTTCCCTTTAATTCAAATAAGAGGTGAGCTATGTGGACTGGAGTGTTGCATGCATGAGTTGGGCATCTCAATGCACAAAGCACGATCTATTCATGTGCACTACATTATAAGGCTCCCTGGCCTTCCTTCTTGCACTGTATGCCGACACAAGGCGGGGTGCACATTTGCACCATCAATTGCACACAAGGCATACAACCTTTGCACAAGTGACAAGTGTCTATGAGGCTAACATCAATGGGTTTTAGGAATGGATTGCCCTATTGTATTTATCAACAGAGAGTGAGACACAGGGGGTTTGAGTGTGACTGGTGTTTCCTAAATCAATTATCGAGAGGTGAGGGGATTGAGAGACATTAGGACAATTGGAGTCATGTACGTTTTCATTTTCCTATGCACCCATGAGATGGGTCTCTGCCATCATCACAAGACATATCACCCTGTTCTGTACATTGCACCATAAGGCTCCCTAGCCTGGGACTGGACACACTAATGCACCATCAACTGTGCACCCTGGCATACTCCCTCTGCACCGTCCCCCTTATCGATTCCTAAAATAGGTATGAGATTTAGGTCTCCATCAATAATACCTCGAGTGATGTAAGTTATGGGGCGAGTGACTATTCTCTCATCCCCTCTAAGTGCTCGTGAGCTGAGTGATTATCCTTTGTTAACGACACCTACCCTGACGGGCTTTATCAACCAGCTACCTCCTTGGATATTGTTGCATGGTCCCTACCATGATGGCTGCATGCTAGAGCAAGCCGTCGTACCTCCTACAACCGAATCCAACCCTCAGTGACAGTTCCTTCAACTATACGTGAAACGGGCCAAGTTTCTACCCCTATCCTTATGATTGCACATGTATGTTATATGTTAAGTGTGGGGATGTCAGAGTCCAGTCGATTGATGAGTCCTAGGCTGTGTTGATGCATCCAACCCTGTTCGTTAAGGTTTTAAGTGTGGGGATGCATCCCTGCACGTCTATGATGCATACCCCCCTACATATGCCCCAATTTGATCATGCATCTATGCCATGACCTGCGTTTACCCTGATGGGGTCCCTTCCCCACCCACTCGTCCACTTTCAACCCACCCTTGGAGCCGTTCCTTCTCTATTTCTCTTTATCCCTTGTTTTGAAGTTTTTTCATGTGAACGCACCCTACGTTCACTAGAACCCCAATCCAACCTTCTAGTCCTGTTCATCCCTTCAAATTGACCATGAGGTCCAGTTGTTATCTCTCATGTGTCTTACAAGCCATTTGCAAATCCCTGATGAGGAGGACTTAAATGTTTATGCGGGGGATGTGATCTTGCAAGCTGTCATGTATGTGCATTCAGTTGAGCTTCTGCTCGCAACGAGTTTGAAGACTTATCATGAGCAAACATCTTGGTATAGAGGACATGCTTGGCACTCACCTTTCGAGGTTGATGCTTTGGAACCTCGTTGTCTCAGGAGTGTATTTCATAAATTCAATATCCATCCATTACAAACCCAATTGTTGAGCTTTATTGCTGATTATCCATTATTTATTGAGTCCTTTTTCCAGGATCGTAAATTTTGTTGTTCTTTTTATCTGTTGGATCCTGTTGATCTCCTTTCTTATTCTCTTATGGCATATCGTTTCCCTTTTTATGTTTCCCTTCTTTCCTCTAGTCCTGATACCATTCCGCTTTTATCTTTTACCCCTTCTAGATCTCCTCATATCCTTGTGTTTACCATTTGTCCTTTTATTGCCAATCCCACATTATCTCCTACCCCTTCTGAACCTCCACCTAGTGTTTCTCCTATTCCTTCTATTTTCTCAGGGAATTCCCTTCAAACCTTTTTGTTGAATTCTCCATCTTTTCCACCTTCCTTATCACTTCATTTACCCTCATTATATGATTTGTCTTATCCCCCTTTACAATGTTATCCCCTTATTCCATTACCCTCTCCCTCTGATTATATTAACCTTCCTCCTCAGTCACTGCTAGATACTCCTGGTTATGATCATGACATTCTCCATCGAAGACAATGGACACTGCATGATTCTGTGATACGAGCGGTATTTAATTGGCCTCTTATTCCAGGGTCATGGGATATGTCTACAGCATGTTTGAACTTTTATCTTCATTTTGCCAGAGTGCATGTTACTTCTGAAGATACCACTATCCATCTTGCAGCTCTTTTTTTTTGTATCTTTTTTTCATGCATCAGGAATCAAATCTAAATGCTCGAAAGAGTATCCCCCCATTGACCAAATGTGGATGTGACTGTTTTTCAAATGGATGTATTGTACTAATTTGCACAGGCCTTCCCTACTATGTTCATCATCTTATTAGAAAGGATGTGTTGTTTATAGTTCCTCCAAAATGTGCCTCAGCATTTTGTTGATGAGAGTAAAGCTCTGGAGCGCCTCAAGCTTAGTATGCAATTTAAGAAGAGATACCTTCATCCTACTTAGTAGTGGATCTTTTCATGATTGTATCATCTTTTTCTTAATGGAAACTTATTTTTGCTCTCCAATTTTGGGGATCCATGCCATTCAGACTATATTTGTATATGGGTATTTTTTGTGTTGGGTGTTTTTTTTTTTTTTGATCGTGTGGAGCTAATGAAGATGAAGATGTGAAAATTGATTATGTTAGTTATAACATGGTTGCAATTGAATATTTGGATGTCAAACTTTTATATCCTTTAATAATTTGAGTTATTTTGGTTTTGTGATATTGGAATGGTTCCTGGTATTATTGGTTTTCCTTTCATATGTGTTTTGGATACAAGTTCAATGAAGCTGATATGTTCGGGAAGTGATAGTAGTTAGTGACTTGTGATGGATTGAAGATTCCTTTTAGCATATATTAGAGCTTTTATTCTCCTTTTCTTTCTGATGTGGGGATATGTTGAGCGTGGAAATGATTTGTTTTTTGGGCTGATTTTTTGTTGTTTTTGTTGATGAATGCTTGATTTTGGTTAATTTGAATATGTTTTGAAGTGTTTGGAATTGTTTGAGTTTGTTTCAAGGGTTTATGTTGGTTTTTGATGAGGGCATGTTGTTCTAAAGGGTTCTGTGGTTCTCTCTGTTTGGTTCTGTAAGGTCTGATTTTCTTCTATTTTGTTATGTTGTGTTTTTGTTTTGGTAGTTGAGATGGTTGAATGGATATTTTGAGAGATGGTTGAGATTGTGTTAAAAGATTTTTGAAAGATTGAATTGATTTTGGTTTGGTTTTTGTGGTTTTTTTCATCTTCTGTAAGGTTCTGTAGCTTTTGTAGTTCTCTTCTTATGTTGTTCTATTGTTCTGTAGACTGTTCTTTTTGTTTTTGTTGAGTGTTATGTTGGATGTATGGATGTTTTGGGAAGTGTTATTTTCTTACAAAAGGATTAATGAAAACTCTATTCAAGCTAATCGAAGTGTAGAAGTGGCTGATGAAGATTCACAGAATGTTACAAAAGAACAGTGATAGAAGCCAGATCCCAGAGGACACTATGATGTCTCTGGTGCCTCTTTGCATCTGACACACCTTTTGGGAGGTGTATCCACAACCTAAGAAGGACTTTGTGAGTGATTATTTAGCATTGTAATGAGATTTTTGATGTACTATTGAGAGTGTACTATTGTGAGAGAGATCATATGCAAGAGATAGCTAATGCTATGAAAACCAATGTATCTATCTATGAGAGATGGTAAGAGAGAACTATGAAGAAAATGAAGATGAATCATTTGTGATTATTTCCATTCAAAAGTGGTGTATTCTTTTGTGTTCTTGTTAGTTTTGATGGATTCTATGAAGATGTTGAAGATAAAACCGTGGGAGATATCTACTATGATGTTACGTGAAGATTTCTTGCTAGTGGTGTTCTTTTCCTTGTTGTGCTTCTCTAAAGAATAAAACAAAAGCTTGTTGATGTTACAAGATAGATTTTCTTGCAGTAGAAACCATTTTTCCTTGGTGTTTCTCTTGGGGCTCCATCCTGACGATCGATGATGTTCCTTAGAAACTTCAAATGCAGCAAGCCACCACACATGGTGCTCAAATTGAACATGAAAGTTCCCTAGGTTGTTCTTGTCCAATTGTAAAGCTCTATTTATCAAAGTTACACTAACTATGTTAAGCTTTACTCCTTTGACAACCTCACTTTCATCCAATTTTTTAACAAACTGCAATTTACCATTAGATTCCTTAATAGACATATTGTAGTACATTACCATTACCGACTGCACCTTGTACAAATCCAAATAGTAATTGTTGAGTTTAGTGAACTTCACCTCATATGCATTTTTTGTCCCAACCTTTAGTATTTCAATGCATTGAATATGCATGGGATCTCCTATCACCTCCAAAACCTTTGCATTAAGTTGTTGTTGGGCCTCTATTAACTTTGAAGGTTGAGATAAAGGCACGATTTTATTTCTCTTAAGCACACGACCAAACCTAGCATTCACACCTTTGAATATCTTTGAGTAAGTCGATGTGCTAATACCGGCCCTATCACAAATGGATTGTGCATCCATAGCTGAGAACTCATTTGACACATCTTTCAATGTGTATTCAATCACCTTTTCAACCTTAAACTTAGGATTTCTCAAAGCATTTTCCAATGTACTTGCCTTCAGCAATCTATTAATACATGATCCAAGCTCACCCTCACCTAGGTTCTCATTCTAAGCTACCTTGCATGCTTTAATATATCACTTCCACTGGCTACTATTCACCATTAACTCGTTGGTTGGCTTCTTCCTTCATTTGTGCTCTTATTTTAGCTTGTTGTTGATCTTTCTTGGGTCATCCAATTGTGCCTTTGCCTCCTCATATGAGATACCAATGTCATGGATAGTGTCCTACATTGTAATAATTTGATGGTTTTGTTGAATTATAGTGTCATTCAACTATACCACTTATCCTATGAGCTATTGTATATGAAGTTGATGTGCATCGATCACAACATGACATTTTTTAATGGTTGCTTGGCAAGTTGTAAATACTTTGAATGCCTAATCATTGAGCTACCTAGTGTAACCAAGCAACCCATTTTCATCCTTGTACACATACTTTAGCAAATTTGTGATTTCTAAGAAAGTTGGAGGTCTATTGTCTGAGGGATCAATTGGGTAGATTCCCCCATCAACCCATAAGTCCACATGTTTCAATCCCATTTGCATGTAACTCTGTAAAACCTGAGGGTTGACACTGGTACCTTGGGTTCTTTTGACTAATGGGACATATTCAATCTGTACCTCAATATGTAGCTCCTTCTTTTCTATATTCATTTTACTTATTAATAGAAATGGGGAGCCTACTTTGTTGTCATAAGAGGTACAGTGGAGATGCACAGAGAGGCACACAAATGTGCCAAGGGAAAGAATGGTGTAAGTAATTCACTCTGTTAATGAAGTTTGCATAAACATAGAGAAGAGGTCACAATACAGTCATGAAAGAGTATAGATATGGGGAAAAATAGCTCAGAGAGTAGGGATGTCCACTTTTTGTATTTATAAATTTCTATTTTACCTCCAAAAACATTTCCAAAAAACATGAAATTTGACTAGTTGGTTTTTTTTAAAACCAAAATCTAGATTATAAAAAATTTCCAAAATATCTTAAAATGAACTTCCAAAATTTTATTTTTCTTATTCTCGATTAAAAAATCAATTACCTTGTATCTACTAATCATTTTGCATTGAAAACAAAGCACTACACTCCCATAACTAACTCATTTTTAATATAAAATTTGGTTGAAAAATACTTCTTGAATGAGGAGGGAGAAGGAATTTGAGTATATCCTTTGTGGATAATATAAAAAAGGCAAAACAAGATTGCAAAAGTGGAGAGAGAAGATGATTATTTTATTATTCTTCCCTCCTCTTTTCATTGTTTTAAGGGGGGGAGGGGAGGGGCGCTAAAAGGCCCATTTGTGAGTTTATTTCTTTCCTAATGTCAGCACATTCTTAGTAGTCCATCAAGAGATATCCTAGACAACACTATCCAAGACTCTATGGAATATCTCAGAGTTTACTATCGAGGCTCACTTGAGCCTACCTTCTTGTAGTAGAAGCTTCTAACCGTTCCCACGAGGATCAAGATAAGTTTTGTGTTCCTAATATTGATCAAGTCACCTATCGGTTAGCTAGCGTCAGTATTTCGAGTTTCCACTTCTCACAAAATTACTTGAACTGAATCGGACCTGCATTGCACTTGGTTCAAAGAGAATGGGAGATGAAAGGAAGTGCAGCACGTTGACCCTTCTACCCGTAAGGAAAAATCCCATTCTGATCCCTAAAACAATGCAAGTCAGTTGTTCTACCTAATATCTAGTTGGTAGAAAAGCTCTTGACTAACCAAGATCCCCAACCATAGGTCTAGACCCATTAGGGACCCATCCACCCCCTTTTCTTGATATAGTATTTTTAATTATCTAATTACCTACCACTTTAGGTTTAACATATAAAAATAACTTCTTTGATTATCTTCTAGCATAGATTCATTACACATCTTTATTTCACGACACAAAAATAATATAAAGCAATTCTTTCTCAAACATTTCCTTTAAGAAAATGTCTTTTTATAATGCTTCATGTCTGATGACTGGATATAATATGAGCTCAAAGTTTTTCTTTCTACCAAGTTCGGTCCCTAGAGTAGTATCGAGACTTTTAAAATACTATTTGGACTTAGAGGGTAGTTGACAATTCATAAGAGTCTAAGGAATCTGTACCAGAGCCCTTGTTATCCTCATCTCCTCTTGCCAAACTAGAATTCCCTATGAGAGGACCTTTCGTATCGTGGCTAGTCCATACTTGGCAACGCAAAAACAAAAATCACTTGGAGTAGATTTTATTCACGTTGACCTTGGGGAGGTCTAGCTGTTGAGATATCGAGCTCCACTCGTGATACGCCAGGGTGACCGTTGTGTATTTATGTCACCGACTTGTCAGTTGTGCAGACGCGGTTGGTACACCGCCCATGAATAATAGCTACATGATAGCTATCCTTATCTACTCTAGTTCGTGGCTCAGTTAGTATGCCACCTTAGTTAGTTGAGTTTGGTTTGAGACCCATATATAGGGTTCTTCTATTTCTTTGTATGAGAGTTCTTTTGGCTTACACAACTAAGAAGAGGAAAATTGTTTTCAGCCTCCACCCTTGTGTGTATTCCCCCATTGTGCAAGCAAGAAAGCTACAAGTGAAACTCCTTCCTTCTCTCCCACAATCTTCACATGGTATCAGAGCCTTGTTCGTGGTAAGGAGCTCAAGAAAGCAAGCCAAGCTCGCGGTGTTCTGGTAAGAGGAGCAGTGTTGCTTTCATTTTCTGTTTTGGGAGCAGATCTCTGCAGGTAACACAGCCGGAAAGTGCAGGAGTGCATTGTCTCAGGTTGAGACGCCCTTCGCGGTGAAGCAAGAGGGCACTATATGCTGCGGGCAAGGGCTTTAGCCCTTGGCGACCTTGTTTTTTTTATTTGAGGCCATTTCAGGGCCTGTTTTGAAGGCGGAAGTTTTCTGCACGCACTCAGGAAAAGACCCTATTTTATGCTGTGCGACCACTGTTCTACAGGTCGGTGAAAAGTTACTGTAGAAATTGCATCGTATGCTTGTGCGCAGAGACATTGGGAGTTTCAGAATCATCATTGGTTCTTGTTTATGCAAAATCGTCACTAGGAAGTGACTGTGTGGTCAAATACCACTTTCGCCAGTTTTGCAGATTTGCCCTTGTGAGGGTGAAGCTGTGTTTTTTGCAATAACAGAATTTTTTTGCAGCATTCTGTAATGGCATCTGATTCTCTTTCACAGATTGTCACTGAAAAGCTTGACAAGAACAACTTCCAGGCATGGAAGTTTAGAATGACGAATTTCCTTATGGGAAAATGATATTGGGAATTTGTTGCAGGAAATGAAGAAGAACCAGTTCTTCCTGATGTTCCCAATCAACAACAAATGCAAGCATTCAAATCATGGCATGAGAGAGCCAGGAAAGTTATGTACTGGCTGTCTATCAGTATTTCAGACTCTATGATTGTGCATATTCAGGATGCAAGTACGCCAAAGGAGGCATGGGATACTTTGTCAAAAATGTATAGCACAAATACGCAAGCCAGGAAAATGCAGCTCAAGCAAGAGTTGCATAATGTGCAAAGAGAAAGTATAAGCATCAATGACTACCACATGAAGGTGAAGAAGATTGCAGATGCACTTGCTTCCATTGGGTCGCCAGTGGAAGATGATGATTTAGTTTCTGTGACCTTGAATGGTCTAGGAAAGGATTATGCACAGTTTCGGACATCCATTTCAGTTCGTGAAAGATTTCCTGATTTTGAGGAGTTGATTGCTCTTCTAATTTCTGAGGAGCAGAGAAATGGTGGTGCATCTTCTTCAGGAGGAACTTCAAAAGAAGCTGTCTTCTACTCAAATGCTGGAAGAGGTAGAGGCAGAGGTAGAGGAGGCCGATTTGGAGGCCGTGGTAGAAATCAGAATATGCAGCAAACTCAAGAAAACCAGTCCTATGGAGGAGGACGTGGTAACTCTAAAGGCAGGGGGAGCCAAAGAGGTCGTGGTGGATGGCAAAGAGGTCAAAATGCAAACAGTAATGTTGAATGCTACTACTGTGGTAAAATGGGTCATATGGCTAAAGACTGCTATAAAAAGCAGAATGACATCATGAATGGAAAACTGCAACAAGGGAATTATGCATCTTCTAGTAGACAGGGTGATGACAGAAATGAGCATTTGTTCATGGTGCAGCACATGAACAATTCTGTGACAAGTGCAGAAGAAAGCAATAATGTATGGTATGTTGACTCAGGTGCATCAAACCACATGACAGGTCATGCAGAATGGATGGAGGATGCAAGGAAAATGGAAAAACCAGGATTTGTGGAGACTGGTGATGATACTGCACATCCTATTGTGCAGATTGGAAAAATTCCTTTGTCTATGCAGGATGGGAAAAAGAAATACCTGTCCGATGTATTTCATGTTCCGAATATCACCAAGAATCTGGTTTCTGTTGGTCAAATGGTTGAGCAGGGCTTGCAGGTCAGATTTAATCCTCATGGATGCTTTGTTGAGGATATGAAAAATAAAGGTCGCTTGATAGCAAAAGGAAAGAAGAAGGGCAGAATGTTTACATTGGATGCAGACATGCCTGAATTGAGTGCAGTAATGTTTGCACATGGGACCAGTGTAGTTGCAGATATTGATATCTGGCATAAACGCATTGGTCATGTTAATGTACAGCGACTTAAATCAATGCAGGCCCAAAACATTGTTGCAGGATTGCCTAAGTTCAAGGTTGCAGAAATGCATAAGGTATGTGAAGCCTGTCAGTTTGGAAAACAGGCAAGGAAACCATTTCCTAGACATGTTCAAGAGAGTAAGAAGCTATTGGAATTAATCCACTCTGATGTGTGGACTACTAAAGATGCATCTCTTGGAGACTGTCATTATTTTGTCACTTTTATTGATGACTATAGCAGAAAAGTTTGGGTGTATTTTATGAAAAAGAAAAGTAAAGTTTTTGGGCATTTCAAAACTCTTAAAGCTATGGTTGAAAAAGAAACAGGTCTGCAGATAAAATGCCTAAGGTCAGATGGAGGGGGAGAGTACCTCTCAAATGAGTTTGCAAGGTTCTTGCAGGAGCATGGCATAAAGCAGCAATATTCATGTAGTCATACCCCACAACAAAATGGAATTGCAGAAAGGAAAAACAGGCATATTGGAGAAGTATCTCGTGCCATACTCAACGAAAAAGACTTGGCAGATTTTTACTGGGCTGAAGCAGTTGCTACAGCAGTCTACATAATGAACAGGACTCCCACTGCAGCAATACATGGGATGACTCCAGAGGAGAGGTATATTGGTAGGAAACCAGATATTTCTCATTTGAAAATTTTTTGTTGCATTGCCTATGTACATGTGCCAGATGAGTTGAGATCCAAGTTGGATCCAAAAGCTGAGAAGTGCATCTTTATTGGTTACTCTCTGCAGCAGAAAGGGTATAGATGCTATAACCCTTCTACTCGTAAGTTTACAGTGAGCAGAGATGTTGTTTTTGATGAGATGAGTAGCTGGTATAAACCAATAAATGTGATTGATGATGTAGATGCACAAAATGGTAATGCTGCACAGAATTCACAGCAGCAGTCACAAAATATTAGTGGACCTGGAGCGTCCTCTAGCAGTGGTTCACATTCTTCGCCATGGACAGGCAGATTGAGATCAGGAGAATCTTCTCAAAGCAATGCAGATAGTGGTATGCAGGTATCACAAAAAGGAAAAGAGAAGGTTGATCAGCCCATGTTTGATGTGAATGCAGGTCACTCTTATGTGGATGGTGAATCCAGTGGCTCAGAACAGAGCATTGATGATGAGTTGGGTATTCCTTCTATTGTTACACCTGGAGTAAGGAAGACCAGGGATGTTTTGAGAGCACCTGGGAGTGAACCTACTTTGCACAGGTCTACCAGAGCTAGGTATCCTGTGGATAGGCTGAAATATAATGGATTTACAGCCATTCACTATGCATATATGGTCAAAGTGATATAGGAACCAGAACTCACTTCTTTTGAGCAAGCCATGGGAAAAGAAAAATGGGAGAAAACCATGGATGAAGAAATGGATGCCTTGGAAGCAAATGCTACATGGGAATTGGTACCTTTGCCTAAAGGTAAAAATGCAATTGGCTGTAAGTGGGTTTATAAGGTGAAGTACAATGCAGATGGTTCTGTGAACAGATACAAGGCAAGATTAGTAGTCAAGGGGTATGCACAAACATATGGCATTGACTATGAAGAAACATTCAGTCCGGTTGCAAGGATGGCAACCATAAGAGCAGTCATTGCTATGGCTGCATCAAAGGGATGGTCTTTACATCATATGGATGTAAAGAATGCCTTCTTGCATGGTGATTTGCAAAAAGAGGTCTATATGGAGCAGCCACCAGGTTATGTGCATGCTGTTCATCCTGAGTTTGTTTGCAGGTTGAAGAAAGCCTTGTATGGCTTGAAGCAAGCACCTAGAGCATGGTCTGACAAGATAGGACAGTATCTTGTCACTATTGGCTTTCAGATTTCCAAGGCAGATTTCTCACTTTATGTGAGAAAAACAGAGAAAGGTATTATGCTACTTGTCATTTATGTTGATGATTTGATTATGACAGGTGACAGTGATGAAGATATCCTTCATGTGAAAATGCTATTGAAGCAGAAGTTTGAGATGAAGGATTTGGGAGAGCTGCGTTATTTCTTGGGCATTGAGGTGATTAGATCACCAAGTGGGATACAGCTCTTGCAGAGGCAGTATGGATTGGACATGCTGTCCAAATATGGGATGACAGGCTGTAAGCCTATTTCAATTCCTTTGGAGCAGAATGTGAAGCTGAGCACAGATGCAGGTGAGCTTCTAGAAGACCCTACTATGTACAGACGCATAGTAGGAAGTTTGATTTATATGACTATTACCATGCCAGATTTGAGCTATGCTGTTGGATTGGTAAGTCAATTTATGCAGGCTCCAAGGAAACCACATTTGGATGCGGCTAGACGCATACTCAGGTATGTGAAGTCCACATTGCAGTATGGACTATTTTATGAGACTGGGGTTCAGATACAGTTGCATGGATACACTAATGCTGATTGGGCTGGTAGTATTTCTGATAGACGATCTACCAGTGGATATGTGTTCTCTTTTGGGAGTGCTGCAGTCACTTGGAGCAGCAAGAAACAGCCTACAGTTGCCTTGTCAAGCATAGAGGCCGAGTACAGGGGTGCAGCAATGGCTGCATGTGAGGTAGCTTGGTTGCATAAGCTACTTTATGATATGCATGAGCCTACAGATAGGCCAGTTGTCATTTATTGTGACAACATGAGTAGTATACACTTGGCAAATAACCCAGTCTATCATGCTAGAACAAAGCACATTGAGGTGCATTATCACTATGTGCGAGAGAGGGTTTTACTAGGTCTTATTGATCTAGTTTATGTCAGCACAGAGGATCAGGTAGCTGACATATTCACGAAGGCATTGGGCGCAGAGAAGCTGCGCAAGTTCAGAGACCTGCTTGGTGTGCAGGAATTGGGATTGAGCTCGAGGGGGAGTGTTGAGATATCGAGCTCCACTCGTGATACGCCAGGGTGACCGTTGTGTATTTATGTCTCCGACTTGTCAGTTGCAGACGCGGTTGGTACACCGCCCATGAATAATAGCTACATGATAGCTATCCTTATCTACTCTAGTTCGTGGCTCAGTTAGTATGCCACCTTAGTTAGTTGAGTTTGGTTTAAGACCCATATATAGGGTTCTTCTATTTCTTTGTATGAGAGTTCTTTTGGCTTACACAACTAAGAAGAGGAAAACTGTTTTCAGCCTCCACCCTTGTGTGTATTCCCCCATTGTGCAAGCAAGAAAGCTACAAGTGAGACTCCTTCCTTCTCTCCCACAATCTTGACACTAGCATCATCATGGAACACTGCCCCAATCAGGATGTTCTATGCCCATCAAAACACTACCTCAGTCTCCTGAAATGCTAAAATACCCATTTGTGAGTTCATTTTTTTCCTAATGTCAGCACATTCTTAGTAGTCCATCAAGAGATATCCTAGACAACACCATCCAAGACTATATGGAATATCTCACAGTTTGTTATCGAGGCTCGCTTGAGCCTACCTTGTAGTAGAAGCTTCTGACCGTTCCCACGAGGATCAGGCTGAGTTTTGGATTTCTAATATTGGTCAAGTCACCTATCCATTAGCTAGCGTCAGTATTTCGAGATTCCACTTCTCACAAAATTACTTGAACTGAATCGGACTTTCATTGCACTTGGTTCACAGAGAATGGGAGATGAAAGGAAGTGCAGCACATCGACCCTTCTACCCGTAAGGCAAAATCCCATTCTGATCCCTAAAACAATGCAAGTTAGTTGTTCTACCTAATATCTAGCTAGTAGAAAAGCTCTCGACTAACCAAGATCACCAACCATAACTCTGGACCCATTAGGGACCCATCCATCCCCTTGTCTTGATATAGTATTTTTAATTACCTAATTACCTACCACTTTAGGTTTAACATATAAAAACAACTTCTTTGATTATCTTCTAGCATAGATTCATTACACATCTTTATTTCACGACACAAAAATAGTATAAAGCGATTCTTTCTCAAACATTTCCTTTAAGAAAATATATTTTTATAATGCTTCCTGTTCTGATGACTGGATATAATATGAGCCCGAAGGTTTTATTTCTACCAAGTTCGGTCCCTAGAGTAGTATCGAGACTTTTAAAATACTATCTGGATGTAGTTCACAATTTGTAAGAGTCTAAGGAATTTGTGACCAGAGCCCCTTGCTATCCTCGTCTCCTCCTACCAAACTAGAACTCCCTATGAGAGGACCTTTCACATCGTGGCTAGTCCATACTCGGCAACGCAAAAACAAAAATCACTTGGACTAGGTTTTATTCACGTTGAACCTTGGGTATGTCTAGCATCATCATGGAACACTGCCCCAGTCACGATGTTCTATGTCCATCAAAACACTACCTTAGTCACGACGTGCTAAAAGGCCCATTTGTGAGTTCATTTTTTTCCTAATGTCAGCACATTCTTAAAGTCCATCAAGAGATATCCTAGACATCACCATCCAAGACTCTATGGAATATCTCAAAGTTTGCTATCGAGGCTTGCTTGAGCCTACCTTGTAGTAGAAGCTTCTGACCGTTCCCACGAGGATCAAGCTGAGTTTTGGGTTCCTAATATTGGTCAAGTCACCTATCCGTTAGCTAGCGTCAGTATTTTGAGTTTCCACTTCTCACAAAATTACTTGAACTAAATCAGACTTGCATTGCACTTGGTTCAAAGAGAATGGGAGATGAAAGGAAGTGCAACACATCGACCCTTCTACCCGTAAGGCAAAATCCCATTCTGATCCCTAAAACAATGCAAGTCAATTGTTCTACCTAATATCTAGTTGGTAGAAAAGCTCTCGACTAACCAAGATTACCAACCGTAGGTTTGGACCCATCAGGGACCCATCCACCCCCTTGTCTTGATATAGTATTTTTAATTACCTATCACTTTAGGTTTAACATATAAAAACAGCTTCTTTGATTATCTTCTAGCATAGATTCGTTACACATCTTTATTTCACGACACAAAAATAGTATAAAGCAATTCTTTCTCGAACATTTCCTTTAAGAAAATATCTTTCTATAATGCTTCCTATCCTGAGCCCGAAGGTTTTATTTCTACCAAGTTCGGTCCCTAGAGTAGTATCGGGACTTTTAAAATACTATCTGGACTTAGTTCACAATTTGTAAGAGTTTAAGAAATTTATGACCAGAGCCCCTTGCTATCTTCATCTCCTCCTACCAAACTAGAACTCCCTATGAGAGGACCTTTCACATCGTGGCTAGTCCACACTCGGCAATGCAAAAACAAAAATCACTTGGACTAGGTTTTATTCACGTTGAACCTTGGGTATGTCGAGCATCATCATGGAACACTGCCCCAGTCACGATGTTCTATGTCCATCAAAACACTACCTTAGTCACGACATGCTAAAAGGCCCATTTGTGAGTTCATTTTTTTCCTAATCTCAGCACATTCTTAGTAGTCCATCAAGAGATATCCTAGGCATCACCATCCAAGACTCTATGGAATATCTCAAAGTTTGCTATCGAGGCTTGCTTGAGCCTACCTTGTAGTAGAAGCTTCTGACCATTCCCATGAGGATCAAGCTGAGTTTTGGGTTCCTAATATTGGTCAAGTCACCTATCCGTTAGCTAGCATCAGTATTTTGAGTTTCCACTTCTCACAAAATTACTTGAACTGAATCAGACTTGCATTGCACTTGGTTCAAAGAGAATGGGAGATGAAAGGAAGTGTAGCACATCGACCCTTCTACCGGTAAGGCAAAATCCCATTCTAATCCCTAAAACAATGCAAGTCAATTACTCTACCTAATATCTAGTTGGTAGAAAAGCTCTCGACTAACCAAGATTTCCAACCGTAGGTTTGGATCCATTAGGGACCCATCCACCCTCTTGTCTTGATATAGTATTTTTAATTACCTAATTACCTACCACTTTAGGATTAACATATAAAAACAGCATATTTAATTATCTTCTAGCATAGATTCAGTACACATATTTATTTCACGACACAAAAATAGTATAAAGCAATTCTTTCTCAAACATTTCCTTTAAGAAAATATCTTTTTTAAATGCTTCCTGTCCTGATGACTAGATATAATATGAGCCCGAAGGTTTTATTTCTACCAAGTTCGGTCCCTAGAGTAGTATCAGGACTTTTAAAATACTATCTTGACTTAGTTCACAATTTGTAAGAATCTAAGGAATTTTTTACCAGAGCCCCTTGCCATCCTCATCTCCTCCTACCAAACTAGAACTCCCTATGAGAGGACCTTTCACATCATGGCTAGTCCATACTCGGCAACGCAAAAACAAAAATCACTTGGAGTAGGTGTTATTCACGTTGAACCTTGGGTATGTCTAGCATCATCATGGAACACTGCCCCAGTCATGATGTTCTATGCCCATCAAAACACTACCTTATTCACGATGTGCTAAAAGGCCCATTTGTGAGTTCATTTTTTTCCTAATGTCAGCACATTCTTAGTAGTCCATCAAGAGATATCCTAGACATCACCATCCAAGACTCTATGGAATATCTCAAAGTTTACTATCGAGGCTTGCTTGAGCCTACCTTGTAGTAGAAGCTTCTGACCATTCCCACGAGGATCAAGTTGAGTTTTGGGTTCCTAATATTGGTCAAGTCACCTATCGGTTAGCTAGCATCAGTATTTCGAGTTTCCACTTCTCACAAAATTACTTGAACTAAATCAGACTTGCATTGCACTTGGTTCAAAGAGAATGGGAGATGAAAGCAAGTGCAGCACATCGACCCTTCTACCCACAAGGCAAAATCCCATTATGATCCCTAAAACAATGCAAGTCAATTGTTCTACCTAATATATAGTTGGTAGAAAAGCTCTCGACTAACCAAGATTACCAATCGTAGGTCTGGACCCATTAGGGACCCATCCACCCCCATGTCTTGATATAGTATTTTTAATTACCTAATTACCTACCACTTTAGGTTTAACATATAAAAACAACTTCTTTGATTATCTTCTAGCATAGATTCATTACACATCTTTATTTCACGACACAAAAATAGTATAAAGCAATTCTTTCTCAAACATTTCCTTTAAGAAAATATCTTTTTATCATGCTTCTTGTCCTGATGACTAGATATAATATGAGCTCGAAGTTTTTCTTTCTACCAAGTTCGGTCCCTAGAGTAGTATCGAGACTTTTAAAATACTATTTGGACTTAGAGGGTAGTTGACAATTTGTAAGAGTCTAAGGAATTTGTGACCAGAGCCCCTTGCTATCCTCATCTCCTCTTGCCAAACTAGAATTCCCTATGAGAGGACCTTTCGCATCGTGGCTAGTCCATACTTGGCAATACAAAAACAAAAATCACTTGGAGTAGGTTTTATTCACGTTGACCTTGGGGAGTTCTAGCATCATCATGGAACACTGCCCCAGTCACGACGTTCTATGCCCATCAAAACACTACCTCAGTCTCATGATGACGGTTTGTGCTCAAAAACACTATCTCAATCAATTATCTGTATCCTATTATCCATTCTTTATCCTGATAATTTTAAGAAAATTTGGAATCTAATTTACAACCACAAACAACTTACTTCAAGTGTATCACACACAACAGTCTTAATGAATTTTTTTCTAAGACATAACCCTTTTCCTAGGGTGACAATATCAAGGCTAAACTTGGCCTAAGTAGCAATAATTTTCAATAATCCTCTTAGATTACTCTTTCCCTTGGGATCTTGCCCAAGATAAATCTTAACAAGGAGTTTATCTTTTAAACTTCCCTCCTCTAGGGTTTGGACAACCATCAATCCTTCCAAGATTTCTAAAGGACTTCTAAGCAAAAGCTTTCATGATGATCTTTTTTAACAAAATTTTATTAGTCCTTTGCCTACTGATAACTCACTAGATTCAAAACCCTTTGATATTTTACTACAAAAAGTATTCTAATAATTCTATCTCAAGATTTTTTTAAGAGTTAACATTTGTATCTCCATTGATTGGAAATTCCATCAATTTAGTACAAATTTGGATTTAGAATTTGACTACTTAAATATTTCTTATTGCAAAAATCAGTCCTTGAATGTAATTCATTGTAGTTTCTACTTGATGCAATAAAATCATAAATTCTTTTCATATAGTGTAGTATTTTCCATGCAATCTATTCCTAATAAATCCAATGCAATCTAAATTAATTCTTTCAAATTGCAATTATCAAGGCAAAAATTCTCTTCAATAATTTTTCTACGCATGAGATTATATGCAAATTTTACTTTCAGTACTATCATGGATGCAATTTTCCTTTATCAATTCATGAGATGATGATCTAATTATCGTATTTAATATTTAAGATATTCATCAAATATGGCACCTGGGGATTCACAGAGCGCTTGGTAGTTGTTGGTATTTGCAACTTCATTTGTAACTCTGGTACCTGCCATTCCATTTGTAGTGGCCATATGCGGAGTGTTGTTAGCAAATACTGCTCTCTTGTAGCTTCCATAGCATTATTAATGACTCCCGCTCCTACAACCCTTGCAATTTTTCTCTTTGGAGCCATGGTCTTCTATCAAATAACTGTAGAGAAAACTTTGATAATAGAGCTATGGGTCATCTTTATTTGATTTATAGATATGGTGACCAATAAGAATTTGAGAAGAAATCAAGTAGACTCTCAATTTTACAAGGGAATGAAGGTGGAAGAGATGGGATCCAAATGTTATCTCTCCTATGGTAATATTTACTACGCCACATGCACCATGGAACTTGAGGCCTATTCTAGTGTCTAAAGCTTACTTGCAAAAGCCAATGGATTTTCTAAATGAAAAGATACACATGAAGATCTTGGAGCCCTCTTCATCCCCGTACTCAAATCGTTGGTTTACTATGTTTAAAAAGAATGGGGCTTTGAGATTTATTCAAGACATGCAGTCGGTCAATAAAGTGACCATAAGAAACGTGGGTGTAGGTCCTGTGGTTGATGAATTTACAGAGGCTTTTGCAAGTAGAGTGATCTATTATTTGGGTGATCTTTACTCAAGGTATGATCAATTTCAGCTTGCAGTTGTTGAGAGAAAGGATATCACAACCATGAAAACTCCCTTAGGGTTAGTATAAATGTGTACTCTCCTGCAAGGTGCAACAAACTCAATGGCACACATGACAAATGCTATGAATATAGAACTCAAGGATTTTATACGACAATCGACAATGACCTTCTTGGATGATGTTCTGATCAAAGGGTATGTAGTGGATAACAAGAATGAAAAGATTGATGCTCATGGGTGCAAACATCTTGTTGTAGACCATATTGTTGATTACGAAAGAATTTTGACACATCTAGAAGAGGTGCATTTAACTCTTTTTAGACAAAAGTTAGCCTCTAGAGTTGAAGAGGTTTTGATTGTGGGACATATGTATGGGCCCTATGGGTGAAGACCATCACCAATGAAAATAGATGGGATTGATAGAATGCAAGATGTATGCATGAATGTATTTGAGGTGCGTAGATTCTTGGGTGCATGTGTGTTCTATTTTATATGGATCCTTCACTTTGCACGTGTAGTTGATGCTCTATATCAACTCTTGAGAAAAGGTCAGAGGTTTCAATGGGAAAGAAAGCATCAGAAAGCATTGAAGGAATTGAAGTGGCTCTTGAAATCTGCTCTTACATTGAGAAAGACTGATTCACATGGGAAGCCTATCTTATTACTGTTGATACGAGCCCAATTAGGATTGGATGGGCGATTGGACAAGATGATGAGGAAGGGCAAAGATATGCAATTTGATTTAGTGCTAGATTATTGACTGAACAATAGAGAAGGTATCCATAGGTAAAAAAAGGAATTACGAAGAATTATGATAGTCCTTAAATGTGATAAGGTGTACTTTATGGGTGCTCGTGCAATCATTGAGATTGATTGTTTGCTAGCATTGGGTATGATTACTAGTTGTGCTAACTCAGACATTGCTATGCTTTGGTGGATTACATACATCAAATATTTAAACCCTAAGTTTCAGCGATGCAAAGATTTGCTACAATACTAGCAGAAGCTTGGACAACAAAGAGAAAATACTTTCAATGCTATGTATCTTCTATAGAAGTGTTTCTAAAATATAAATATGTAGGAGAGTGGCTAAGAATCGGTCAATATCTCAGCACATTAACAAAGAGAGAAAAGTGGTCAGATGAGGAGTTTAAGAAGATCAAGAGGAAAGCCTATGGATTTTTCTTAAAAGATGGGTACTTGTGGAAACATGCTAATAAGAATTAGGGTATGCAATTTCGAGTTCTGGGTGACAGAGCTTCACAAGTAAATGTTATTCATGAGTTTCATGAAAGCATATGGGTTGGCCATAGAGGTGTTTGGAAAACTTTTACAAATATCAAAGAAAGATATTGGTGGCAAGGCATGTATAAAGATGTTTCTTACTTTGTGCAAACATGTATGACATATCAAATATATTCATCTATGAGACATCAGGATGGATTGCAACCCACATATCCCTTGTCTCTTTATTTTGAGTGGGTGGTGGATTTAGTCACAATGCCTACAAGTCTTTGGAAAATGAGGTATCTTATACTTGCCCATGAAGACTTGACTAATCAAGTGGAAAGGGGAGCTCTACACGTGCCAAGGCAACAAATGCATTGTGTACTTTTCTCTTAGAAGAGATCTTTTGTCGGTATGGTTGTGTGGGAAAAATTACAGTAGATAGGGGTGAACTGGACTTGGATGAAGCCCATGATTTCTTTGCGCGATTGGGGATAAAGCTTGCTTTAACTTAAACTTATAACCCTGAAGGAAATGGCAAAAGTGAAAGAAGTCACCCACCTATTGTGAGGGCATTGGCAAAAGCATGTGGGGAGAAGGTAAAAGAGTGGCCACACAATTTCTCCCTTATGCTTTGTGAGCTGACAGAACAACTCATAGTGCTATTACAAGATATATGCATGTTGAATTGATGTACAGTAAAAAAAAAAAAACTTATCATGCCAATAGAAGAGATGATAGTCACATGGAGTGTGCTACCTTGGGAAGAGAAGATGAATTAGGAGGAGTGGCTGGCCTTATGTATTAAACAGTTGGAAAGAAAGTTAGAAGACATAGAGATAGCAATTGCAAAGTTAAGGGCAATAAGCTGGATATAGAATAAGCAATGGTTTGACAAAAGATATTGACAAAAGACATAGATTGAGGCCAAGAACCATACAAGATGGGGATTGGGTGCTGGTTTATGATCATAGTTTGAAAAACGAGCATAGTGCCATGTGTAGAGTCTCCAAACGATGGTTCAGAATTTATGTGGTAAGACAAGTGTTTGATAATGCTACTTATGCATTAAATGAGCTGTATGGGATAGCCATAAGAATTTCCCTAGTAAGGAAAAGAATCAAATTATTCAAGAGATAGGAATCTACTACCTACGAGTTGCCAAAACTGGATGAAAATGGTGACCATGATATAAGGTGTTGAAAAGACGTGGGATCTAGAGCATGGCTATGGGGGATGGAAGATGAAGATTAAGCTCATGATGACATAGACTGAAGACTTGACTTGTTACACAAGTGAATTAGGTTCCAAGATTGAGACTTGGACTCATAAACACAATCTTGTGTATAAGACTGACAATGACCAAGATACTAACTAAGATGGAAAAGCATCATGATATTGTATTCATCATATATTAAAAAGTGGTAGTCAAGTACAATGATTTATAATTGCCGGATGGGTAGCGGTTTCCCTCTATGTGCATATGGGATTCAATCTGCTTGCATATCCTAAGCCCAAAACTACCTCATACAAAGAGGCTACAGTAGGTGTGATTGCAAATATCTCAACACCCCTCCTCAATCACAACCAGAAAGTACAAAGTGTGTAGAGGCTTTAATGAAAGCAACACCTATAAAGTGTGGGCACACCAAAAACATGGCAAAACACCAGAGGCTATCGCAGAAAAGGCTAAGTGTAGGTACCACAAACATGATGGACATCCAAAGACCATAATAGGGGCCTCACAAAGTGTATAGAGCCTATAGTACAAGGCTACATAAGGAGTTTACAAGCTTATGTCTGAAGCATTAGGGCTAGGAATTACATAGCTAAAAAAGTCTAGTAAAATTTGGGTCAAGGATCATGGGTCAAGGATCGGCAGGCCCTTGTAGTTTTTAGTATTTCTTTTCGCATCGATCTTCAATTTATTATAGGTCTTCTTGTTGGTGTAGTCCAACTTGCTCTTTTTGATCTTGTACTTGTTCTTCACTTTGCTTGTAGCTTCAGTGTCCACCGCTTTGATCTTTTGGTCCTCTTCTTCTAGGTCCTCCTGGTCTGCTTCTTCATTGGCTTTGCTTGCAACAGTTGCATCAATCTTCATGATCATGTCCCCCTCAAGAAAAGGGATCATCTTTGAGGCAAAAGAAATGACTTCAAACTCTTGCACTTTCTACAAGGTAGTAGGTAGTTCTACAAATGGAAATATTGATAGCATTTGGATATAGACAACTCCTTGTATTTCTATAAGTAGATCACAAAAATCTTCTATATATTGTACATAAGCAACACAAGTCATGTTACTCTTCATGAAGTGTCTCCACATAGAGATCTTCTTATTTGTCATTAACATCAGTATCAAGTAAGTGAGAGGAGGTAGTGTGAAAACACACTATGGAGTATTAAGAGATATTATGCTTGAGTTTGATGATGATTCTTCATCATTATCTTGTCCTTAGACTTGAGTCCCCTCCTTGTTGCTGATGTGATGGATAAATTTTACTTGAATCCTTGTTGGAAACTGAGCTAGAAGCTCAGATTAGAGTGGCAAAACCTTCCAATGAACTGAGAAGAGTGAGATGGAAGAGGAGATTGAAGATGATATTTGCTTGAATATTTCAAGTCTTCCAAACACTCCACAAATGTCTTCACCTTGATGTTTATCACTGATTAAGTCAGTGAATCAGAGTGGCAATGTCTTAATCCAAGTGGTAGAAGAGAGAAAATGAAGTAAAGATAAAGCTTTTGAGAAGTTGGCTATGGCTACCAACTCTAGGGTTTCTAGGCAGCCCTAGTTTTTTTGCTCGTGCAGCTCATGGACTTAATCATTTCGCTCAAGACTTGATGAGAAGGAAGCTTGGGTAGTGGGCTTTCAAAGCCCTATGATTAGAATGAACATCGCGCTGCAGACAAGGAGAACAGTCGTATGACCAGACGACGCAGGTAGGGATCGCAAATTTTGACAATGCCGGGCAGAGGGCCAATATCAATGTGATTGAACTAACACGGAGTTGCGCCTGGAGCAGAGGAACAAATACTTAGAAGAAATCCAGTCAAGATCTAGCCTGGTTGATGAGATGCAGGAGCTCAAAGTAGGGTAGGTGTTGTGTGGCTATGGCAGCCTCAAGGTCAAGTGAGGATGAAGTTGGAAATGGAGTCATAGTGATCCTAAGCTATCCAAAGATGAAGAGGAGCTGAAAGAGCAAAGAGGAGACGTGAGACATGCTATGCCATGCTCAGCTGCGCTCTGATACCATGTTGAAAGGACGCGGGATCTAAAGCATGGCTATGGCAGATGGAAGATGAAGATTAAGCTCATGATGGCAGAGACTAAAGACTTGACCTATTACACAAGTGAATTAGGTTCCAAGATTGAGACTTGGACTCATAAACACAATCTTGTGTATAAGACTGTCAATGATCAAGATACTAACTGAGATAAAAAAGCATCATGATATTGTATTCATCATATATTAAAAAGTGGTAGTCAAATACAATGCTTTATAGTTGTTGGATGGGTAGCAGTTTCCCTCTCTGTGCATATGGGATTCAGTCTGCCTGCATGTCCTAAGCCCAGAACTGCCTCATACAAAGAGGCTACAATAGGTATGATTGCAAATATCTCAACATAAGGGCTAGCCAAGAAGATACGGAAGATAAAGAAATAAAGGATATGGTTGCAAACGATGAGGAGGACTCTAAATCTAGTGACAACTAGGACTTTGGCACATCTGCTAGAGAATGTGTAGGTTCAAAGGGGGTGAATGTCATGCTGCTACATGGACATAGTATGAAAGAACTCGGAGTGCATCATCATTCAACTTTCTTATTAATCTAGAGAGTCAATGTCATATTGGTCATTAGTGTTAGTGTCCATAATATGGATGGTTCACAAATATGAGATTTTTAAATAATTTTAGATTTTTTTTATATTTTAGATATTATTTCTTGTAAATATTCTAAAAAGGTGTAGAAAACCTCTAGAATAGGGTCACATACAAAAAGTAAGTGGCTTTTTAGTCAATTTTAGAAAATCTCATTAAAAAAGAAAGGCTATGAATTCATGCGGTGTGTGATCACAATTTTCAAGTAGCAAATAGCACTCCGGAGGAAAGGAGAGAAAAAGGAGTGATCCAAGAGAATTTTGATCAGGTATCCTAGGGTTTTACCTCCTTTTGGAGCCAAGGAAACCATCATATTTTATGTTTGAGTAGCAGAGGAGAATCTAATGTTTGGTGCACATTTTTGGATATAACAAGAAGCTCCAAGAGATCTAATGCTTGGAGATTTCTTTTGAGTAGTAGTAGACATTGTCTAGATAATCTAAGAACCATTTATCATGGAGTTTAGTCATCAAACTGTTGAATGTTGAAATGACTAGATTTTTTTGTTGATTTTTTGTTGTTTTTTAGGCTTGAATGGTTGATTTTTTATGGATTTTGAGTGATGATTTGTTGTTTTGGTAGTGTTTGAGAGTATTTTGGATTATATTGATTATGTTTTGGAAGCTCATGATGATTCTCAATAGAAATATGAGGCTATGTGATGTTCTGATAATAGGTTCTAATGAGGTTCTAATTGGTTATGATACCTTCTATCTAGCTTCTATTTTGTTCTAATTTTCTTCTGTATGAAGCATGGATTGATGATTGATGAAGGTTGAGGTCTTTTGAAAGCTTATTGAATTTTTTTTTATAGTTTGGAATGGTTTTGGTATGAGTTATGAGGTTCTAATGTTTTCTGTTGACCTTCTGTAACCCTCTAATGAGCTTATGTTATTGTTTTGTTCTGTTCTATATACTTCTATAAGTGTTCTGTGGAATGTATATGTGACTTTAGGAAAGTTTTTTAGCCTTGGAAAGAGGTGAATGTAAGTTCAAAAGAGCTCAAGGAAGTGGAAGAAGTTCATATTAGACATACCTCTTGGAAGCGGCATCCACGACCGAGGAAGGATTATTATGAGTGATTATTGATAATTGTAGTAAGGAAATGATGTACTATTGATTGAGAGAGAAAGGGAGAGTCAAAGTTAGCCAATTCTATGCCAAACAATATATCTATTTATGAGAGACTATGAGAGAAAACTATGAAGACAATGAAGATGAATCATATGTGATTTCTTTCCATTTAAAAGTGGTGTATTCTTTTGTGTTCTTGTTAGTTTTGATGGATTTTATGAAGATGTTGAAGATTATGGTTGATTCTATCAAATCCGTGGGAGATATCTACTATGATCCTGTGTGAAGATTTGTTCTTTTCCTTATTATGGTTCTCTAAAGAATGAAACAAAATCTTGTTAATGTTACAAGATAGATTTTCTTGCAGTAGAAACCCCTTTTCCTTTGTGTCTCTCTTGGGGCTCCATGTTTTTGGTGTGCAGCCAGGGAAACTTGCCATCAACAAGTATGAGAAGAGGCTGAAAATGAAGGAAATGGCATTGCCAAGAAGAGGAGAATTTAATGGATGTTTGCAAAGTTCCATCTTCCATTAAAGAATTGGAGATTCTCATTACCAAAGCCACTTTCTACAAGAAGTTCATCCCACAATGGCGGAAACACATTACCATCATGATGCAGGCTCTATGTGGTGGACTATTTCCTCTTCATGTTGAAGCGGCAAAAACTTGCATCTTGGTGGCAAATTGTTTGGGAACAAACTGAACTGCAGAAATAGAGAGAATGACCATCCATGGAAGATTTGACATTCATTGAGAAGTTTCCAAACATCATCAAGTGGGAGATCGTGAAGAAGCTTCAGGAGTCGTGGTCAGTGGAGGTTCATAAAAATAAGAAAGAAAAGAGTTGGAATTTGTTCGTGGATGCTCAACAGCAGGACACATGGGATGCCTAGTGCACTGACAATCTCGTGTTTGTTCAATTAGAAACCCACTAGAAGTTGGTAGACAGAGTATTCTTCACAACATACACTATTGAAACCATCAAAAGTTTGCATTATTATGATGATGGCACAACAACAATCCTCAGAAAAATGAGTTTTGATACCTTCAGAATGGAATATCTCCCCCTCTATAGTGGTTTGAAAGTTGAATTCAGAGACATAGTGAAGAAGAAAGTAGAAGAAATGTTGGCAAGAGAGTCCTCCAGAGACTAAAGCCTTCTGTTATCCTTCTGTGGAGCACTAACAAGTTAGTGGATCCAACCCCCTCATGAGTTATGCCATAAGGAGACAAGCACAAGAACGAGTCCAAAGGTACGTGAGAAGAGAGAATGCAAAAATCAAGGCCGAGAATGAGCTTGCAGCAGAAGCCTCCTTTAATGCCTTAAAAAAGCACTCTTTACAAAAGTCCCCATGGCGACTCAAGGTCCCCTTCCTAGTCAAATTCATCGTGGAAATATTGATAATAGGCCAATAAATGTAGTTCCATTGCCAATTTTTAAGGGAGATTACAATGAAGACCCTAATCTTCATGTAGCAGATTTTATGGTAGCATGTGTAGCTAATAATGCCGAAACCCCCAAGCATTGGTCAGCAATATTCCCCGCCACTTTCAAGGGTGTGGTGTTTCAATGGTATGAAAGACAAGTAGCAAGAAATTTTGGCACATGGGACGAGACCTTCCTCACTAAATTCAAGCATGAAGGTTTTGAAGAGCGGATGCGAGAGGAGTTCATGAACCTAAGTCAATCCTCTAGAGAAAGAGTAGAAGCTTAAGTCTCGCTGTTTGGCAATTAGACGAAAACGCCGATTGTCTATAGAACACGTACGACGATTTGGCGAGTTTCAATCTGAGATCATTGATCAGGCGATTGCAGACTTTCAGCAAACGGTAATTTGAAGTTAGCATTTTTCATGCATTGTACTCTCAAGCTAATTGAAAACCATACACAATAAGATTGGGTCTTGTTGGTAAATTTTGTATCCAGGGGGGTGATGTCTCGACCCAAGGGGAAATGGAATCCATCTTGAAGAGATGGAACAATCATCATTTGGATGAAGGTATCCAAAAAGGAGTGTTCCTCAAAGGCCTACAACTAGAAGTTCACAAGTTCGTGGAATTGAGAAGACTAGTCAATCTGCAAGCTGCAGTGGAAGGTGCAAGACTGTATGACGAAGTTGAAGCAAGGTTGTCAATGACCTCAGGAAGAGGAGTCTTATCTCCTCCCATGCCAAGAATGGTATATCCATCAAATGCAGTCCCAAGGACAGTTCCCCACCCCTACCCCCAAATGCAAACAGTGCCGCAGTACAATGCACCTAATCCACAGTGGCTGTAGACGACAATGCCTCAAATGATGGTTCAACCACAACAACAATGGCCTCAAACAGTTCCTCCAATGGCGACTCAACAACAGTGGAATCCTACCCACTGGAATCAACAACCCCAAGTTTCAACAGGAGCTCTGAATCAGAACCAGAGCAAAGAACCTCCTAGATCAACCCAACCAGTGTATGCAGTAATTACAGAAGCTTCCCAAAACCCTACAACACGTACTCCATGAGGTGGAAATCTGAAGGACTACCTATTCAACTCAATCCCAAGTATCAAGAAAGAGCTTATGGATGTGATTACAGAGCAATCACAGTTGTTGAAGGTGAATACCACTAATATATCCACTCCTATGGGAGGTGGGAGAGATGTGATGTGCTCTAATACATGGTGCAGAAAGTGCCATCAAGTGGGACATTTAGCCACTGAATGTACCCAAAAACCAACCATTCATGGATCCTTATGTTCATACTGTTTGAGGAAGAACCATACAGAGGATATTTGCTCTCTGAAAGAGATGCACGAAAGAAGAAAGAAAGATAAAGATGCAAGATTCAACTTGTTGGAATCCAAAATGACAATGCAGGACATTGGACCAAGGCCTAGGGAGTTTGGCCCTAATTTCAGTCCAAGGAGGTTTCCCTCTCAAAGTTACAGAGGACGGCAGTCTGCTAGCGATGGTCAGAGATCAAAGGTGGATTGTTACAAATGTGGAGAAAAGGGTCATATCTCAACAAATTGTCCAAACCCTAGAAGATCTGTGGATTACCAGCCCTTATGTAGTCGATGCAAAGGAAAAGGCCATACTGCAAAAGATCAGCCCCTATGAAATCTACTTCTGATACCCAACAAAAGACCCAAGAACCTGCTTCCAATTTGGTGGAATTAGAAGTGGCTGCCATAATGCACGCAAAGAAAGGAGAATATGTAGTTCCAAAAGAGAACGTTCCTTCTACCAAGACTGTGAAGTTCAACCTTCCTCAGGAAAAGTAGAATAATGCAATCCAAAGTAAGAAAATACAGAGCACTATAGAGCCACAGAGAGTTACAGAGAGTTGCAGAGACAGGACCAAAGATCCAAGAAATAGAGGATGCAGAATTACCTCCTCATGACGAAGAAGTGCAGATGTTGCCACTCCTAGAAGAAAAAGGGAAAATAAAAGTGGGTGTGGCCCCATTTCCCAATCGATTGGAAAAGCATGGGGATCCTCACAAAGAGTATGATTTGGTCAAAGGCCTAGACACCTTTAAACCAAACCTAACCTTCCGACAGTTGTTGATGCTATCTTCCAATTGCTGAAAAAGATTCAAAATCATCTTGACAAGAAGATGCGGCCTAAGGATTGCTCTCCCAACAACAACAAAGTCTAACATAGCCTCAGAACCCGTGAAGGAAGTAGATGTGGCTAACGTCTTCCTGGATCCTAGAACCTCAGAGATTGGCTTATTGATTGAAGTATGCTTTATTGTTGCAGATGCATTGATTGATGGAGGCTCATCAGTAAACATAATGACGGATGTGACAATGAAGGATCTAGGCTTGCAAGGAATGCAACCTACACAGTGGCTTATTAGATTGGTAGACCAAAGTAGAATCAAACCATTGGGCATCCTCCAATACGTAAAACAACCCTTGCGGGAAGAGACTATTGGCTAACATATTTGGTGGTCAAGCCAAATTCCTATAGGACCTCATATCCTTTGTTGTTAGGAAGACCTTGGCTTCTTGGAGCAAGAGCAAGGACAGACTAGTTCAAATGAACCCTAACCCTAGGCAGAGGACCCAATAAAGTGGTGTTGAAGTTGTATGGATCACAAAAAGGTAATGGATCTACGTCCATCAAGGTCATAACAGACTCCTCCAATGAAGTAATAGATAATGGTACATCAGGATACGAAGAGGCTGTCAAACAAATCTTTCTCAAGAAAACAAAGGCACGGTCCCTAGCAGTGGGCACTGTCAGCCAACTACCGACGGAAGCAAAGTCTTTGTCCATGGGAGAATACCTCCTGCCTAAACCCGAATTGACTTCTGAAATCACCTCTGACAGCGAAATAGAATCATGGATGTACTGTTCTCCCTACTACATGGCAGTCGTCGCAGAGTCAAAGATAGAGACAGAAGCAGAAGCAAAAGCAAAAGTAGAGGACATAACAGAGAGCTTGTTCTTCTCTTACAGAACACCCACAGATGTAGAAACAAAACCTGAAGAGGATGAAAGTGATAATGTAGATAAAGATTATGAAAGCAAGCTAGAAGGATCTATCCTACTCACAGAAGGCAGAGATGAGAAAGACATTCCTAACGTTCCTGAAGCCTCAGAAGCAAAAGATCCCTTTTTATGTGACAAAATGATAGTGGTACCCTTTGGACTGATCCATGAATCATGTCATACCCAAATCCTTTATAAGAAATGGATTAAGAAGAATAAGCCTTCCTTTGGCCATGGCTCTTGCCATTCCAAAGTTACTCTTCCTTAAAGAAGATGATGGCGATGCACCTTGCCAACAACCCCCAGTCTTGCAGTTTAAACAAAACACAGGAAGTTCCTATTATGTGACATTCTTGGCTGCATCTTCAGAAAGATGAATTTCTAAGCCAAGAAGTAACTCATCCCCCCAACCCAAACTCGAAACTTCAATGATACCTTTTTAGCCTCCCAAAGAGCGCACTAAGCCTCCATTAAAAAACACCAATAATTCCAGTGCATCATTAGAAGATGAGACCACTCCCTTGAAGGATTTGGATCTCTACCCAGAAGCAATCCTTGGGACATTTATCCGTGAAGTGGAAGGTGAAAGGCAATTGACATTCTTGGATGCTGATGGTACTGAACATCACTTGAAAGTGGGTCTAAATCTTCCAGAAGAAGAACTAATGGTCCTACGAGACCTACTAAAGGAGAACTTAGACGTGTTTGCATGGTCATATAAAGATTTAAACGGGATTGATCCCACAGTATGCCAACATCACATCGATCTAGAGCCTGATGCCAAACATGTGAGGCAAAGATAGAGGCACAGGAATCCCAATTATTCTGCTCTAGTGAAGGCTAAATTATTGAAGCTCCTTGAAGCTGAGTTCATTTACCCCATGGCTAACAGTGAATAGGTTTCGCCCATTGTGGTAGTACCCAAGAAGAACGGAAAACTTTGAATATGTGTGGACTTTCAAAAGCTAAATTTCAAGATGAAGAAGGATCATTTCCCTATCCCTTTCACAAACCAACTGTTGGATACACTGGTAGGCCATGAGCTCTATTCCCTCTTGGATGGATTTACTGGATACAACCAAGTCCAAATCATAGAAGAAGACCAATCCAAAACAACCTTCACAACATAATGGGGAACCTATGCTTATAGAGTGATGTTGTTTGGGCTCTGTAATGCTCCTACTACCTTCCAACGAGTGATGATGGATGCCTTCCACTGCATGATTTCATTGAGGTGTATCTCAATGACTTCTGTGTCTATAGCCTAATCTATGACCATTGGAGACACCTAGAGCAATGTTTTGACAGATGCCAAGAGTATGGAATTTCTCTCAACCCCGACAAATCTTTTTTTTGGTGTCTCATCAAGATTTCTTCTGGGCCACATTGTCTCTCCACAAGGGATAGCAACAGATCCTGCTAAGATTGAGAAGATTGCCGCCTTGACAGCCCCAACTATGGCCATGTGGGCTATTACATAAGGTTTATCGCACACTTTGCGACAAAGTCATCCCTTTGCATAAACTCCTATGAAAATATGCCGAGTTTACATGGATTACTAATTGTGATGAGGCATTTAATACCCTGAAGCAATGTTTAATTGAAGCACCCATCCTGCAACCTCCTAATTGGATGAAGGAGTTCCATGGTCACACTGATGCATTAGTTGAAGGCCTACATGCAGTCCTATGCCAAAAGGGCCCCTGTAAATTAGGTCAACCAATCTATTATGCAAGTTAGAAAGTAACTGATAGAGAGCAGAACTACACAGTGACAGAGTTTGAGTGTTTAGCAATGGTGTTTGCTTTGGAGAAGTTTCGACATTATCTGATGTCAACGCATTTCAAATTCTACGTGGACCATGAAGCCCTTTCCTTCCTGATGAACAAGGCCAACGTGAAGGGAAGAATGATGAGATGGCTCCTTCTGTTTCAAGAGTTTGACTTTGAAGTGGTTACCAAACCCGGTCGCTCTCATGTCTTGGTTGATCACCTTTCGTGAATCCCTCAAAGTGATAATGAAGACGAGCAAGATGATCCTGACCTTCCTAATGCTTCCTTTGCATGTTATTCATTTTTCTTTGTATCGTTGTGTTGTCACGAGCCTCACCTCACGCATGAACGTGCATGTTTTTGCTTTTACGTGCCTCATGATGCCCTTGTGGCATCCACGACTCCCCCGCCAATGTCCTGGCCCTGTTTGCTCCCCGCCGACACAAATTTTTTTACCCTTGCCCCGCGCCTATGCACGGGACGACAAGGGGGAGCTCTCTTGTTTTTCTTTTTCTCATTTTTATTATTATTTATCTCTTTTTTTCAAGTTTTTTTTAAACTAATTAAAATTTCCCCCTCCCCAACGGTTCCCCCTTCCTCCCTCTTCTCTCTCCTCTTCTTTCTCTCTCTTTCTTTCTTCTTCTCTCTCCCTGACCCCTCCCTCTCTCTCCCTCACCTACGTCTTCTCCTTCTCCACCTCTTCTCTTCCTCCCGCATCTTCTTCTCTTTCCTCCTTCTCCTCCTCCTTCCTTCTCCTCCCTCCATCTCCCCTTCCTTCTCCTCCCTCTATCTCCCCTCCCCTCCTCCCTCCTCCTCCTTCCTCCTCCTGCTCCTCCTCATCCTCCCTCCCTTTCTTCTTATTCTTCTCTTTCTTCTCCTCCACTCTCTCTCCCCACGTCGCTTCCCCTCCCTTGTGCCACCCCCCCGCCAGGGCGCCTATCGCCACCCACCCTCCCTCCTCGATGTTGTCTCTTCGTCGTCGTCACACCGCCGGTGCCACCCACCCGTCGTCACGCCACCCACTCGTGGTCACGCCGCCCGCGCCGCCTCCTCACTGCCGCCTCCGCGCCGCTTGTCACCTGCAATACCCCCCCTCCCACCCGCTGTTCTTTCCCCTCCCTACCCATTACCCCCCCTACCCACTACCCACCCCCTGTCCACCGACGCGTCCCCCCCCCCCCCCCCCTTTTTTTTTCCTCCTACCCCCCTTCCCATTACCCCACCCCTCTTAGCCCCCCTTTCCCCTGCACGCCTCGCTCTCTTACAATACCCACCTTTTCTCGCCCTTCGTTCGTGCGGGCTTATGCAACGCTTCGTGCAGGAATCCGTGTGGTTTTTCGAGCGTGTTCATTCATGGATGTGCTTGCGAGTTCCTCGCGGTTGTTCACATGCTCTGTGTGTGGTTTCCCGTGTGTGGTCGGTGTGGCCGTGGTCTTCGCAGGTGTTCACGCGCGACGATGCTCAAGGACTCATTCACGCTTGCAGGTTCCTCGCGATTGTTCACACGCAGCTGTCACACGCAAACCCGAGTATCTCCTACTACTTTCCAAAAAACTCGAGAAAACACCTAAAAATAACTAAAAACACTTAAAAATTCATATAAATCCAATAAAAACCCAAAAAATAGCTAAAATTTTCTTTGACAAATTGTAAAGTTTTTTGGATTATTTTCTTGGTCATAATTGTAGAAAATTAATTGCAAAAAATTAAAAATATTCAAAATCATTTTAAATTTCATGAAAAAATTAAATAAAACTCATTTAAAAACAATAAAAATCAAAAATAATTCCAAAAATTTTTATAAAATCTTAAAAACACACTTGCATATTTTTGGCATGTTCCATCCACTGAAAAAGCTGTACCAATGGACAAAATATTATTTTAAGGCCAAAATGCTAAAAATTTTACCTAAATTCATAGAAATTTCATTTTACATTCCAAAAATACACTGAAAAATGCTAAAAAATACAAACACATTGTTGAAGCTTGATGGTTCAATTCTCACTCAGGGTTGATTGCAGAAAGCTTATTATTAAATTTATTTTTTTAACCATAATAAATCAAAATTATAAATAAACAACAACAAAAAACCACATAAATAATAATAATAATAATAATCACAACACAAACCCTAATTACAACTAACCAAACCCAATATGACCACATTAACCTTGCCTTGCTATTTTTTTTTTTAAATCGAGTGTTCATTTTTTTTTCAGTTAATGGCTTTTGCTTTTTTGTTGGACTCATTGCATCTTGGGACTAATCCATGTGCCCTCAGTTTCTTGCATATACACCCCTCTCAGGTATTTATTTTTTATATTTTCTACTGTATTTATTTTTTGTCACCCCATAACCACAGTTAATTATTAAAATGAACTTTAATCACCCACTTTTCCACGCATGCTCACACCAAACACACCTTTTTCTAATAAATTAAAATGGACTAGCCATTCACTTAGCACGTGCTTCGTGCGCTACAGTCACATCTAATTTTATTTAAAAATGAAATCATTGTCACGAGTGCACGTACTACACAAAAAATGCTAAACACACACTTAATTTTTAATCAATGAATTTGCATTTAGAGACCTCAGTCTGGGTATTGGAGTCTGGGTTTCGTTTAAAGCATCGTTTCATCATAATAATTTGTAATTAACATTTTAAGAAGGAATCGTCGTTTTCTTATTAAGGTTTAACACCTAATAAAATTTCACCCATTTTTAAATAATTTCTTAAAACAAACCATTCATTAAACCTAATTCCCCTCACTGCACTTACTCCCCTTTTCAATAAAAGTGCTTCGTGGACTAGGCACATGCCGTCTTTCGAGTTGTAGTTGCTTACCGCAGTTCTGGTCATGTTATGAGAGGGTTGTTGTTGCATTATGGTTTGATTTCTATGATACGATTTTGGGTACGGTCTGTAGTTTTCTTTTGAATAGTTTTTGATAGTTTGAAATGGTTTTTGTATGAGTTATAAGGTTCTGATGTTTTCTATTGACCTTCTATAACCCTCTGATGAGCTTATGTTCCTGTTCTGTTCTATTCTATATACTTCTGTAAGTGTTCTATGGAATGTACATGTGACTTTGGAAAAATTTTCTAGCCTTGGAAAGAGGTGAATGTAAGTTCAAAAGTGTAACATGTCTACTCCTCAAATTGCGGGACACGTCTTAGCAGCCCATTGGGAAGAGAGTCTAGAAAGCACCGCCTGGCACTCGCAAGGAATGTCACAGGGTTTGCGATCCAGGTCCTCCCGAGTCTGCCCCGCGCAGAAGTATCCGGCCATTCCCACTAGGATCGACCTGAAGTTCAGGTTCCTCGTAGTCGGGTCTTCCTAACAGCCTTCTAACGTCGGTCTACAATTGCTCCACTTTGTGCAGATACAACTGGACCTAAGCAGACTCATACCGCACTTGGTTCAAAGAGAATGGGAAACGAGAGGGATGCATCGCTCGACCTCTCTGCCCGTAGGGCATAGTCCCATTCTGGTCCCCTAAAACGGTATGAATCAGGGTTCTAAACCAACATTGTCTAAGGTCATTGTCCGACTTTTCCTAACATTTCTCGTTAACATTTCCTTTGAGGAAAGCTCTCGGCTAACCGAGACCACCCTTCCGTAGGATAGACCCATTGGTCACATCCACCACGCTTCCCTCGGGGGTTGTTTTAGTTATCTAATTACCTACCACATTATGTTTGACACATAAAAGCAGCTTCCTTAATTAACCCATTAATCACAGGTTCCTTTACGTAATTTAGGGCACAGACACGAAGACAAGATAAAACAAGATCAAACAGTTTCTTAACTTATCTTCATATTAATGTTTGTCTCCTGCCCATACAAGAGAACTAAGTGTCCCTTTCTGCCTCCGTAGAAAAATCCTTTTGTCTCCCAGTAATAAAAACCCGAAGGTTTATCCTACCAAGATTCTGCCCTGTAACTAGGATCAAGGCCTCGAGACCCCATCTCGAGTCACGTAGAACACTTGTGTAGGGCCCGGAGGCATTGGGATTTACGGCCAGAGCCCCCCCTGGCACCCAAGCGTCCTCCTACGCCAAGTAATTTCCACGGAGAGACCACTCATGGCGGGTTTGGTCCACATTCTCGATGCGGATTCATAACCCCCTTGGTTAGGGTTTGGTCGTTCGCGGGGGGTAGCTAGCGCCATCCTTCCTTAATTATCCCTTTAGAAAATCATCCACAGCTGAAGCAACCAACCTAATAACATTTACTAGGGAAAACATCCCTTTTGTTCCCATGGCAATTTATCCTTACAGACCCCGCCATGAAATTATCAATCACAAACAACTTGGATTAGCATCCAAAACCACATCAAGAAATCACCTTGCTTATGATCCTCCTATCCTTAGTAAGATTCTCTCCTCTTACCAACACAACCAGTCGATATTCACTTGGAGATACCCTTTTCAAACAACCAAGCATAACTTGGGTCAACAATCCATTTAGAGTTAGGTCACTATCTTCTATTAAGCTAGGAACGTATCCATTTGCGATAGTCTACAGTAAGATCAATAAAACAATTCACAGGCAATTATACTTGACCTCTTAAGCTCTCTTCCCCTTGGGCGTTTCCTTGTGGTAACTTAGTCCTAACTCAAAGCATTGACTGGTCAACCAAGGCAACAGACAAGCCTTATTCGCAACCCATCCAATAGCCTTTTATTCTTCCAGTTCTTTACTCATCTCTCTCTAACCAAGTAAAGTTAACACACTTGGCAACACAAGACTTTTCACCTAGGCCTTTAGGATATAGTCTGGATGCATGCGTGCCTTCCATCTCTCTTAGTGCGGTACTATGCAGAATTTTCTTGTTAGACTCAACACTCTTCCACATGGAGCACTTAAAGCATTAACACATTCCTTGAGATATGCATTCCCCCCTTTTCATATCATGTAGGGTCCTAAGGGTATCATGACCCCTATTCTATGTATGAAATCTAAAAGCCATATTTTGTTTAACTTCCTGACATAAATCTACATAATTAATTTTACCTATATCATTCCTATGTTTTTCTATGATATTGCGAGTTTGATGGCAAAAATTAAGCCTTTAGCGAACCTCTATGTAATAGGATGCATTACAATGCAACCTCCAACGCGACCCTATCTTTTCTTGCTTTTCAATATATGCGATGTGGCTTAAATATATTTTCATCATGCAACTATATACATGACAATGCATGCAAATTTCAACATGGAACCTATTACCCTTTGTTAATTATCATGCGACTAAACCTCTAAGATGAAAGCCACTATTTCATGTATCAAAACCTAACTTCCATTCATCATTCCTTGTGAGTAAAACCTATTATTTTATGTGTGTGAAAAACCATGCAAAATCTATCATTTTATGCATGCAAGATCCTATCTTTTCTATTCTCATACATGTACCATATAAAGGTCATTCATCATAGTCCTAGTTTTCCTTTCAATGCAAAGAGCTTATCGTGTAAATCCTACTTTTACCTTCTTACAATAACCTTTCTCAAGAAAAAATAATTATTATCAATGACTAGCATTCTATCATAATTTTATAGAAGAACCTGGTTTAGTTGCATGGGACTGGGGTTTTAATTCATGCTTGAGCTTCTATCGGCTCTCATAGCTCCTGCATCTCTCATGACTCCCAAGCTTCTTCTCTTCATGACGAGATCTTTCGCGGCTTTGGGAAGGTGATCAAGAGATTATGGACCTTCTTCTTCACTCCTTCCTTCAGATCTTCATCTCTCTTTCTCTCTCACTCTTGTTTTACTTCTTCTCTTCTTCTCCTTCTCTCTCTCTCCCTCTTCTTCTTCTTCTCTTCTTCTCTTCTCTCTTTCTCCCTTCTCCTTCTTCTCTCTCTCCCTCTTCTTCTTCCTCTCTTCTTCTCCTCTCTCTTTATCCCTTCTCCTTCTTCTTCTCCTTCTTCTTCTTCTTCTCCTCTTCTCCTTCTCTCCCTCCCTCTTCTTCTTCTTCTTCTTCTCCTTCTCTCTCTCTCCCTCTTCTTCTCCTTCTCTCTCTCTCCCTCTTCTTCTCTTCTTCTTCTCCTCCTCTCTCTCCCTCTTCTTCTTCTTCTTCTTCTTCTCCTCTCTCTCCCTCTTCTTCTCCTTCTTTCTCCTCTCTCTCCCTCTTCTTCTTCTTCTTTCTCTTCCTTCCTCTTCTTCTTCTTCTCTCCTTCTCCTCTCTCTCCCTCTTCTTCTCCTTCTCCTCTCTCTCTCTCCCTTCTCCTTCTTCTCTCTCTCTCCCTCTTCTTCTTCACGGCCAGAGGGGGGGGTTTCTCATGGGGGAGGAACGGGGGAAGCACGGGGGGGAATATTACAAAAAGATCTTAAGGAAGTGGAAGAAGTAGCTGTCAAAAACTCAAAAGAAGACTGCAATGAAGTGACAGTGTTGAGCTATGAAGAGTCACTGTAGTGGCTCTAGTGACCTTTCATATTAGACACACCTCTTGGAAGGGGCATCCACGACCTACAAAGGATTATTATGAGTGATTATTGATTATTTTAGTATGGAGATGATGTACATTGATTGAGAGAGAAAGGGAGAGTCAAAGATAGCCAATTCTATGCCAAACAATGTATCTATCTATGAGAGACTATGAGAGAAAACTATGAAGACAATGAAGATGAATCATATGTGATTTCTTTCCATTTAAAAGTGGTATATTCTTTTGTGTTATTGTTAGTTTTGATGGATTTTATGAAGATGTTGAATATTATGGTTGATTCTATCAAATCCGTGGGAGATATCTACTATGATGCTGCGTGAAGATTTGTTCTTTTCCTTGTTGTGGTTCTCTAAAGAATGAAGCAAAAGCTTGTTGATGTTACAAAATAGATTTTCTTGCAGTAGAAACCCCTTTTCCTTTGTGTCTCTCTTGGGGCTCCACAAACAATCAACTTACTGTTGTAATAACCAGGAATACACAGGGTTGAATTATGCTTGGAGTCTCATACAAGGCTTTTGTTTCCCTTCTCAGGTTCTATCAATACATAGTGCTTCGAATCATTGAGCTTTGTCTTTACATATTGTGTAAAGGCTTTGGTAGACTTGGGAGAAGATTTTATGATTGATTCATGATGTATGGACATGTCTTGAGGAGAACTTGATTTTTAGTCACTAAGTATGAACCCATTAAGGAAATAAGAGGTGGCACAATAAATGTACCATAAGCAAGGGTGGACTACATGGGTGTAGTCCAATTGTAAAATCACTAGTGTATCCTCATGTTGGTTACCTAATATGCTAGTCAGTAATATCTTGCTACATCACCAAGGCACATAATGGATGGCAGCTTGTGTAGAGCTCAGCATCTCAACAAGGAAGAGTAAGAGAGAAAGAGAGAGTGGTGAAGAGAGAGAAAAAACAAAAAGCAAAGAAAGAGAGGGGAGATAAATAGGGGAAAAGAGATATATATATATATATATATATATATATATATTTAGAGAGAGAGAGAGATAGAAATATATATATATATATATATATATATATATATATATATATATATATAGAGAGAGAGAGAGAGAGAGAGATAGAAAAAGAGAGTGAGTGAGAAAAATTAAGAATAATGAAAAAAGAAGAGGAAGATGGGAGATAGATAGGCAAAAAGAGAGAAAGAAAAAGAGAGATATAAAGATAGGGAGAAAGGGAGAGTAGGGGGGGAGAGAGAGAGAGAGAGAGAGAGAGAGAGAGAGCGAGAGAGACAGGAGGAGAGGGAGATTGAAAGGGAGAGAGGAAAAAAATAGCAAATTAATAATTTTAGAAAATGAAAAGAGGGAGAGGGAAAGACAAGGAAAGGAGGAGGGGAGATGGAGAGAGAAGAGAGGGAGAAAGAGATAGAGAGAGATGAAAATCATAGGAAAAGAAGAAGATGGAGAGGGACGGAGGGAGAGGAAAAAAAACTAGTGGAAAATATAGAGGGAGAGGGAAAATAGAGAGGAAGAAAAGAGAGAAAGAGAGAGAGGGGTGTGGAGATAGAGAGAGAGGGCTCAAGAGGCAGAGAGAGAGAGAGAGAGAGAGAGAGAGAGAGAAGTAAAAATTTTAGAAAACAAAGATAGGAGGGAGAAAAGGAAGGAGAGGAGAGGGAAAGAGAGGCAAAGAAAAGATGAAGAGGCAAAGGGGGGGAGAGAGGGATAGGGATTTGGGAGAGAGAGGTGGAGATGGATATGAAAAGGGAGAGAGAAAGCTAAGAGAATAGCATAGGGGAGAGAGAGAGAGAGAGAGAGAGAGAGAGAAAGAATGAGAATGAGAAAGTCGAAAAAATAGAGATAGACAAAGAGGTGGATTAGATAGTGAAAGAGAGAAATAGAGAAGGAGAGAGGGGGGATTAAGGAGAGAGAGTAAATGAAAGAGAGGGAGGGAGGAGAAAAATAGGGAAAGTTCAAGGGAGAGATAGAGAAAGAGAGAGAAGGGAGAAAAATAAGGAAAGTTAAAGGGGGAGAGAGAGAGAGAGAGAGAGAGAGAGAGAGAGAGAGAGAGAGAGGGTTAAGTAGATATCAAAAGAACAAGAAAGTTAAAGGGAGATAGAGAGAAAGATAGAGTAAGAAAGATAGAGAAAGAAAATAAAAGAAGGAGAAAGTTAAAGGAAGTAAGAGAGAAATAAGTTTACTAGGAATTGGAGAGAGAGAGAGAGAGAGAGAGAGAGAGTAATGGAGTTGAGGGAGAGAGAATAAAGAGAAACAAGATGAGAGTAAGGGAAATTAGAGGGTTAGAAACATAAAGAAAGAGGGTGAGAAAGATAGAGAAAGAAGAAGAAAGCTAAAGGAAGAGAGAGAGGGGGGAGGGAGAGAGAGAGAGTAGTAGCAAATTTTAGAGAGAGACAAAGAAAGAGAGTGTGAGAAAGACAAGAAAAGAAGGAGAGAGGGAGAGATAAACATAATATAGCATATTGGATAACTCTTATTTTTGTAGAGACCTTTGCATAGACCTTTCAATGTATGCTAAGCTATATCAAGATGAAATTATGGAGCCGTAGAACCAATTGTGTTTATCATACCTCACTCTTAGAGTTTTGATACTTTATTACATGTTTTTTAACTTTTATGCAAGTCTAAATATATGTTGTTATTGTACTTCACTTCATCTCTACATTGAATTAATTGATAGCTCTTTTTGGTTATGCAAGTCACTACAACTAGTCCAAATATTAGTAAAGCAGACAATTCGCAAATGAGGAGGTGAAGAATATTTTCACACATATGTCTCCGAATCAAATGGTGTACTTTAGAGACAAAGCATGTGTAGAGGAAGATAGCTCATGTATGCTACACTTGACTAATTAATGTGATGGCTTTGGTGGATGTTATGAAGATCCAAAGACTTTCTCTCCTTGTCCTATTATGACTATTTTTCCTAAGGATACTAGAGAGATACATATGTTACAACCACACAATTGCTTGGTACTTCTGGCTCTCGTTTGAGGTTTAGGAGATAGTAACTTTGGTGGTTGCTATAAAGACACATATGTATTATCTCCCTCCTATCATTTGAGTAGATCTGTATTTCCTATATTAGCTACATTTGTAGTCACTGTCATTTCTATTATGCTTGGGTTTTCTCAGCCATCTACAAGTGGCACTCCTATAGATGCCACTCCTATAGGTACATCAGATATTCAAGGATATCTTTGTTATTCTCAACAACATGGTCCTAAGTGGGAGAGGATCCATATTAGACATACCTCACTAGGCTACATGTTCTTAGTGGAGGCATCCACTTGTACTATATATATGAATGATGAGAGGAAGAGATTCATGGCATCCACTAGTATTGTATATATGAATGATGAGAGGAAGGAACTCATGGCATGCATGCACAAGTTGTGTTAGTAAGTAATTTGGCACAATGTATTAGATAGATGAAAGAATATATAAGAAGCTAAAAAAGTCTATATGATAGCATCCTTACATGAGCAATTCCTAGTATCGTATTGGCTAATCTTTCTCTATAGGATAGATGATGGAGCAAATGTACACCTATATGTCCTATAGGCGATCGGATACATGGAAGATAGCAGAGAATGGCACAAGAAAGCTCAAATGGAAAGATTAGGAGGATTGGAAGAGGTTGACGGAGGAGGCTCCTTCCTCTCTACAATGATAATAGCAATAAACGGGAGGCAATGAGGGCATAATGAGAGGTGCAAGTCATATATTAGATTGGGAGTGCTGACCACAAACGTACCTGGAGGATTTTGTAAGTTTTCTATTTGTCATGGTGGTTTTCTTATTTTATGTATTGCTTTAGTATTTATCTACTTCTAACTATACTAATTGCACCATGCCTCCATGGAGACGTGGCTTGCTGGGTACGAGCAAGCCAGGAAAGATCTAGAAGAAGCGCAATCCAAATTTCCATGTAGTACACGCCATCAATCAATTCAATATCCCAAGGGCATGGAGGAGATGTTGTAGTTTATGTCTATGTGATGGTTACATGGATCTTTGATCGCAGCCTCTCGCGAAGGGGTGGAGATCTCAACTGAGGAGTGGGAATTCTCGAGGGGATGTAGTCCAAAGATGACCACATATTTTATAAGTTGTCATATCTAGATTTTATATGTGACAACTAATTAACCGTTTCAATGTATAATACAAAATATACAGTGCAGCGTGGTCGTACGGACGAATTTTTGTGTGGAGTGTATCGACAAAATGTGCTCCACAACGGATTGTGGTATCATGGCAAAGTTCGAGCAAGAGAGACGACGGCGAGCCATGGATCCAAACACCATTATAAATTAGATGGAGTATTTTGAAAACTTGCAAAGTATTATCACGGAGATTACCATAGCTTCTCCATGATCCTATTTGATGTGCATTGGTTCAAAGTGGTACTGGAAGGAGCCAGGAAAACTGTTCGACGAGGTCCACCTGGATTTCTCGAAACAGATTCCGAAAAACAATGGACGGATTTATGCAACACGTTTGTATTGTCGGTCCATTGTGGACAGGTACATGAACTCATGTTTTTTTAAATTTTATTACGACATGGTATATGTCACAAATGTTAAATCTCTCTTGCATGTGATTTTGAAAACATGTAATTTTCTATCCAAACCCCTGACAACCTCGATGGTGGTATGTTGTACCTTCAGCTCCCCGAAGTGCGAGAGTATATGATGAAAGCAATGTTCCCAGGGTAGATGAGGATAATATGCAGATAGAGGGGTCGATACTGCAAGGGGTGGAGGCTGTCCAAAGCTTGGAGCATGTAGAGGAGGCAAAATTAGGTAACAATGATGGAAAGACAAGAGGCCAAGAATTCTTTGAGAATGAGGTGGACTCATACTTTTGTGGTGACCTTTCTATCGACCTTCCAGTGTATGTAGAGTTGTGTAGAAGATTGACATGGAACTATAGGCTACATCATACTTGGAGCATCCACTTACTCAATTTCTTGATGAATCGCTTATAAGGGTACTCTAGAATATGCATTTTAAGTAAGATCATTTTTTTTAGAGTTATATTATTGTGCTTTGCTTGAATCTTTATCTTGATTATGCTAACATCAATTTTTGTCTGTGCAGGTGACCTTTGTGGATATTTGGACAGCACGATGAGTTGAGGGATGAGCAACAAGGAGCTACTAGAGATCTTCACACATATGTCTCCAGATCCGATGGCTCGATTCAGAGATATGGTGGACCAGGAGCTGTCTCAAACACCATCAGGTCATTCTGTTAGATGTACTTTGGCATGCTCTGATGCTTTGATTTCCAATAGACGAGTTCGATGCTCCAGATTTGGGCTAGACGAAGGGAGTAGTTCTGGGGGATGCTACAGAGGCGTGGATGCGATGAGCCTGTGGTCAGCTTGAGATATAGGTGCTACTCCTTGCTCTCATGCAGGTTTGAGAGAGGGTAGCTCAGGTGGTTGTTGTGGAGGTACCGACGCAGTGTCTCTATCTCGTCATTCTGCCGGAGTTGCATCACCTGTGGGATTTGTCACACCTGTGGAGATGTCTACTCCAGTCACTCCAGCTTTTGCTCAGCCATCGCCGCAGGTGGCACCCCTATGAGTTCTATTCCGAGAGATACCACCCCCGTGGGTGCATCTAATATATAGGGGTCTCCTGGATATGCCGAAGAGCGTGATCGCAGGTAGGAGAGGACACATCTTAGACGTACCCTAAAGATGTATAGATACCTTGTAGATGGTAGGACATGAGCCGTCGTCATGAATGATGAGGGAAGGAGAGTAATGGGTCGTATGAGAGAGTTGTGCCAACAAGTTTTTTGGCATAACGTCTTGGATCATTGGAAGAACATACCGAAGGGGAGCAATGACTACATAGTAGCATCCTTGCATGAGGAGTTTTTGATACCCACCGCAACAGATAGGTTTTCCACAGGCTTGATGATAAAGTGCATACGTGCGTACATGTCATACAGATGATCAAATGTATGCAAGGCACTTAAGAGTGGGGCCTCAAGCCCGAGTGGCTAGATGCAAATGACTGGCACCGACTCAGGGAGGAGGCTACACATTCTCCAAGACACTGGAGGCAGCAGCACGAGGTAACAAGGGCATGACTGGAGGCAGGAGTGGTCCATCATCTTGGGAGTGGGGGCCATAGGACTTATTTGGAGAACTTTGTAAGTTTTTCTTTTGTTCTTCTCTTTTTTTTTTGCAATATCGCTTGTACTGACAATCGTGTTTCTAACAGTTGTATTTTGTTTTCTTTGCAACACTGCATTACAAACCGCGATCCCACCGGCCTAGAGACTCGATATGTAGAGAGACACGGTCTCACTACATTGATCGATAGATTGTATGCACGTGGTAGTTCAGTAAGTCACTCATCTTTCTTGTCCGTAGTTATTAATTTTAATTAAAATGCATTATTGTATGGTGGACTGATGTGTAGTTGTTTCTTTTTTTCAAAGTTTGTTCGATGCTCCTTTGCAACGGGACAAGCTTTCAGATGGCGAGGATCTATAGCTCGCACTTGGATTCGTGGAGGGCACATCCTCTTCTTTTTTGGTCTTGTGATTTTTGGTCTATAGCTCGCGCTTGGATCGCTTAGATGTTGCTAATGCAATGACAGTTCTCACAATTTCCATCTTTTCAATTGAGCTGAAAGTCTCCTTATAATCCAAATGATACTACTATTCATAACCCTTAGCAACTAGCTAAGCTTTGTATCTTTCCAATGATCTATCTTCCTTGCGTTTCACTTTGTAAACCCATTTATAGCCAATGGATGTTTTGGCTACAAGCAGACTAACTAAATCACATGTGTCATTTTCAACCAATATTGCATATTCCTCATCCATGGTAGCACACCAATTTTTATCTCAAATTGCCTCATTGAACTTCTAGGCTCTTTGTGACCCTTCACTTTAGTCATGTAAGCAAAAGGTCTAGTTGAATACCCACTATAAGTTAGCCTATCAATAGGCTTTCTGACCCTTTTCTACCTTCTTAACTATGGTTCACAATGCGATTGTCTCTCCTGAGGCAGTACATACCTACTTTGCCTTACTCTAGGTTGTAAAAGATACGGGATCTAGAGCATGGCAAAGGCGGAAGCTATGGAGGATGGAAGATAAAGGCACAACTCATGTTGACATGACAATGTAGACAATTGTTACACAAGTGAATTAGGTTTCAAGATTGAGACTTGAATTCATAAACACAATCTTGTGTATGGACAACAATGACACAGACACTTGACAGAAGAGACAAGTACTATTGCATTATCATCATCTGAAAGTGATAGTTCAAGTACATCATTATATAGAGTTCTTTGGTAGCACTTAACATCCACTATGCATATGGGATTTTGTCTCTCTTCCTAGAATGGACTGCATCTTCCTAGCCTAGTTGTCCTATACCAAGGGACTAAAGTAGGTGTGATTGCAAATATCTCAACACCCCTCCTCAATCACAACCAAAAATACAAAGTGTATAGAGGCTTTAGTAAAAGCAACACCTGTAAAGTGTGGGCACACCATAAACATGGCAAAAACACCAGAGGCTATCGCAGAAAAGGCTAAGTGTGGGTACCACAAACATGATGGACATCCAGAGGCTGTAGCAGGGACCTCACAAAGTCTACAGAGGCTGTAGTACAAGGATAACTGAGGAGTTTACAAGTTTATGTTTGAGGCATTAGGGCTAGGAAATACAAAACTAAAAAAATCTATCTGAATAGAAGGACTGATGAGGTTTGTCCTTCTCCTAGTGGTCTTCTTCTTCTTCTTACTTTGCTCCATTTTCTTCTTTTTCTTGGACTACAACTAGATAGGCCTTTTGGGACCTCTTTCTTGCGTGGCAGAACTTCTCAGTGTGTCCGATCCTTTTGCAGAAGTCACAGAAGAGCTTATCCTTCTTGCCTTTGCACCTGTTGCCAACATATAATGCATGCTCATCTCTAGAGGTACTTGGTTCTTCCTTAGTTTTTAACTTCTTTTCCTCTTCTAACAGTGATGCTTGGATATCAACAAGTTCAGGATTTGGCATGTTGATTAAGGTTATTGATACATTATTATATTCAGGAGGCAAACTCTTAAGTAGAACACCGATGCAAACATCTTCTTCCATTTTACTGTTGATTCCTGCAAGTTGGGTTAGAAGTCCTTCCATGTAATTTAGATGTGTGGCAAGTGATGTGCTGGACTTCATTTCAAGCCTGAAAAACTCAATCAGGAGACCATACTTTAATGATTTAGACTGTGCATCGAACAAGGTGTCAAGTCTCTTCCATGTATCCTGTGAGGTCTCACAGTTATCCACACGGTGGATATAGTTGTTGTCTAGATCCAGTTTGATAATGGCCTAAGCCTTATCATCATTCTTTTGCCAAGTGACATCAAGATCCGCATCACGAGGCTTCTTTTCTTTTCCAATGGTAATGGCCCAGAGGCCCTTCTTCATCAGGATCAGTTTGATGCGGGTCTGCCAGGTATGAAACCCGACTCCTTTGAAACGAGCAGTTGGAGAGTCTTTGCCCATGTTAGACTTACGGGAATAGTAGCAAATCAACTTCAAACTTTTGAGATTTATCAGTGGAAAAGCAGATTACAATGTGTCAAGAGATACAAATAATGACAGTGTGAAAATACACTATGCGGAGACTATGTCTGTGTTGATGTTGAGCTTGAATCTTCTTTGTTCGGGGTCGTCAATCCTTCTTCAATCTTTCCAGGTTCTTCCCCTCCTTGATTTGATGCTGGGACAATAGATCTGAGTGGCAGTGTGTTGCTCCAAGTGGCAGGAGAGAGAAAATAATGAGATTTTTTAGCTTGAGTGGAAATTTGGCTATGGTGGATTTTAGGTTTCATGATAGGGGCCTGGTTTTTTGCTAATTGCAAGAGCTATGGTTGATCATTTTCAAAACTTTTTTTATGGAAATGTAGCTCTTTTCAAGGCCTATCAAAACCCTATGATCCTCATCCAGATTGCGGCCTGTAGTAGCGATGGCGACAGCAGCTCGATCGTCAGCAAGCGCAGTTCAGCCAAGTCCTTGCAATTTCGTGAATGCTGAAGCAGAGGGTGATCAATGTCATGCTATGTTGTGCCATGAAGAAGTGCCTTGATGTAAGGAATGATTCCTTAGAAGGAAGCAAGAGGAGATATGCTCTGTGTTGGGAGATCCAGGGACTCCAATCAAGGTATGTCTTGCAAGTCACAGATTTAGGCTATGGCAGTGACTGACAATTTGAGCAATGATGAGCTATGGAGTGGCCAATGCCAAGCTCTTAAGTGATACAGAGAAGCCTTGGGAGTCAAGGAACAAATGTCCAGAAGAGAACAGTTTCAGATATGACCTGTGGAGAGAGATCCAGGAGCTTCAAGTTGACAGGGTGCTGCTGTCTATGGCTACCACAAGGTCAAATGGAGAAGAAGGAGTAGAAGATGAGCTCCTAAACTTAGCCTAAGCTAGACTAAGCTCAAGCTGAGCTAGATGAGAGTACAATGGAGCTGGAGGAGCAGTGCCATGCCTGACTGTGCTCTGATACCATGTAAAAGATGCGGGATCTAGAGCATGGCAAAGGTAGAAGCTATGGAGGATGGAAGATAAAGACACAACTCATGTTGACATGACAATGTAGACAATTGTTACACAAGTGAATTAGGTTTCAAGATTGAGACTTGAACTCATAAACACAATCTTGTGTATGGACAATAATGACACAGACACTTGACAGAAGAGACAAGTACTATTGCATTATCATCATCTGAAAGTGATAGTTCAAGTACATCATTATATAGAGTTCTTTGGTAACACTTAACATCCACTGTGCATATGGGATTTTGTCTCTCTTCCTAGAATGGACTGCATCTTCCTAGCCTAGCTGTCCTATACAAAGGGACTAAAGTAGGTGTGATTGCAAATATCTCAACATAGATGTCATAACAAATGGTATGCCCAATTCACTATTAAGACTTTCACTTCCGGGTGACTTATATCTAGATGTAAGCAGGCCAGTAACATCATCAAACGTCTTCTCTTTGCCTTTATCTAATCTCCCCCTCACTGACATATCCATGTTAGTGGATGCAAAACCATGACTATGCAGTTATTCTGTCCAACGACTAACATTAGAAGAACCATCACATGTAGGTCCACTCACTATCATACTAATAGAAGGATAATTTTCAGCATATCTGGCTGGTCCATCAGAAACCACTGCATTTTGACCACCATACCATGATCCCAACTCATCGAATACTACATCCTTGGTGCTTATCAAAGTCTCATCTGCCACACCATTCTACAATGGTGTATAATGGCATGTAAGCTGCCTTTTAATGCTATACTTAGCCAAGTACCTATCAAACTCCCAAGAAACATACTCACCACCTCCATTAAATCTCAAGCATGAGATATAATATTCAAGTTCATTATGCTCTCCTGAGTTTCTTTTGTTTTTGCATTTGTTACTTGAAATCTAATAAACCTTTCTTTTTTCACCTCAATTTATTTTGTAACCTCTTCTTTTGATGATGTTTCCTCATCCTTAAGCAAAAATAAAAGTCATTTTTCTTTTGCTGAAGGAATTGTTCTAGCTTTTCCAAACATTTCAGAAACTCTCAAGACTATAGTTTTTATTTGATGAATAGGTGTCCTTAACTCCTCTCTGGTGTTTAAGATTTATTTTTTCTTTCCTTCCTTTCTAACGCTTTCTCTATTATTATTGATGAAACTTTCGGGTTTGAATCACTTTCTGAAATCCCATCCTCACTTTCATTCTCCTCTAAACTATCACTCTCTTCCTCCTCTTCTTCTTCACTATCATCCTTATTTACTAGTTCCTTCATTGAAGCCATATCAAACTTCTTTGCTATTCCTCTACGATCATAAATTGTTATGGTTCCTCTTTCCCAATCTTGTATTACACTTGACTTCCTAAGCCATGGTCTACTAAGGATAAGCAAAAAAACTCCAAACTCTATTGGCAAAACATGACATGTTATTTTCATGGCTACTCCATACACCTTGACCTCCAAATTCTACAGTATTCCTATACATTTCACTTTGGGATGACTTGAAAGCTTAATCTGAAATCTAGATCCTGCAATTATTCAAAGTCCAAACTATTCTACATAGGCTTGAGTAATCACACTCACTTGTACTCCTCCATCAATATATGCCTCTCCTATATTTTGATTCTTATACCACCATGCATCAACTACATGGTGTATATTTGGTAATTCTTCTACACTCAAAACTCTTATTGTTCCTTTTCTTCTTTTCTTATATTTCAGATTTACTAATTTTTTCAATTTCCTCTCATCCTAGGTCACACTTCCATCAATTGGGCAAATGTTATATCTGCTTTTCTACCCATCATATCCCTTCTCACGTCATAATCACTTTCTCCTTCTCCTAAAGAGATATCAGAAGCATGATAATGTTTCCTAAGTTTTCTCTTCTATTCTTATTCCTTCTTGTCTCCTTTTTTTAATTTTCTCCCTCTTTCTTCACCAACATTACTAGTTTCAAGCTCATCTCTCTCTACATCTCTCCTCCTTTTGGTTGCTAATGTTACATCAATTGTTTTATTTTCCTCACTCTTTTTTTCAACTAGAATACAATTTATGGTAGTCTTTCCTTTCTCTTCTTCTATTGGCTTTGGTGCTTAAGATGAAGTGTGGTCTTTAATTTCTATACTATAACCGTTCTATTTGTTTGGAAGATTTTGAGATAAATGATACATATCCCCTTCTTCCCTCAGTGGTGGATACAGACAATTTGTGCGTATGTGAGCTATCTCTCCATATGAATAAGAAATCGGTGGTCTTTTGAAATATCCTCATCCTTCTCTCATATTTTTTTGATTAGTATATCCCCTATTAGGGAGTCCACCTATAAGAAATCATCTATATAATGTGCGTTCAAAGGATATTAAGAAGTACCCTTTTTTTACATGCTATAAGGCCTTAAAATGGACCCTTTTACTTTATTGAACTCATAGATTTTTTTGTATTGTAATTAACAAATCTATTTTTTAAATATAATCCTGTAAATTTTACTAAATATAATACCCTTTCTTTTAAACTCACATGGTATCTTACATGTTCTATAATGGGACTCCTCAAGGTCTATCCTATCAATCCCCCATTACCTCTTCCTACAACCCTGCCTCTCAAAGCTCCTAACCTCATGTTTTGCATTTGCCCAGATAATTTATCTTTAACCTTTAGAGCTAATTATGTATTATCTTGCTAATATTTGATCATTTTACCCATCCTCTGGCCAATTTTAGTCTCTATTCTGAATATTTAATGTTGTAAATAATTCTCTTTTTTAATTTTATTTTTATTTTCTTTCTTTTTCAATTGTGATCATCACTACTCCCTTAAAGGTACTTAGTTCTTTAATTTTTACTTTAGTTCTTACCTCTCCCGTTAATTTTTTCACAAAATTTTTTATTTTTAACATTGTAGGTGCTCTCTCTTCTAGGCCTAGAGATGTGTTCTAATGATCCCAAAGCCATGTGTATTCTAAGGCAAAAAATTCTATGGTTTGGTCTTTTTTTCTTTGCAAAGTTCTATATTTTGTCAAAGGTGTTGAGAACTCTCAATCTCTTTAGATCTATCAAGGAAGGCTTGTTTAGTAGCTTCATATTCTAAAGGAATAGGAGGATTTCTCAGTCTCCAAAATTTTTAATAATTTTTAAACTAATTTCTACCTTCATCCAAAAAATGACTTTTTAGAATCTAAAGTCTCAAGGTTGACTCAATAATTTGCTAGATTATACATCCAACCTCCAAATTTTCAAGGAATCATTGAGGATCATCATCTTTTGTTCCATGCAATTCTGGAAAGGAATTGGCCATTTGAAAATGGTCTCAAACAAACAATTTAGAAATCACAAACAAAGTCAGATTTTGGCACTCCTCAGCAAGGGCACCAAGAAAGATGTTTCACAAGTGGTGAGACTGAAGATAATCCTCTCACACAACCCGAAAACAATATGACAAGGAGTGGAGGTTTGAAGATATGACTTTGTTTATGTATTCAATCATAAGTAACTTTTTCAAAATTCACGTAATTGTAAAAAACATAAGCCGCATGTGGCCATTAAAAAATACACAAAGTGATAGCATATACTCAAAGTAATAGGGCTTACCTTTATATTCTCAACAAAATCGCAAAGTCCACTAAACTTGATATTTCTACAAAGTTCAAACCTCTCAAGGACCAAAGCTCTACTCAAACATCTTTAGTTTTTTTTTTCTGACTTAACTTGGTGTGGCCCTCCTTTCTTACAAGAAAAGAATTTTTGATCGTATTAGAAGGGACCTTATCACTAACAGCTTGGGTGTTTATATAGTGTTCTCCTTATCTCAAACACATGATTTGCTTTTCAAAAAAAGCCTTTAAGATTTTACGTTTTCTTATAAAAAGCTTTATTGCTTTTCTTTTTAAAAACTCTTTGTCTTTCTCACCTTCACGTTTTGACATAAATCAACATGGCCTTTGACAATCCCGTTATTGTAGCTACCATCTTCATCTCTTCAATGTCTACAAGAACGGCTCCTTCAGGGACCTTTCCATTGTTGCAACTAATGCATGCTTCCACTATCTTACTAAAAGTAGCTTCCACCTTCTTCTCATGATAACTCACCTATAATTAGCTAACTCTATATTCTTAAACATGGTGCTACTCCCCTAAAAGCATGCAAGTGGTCTCCTTTTAGAATAAACTCTTCCTTTACTTCAAAATGAACATCATTTCGAGCTATCGTCACATAACCAAGTTCTAATAGCATCCTTAGAAATAAACCATTGTATTTATGAGGAAGAAGAGCCCCTACATCTACCTCATATATCATCCAATGTGCTCTGTCAATATCCTCCAACAATTGTAGTATAAAAAGAGGGTACATACACCAAAGTTGGCCTATAACACATATTGCCTCTCCCCACACAACATCCATTCTTCTAGCCTTCCCAAGCATAATTAATGTTTAAGGTCATTGTCTTTGATACCGATTTTGAAGAAGCATAGCAACTTCTTGAATAATTGCCCATACAAGGAAGAGGTAAACTCCATTCTTTGAAATCTGATGTCATAGTATCAACATTGCAAAGTAGTGGTGATATACCCTCTCAGTAGACACAAATTACTCTTCCTTTATTGTGAAATAATGACTTAACCAAGTCCTTGTCACCCACCATCAACACTCCACTTGCGTAGTAATTTGGCTAAATGAAATGATTCAATCCTGCTACTTGGAGCTAGATCAGTCTTGTTAATAATCAATATTGGCAGTGATTTCATTTTCTCTTCTACTTGGCTTTTTAGTATGTCATGAATTTTGCCATCATAACATGACCGTCCTTCTTGCATAGGATATATCCAAACCACACACTGACTTTACATATTCATACGATCATTGAAACATGCTAGTGAGATCCATAAAATCTTGTGATAAGCGGTTCTCCTTATCCTCAAGGGCAAGACCATCCCAAACAAAATGTATGCTTTAAACCAAAGAAAGGCAAGCTCAAGAAAATATACCAACACTTGAATAAAATCCAAGCATAGATTAAGGAGCTCAAAATAGGAGAAATCCTTCTCTAAGAAAAAAATTAATGTCTGCTTTTTTTCTTCAAAAGAGTATCGTATTTTTCATGTACCTAGTTTTGATTCAATGCAATGTGCCTCATAACCCAAATTATGCTTAGAAATTGTATGCAATGCAGTCACATATTAGTTTAAAAGAAGTGCAAAGTTGGAGCTTATTCCATGCAATCATATAATCAATGCCATATGTGAAAATATGAATGCATTCAAGAATTAGTGACTAGCTATCTACAAGTGCCCATGCATTATGCACAATGCAAACATAGTCCATTGATTACATTTTGATCCTTAACCTCGCCTCTCATCAGCCAACAAAAGGAAGAAATGTTTCACTCCACTCCATCCACCCAAGCCTTACCATCACCACTCAAGGAAAATAGTGGTCCTCATAATATTGACAAGGTGAAACAACCCATCTCACAATTGAAGGCATCCTTCATGATCCTCAAACTCACCCAACCACCTTTCCTACTCATCTAGTGGTTCCTAATTTGGTGATGAAAATCCCAACTCTCATGATTGCAAAGAACTAAGCATGTACAATGAAAGGTGCTCTCTCCAATGTGCTTGCTTTTAAATTTATTGCAGATAGCTACTATGGGTATCATGCTGTGCTAGTGCTCAACGATGGTGTAATAAGTGTATCAACCCAACCCGTGTTATGGAAATAATTGAAAAAATAAGGAGATGACTCCTGACTGTGCAGTGCACTTCACAAGTGCAACATGAAGTGCTCGTGAACCCATAATCCCTATGATGTGTGAAGATCTCGGTAAGAACATATACCTGATTCAGGATGTGCAGCGGCTATAACCAAAAAATCAAGTTTCAACCTATCCAAGAAAACACGAAACTTGACTAGGAAAATCACAAAACACAAATCCTAGTTTGATCAAACACAAAAAATATAGGTTAAAAACAAAAAAATAAATAGTCACAAAAAAATCAAGCACAATAAATCCTACCTACTACATGTTTTACAAGGGGTTTTTTGATTTCGCAGAAACTCTTAATAACATGCACTCACATAATATCCACACCACAAAACCTATGTATGGTTTAGCTCCTCTAGTGTAGGAAAACTCTTAAAGTTTGCTTAGGATTTGACTTGTCTCCCAAACCAACAAAACATATCATGTGCACAATAAGAAGACTAGCACTTTCTCCTAAAGAGTGGTTGCATGAGAGGTCTTTTAATTGCAAGTATCGAAGATTCCAAGCAGAATGCACCATTAGCTTCTCTTCAACTTCTTCCATCCTCAACCCAATACTTCTGCCTTTCACTTCATAATGAAAACTTACCAGGAGAATAGTCACCATCGGAATCCAACAAGACACTCCCAAAGAATATCACCAACTTTAATAACTAGGTCACCTACTACCACCACTTCAACCACAACTTACCTTATAACGAGAAGCTTCTACACCATGGGTACACCATCAACAGCTTGAAAAACTCCTCTAAGTGCAACACACAATGGTCCCTAGCATCCATGTCTTTGGTATAATATGAAGTATCCCACCTATGATAGAGAGTGCCATGGGACTAGAAGGGGGGTAATGTTAACCGCAAGTAGCAAGGAGCCTAAATTAGGAGCCTTAAGGAGCACACTTTTTCGATTAGAATCCTACCATGAAAAATCAAAGATTAATTGTTTTCAATATGCATAAATTATTTGTATAATTAAATCACTAAGAGATTATACAATTGTATTAATTTATCATGAAAATCGAAAGCCAATTATTACCCCATGCACATTATAATGATAGCATAGGCTCTCAAGGAAAATCCACAAAGGTTCTACTTTGTTCTCACCACAGTAAAAATCATGCAATAAGAGATGATCGGTCTTTTGACCAAAAGTGGTTGGATGTCCAGGAGGAATAGCAAAACCCTAACCCTAAGAAGGTGTATAAAAAGGATGAAAGTGAATAGAAGAAGCTATTCATGTGTTAACAAACTTTGTGTACTTTCCTTCTTGCTTTCTTTGTGTGTGAGAGAGTGATGGTGAAAGTGAGAGATTGGGAGCAATAGAGTGAGAGTGAGGGACCATGAGGTGAAGCTCTACTATTCTTCTCTCCAAGCACTCTCTCTTTCTATGCATGTGCTTCCTCTTTTACATGTGGAGGTCATTGAGGGGGGTTGAGAGACAAAGAGGCCCTTGCTTGAGTTATGGAGCTTACATGTACATCCATCATGGTTGGTAGTATGCTACACAATACTCACTACAAATAGGTTGCAATCCACTTGTGAGTAGCTAGAGAGAGAACCCAATGATTTTATGCATTGAAGCTCCTAACAAAGCCTAAATGGACATAGGTGAAGGGATAAGACAACTAGAAGGGAATAGGGAAAGAGGACCTTGGCAAGATGCCCGGTCATGTAAAAAAGGGGATGGGTATCCAAGGGATTTAGGGCTTGTATGTAAACTTGAAAAGTGAATGAGGAGCTTATTCTTTGGTGTGTGGTAAAAGTGGTCTCTTTTTTTGCTCTTCTTGTCTCCTTCTTGCTTGCTTGTGTGTGCTTGAGAGAGGGAGTGTGAGGGAGTGAGTGTGTGAGGGTGACGGATCATGGAGAAGAAGCTCTCCATTGTCTCCTCTCTTCTTCTTCTTCTTCTTCTTCTTCTTCTTCTTCTTCTTCTTCTTCTTCTCTTGTCTTGTGTATGGCTATGGAGGATGGAGCTTGAAGGAGGAGGCTTGAGGTTACTTGAGGTTGCATCTCGAATAGTGGAGCTATCAGCTTGCTTGAGAGAGGAGGTTGCCTACAATTTGGAAATCCCTTCTTCTGAGCATTATCAACAGTGATTCTAATCACTGAAAAACCCTTATCAAGATTTGTTACTGCCCTGTGGAGCTTAAATGCAAGTGCTTCTCATTCCATGGGCAATATTAGGCTCGTAAAGCTCAACCTACATTATGAGTACTAGAATGAAAGCTGGCAAGAGTGCTTCTTAGCACTACTAATGCATTCAGCTGATGCTCCTTATTGTTTTCTGCTGGTAAATCAGAGAAATGAGTGTTATTGTACTCTCCTCTGATTCATCCCATAGCATAGAGTTGATTGATAACCCGTACTCCATCAAGAACTCCTCTAATATGCCACATTATCAGGAGGGGCCTAAAGTCCAATCAAAGCTCACCTCATTGAAACCTAGGACAACAATAAAACTTAAATCAAGGGTTGTTCAAAGAACAGGACCTCAAAAATCCTATCTTGAGATATTACATATGTATGATTTTCAACCTTTTTCATCTCTACAACTAAAGTTGGTTATCATTTGTAGGGCTATCAATTCTGCTATTTGGTTCATGCTTGGCCACCTGTAAAGGACTAGACACTACCACTGCTTAAGGCAATAGGTAATACCTTCCTATAACGGCCATGGCCTATGTCTTACCTATTGAAGGGGCTCATGGCACAGCTGGCCTCCGTTCAAGCACCAATTCATGATGAAGATGCCATTGCCATCCTTTTGAATTATGTGAAAAAGCTCTTTCCAACCCTTATGACTACCCTAACTAATATCTCGAACCCAACCTTGGCAAGTACCATCCAATCATGCGTGGATGAAGAGAATAGGAACCATAATGAAGGAACTTGAGCATTCACTTCCCGTGAGCAAGTGTTAGTCCATACATCTTCTACAAAGTGCTCCTTCTGTCATAAACAAGGGCATATCATAAGCAATTCCTAGAAGAAATATCATGACAAAATGAAGTGTAATAAATGCAAAAAGACTGGGCATATCACCAGTAAGTGTCCCAATGTTCCCAAAGTACCTAAGGAATTGGAGGCCAACTTTGCCTCCCAATCCATAGATGATCGACTCTTTTGAGTCTTGTAACACTCTCTACCTATAACCTTCTTTTGTAGCTTGATTTATACATGCATCTCATTGTGGATTAAGGGGGGGCATCCTATCATGCTTTATCCAATGCCACATGGCATTGAGGGGGGTGTTGAGAAGTAAGCATGGAAACTCTCCTTATACTGGAGAGGATAAGGGCAGCTAGGTGTAAATGGATTGGAGGACAGGGGAGCAAGGGGAAACCCTAACCCTAACCTCTCCAAAGTATAAACAGCCTAAACACTCACAATTGAGGAGAGTGTACTGGTTGTACCTTGAACAACTGACTAAGCAATATCTTCTTCTTATACTTGAGCTCTCTCTCTCCCTCTTGTGCACACTCTCTCATGCTTCCAACTCTAATTTGCAACATTGCTCGTTGCCTTGTTTACCTGTGCTCAATGTTGGTTGATTGATTCAAGAGCTTTATTTCATGTCACCCCTTATCAAGAGTGGTTCCACTTCTATCATAGCATGATATGATCTATTAGATTGGGTAATGACATACTGGCATTGGATATTATTGGTATTGGAGATGTCTAACTACAGTTTTCTTTAGGCAATATATTTAATTTGCATGATGTATGCCATGTTCTAGCTTTGACTAAAAGCTTACTTTCAATTGGATAGTTGGATGGTGTAGGTTATATTGTCTCCTTTGGTGATTTCTCACGGAAGCTTACTCATGGAATCTTGTCCTGGCATGAGGTGCCAAGTCTAGCACTCTTTATTCCTTACTTTTATTTGGGTCTATCAACCATATTTTGATAGTGGCTGCAGTACCACATGCATCATTATGGCATTGTTGCCTTGGGCACATGTCCTTAAAGGGAATGAAAATGGTTTCCCCTTTTGCAATATCTTCTACTCCTTGACTATAAGTGTTTTGATTCTTGTGATCATTGTCTTTATTGTGGACAGACTCGTAATTCACATAAAAATTCTAGCATTATACGTATGATTGAGCCTTTAGCTCTTATTTATTCTAATGTTTGTGGACCTATGCCCTGCAAGTCTTCAAGTGGCACGAAGTACTTCATTACTTTCATTGATGATTACTCACATAAGGTCTAGGCATATCCCATAAAGAAAAAATTGGAAGTCTTGGCTACATTTCATCATTGGCTTGCTTTTTTTGAGAATCAATGGGTATAGACTAAAATGCATACGTTTTGACAATGGGGGAAAGTATGTCTCTAAAGCCTTTGAGTAGTTTTGTGGTTAGAGGGGTATTAAGTGTTAGTTGGACCACCCCGTTCACCCCCATCCCAGAATGGTATGGCTAAGTGCATGAATAGGACAATTCAGGAGCGAGTACATAGTATGCTTAGCTAGGTGGTAACACTTTTGCATTGAGGTAGTTACAACTATTGTACATTTGATTAATCGATCCCCATGCACTGCTCTTGACTATCAAGTTGTAGAGGAGGTATGGTTTGGAAAACCTCTATCATATGCTCATTTGCGTTCCCAAGGACAAATGCAATAAGGTGGATCCTAAGTTTGTACATGATATTGTTTTCCATGAGAAGAAAATACATAAAAAATCTGAGTAATTTGTTGAGGTACACATGGTGATATTTTAGGAGGAGCCTTCCATTACTATACAACTAGCTAGACCACTTACAGTAGCTAATGTTCTTGTGGCCTTATAGGACCATGATGTTAGATGGGAGGTATAGGTCCCACAGCCTATTTTGCGGCAATCTACTAGAGATAGACATCAACCTAATTGATTTGTGTCCTCTATGGATTATGTTATGGTGACAAATATTGTTAAGCCTCTTACCTATGATGATGCCATGCGCAGAGGTGATAGTCACTCTTGGGAGAGGGCCATGTAGTCAGAGTATGACTCAATGCAGAAAAATCATATGTGGAATTTGGTTCCTTTGCCTAGTGAAAAATGTGCTTTGCCATGCAAGTGGGTGTACAACTTGAAGAGTACCCGTGGATGCCCCAAGCCAAGGCTAGATTGGTTTCTAAGGATGGTTGTGTAGCTCGATCTTGACCTCTATCAAATGGATGTCAAGATGGCTTTATTACATGGAGACTTGTATGATGATATTCATGTAGAGCAGCCTAAGGGCTTTGAGAAAAAAGGCAAGGAATACCTAGTGTGCAAGTTAAGAAAGAGCCTTTATGGCCTTAAGTAGGCACCTAGGAAATGGCACCATAGGTTTGATGCTTTCATGCATTCACAAGGATATACTCATAGTGATATGGATTTGTGTTTATACACGAAGAGGGCTTGTGATGGCAATCTTACGATTTTGGTACTTTATGTGGATGATATGCTTATTGCTGGAGTGTTCATGATGAGATGGATGCCTTGAATGGTCAGCTCAAGAAGAGCTTTAAGATGATGGATATGGGACAGGCCTTGCAATTATTTGGATGTGCATCACGTACAATCACTCTAAGGGGCTCCTTTACTTGTCATAGGAGTACATCTAGAAGGTCCTTGAGCAGTTTCATATGTAGGATGATAGGCCTATTGGATATTCTTTACCTTCTCATGTGAAGGTTAGTTAGGCTAATTGTCCACAACCTGATGAGCAAAAGGCCAAGATGGCCAAGTTCCCTTATGCATCCGTAATGGGCAGTGTGATGTATGCCATGCTAGTAACTCGTCCTGACATAACATTTATAGTGGGAGTTGTGGCATGCTATATGGCTACACATGGTAGGTCGCATTGGGATGTCATGGAGGGTATCATGTCATACCTTAAGGGCATTGTGGATATGCTCATATATTATGGTGGCCAGGATAAAGGAGTCATAGGGTACACTAACTGATTATGTAGGACATGCAGACAGTATGAAGTCCACCTCTGGCTATATCTTCACCTTTGCTGGAGATGCTATTTCTTGGATATCCAGGGTGCAAAAATACATGGCCCTATCTACTATAGAGGTAGAGTATGTTGTAACCATTGAGGCTTACAAGGAGGCTCTTGGGTTAGGCCTCACCTGGTGGAAGACCTTGGTATTATTAATGTGGTCTCTACACTACATTTGGATTCTACACGAGTGCTATTCAATTAGCCAATAATCTAGTATTCCATGCGAAGAAAAAGCATATTGAGATGCACTGCCACTTTATTTGAGAGCTCATTGAGGACAAGTCTATTGAGCTTGTCAAGATCTCAACTGACCAAAATTCTATAGATCTACTCACTAAAAGTCTCTTAGTGGACTGTTTTGCATTCCTTATGAAGTTGATGGGCATTGGATGAGATGACACCTTTCTGCTTTATGCACAGTCATCCTTCGTCAAGTTTTCCTTGTTCTCTTCTCATTAGGGGCACATTTGCCTTTAAGTGGGAGGTTGTTGGGGGTAAAGGCACTTGTACCTAACTACCCATGTATTCATTTCACTAACATTACACGCACACTTGTATATTGCAGGTGGTGGGCATCCATCATTGTCACTTGATTTTTTATTCTTTCAGTGATATTTGAATAAAAGAAGGATAGTCACACATTGTGATTGTTGGAGTTCCCACATATAGTGCCTCTCTCTCTCTCTCTTGCTCTCTTTCTCCATCTGCCATAGCTCTTGCTTTGCTGAGATGTAAAAAATGGAAAGTAAGTTTTTGAAATTGAAATTAGGTTTGGTTGATGCTCTAGGTTTGGGAGGCCCTTTGAAAGTTTGGGATCTCCCAAACCTATAGTCAAAATAATATATAATAAATAGATGCCCTGCTCCATTGAGAGAGAGAGAGAGAGAGAGAGAGAGAGAGAGAGAGAGAGAGAGAGAGAGATGGCAACGTGCCTACTACCCACACACACCCATGCAATCCCTGCCCTATTCCATAGAGAGAGAGAGAGAGAGAGAGAGAGAGAGAGAGAGAGAGAGAGAGAGGTGATACATCAAATTTAAAAAAAGCAAGAGAAATAAGTGAGATATTAAAAACAAAAAGTAAGTTTTTGAAATTGAAATTGGGTTTGGTTTGTGCTCTAGATTTGAGAGGCCCTTGGAAGGTTTGCAATCTCTCAAACCTATAGTCAAAATAAAAATAAAATAGATGGTCCAACTTGTAGTGTCAATTTTTGAAGGACTAATCCCGGTATGTTCTTTGGAAGGTCTATGTCTATGATCTTGCCCTCGCCTTGAAGATCACTTTTGAAAATGTGGCCTTTGAATGATGTGTATAATAAACATGACCTTTCAAGATCTAAACTTCATGTAAGCAAGCTTTTCAATGAAAATCACTTATTACTGATATACCATAGAATTTTAAGTCATGTATAAGACAAATTTTACTTTCAATTATTACTTTATATATTGGATTTAATGAGCTCTATTACAATATTTTTGGCATTGATTTATTTTTTAAGTCTTAGCAATTGTTGATATGAAAGAGAGAGGTGTACCTAGGTGTAGGGCTTGTCAAGAATTGATTTAGTCTCTAACATGTATGAATTATGTATTCAAACGTATTTTCAAGTGTCTTTTTCAAGAAACTTCAAAGTAATATATGAGACATAAATCCCCTATTCTTAGAAGCTTTAACAACAATTCTAATATATTTTTATTTGAATTGAATGCTAAAATGACAACTTTCAAATCTCAAGTCAACAAAGAAAAGAAATTACAATAGTCCATACAAATGATAGCATAGTGAGAGCATAAGTGTCTAACTTGTGGTATGGATATCAACATCTCGATGAGCCTTCAAGCTATCCCAAGTAGAATGGATCGCATTCCAATCTACCTCTCTTGGATCTTGTATGCCATTGTAAGAAAGAAACATGAGCTTGTTAACATTCTCTAAGCTCAATCAATTGCCATCATTTGACTTGATACAGTTTATCTTAGAGAATCCCCTTTCACAATTGACAGCGCTTGCAACAATGACCAAGCATGCATGCCAAAGTTTTTTCATCTCACCACAAGACTGATCCCATTCGATATCATGTGCACAAAACTACCATGCCACATGCATACAGCTCTTTCGAGGATAGGCACTCTTCAAATTTTCCATGAACTCTTCATATTGCAATTTACACATGTTCACATTCACTACATCACCAAACTTTTCCAACAATAGTCTAATCCATATAGCACCCATGTTGAAAATACCATGCACATCCTCTGGATAGTCTATAGGACTAAATATTTTGGTAGCCTCAAAAAGCTCTAGGTCATGAAATTGAGCATGCAATGAAGTTATAACTCTACAAACAAATTGCCTTCCAACATCAACACAAGCATCCCATGTGATAAGATCCTTGGTAGTATCTTTATTTCTCAACACATCAATATGCAAGCATACTTATCCAAACCACTTGTACCATGTGATAAGATCCTTGGTAGTATCTTTATTTCCCAGCACATCAATATGCAAAGCATACTTATCCAAACCACTTGTAACATTTTGAAACACCATGCAACCATCTTTCATAAGTTCAAAAAACCAAGTGCCATGTTCAGCACCTCTACCAAACTCACATGCAAGAAAACATGCTTGAAGAAGATTCATAGTGGTCCAAGCTCTATACCTATTGTGGTGATATCCGCATGATCAACTTGGAATTTTTTATTCAATACATTTAGATGACGAAGCACATATGCTAACAAAAGAAGAAAAAACTGAACTTTGAAAGAGATAAAGGAGACATATAAGTCACATTTCTCTTGCATCCAAACACGCAAGAGAACTAGCATCAAAGTTACCATCCTCTTTGTTACTTGCCCGTGTGACAACCAATGAATGTCACGAATTCTTAAAATCTCATGTGCTGAAAGATGAAACTCTGAAGCAATATCCTTTACCTCTTCATGTCTCTTGTATGAGCTATTTACCCGTCTGTAAGCCTTCTTGAATGCCTTTTCCACAATATCAAAAATAGGAAATGCACACAATAATGCATCTTTTACTCCAAAGCTTCTCTATGTGCAACACAATGTAGCCCAACCAAACGGCGCACATCTCTAGCAAAACATGCAACCAATCCATTCTCTTTGCCCATCATAACATTGCATCCATCAGTAGCAAAACCCACTAATTTTGATTTGATAAGCCATAAGTACATAAGAACTCTGAATGTGCATCATATAAAGAACTTGCAGTTCCATTGCTTGTACAAAGAAATCTTATGAAATGATTGCATACATCACCATTCTTTGTCAAATATGTTAAACACACAATGATATGATAGTCATTAGAGATATCCATACTTTCATCTACCATCAAGGAGGAGAAGAAAGAACTCTCAATAATTTCACATCTAATCATCTCATAAAAGCATGTATAATATGGCTCCAAGAAAAGTAAGGAAGACGTGTATGAGAGGTAGGATGCATAGCTATGATTAATAGGAACATTTGGGGCTCCAAGAAATGCCAATTCCTCTATATCCTTTTGAAAGTCACACAAAGGCTTATCCTTGATGGTAATGAAATACAAAACTTTCAAAAGAACCTTCACATGATAAACCTTTTTATCTATTGTAGTAGAGTCCATCTTCTCGAGATGCAAATTCATAGGCATCATAGGCTTCCTTTCTTTTTCAACCCATAAAAATGCAGCCTTCTCGTGCTCTTTGGATTTCTCACAGGTTTGTGATGATGGCCTTTGAAGTACTGTACTCCCAACTATGGCAAAAGCATTACTCATCCGAAATTGTATACAATAACTACAAAATATCCTTTCCTTGCAATTAGCATCATGCAATGCATAACTCCATGGGTGATACGTTTTCAAATGCTCTTTGTAAGAGTATTGTCCTTTCACCTTTTGAGGTACACTACCCTCATAATCTAGAGTAGCATTTGCAAGAGCAACATATTGCTCTCGAACCTCATCAAGGCTTCTTATAGAATCATCAAAAGAATCCATAGTTTGGCTTGCATCTTCTATAGGCATGTCAAGATCCAAACTCAACATTTGCATGAATAGATGCACTGGGTGTATCGGATGTGGATACATGTGCACTTGAGGAGTTACCTACAAGAGTGGAATCCCCTTGAGTCACACACTTCTTTCTCGCAAGTGCTAGAGATAGAGTCAATTGACTCAAATTTCTCTTAGGATACCTATAATATGTTGCAAAAAGTTAAATATAATATATTATGTTAGGATAGAGGCCATACCTATAATATGTTGCAAAAAGTCAAAGTATGTTATGTTAGGATACTCTAAATGGTAGGGATAAGTGCGCAAAATGTTCAAAGCTTGAGCATTTACAATAGTAGGATAATGTTGAGCTCATACCTACTCTAAGTTTTGATGAAAAGGACTTGATTTGAATTTGGATGGTAGACTCCATGAGAAATCTACTCCTCTTGTAGTACACAAAAATTGAATCTTCGTTCATGCTCTGCAACCATATATTATTTTTAATAACTAATAATTACATTAATTTTTATTGCTTTTGAGTGAAAGAGAGAAAAATATCCATGGTAGTCTGGCACTCAAAGCATCAATGCTCTCTTCTCTAAAAGAGCCTCCACTGCCCACCATACTTGATCCCGTTACATTACAACTAATTGGGCTATGTAAAATCATACATGAAATGATCCAGCAAACAAATGGGTTATTGTCTTATGCATTCTAAAGCTCCTATAAAATAAAGATTTTCTTCGTTAACATTACATTGGTCAACATGTACTCTAAGTATGACATGCTTAGCAAATTGCAATAAAGTGTTTTATGGGCCTCTAATGCACATTATATTCTTCTAGAGTGCAATACATCCAACATTTTAGCACATGTATTTGGAAGGAGTAGGATGTTAAAAGATTACTTATCTAATTTAAGATAGGTAATCTCAAATTAGATTAGATTAGAAACTTCCCAAGCTCATGTGGGCTCTTTACATATAGATATTATGATAGCTTTTAGAGTTTTATAGTTAAACTTTGAGCTTGGAGTCTACATAGATATTGTTAGGGCTTTACATGGATTCACATGATCCATGGCATAATGCATTATGATGTATAGAATGAGAATGGTGCAAAATCATATCTAAACATGGACAACCCGTAGAGTGCCTAGTTGCTCATGAACTAACATATAGGTAGCCATTATGGCTCTCATCCCTATCACATGGTTCTACTTTGTAGAAGCCATGGTCAACCATCATGGGGACATAGATGATAGATTAGACTAGGACAAACAAATAAAATATATGAATAAGCATTTCTTCAATAGAAAAAATTCAGATTGGTGTGCACTTTTGAAATGCAAACTCTAGTATAATCTTATAGATGGTAAATATTTACATCATTTTAAAAATGATCATGGCATGGCTATTAGCTATGGCATGCTATACCATATAGCTAATCAATGAATGAAAATGGAGAGCAAGCAAAGTTTCAACGTCCATAATAACTTATTAAAATTTTGTGCGGACTCCAAGAGCCATCAAAAGCACTCTTGACTTATAGACTCACATTGTATACTAAAATTTTGAACCCTTAGTGCTCACTGCCTCAACAATAGCCCCTAATTCAAAATTATGAATCCATTATCAGACATCCCTTAACTTCCTAAGTTCTAACTCATAACTTTATAAGGTTTAACATATTAAAAGCAATTATCAAGGTTCAAAGTTCTAACTTCTAACCCGTAAAACAATGATGACGGTGGACCGTGGTCACAAGTGCTTCAGCCTTTAGCCTTGAGTGCTTCTGAATCCCGATTCATGATGATGGTGATTACCACTGATGTGTTTAGCCAATGTGGAGTGATGCACTGATGAGTAGCCGCATAGGAGTTAGCACTGAGTTGCTGACGTATTTGCCATTGTGTTGGAGCCTAGGGCTAGCAGGGGCTGGTGGTGTTGGCATTGAGTAGTGCTACATGAGGCTGGGGTGATGTTGGTAGTGGGTGTAGCACTGGCAATGCTACATGGTTTTGGGGCAGCACTAGTAATGGCCGCTGCTGGCCGTGTGGGAGCCTAGACCGTGGAGACTAGTGGATCAATAATGTTGGCTAATGACATAAGTGATAGACAACAATGTCATATCGTCACCTCACACATGTGATGCAACCTCAAGGCTTAGCATTGATTATTGTGGATGTCGAATCTCGATTCTTAGCTCTACACAACGCATAAATGAATGAGGTAGATATTAAATCCAAAGTCAAAACTTGAGAGGGGAGAGGCAAGACACATGAAAGCTACAAGAGCCTCAAGGATGATGCGTAAAGAAAATGGAGAGGAGACACGACTCGAGGACTGTACCTAAAGCAGTGGTTGACAATGACTCCCAACTTCCAAGAGAGCTCAAGCCTTGTAGGCAATGACGACAACTTGCAATCTCAAGACGAACATCACTTTCGAAATGATGAGGGGAGGGTTTTTAACTTTCTTGCCATTTCAAATTTTGAGGACAAGGTATACAGTATACCCAAGTTTTAACTCAAGACTTGAGAGACTAGACATGACTTATTGCCAATGGGTCCTGTGTCTGTCAAAGCTTCGAAAGTGTTGAGAGTGACTTAAAAGTTTGGAACTCCTCTAAAGAATAAGATAAATAATTTTATTTATAATAAAATGTATTTTTTTCGAAAAACTTGAAACTTGAGAGACTAGACACGACTTATTGCCAATGGGTCTTGTGTGTGACAAGACTCCGAAAGTGTTGAGAGTGACTTAGAAGTTGGAACTCCTCTAAAGAATAAGATAAATAATTTTAATTATAATAAAATATATATATTAAAAAAAACTACCTTTCGAATGCAATGTTGGGAAAATTTTTCCTTTCTACAAGAAGGGCTAATTTTTTCCTTTGTATTTCAAAGGCTCGTAATATTTGGGGGTTTTTGTAGTGTGGCAATAATGGGCCAGAAGGGCATTGCAATGTTCAAAAGTGAACCGACCAGAACCTAGGCAACCGCACTAATAAGCCTAAGACAAAACATGTAGCAGTCCAGTCCTCGGATGATCGATCTGGTCTGTCATTCGATTCTGCATCCGCTGCCATAGATGGAGAACGGATTAGCATTAACGGTGAACGATAAGGAAGGAGTGAAAGCGGAGCAGGAGCAGATCATCACTCCTTGGGAGGTGGCAGCCAAAGACGGAGGTAGAATCGACTATGACAAGCTCATAGTGCAGTTCGGGTGCCAGAAGCTCGAGTTATCGCTCGTGCAGCGTGTGGAGAGGATCACCGGCAAGGCTGCTCATCCTTTCCTGCGCAGAGGAGTCTTTTTTGCTCACAGGCATGACTCTTTTTCTTTGTTCTCGTTGCTCCCTTTCACCGATTTACTGATAAGCACAGAAATCAATCATCCTTCTCTGATACGCCAGAGTTTATTTATTTCTGTAACCTATATCGATTACATGTAATAGAATCCGGCTTTTTTATCTTCTCCCAGCGACTTATGCACGAGTCTAGACAATGCAGTGTAGGCAACTTCAGTTCTCGTGCCTGCAAACTAGAGGTACTTAGTGGCTCTACTCAGTTTGGACATTAGATAAATCATATATGATCCACCATCAGATGCCTACAGAAAATGAAATACCGGAGCCTACATTAGCCCATGCTGCCGTCTGTGGAGGAGGAGGTCTGCCCAACAGCTGCCAGCCCTTCTGGAGCAGTCGTCCATCTTCAGTTGCTGTGTTTCGGGCTGCATGTGCAGACTGGAGGCTGTTGCCCATCAGCTATTGCAGTAGCGATCAGTTTCTATCACCTAATGGAGCTGCTACCTGCACTTTTGCTGCCTCTACCCCTGTTGGTTGTTGCCCACACTGGTACTGGCCATTTTGGAGGAGCTGCACATCTGCATTTTTGGCCCTGCTGTGCATGGTGGCGTGTTCTTGATCACCAACAGCTACAAAGGACTGCTTCATTACCGTCCAAATTCATCCAGTGTCTGTTGAGCCACTACTCCCCATCTCAAGATGGGGCAGAGAAGATGATGAGTTGGAGAGTGTGTCATACTTTGAGGGATCCTGAAATGCAGCAAGTAGCCTCTTGGGATGTTTGGCAGCAACAAATGCAGCTCTGTCAGGCTGGATCAATTTTGAGATGGACAGTCGGAGCAAGAGAACAACAAAATATTGCAGGGTTGATGACATGGCAGCATAGTAGGCAGCAGAAATTGTTAGAATTGGTCAATTATGGGCAGGGCCCAATGTAATTTTTGTGATGCAGACACTTATTAAAGTGCCAAAGTTTAGTGTGTCTTACGTAAGACCTATTGTACTTTCATTGTATCATTCTAGTACTTGCATCTTTTGAGTGTGGAACTGTTACTCACTCTTGCTCATTGTCTTGTGTTCACACACTCTCTCTTCCTCCATTTCCAATAGTTGGTATCAAAGCTAGACATGTGGGTTCCGTTGCTTCACCGCTTAGCTAGTCCCACCCACATGAAGTCCCCTTAGCTGACACAGGAAGAGGAGTTGCTGTTTTGTAGGGAGGATTTGCTGTTTTGGAAGAGAAGTTGCTGTTTTGGAGAAGCTACTGTTGTTGTTTTCAATCCCGTACACGCAACCTTGTACATATATCTTTAGTTAGTCTTGCTCGCCATTTTCTTAGTCCTGCTTGCCATTTTTTGAGCCTTATCCGCCATTTTTGTGGACTGGACTTGGAAAAAAACACAAAAACCCTAATTTTCTGAATTTGGGAGTTTTAAAAATTTTTTTGGTGCAATTTCTCATCCATCCTGCTCATCTCATCCCCAATTTCAAAGAAAATTTCAATTTAGTATACTTCATGCCAAGAAATTTTGGGGTTTTTAATCAAGTTTTTTTATTTTTAATTTTTTTTGAAATTTCTTCAAGCAAATTTGAGACTTTTGTCTAATTTTAGCTCCCGTCTGTGAATCTCCATCGAAATTGCCAACATTGTGTTTTCTTCAACATTGGTGTAACAAATTTGGGCCTTTTATGATTTCTACATTTAGTACGTATCCCAAGGCGCATTGGAGTTGTTGGTTGCTATTGATAAACATCCCAAGGTTGCACCCCATCATATTTTTAGGTTGTATGTATAAATCTCTAAAATTTCTTAAAATTTATTCATCGAGATTTGAAGCTTTTACGTGGCACGCATCCCAAAACATTGGGCATATGCTAGAACAACATTATTTTGCTATTTATGTGACGTTGGATAGAGAAATTGTAGTAAATCTGAAAATTGTAGTGAAGGCTATGGCCCATGCAGATTCTTTGGCAGCGGATGCTACTTGCTACCGGTAGTTGATTGGATTCTTGATTTGGCTTCTTAACACTTAGGTTGATTTGTGCTTTCTTGTAGGTTTGTTGGCCGGTTCACGAGTGAACCCAAGATGGGCCATTGGACGTGGGTTCTTATTGTTTGTCGTTGGAGAATCTGCATGGGTTGTGGCCTTCCAATTCGGATTCAAAGGAGTAGAAATGACCTTACATCCCTCCATTTCAAATGTGACCAAAAGCTCTTGTACATACCGCTCTATTGAGAGAGGAAAATCCCCCTCGGAGTCTGGTAAATCTCACGACCTAAGGAGAAACGAAGAAGACCCATATCTGCCATTTCGAACACCTCGTGCAATGTTGCCTAGTCTCCTTGACCTTTTGGGCATGGCCACTTGTCAAAATAAGATCATCTACATAAAGCACAAACAATGCGTGCCCTCCAGTTGATATGTGGACATACAACCGGGAATCAGAAGAGGAATGTCAATACCCCAACTTCCCTTGGAGGAACGAGTCTATATTCTCATTCCAAGCATGTGGAGCTTGTTTGAGGTTGTAAAGGGCCTTTTTCAACCTGTACACGTGTCCATCTGATGAGGAAAAGCTAGGAGGCTGCTCAATATAGATCTCCTCCTTCAAATCACCATTTAGGAAGGTAGACTTCACATCAAGTTGATAAATCGGCCATCTCCTACGGCTAGCTAGCTAAGGCAAGAATAGCTTGAATGGTAGCCATCCTAGTTGTAGGTTCTAATGTGTCTTGAAATCCACCCTTGGCTACTGTGCGAAGCCTTTTGCAACGAGCTACGCCTTATGCTTATCTAGAGTACCGTCATTGTGATATTTGGTCTTGAAGATCCATTTTACACTAATCGCCTTCCTATGAATTGGCCGAGGCACAAGAAGTTCCGTACCACTCAATAGCATCCAACTCCTGCTCCATAGCCTTCTTCCAATGCTGAAATTGCAAAGTCTTCTTCAGAGGTAGGTTCCCTATGTCAGAAGTGGAGCAGCAATGGAAGCGTAAACATATGCTGTAATAAACAGCTGAAATACAAGACAAAAGAGAAAGGGAAAGAAAGAATATAGTACAAATGAGAACTCAGATGTATGCTTGGGAAATGGAATCCATATATCGGACACGAGACTGTTGCATACAACAGTGAGTCACTAGCTATGTGGGCACTAGCACCGGCTCCTCTCTCCACGGGACCTCCAGGTGGTAACCTTCTTCTAATGCTGTAACTGCAAAGCCTTCTTCATAGAGGTAGGTTCCCTATGTCAGAAGTGGAGCAACAATGGAAGCGTAAACATATGCTGTAATAAATTGTTGAAATACAAGACAAAAGAGAAAGGGAAAGAAAGAACACAATACAGATGAGAACTCAGATGTATGCTCAGGAAATGGAATCCATATATCAGACATGAGACTGTTGCATACAATAGTGAGTCATTGGCTGCGTGGGCACTGAGGAGGAGGAGCCTAGAATATATATAAGCATAAATAATGCCATAAAATATGTCAGGTCGGCCAACATTTAATGCTGGTCGACTGGTAATAATAAATGCCCCAATAGCATAAAATGCTACACACTAAAAATGCCTAAAATAACTACATAAAGTGCCTAGCCATAATATATGCTCAGACTCACACATGAGCTGTCATACTCTGCTAACACCCTATCCTGTATGGCATGGGTTGCCAAACAATATTTAGTACAAATAAGCTTGGTAGCATGTGCTTGGTTTCTCCAAGACCGCCGTGGACCATCTTGTGGCTACTATTTCTCAAGGACTCCCTCAATCCTTGAATCACGAAGTATGTCTTGAGCCCAACAAGGAGGAGGCTAAATCTCTCCTCGGTGTGCACCATCTGTTGAAGTCTTTGGAACATCCACTAGTGGTGGCTTAGTCAGGGAAGTAGGTGGGGAAGTAATATCCTCATTTGAAGAGGAAGCCTCTGCATGAGGTGCAGGCTCCAGAGGTATAGTCACTAGCGCCCAACTATCGCTTGGATCTCCAAGCACGGGATGCTCCTTGCCCCCTCTCTAAGGTTGAAACCTCCACGAAACGAATATCTCGACTCATGTAGACATCCCGCTTAACATGATCATATGATTAATAAGCTTGGGACTGCAAGCTGTAGCCCACAAACACCTTATTGAGAATAAAGAGCCACCGTGCCTTTTATATGAGCTCAAGTGTGAACACATCACAAAAACCAAAAAACAGGTATACTCTTTGTATCCACACGTTGTGCATCTTACTCTCTCTCACTCTCTACTGCTACTGCTCACTCACACACTCTCTCTCCCCCTCCGCCATTGCCATTGCCATTGTTGAACATTAAACCTTTATTGTGCGTAGGCCACCACAAACTGGTATCAGAGCTCAAGCTCATCCCGATCGAGCTTTTGGAGCTTGTCCAAGCGCTAACACAGCAAGTCATTAGTCTTGGTCAAGTGTCAGTAACGTAGAAAGTGTGTACGTAACAAGTTGAATGTAGCTAAGCAGTCAGGCGGCAGCCACAGCAAGCCTCGACAGGCTGGTGAGAGGCTTTGCAAAGTCAGTGTAGGGCAATCAAGCGATAGGTCAAATAGGTTGCGGGGTAGTTTGGCGGCATTGTAGGGCAATAAGGTAGGTTGTGGGGCAGTTGTACGGCATCTCCATGTTAGCGTAGGTGTTATGGGGTAGTCAACTATCAACCATCAACGCTTTTTTTTTTCCTTGTGAAGTGATCACATTTTTTTTTCTTCAAAGGTCTCCTTTGTTAAAAATTAGCGGATTGTCACACGCGCACAAGCACAGTTCCACAAATCTCAAAGATTGGGCACGCATTTACTTCTGAAACTTGGGGATTTTCACGTATGCATGAAGATTTTACTTGGTTGACTAAAATTTGTGGATTCTTGCACACTCTCGAGTCTCAAAAATTGGGGCTTTTCATGTATGTTCAAAAATTGTAGTGGGACATAGGTACAATTCTTGAAAAATTTTGATACATTGGACCCTGTACAATTTGGGGCTTTTGCAAAATTTGCAAAGTTTGGGTCAAATTTGGTCTTGGTATGCACGTGCAAAGCAATTCCAATGCAAATTGAGCACATAGGACCTCGGACAAATTGGGGGCTTTTGCAAAATTTGTGAAATTTTGGCAAAATTGGGCTTGTGCAATCCATTTGGGAGTTATGTTTGATGTCATTTGAGCAGTTTGAGCAGAGAAATTTTGGGGTGTTTGACCGTGGAAGTCAAATTTGTGCCCGTGGATGCATTTGGAGCAGAAATTGCAGCTAAATTCGGGGCTTTCTCGTGCAATTGATATATTAGCTTGTGATACCGCTGCAATTGCTTGTGATGTGCTGTTGCGCACATTTTATACCTTTGAAAATTGATTTGCAGATCTGAAATTTCTGCAATTACTTAAATTTTCGTTGCTGGTTGGTACCTGCTTCGTACCTTGGTCATTTGTGTGATAGTTGGGCTTACATTTGACTTTTTAGTCACTTTTGAGCTGTAAATCATGGCTGGCAGCAGTGATAGCACAATCTTTTGGACATTAAGAAGTTTGAGGGCGCACACAACTTTGCTATATGGCAGAAGCAACGCTATAATGTCTTGGTGTAGAAGCAACGGGTGAACCTATAAAGACAAAAGGGGTAAAACCAGCAACCATGGATCTAGATGAGTAGGAAGAGTTAGATGAGCTTGCACACTCTACCATAGAGCTTTTAGTGTCAGACACTTTGCTCTTCAACATAGAGAAATTGAAATCTGGCTATGATATGTAGCAAAGACTTGAGGAGTTATATGGTTAGAAAAGTGCAGCTAGCAAGGTTTATTGGTTGAAAAAATTGATAGACCTTCGTATGAAGGTACAACCATGTTTGTACATTTGAATGAGTTCAACTCTATTTTCAGCCGGCTGATTGCTTGGGAATTTCACATTGATGAGGAGTTCAAGGTAACCTTTTTGCTAGGCACTTTACTTAAAAGTTGGGACACTTTTAGGACAGCAACGAGTAAGTCTAATGTTATGTCATTATATTTAGATGTGGAGAGCTCTTTACTTGTGGGGGAGTTTAATAGGCAAAATATTTCAGTAAGTAAGTCTTCCAATGCATTGCATACTAGAGGTAGATCCCAACGGAAGGGCAACTTTGACAACAAAGCACGTAATAAGTCTCGTGGTAAAAATATGGAGTGCCATCATTGTGGCAAGAAAGGGCACTTCAAGCAGGATTAACAGTGATGATGACAAATATGAGAAAAAGGATAGCTAACATGCAAAGAAGAGGAATGTGAAGATAGAGGAAGTCAATGTAGTCAATCACGAGAGTGATAGTGGTAGTGATGTACTCTTTCCTTCTTTTTTTAGTGCACAGTCTTTGATTGCAGATTTTGATGATGATATGCACGTATGGATTCTTGATTTAGGTGCCTCATTTCATGTAACACCACACTGTGAGTGGCTCTCTTAACTACAATGGTGGTAGACATGGTGTTGTCCACTTGGGGGACAATTATGCATGTGATATTGCAGGGATCGATAGTGTGCAGTTCGCATTTCAGTATGGTTCAATGTTCACTTTGCATAATGCGAGGCATATATCCTAGCTCAAGAAGAGCTTGATAAGCACATGGCAGCTAGATGATGAAGGCTATTATATCACTTTTGGGGATAGCAAATGGAAGATATGTAAGGGCTCTAGAATTGTTGCTAAAGACTTTGAAAGTGATACTCTATATCCATTACATGTATCTAGTGTGCGCGATCACGTTGTTGCCATAACTGAGGAGCCAAGTGTATCTTTGTGGCATAGTCAGCTGGGGCACATGAGTCAAACTGGAATGAAAGTACTTTCTCATTTGGGTTATTTGCCGTGCTTGAGGTATGCTGATTTTGACCATTGTATTTTTGGCAAGCATGCTCAAACATCACATAAAGTCTCTTTCATAAAATCTTCACTCTTAGAGTTGGTATATTCAGATGTATGTGAGATGCTGAGGTTGTCTCTAGGGGGAAAGAAATATTTATCACTTTTGTTGATGATGCCACATTCAAAGTATGGGTTTATCTGATCCGTCATAAAGACGAGGTTTTGGATAAGTTTAAAAGTTTCTTGGCACTTATTGAAAATATGACCAACAAGACATTAAAGTGTCTTTGCTCTAACAATGGTGGGGAATATGTGTCCAAAGCCTTTTAAGCCTTTTGTGACATCAAAGGGATAAAAAGGCAGCTCACTGCCCCTTTTAATCCACCCCAAAATGGTGTTGCAGAGCGTATGAATAGGACTATTTAGGAGAAGGTTTGTAGCAGGCTCTCTCATGCTGCATTACCTCATGGATTTTAGGCAAAGGCTGTTCTGACAGCTGTACAATTGATAAATTAGTAATCAAACAAGTCTTCAAGTCCTGTAAATGCAATTTTCTAGGATATGGAGATAAGGGAGAAATGGGGTATAAGTTATGGGATCTTGAAAAAAGGAAAATTGTGCATAGCAATGATGTAATCTTCCAGAAAGATCGCATGCATAAACAACTCGAAAAGACAGAGGAAGTGAGAAGGTTTGTGTTCCGAGAAGAAATACGTGTAGAATAGTAAAAAGTGCCCGTTGTACAGCAGCAAATACCTGCTATAAATGACCCTATAAATGCAGGGAATGATACTGAAATTGATCGGCAAGAAGTTGCCCATAATATACTGTAGTTTCAGCAAGAAAATGTGCCATTGGAACAGACGGAATAGGTAGGATAGCATGCTAAACCTTTTGAACAACAAGCTATTAATGCAGATTTGCAGGCTGAACAGCCAACAAACACTGATCATTGGGTTGTAAGTCAACTAGAAATACCAAACAGCCAAGAAGGTTTGTTCCTAGTATGAATTATGTTGCTGATTATGTCATGTTGATAGATTGTGGTGAACTGTCATGCTTCAAGGAAGCAATGGACAAAGAGGACAACAAGAAATGGCATAAAGCGATGGGATCTCTAAAGAAAAATGGTACTTGGGAATTGGTACATTGTCTAAGGGGTAGAAAATCCTACCATGCAAATGGGTTTACAAGATGAAGGTCACCTCTGGTCCCTTGCTAAAGTATAAAGCACGACTTGTTGTCAAAGGGTACAAGCAGGAATATGGGATTGACTTTGATGAGATCTTTTCTCCTGTAGTCAAAATGACTACTTTGCAAACCATATTGGGTTTAGTTGCATGTGAGGATATGGAATTGAAACCGGCCTGTTCATTGGAAAGGGCGGTAGTGTACAACCAAAATATATAAATGCTTTCACCCAATTCACAGTCGCCCACTTTACTTGAACTTAAAGACACAGAACCAAGAAGAAATACAGGAAGCTAGAATGCACCTGTTGCAACACAGATACCCTGTTGGCCCCTAAGTCAGGTGCCCCTTGCGGTATTTATTTATTCATTAACAAGGGGATAATCCCACAATAACCTGCCTACAAGCTGTCCCTGTACAAAGTGGAGAAGGAAACACAGTTCCAACCCGATTTCGACACCATAACGGCGGTACAACTTGACCTGGTCATTATCCCTACTCAATAGGTGCCTCCATACACCTAAACACACTCAATGAAGTGTATGGTAAGAAATTCGGCACGCTGAATTTTCTGGTTTTTGTCTTTAAACTGCTCCAAAATACATGTATAGTGTCCCTGGAGCTTCCTTGAAGCTTCTGGAGCAAATAGACACAAAAAATGTCCAAAAACCTAAACCTGCAAAAATATACAGCAGGCTGTAATTTCCTGTTTTGGGCCCTGTTTTACCTGCCAATCACTTGTGTGCGTAGCCAGCGGGCTCCCGCACCTTATGGGCCACTTGCCCTTTGAATCCTGCAGGCTGCGAGATTTCACGCGAGAAATCTCAGGAAAACAACGTTTTCCACATAAGTATTTGCTTGGGAATGCAATTAGCAAACCCTGTATCTGTTCAAGAGGCTCTTGCCTCGGCAATTATGCATAAACCCATAACACTGTACATGATCCATCTGATCAGCCCACAACACTGTACATAATCCATCTGCTCAGATAAGGAGAGAGTGACCTAGGAGGAGCAAGCTCAACCTCTATACATGAGTCAGGGATGAAGAAGTACCCTCCATAGCTGATGTATTTGCAGCAATCTGCCCTCAGCCCCCATGAGTTCCATGCTCCAATCTGCCCCTCATGCATTGAAACTCGTTTTTGTGCTGCTCTCTCTCTCTCTCTCTCTCTCTCTCTCTTTTGGGAATTTATGCCCAAATTGTGACACATGGCATACACGTAACAATTTTCCTGTTTAAACCTTTCGGTCTAAAATTCTCTATGATCGGTGCAAAATTTGACCTCAGCACAGACCAGAGAATTAATCCTCGTGCAAAAACGAAGATAATGACGAGAACAGATTCTGGGGTCCAAAAATAGTAACTCCCTAAATTTTAGGAGCTGCTTCCATTGCATCCCCACTAGTCTTCTGACCATCTTTGAAGACTATGGCTACATCCAAATTTGCAATGTAGCTCAACTGAAAGTGAATTTCCATTGATGACCCCACATGGACTAATCTCTTGGAGATTTGTCCATCTTCACTTTGAACTAGTCTCTTCCATGCTAGTTCTTCAACACACTTGTCCATATACACTTTCACAAGTCTCTTCCAGGCTTGTCAATCCACAGTGCCATCAGTCTCTTCCAGACTTGTACTGGACCTTAAGTGTCCAGTCTTGACTCACTGGACATTTCTGTCCGTTTCACATACTGGCCATGCAACTTAGGTGTTTAGATTTCAAGAGGGATCCTTTTAAAAAGAAAAACCAAATAAAGTAGTAATAAAGAAATCAGCAAAAAGGTAATGGTTGTCACAGTCTTGTGACATACCTCCCTCTCGAAATCGCAAACGTCCTCGTTTGCATGAATGTCATACATGCTTCCAGCTAACCCAGTGAACTTACACTTGGCAGCACATGTACAACACATACATGCTATCAGTCAACATTGTGTACTAAACACACTATTAACACACGTATGCTCTAATTGTGAAACATGGCAGACTATCATCATGTGACTCCACATCACTGTTTCCAGATATAGTGGCCGATACACCACAATGATATCCCCATAGTGGCAGATTCTCATTTGATGACTCTACATCACCCTGACTAGAGATCTAGTGGCCGGTACATCAAAATGATATCCCCACTGAGTCAATTCACAGAATATATGCCCGATCGAGTAACCATTGTTACAACATGTATTCAATTCAATAGAAGTAAAAACTGTATTCTTGCAAGCAATACTTACTTCTTTAGCACTGAGAAAACCATATGGACACAATAAGTGTTAACCTGTACAAAATCTGTTTTTGTACATAATTTCTTTCTTAAGCAATTGTCACTTTGACAATCTATTTCAGCTTAGAGATACAAGGGGTCAAGGTAGGTTGCAAGCGAAATGCTTCAAGGTAAAGTTCCAACACATTAGGTGACTTTGCAAGTTCACCTTCGTCCATCCACTTAGCATCTATAGCTGGATAGTTCTTGAACTTAGCCAAATACCTTCTAGCAATCTTGCCTTTCACTTTCCTTTCCTTGTGTACCAGTACCTGTTTTGGAACAAGAATTTCATCAAGTTCCTCAACTTCGGGCTGTTCCTCAGCTAGCATATCTTCTGGCACATCACCCACATAGGGTCTAAGAAGACTTACATGGAAAGCATTATGAATCTTCCAATTGTCAGGCAATTTCAGCCTATAGCTAACATCACTAATCTTCTCTGTTACTTGAAAAGGCCCATAGTATCGCATACTAAGCTTAGTGAAAAGACTTTCCTTGCCTTTCCGCTTCTTTAAGCGTGCCTTTTTAAACCGCAACAGTACCCAATCACCAAGTGAAAATAACAATTCACGACGGTGATGATCAACAGCTTTCTTTTGCTTTGCTTGAGTCCTTTCAAGGGCATGCTTAACTTTCTGATACATTTCATCCATACTCTGCACATACTGATCTGCTTGAAAGATCTTATCCTTTGTATGCAAAATGGGAGGAACCTTTTTACCACCTTCAACAATTTCAAAAGGGGCTTTGCCTGTTGACGAATGCACAGTATTATTGTATGCATACTCAACCAAAGGCAATCTGGCACTAAACCTGCTGAAGGTTTGGGCTTCTTTCCTTTCCTGTCCTCTTTATCATCATCAGTTGGTCTCTTATTCTTGTCCGAACAATTAGACGCAATATGACCAGTTTGCTCACAGATAAAGCACTTCCTCTCAGCCATTAAAGCCTTTTTCTCTTCAAGAGACTTGCGCACAAAAGGCTTCTTCTGGTCCTTTGACTACTGTCCAAAGAACTTGGCTGGCTTCTTCTTGAACTGCCAAGGTTTACCTGTGCTTTGAGAAATCTGAGAAACCTGTTTACCAAATGGCTTCTTTGCTGAAAATTTCTCAGATTTGTCCTGTTTAATGCTGCCCCCAAAACCACTTGACTGTCCCAGCAATAATGCATCAGCAGTATTTCTCTATCTGCTCGGTCAATGGCACAACCCTGTAAGAAGTGACTGGAAGCAAAGCCTCCCAAAACTTCTTGTTATAATCTTCGAGATCCTTGCATTTAGATGCATCCAAATTGTGCCAAGCTGACATAACATCGATCTCAAATTCATTGGTCAACCAAGTAGAAGCAAATACTTGCTTAAAGTAAGTCCAAGTGGCAGGAGCCTGCAACAGTGTACTCCACCACTGACTAGCATTGTCCTTAAGAAAGGTGGCAGCTTTCCGGACTTTAGAAGGCTCTGTAAAGTTCCCTCCTGCAAATGCGGCATCAAACTGCTGTAAGAAAGAGAGAGCCTTAGTCCTATCTTCAAATCCTCGAAAGATGTCAAACTGTACGGCTGCACCACCTTCCTTGTATGGCTTTGGCTTCTCATGAGCCATCAAAGGGTCCGTAGGATATGGCTGTAACATAGGAACACTAACAGGTGGCATGGAAGTTGCTGGACCACTGACTACAGGGCTTGTAGACACAATACTTGCTTGCTGATTTTGATAACCAGCCATACCAAAAGTGCCCTGTGGCATGCCAAAACTGCCCTGAACTCCCTGAAATCCAGGCCGCATGCCTATATTGCCATACATGGGGTTTGACATAAAACCCTTTGTACCCCCAAACACTGTTCGTGGTACATAAATCTGGTTTCCAGGCGCATAACCAGCCATACTATGAAATACAGATCCACCTCCAAAGTACCCAGGATGTACAGAGGTTGGTGGAAAAACCTGTGGTAAAGCTTGAAAACTGCTTCCCTGTCCATTTAAACCAACATTTGGCTGCTGTAAAGTGGCGAGCTGAACTGGCAATGCCTGTGTAACTAGCGTTTCCGCCACCTGTTCCTGGACAGTCAGAACCAATTTTGGAGTCTCCATTGACTCCGCAAGTTGCCTTGGTGTTTCCACTGAATCTGCAGCATGCTTACCCTTATCCTGGACCTCTACTGGATCCGAAATCTTTGCAAATTGCCCAACTTGCTGTAAAGGAAGGGAGGGTTGCGAAAATGCCAAAAACCTTGGATTCTGCATCACTTGAGTAAACATACTCACAGTAGCAACTAACTGAGTCTTGAAAATGTCTTCATCCATAGAAGAAGCCGTAAGAACTTGTGGCTCAACCATAACAGGAGGAGTAACAAACTGTGGAGGTCTAGAAGACTCTCCCACCTCATGAACAACAGGGATCTCCTGTGATGAAGACGCTTCCTCTCTGGTGTCTTCCTTTCTATCAGCCATAATGCACAATTCTGTGTCTACACCCAAACCCACCCTGGCTCACTCTTTAGGGAAAAAGTGATTCAAATCCCGGCAATGGAACCATGAAACCGGCCTGTTCACTGGAAAGGGCGGTAGTGTACAACCAAAATATATAAATGCTTTCACCCAATTCACAGTCGCCCACTTTACTTGAACTTAAAGACACAGAACCAAGAAGAAATACAGGAAGCTAGAATGCTCCTGTTGCGACATAGACACCCTGTTGGCCCCTAAGTCAGGTGCCCCTTGCGGTGTTTCTTTATTCATTAACAAGGGGATAATCCCACAATAACCTGCCTACAAGCTGTCCCTGTACAAAGTGGAGAAGGAAACACAGTTCCAACCCGATTTCGACACCATAACGGCGGTACAACTTGACCTGGTCATTATCCCTACTCAATAGGTGCCTCCATACACCTAAACACACTCAATGAAGTGTATGGTAAGAAATTCGGCACGCTGAATTTTCTGGTTTTTGTCTTTAAACTGCTCCAAAATACATGTACAGTGTCCCTGGAGCTTCCTTGAAGCTTCTGGAGCAAATAGACACAAAAAATGTCCAAAAACCTAAACCTGCAAAAATATACAGCAGGCTGTAATTTCCTGTTTTGGGCCCTGTTTTACCTGCCAATCACTTGTGTGCGTAGCCAGCGGGCTCCCGCACCTTATGGGCCACTTGCCCTTTGAATCCTGCAGGCTGCGAGATTTCACGCGAGAAATCTCAGGAAAACAACGTTTTCCACATAAGTATTTGCTTGGGAATGCAATTAGCAAACCCTGTATCTGTTCAAGAGGCTCTTGCCTCGGCAATTATGCATAAACCCATAACACTGTACATGATCCATCTGATCAGCCCACAACACTGTACATAATCCATCTGCTCAGATAAGGAGAGAGTGACCTAGGAGGAGCAAGCTCAACCTCTATACATGAGTCAGAGATGAAGAAGTACCCTCCATAGCTGATGTATTTGCAGCAATCTGCCCTCAGCCCCCATGAGTTCCATGCTCCAATCTGCCCCTCATGCATTGAAACTCGTTTTTGTGCTGCTCTCTCTCTCTCTCTCTCTTTTGGGAATTTATGCCCAAATTGTGACACATGGCATACACGTAACAATTTTCCTGTTTAAACCTTTCGGTCTAAAATTCTCTATGATCGGTGCAAAATTTGACCTCAGCACAGACCAGAGAATTAATCCTCATGCAAAAACGAAGATAATGACGCGAACAGATTCTGGGGTCCAAAAATAGTAACTCCCTAAATTTTAGGAGCTGCTTCCATTGCATCCCCACTAGTCTTCTGACCATCTTTGAAGACTATGGCTACATCCAAATTTGCAATGTAGCTCAACTGAAAGTGAATTTCCATTGATGACCCCACATGGACTAATCTCTTGGAGATTTGTCCATCTTCACTTTGAACTAGTCTCTTCCATGCTAGTTCTTCAACACACTTGTCCATATACACTTTCACAAGTCTCTTCCAGGCTTGTCAATCCACAGTGCCATCAGTCTCTTCCAGACTTGTACTGGACCTTAAGTGTCCAGTCTTGACTCACTGGACATTTCTGTCCGTTTCACATACTGGCCATGCAACTTAGGTGTTTAGATTTCAAGAGGGATCCTTTTAAAAAGAAAAACCAAATAAAGTAGTAATAAAGAAATCAGCAAAAAGGTAATGGTTGTCACAGTCTTGTGACATACCTCCCTCTCGAAATCGCAAACGTCCTCGTTTGCATGAATGTCATACATGCTTCCAGCTAACCCAGTGAACTTACACTTGGTAGCACATGTACAACACATACATGCTATCAGTCAACATTGTGTACTAAACACACTATTAACACACGTATGCTCTAATTGTGAAACATGGCAGACTATCATCATGTGACTCCACATCACTGTTTCCAGATATAGTGGCCGATACACCACAATGATATCCCCATAGTGGCAGATTCTCATTTGATGACTCTACATCACCCTGACTAGAGATCTAGTGGCCGGTACATCAAAATGATATCCCCACTGAGTCAATTCATAGAATATATGCCCGATCGAGTAACCATTGTTACAACATGTATTCAATTCAATAGAAGTAAAAACTGTATTCTTGCAAGCAATACTTACTTCTTTAGCACTGAGAAAACCATATGGACACAATAAGTGTTAACCTGTACAAAATCTGTTTTTGTACATAATTTCTTTCTTAAGCAATTGTCACTTTGACAATCTATTTCAGCTTAGAGATACAAGGGGTCAAGGTAGGTTGCAAGCGAAATGCTTCAAGGTAAAGTTCCAACACATTAGGTGACTTTGCAAGTTCACCTTCGTCCATCCACTTAGCATCTATAGCTGGATAGTTCTTGAACTTAGCCAAATACCTTCTAGCAATCTTGCCTTTCACTTTCCTTTCCTTGTGTACCAGTACCTGTTTTGGAACAAGAATTTCATCAAGTTCCTCAACTTCGGGCTGTTCCTCAGCTAGCATATCTTCTGGCACATCACCCACATAGGGTCTAAGAAGACTTACATGGAAAGCATTATGAATCTTCCAATTGTCAGGCAATTTCAGCCTATAGCTAACATCACTAATCTTCTCTGTTACTTGAAAAGGCCCATAGTATCGCATACTAAGCTTAGTGAAAAGACTTTCCTTGCCTTTCCGCTTCTTTAAGCGTGCCTTTCTAAACCGCAACAGTACCCAATCACCAAGTGAAAATAACAATTCACGACGGTGATGATCAACAGCTTTCTTTTGCTTTGCCTGAGTCCTTTCAAGGGCATGCTTAACTTTCTGATACATTTCATCCATACTCTGCACATACTGATCTGCTTGAAAGATCTTATCCTTTGTATGCAAAATGGGAGGAACCTTTTTACCACCTTCAACAATTTCAAAAGGGGCTTTGCCTGTTGACGAATGCACAGTATTATTGTATGCATACTCAACCAAAGGCAAATACTGCTCCCACTTTGACTTGTGCTCTGACACATAGCACTTAAGTAGATCCAAGACAGTAGAATTTGCCTCTTCTGACTGTCCATCAGTCTGTGGATGAAATGATGATGAGAACTTAAGCGTTGTGCCCATGTTCTCAAATATACCTCTCCAGAATAGACTTCCATGGATCACGGTCACTGACAATAGACTGTGGCATACCATGATACTTGAAGACATTGCACATAAACAAATGTGCCATCTGATCTGGTTTTATCTTCTTCTTGACAGGAATGAAATGAGCCTGTTTGCTAAACCTGCAAATAATAGTCCATATCCCATCATTTCCTGTCTGTATCCTTGGAAGATCAAAGATAAAATCCATAGCTATGCTTTCCCATGGTTTATCTGGAATAGGCAATGGCTGTAAAAGCCCCGGTGCTTTTTGCCTGTCAAACTTGACCATCTGGCAAATCAAACACTGCCGCACATAAGCATCCACGTCTCTTCTCAAAGTAGGCCAATAAAAGAATGTCTCTACTGCTTTGATTGTTGCATCAATACCACGATGCCCTGCATACGGTGGAGAATGACTCTCTGTCATAACTTTCCGTCTCAATGGCGTAGTCACACATAGTCTACCATGCATCAACATGAAACCATCCTTGAGAAGATAATGCTCATGATGTTGTCCATTGACAAGCTGATCAAAGATCCTTGCAAAATCTTCATCATGAGCATACTGTTCCTTCATATCATCAAGCTCATGATGATAAGGAATTGACACAGCTGAAATTTGTGGCTTCCTTGACAAAGTATCAGCCACAACATTCTTTTTGCCTTCCACATGCACAATCTGAAAATGGAACATTGACAAAAAGTTTGCCCAACGCATATGATTTTTTGACAGCTTAGTCTGAGTTAAGAAATAACGCAATGTCTGATGATCTGTCTGGACAACAAAATCTGCCCCAAGTAGGTAGTGTTTCTAACTAGAAAGCGCATGAATCACAGCCAACAATTCTTTCTCATAGACCTGTATAGTCTTCTCTGGCCCTCGCAAGATTATGCTTTCATAAGCCACTACCCGGCCATCTTGCATTAGCACTGCACCAATGCTATTGCCACAGGCATCACACTGGACAACAAATGACTTCCTAAGATCTGGCAGAATGATCACTGGACTACAATTCATCTTTTCTTTAAGAAGATTAAAAGCTGAAATCTCTTTTTGTGTCCACTGGAAAGAGACTCCTTTCTTCTATAAAGCATGTAAAGGTGAAGCAATCTCTGCAAAATTGCGAACGAACCTCCTGTAGTAAGAACACAAACCCAGGAAGCTTCTAACATCATGGACAGTCTTCAAATCTGGCCATGTTCTAATTGCTTCAACCTTAGCAGGATCCATTCGGACACCATCCTTTGACACTATGTGCCCCAAGAACTGGATTTCTTCCAAGAAGAACTCACTCTTCTTGCCATTGATACGCAACCTATTACTACGAAGCTCATCAAAGACTGCTTTCAAGTGTTCTCTATGCTCCTGTTCATTCTTTGAAAAGACAATCATGTCATCAAAGAATGTACCAACAAACTACCTGTATGGATGAAAAATCCTGTCCATCATTCGATTAAACGTAGCAGGAGCATTAGTAAGTCCAAATGGCATTACCAAGAACTCATAGAGACCAAACGTGGTCCTAAATGCAGTCTTATGTACATGCTCTCGCTTAATCCTGATCTGATGGTATCCACTCTTCAAATCTATCTTGCTGAAAATTGACGCTCCTTCCAAACGGTCAAGGATGTCGTCAATTCTTGGAATGGGGAACCTGTTCTTGATGGTACTCTTGTTCAATGCACGATAATCTATGCACATGCGCCAAGAGCTATCCTTCTGCACTAAGAGCGCTGGTGAGCAAAAGGGAGATGAACTTGGTTGAATCAGCCCTTTTTCTAACAGCTCATTCACCTGGCTCAATATCTCTTTTTGTTGGGCTGCACTAACCCTATATGGAGGTCTATTTGGTGGGCTACTACTTGGCACCAAATCTATCGCATGATCCTCAGACCTCTGTGGTGGCAACTGTGATGGGAATGAGTCAGAAAAACAATCACTGAACTGAGACAAGAAAGCAGACCTGTCTCTATCTAACATAGAGAAATTTGACTCATCATTATCCTTGACATCACGTGCAAAAATCAAGTACGCAGAAAGATGATTCTTTATTATAGATGTAATGGCAGAAGCCGATACAACAGGTATAGACTCTCCTTTAAGGTTCACATCAAGCACATGAGTCTTTCCCCTATGTTCCAAAGTCAGTGTCTTGTTAAAGGCATCCAACACACCATGCTTTCTGAACATCCATGGCATTCCCAACAAGACATCACAGCCTTCAAGTGGCATGATATAAAATTCTTCTGCATCAACATAAGACTGTATATGAAGAGGCAGCTTTCCAAGAATGGGTGTCACAGACTCTAAGTGTCCAGGACATGCCAACCCTGCCTCTGCTGTGTAGCCCATCTCATCTGCTTTGATGCCCAAAGTAGAAGCCAACTCTGGTGAGATAAAGTTTGCCTTAGCTCCAGGATCAAAGAAAATGAGTACATGTTGATCCCTAACTTTACCCCAAGCTTTGCAAAGCTCATTAGCATCTGAGTGTGGCTTGTCTCCCAGCATATCTGGCACTAAACCTGCTGAAGGTTTGGACTTCTTTCCTTTCCTGTCCTCTTTATCATCATCAGTTGGTCTCTTATTCTTGTCCGAACAATTAGACGCAATATGACCAGTTTGCTCACAGATAAAGCACTTCCTCTCAGCCATTAAAGCCTTTTTCTCTTCAAGAGACTTGCGCACAAAAGGCTTCTTCTGGTCCTTTGACTACTGTCCAAAAAACTTGGCTGGCTTCTTCTTGAACTGCCAAGGTTTACCTGTGCTTTGAGAAATCTGAGAAACCTGTTTACCAAATGGCTTCTTTGCTGAAAATTTCTCAGATTTGTCCTGTTTAATGCTGCCCCCAAAACCACTTGACTGTCCTAGCAATAATGCATCAGCAGTATTTCTCTATCTGCCCGGTCAATGGCACAACCCTGTAAGAAGTGACTGGAAGCAAAGCCTCCCAAAACTTCTTGTTATAATCTTCGAGATCCTTGCATTTAGATGCATCCAAATTGTGCCAAGCTGACATAACATCGATCTCAAATTCATTGGTCAACCAAGTAGAAGCAAATACTTGCTTAAAGTAAGTCCAAGTGGCAGGAGCCTGCAACAGTGTACTCCACCACTGACTAGCATTGTCCTTAAGAAAGGTGGCAGCTTTCCGGACCTTAGAAGGCTCTGTAAAGTTCCCTCCTGCAAATGCGGCATCAAACTGCTGTAAGAAAGAGAGAGCCTTAGTCCTATCTTCAAATCCTCGAAAGATGTCAAACTGTACGGCTGCACCACCTTCCTTGTATGGCTTTGGCTTCTCATGAGCCATCAAAGGGTCCGTAGGATATGGCTGTAACATAGGAACACTAACAGGTGGCATGGAAGTTGCTGGACCACTGACTACAGGGCTTGTAGACACAATACTTGCTTGCTGATTTTGATAACCAGCCATACCAAAAGTGCCCTGTGGCATGCCAAAACTGCCCTGAACTCCCTGAAATCCAGGCCGCATGCCTATATTGCCATACATGGGGTTTGACATAAAACCCTTTGTACCCCCAAACACTGTTCGTGGTACATAAATCTGGTTTCCAGGCGCATAACCAGCCATACTATGAAATACAGATCCACCTCCAAAGTACCCAGGATGTACAGAGGTCGGTGGAAAAACCTGTGGTAAAGCTTGAAAACTGCTTCCCTGTCCATTTAAACCAACATTTGGCTGCTGTAAAGTGGCGAGCTGAACTGGCAATGCCTGTGTAACTAACGTTTCCGCCACCTGTTCCTGGACAGTTAGAACCAATTTTGGAGTCTCCATTGACTCCGCAAGCTGCCTTGGTGTTTCCACTGAATCTGCAGCATGCTTACCCTTATCCTGGACCTCTACTGGATCCGAAATCTTTGCAAATTGCCCAACTTGCTGTAAAGGAAGGGAGGGTTGCGAAAATGCCAAAAACCTTGGATTCTGCATCACTTGAGTAAACATACTCACAGTAGCAACTAACTGAGTCTTGAAAATGTCTTCATCCATAGAAGAAGCCGTAAGAACTTGTGGCTCAACCATAACAGGAGGAGTAACAAACTGTGGAGGTCTAGAAGACTCTCCCACCTCATGAACAACAGGGATCTCCTGTGATGAAGACGCTTCCTCTCTGGTGTCTTCCTTTCTATCAGCCATAATGCACAATTCTGTGTCTACACCCAAACCCACCCTGGCTCACTCTTTAGGGAAAAAGTGATTCAAATCCCGGCAATGGAACCATGAAACCGGCCTGTTCACTGGAAAGGGCGGTAGTGTACAACCAAAATATATAAATGCTTTCACCCAATTCACAGTCGCCCACTTTACTTGAACTTAAAGACACAGAACCAAGAAGAAATACAGGAAGCTAGAATGCTCTTGTTGCGACATAGACACCCTGTTGGCCCCTAAGTCAGGTGCCCCTTGCGGTGTTTCTTTATTCATTAACAAGGGGATAATCCCACAATAACCTGCCTACAAGCTGTCCCTGTACAAAGTGGAGAAGGAAACACAGTTCCAACCCGATTTCGACACCATAACGGCGGTACAACTTGACCTGGTCATTATCCCTACTCAATAGGTGCCTCCATACACCTAAACACACTCAATGAAGTGTATGGTAAGAAATTCGGCACGCTGAATTTTCTGGTTTTTGTCTTTAAACTGCTCCAAAATACATGTACAGTGTCCCTGGAGCTTCCTTGAAGCTTCTGGAGCAAATAGACACAAAAAATGTCCAAAAACCTAAACCTGCAAAAATATACAGCAGGCTGTAATTTCCTGTTTTGGGCCCTGTTTTACCTGCCAATCACTTGTGTGCGTAGCCAGCGGGCTCCGCACCTTATGGGCCACTTGCCCTTTGAATCCTGCAGGCTGCGAGATTTCACGCGAGAAATCTCAGGAAAACAACGTTTTCCACATAAGTATTTGCTTGGGAATGCAATTAGCAAACCCTGTATCTGTTCAAGAGGCTCTTGCCTCGGCAATTATGCATAAACCCATAACACTGTACATGATCCATCTGATCAGCCCACAACACTGTACATAATCCATCTGCTCAGATAAGGAGAGAGTGACCTAGGAGGAGCAAGCTCAACCTCTATACATGAGTCAGGGATGAAGAAGTACCCTCCATAGCTGATGTATTTGCAGCAATCTGCCCTCAGCCCCCATGAGTTCCATGCTCCAATCTGCCCCTCATGCATTGAAACTCGTTTTTGTGCTGCTCTCTCTCTCTCTCTCTCTTTTGGGAATTTATGCCCAAATTGTGACACATGGCATACACGTAACAATTTTCCTGTTTAAACCTTTCGGTCTAAAATTCTCTATGATCGGTGCAAAATTTGACCTCAGCACAGACCAGAGAATTAATCCTCGTGCAAAAACGAAGATAATGACGCGAACAGATTCTGGGGTCCAAAAATAGTAACTCCCTAAATTTTAGGAGCTGCTTCCATTGCATCCCCACTAGTCTTCTGACCATCTTTGAAGACTATGGCTACATCCAAATTTGCAATGTAGCTCAACTGAAAGTGAATTTCCATTGATGACCCCACATGGACTAATCTCTTGGAGATTTGTCCATCTTCACTTTGAACTAGTCTCTTCCATGCTAGTTCTTCAACACACTTGTCCATATACACTTTCACAAGTCTCTTCCAGGCTTGTCAATCCACAGTGCCATCAGTCTCTTCCAGACTTGTACTGGACCTTAAGTGTCCAGTCTTGACTCACTGGACATTTCTGTCCGTTTCACATACTGGCCATGCAACTTAGGTGTTTAGATTTCAAGAGGGATCCTTTTAAAAAGAAAAACCAAATAAAGTAGTAATAAAGAAATCAGCAAAAAGGTAATAGTTGTGACAGTCTTGTGACAGGAACTCATATAGATGGATGTAAAGATTTCTTTTTTACATGATGATCTACAAGAGGACATATATATGCAATAGCCAGAAGGTTTTGTGTCTAAGGGGCAAGAAAAGATGGTATGTAAGCTCAACAAAAGCTTGTATGGGCTGAAACAGACACCGTGTGAATGGTATCATAAGTTTGATACATTTATGCAATCTCAAGGATTTAAGAAAAGTCAAGTGGATCATTGCTTGTATACTAAGAAGGCAGCGAATAACAACCTTATTATAGTGATTTTGTATGTGGATGACATGTTAATTGGTTGTAGGGATGTTCATTCGTTAGATACCTTGAAACAAAACGTACATAGTAGCTTTGATATGAAGCATCTTGGTGAGACAAATCATATTCTTGGCATGTGTATACTCAGGGATAGATCGAAAAGTCTTCTTTATCTGTCACAGCAGAAGTATGTATCTAAGATTTTACAGTGTTTCAATATGAAGGGAGGGAAAGCAATTGGTGTATCATTGCCTCCATATGTGAAACTTAATTTAGAGGACAGCCTTACATCTGATAATGAAAAGGCTGAAATAGCCAAGATCCCATATGCTTCAATTGTGGGTAGCTTGATGTATGCTATGGTTGCTACACGTTCTAGCATTGCATTTTCGGTGGGAGTAGTTAGTAGGTATATGGCACATCCTGGTAGAAAGCATTGGGAAGCAATAAAAGATATCATGAGATATCTTAAGGGCACAAAGGATTAGTGCATCTGCATTGGAAAGCAGAAGGCATCTGTCATTGGCTTCACATATGTAGACTATGCTGGTCGTGTTGAAGGGTTTGTATTCACCTTCACAGGGGGAGCAATTTCTTGGATCTTCAGGCTATAGAAGTGTGTTGCATTGTCTACTACATAGGCAGAGTATGCTATCATGCTAGTATGGAATCTTGTCTTTCATGCAAAGATGAAGCACATATAGGTGATGTATCATTTTATCAGGGATGTACTTGATAGCAAAAGCATTGAGCTTGTGAAGGTACATACAGATGATAATCTTATAGATCTTCTCACGAAGGGACTTCCAGCAGAGCGGTTTGCTCATTGCCAACAAATGATGGGAGCTGGATAGTATATGTATTTTAGCTTTGTATATACTTAGACTTAGCTGATTTTTTTCTCAACCTTTAGCCACGCTGCCTTTAGGTGGGAGGTTGTTGGGAATAAAGGGCCATAGTGCCTTTTATACGTGCTCGGGTGTGAACAAAACCCCTTAGTACTTATACTTTAGTACTTTACATATAACTATCACAAAAACCTAAAAAGAGGTACACTCTTTGTATCCACATGTCGTGCAGCTCACACACACTCTCTCTCTAGTGCTGCTGCTTACTCTCTGTCTCACTCAGTCTCTCTCACACACACACACACACACACACACACACACACACACACTCTTTTCACCGTTGCCATTGCCATTGCTGAACATCGAAGCTTTATTGCATGTAGGCCACCATACACTTGTCTTTGGAAAGCAGCTTCAAATTTATTACGCTGTGTCTTTGGGATGTGGACATAGGCGTCACACCCAAAAACCCTGAAATAATAAACATCAAGTTGATACTCAAAATATGCCTAGGGTGTCATACCAACAACGGTTGAAGTGGAGGATCGATTAAGTATGTGGACTATAGTAACCACAACCTTGGCCCAAAGACACTGAGGTGTCTGTCTATGCTCCATTATGGTGCGAGCCATCTCAATTACACTACGGTTCTTTCATTTCAATATGCCATTTTCTTGAGGTGTGTTTGTGTTTGCTAGATACCACAATCTGCATAAAATCTATCAAGCTCATTAGAAACAAAATCTCCTCCTTTATCTGATTGTAATGTCTTCAATTTTCAGCCTGATTGATTCTCTTCAAAGAGTAACCAATCCTATGGGAGAAAGCTTCTGACTTCAGTTGCAAAAAATAAGTCCATGTCATCTTGCTAAAATCATCCATAATTAGCATGATATACAAGCTCCCCTTAAGGGAATTAGTTCGCATATGTCCACATAGATCTGTAGAAACAAGCTCCAAGGGTGCTAAAGACCTCCTCGAAGCCTTGCTGAGAATGGCATCACGATGTTGTTTCCCATGAATGCAAGATACACATGGCTGTTGGCTCACCACAATGTCCGGCATACCTCGAACAAGCTGTCCCTTAGAAGCCTTTCGAAGATAATCATAATTGAGGTAGCTAAACCGAGCATGCCAAAGCTCGGACTACGTTTGAGAGGTAAGAAGAAGAGAGGTCAAGGTAGAAGGAGACCTTAGGTTGTAGACTCCATTCTCCTCATGACAGGAAGTAAGCACCTGTCTTGATCCATGATCAAGAATCCAAAAGGAATCCTTTTCAAACTCAACCAAGAGGCTGAGGGCATGAATCTTATGTACTGAAAGCAAATGGTAACCCAAGCATAGCACATAAAGCATATTTGAAGTATGGGTATCACCTTGTCCATTTGGAATAAGCTGCATATTACCCCTTCCTTGAATAGGGACAAAAGAGCTATTGCCAATAAGAATTTGTCCATGTGAAGGCCATAAACGGGCAACACCTGCTGTAGAAGCAGTCATATGCCTAGAACCACAACTGTCAGCAATCCATTCACGAGGGTGTGGGGCCGTCTGTCAGTAGTCATGTTTGTCATGCCTTGTCATCTCTTGCCTTTGAGCCTCGGTTTGGGTTAGACGAGGACATAGGAGCTTTGACCTGTCTGTCACTTAGTTTGACAGAGGAGGCAGCTCATTTTAGAGCACTCAGTTTATTGCCTTTTAGTATATTTTCTCCTCTAATTGGGATTCTGCGTGCATTTCCCGAGTAGTTTCTGCATTCATAAGTTTGCCTCACCTGCCAAACATTGTTTGCCCTTTTTGGGATTTTTTTTAGATTTTTTGGCATTTTACTAGCAGTAAATGCTGGTCGACCATATTTTGGCTTGAGATTTCAGGTTGGCCACATTTGGGGGAATTTGGCTATTCATAGCCCCCTCTAGTTGGCAGATCATTCATTCATCTTCCTCCTTCCTTGGCAGGTGCACACTTTGACTCTGTCATCTTCCTCTGTCTTCTTTGTTCTTTTGTGTCTCTGTGTTCGTGTTCCTTCTTTCGTTGCACGCTCTCATATGGTAACTTGAGAGAGAGAGAGAGAGAGAGAGAGAGAGAGAGAGAGAGAGAGAGAGAGAGAGAGAGAGCTGATTTCTTGCGGAGGAGACCACCCCCCGGACTGCACGACGGCCTTGCCACATCAGCGTTTTGCTGAAAATACAGCTTTCTTTGTATAGGCGACAATATTTCTTCCCTAGGCGGACCCTCTACATCGACTTCCTTGTGATCCTATAGCCGTTTCCTCTTGTTTTGGGGTTGTCTACGGCCAAAACGCAGATTTCTTGTGGGTGTCTTGCAGGATTTTGAAAGTATCTTACAATCACTTTCGTGGCTTTGATGATACAGATGAGGAGCCTTCTCCACACTCCTCCGAATGACGGCAAGATCATGAAGACTATTACGTGGATCATGAAGGACGGAGATCACCTAGCTTGTTTGTTCGGGAACTCTCTTCTCCCCGTTCTCTCCATATCTCACAAAAGGCGTGTGTTGTTGGCCTTCATATGCCTTCAATGGCACCCTCTATATAGGTACTTGTACTCCCTTCTTTACCCAAAGAAGACTGACTTGATGGTTCAAACTACTCGCTTTGGTCGTGTAAGGTGGAGTGTATGCTTGATATCTTCGACCTTTAGGAGTTGTTACCCACCCTATTCCTTGTCTAGTGGACGATCCCATTGTTGGATCATCGATGGATCGCGTAGCCTTATGGGATTGGCTCAACTCTAGAGCTCGATCTTTTCTCTTCATGAGCTTATAGGATTTTGTCCTAATGCATGTGCGCAAGTTGTGGAAAGCAAGAGAAGTGTGGACAAAGCTTGCTTCTTTGTACGATCAAAGGACATTTGCCCATCAGATCCCAACATGCGTAAACTGGCACTCACAAATACCTAGTCACTTGCCTTCTGCACACTTAAACTGTTCTTCCTTTTTGAAGCAATATGTGAAGAATAGCTCACAACAGAACTCAAAATACAGATAGCCAATGCTTGCAACTCAGGCCCCTCGGCTCCATAGTCCTCCCACCATAAGGCAGCCCCAACTCTACACTTGTCATCTTGTGCATTCTCACTACCATATATGCCATGACAAGGTCTATACCTTATAAGATTGTCTTTGATTTTGCGTCTGTCGTCAGAGTCAGAGATCATATTCCTTAAGATTGTCATCCAATCAACTACAATCTCATTATTCCTATTTTGAGGGCTCTCCTAAAACTCAGGATCCAACACAAATGCAACTGCATGTAGAGGAGAATAATAACTGTTCCATCGTGTGACGGATAATGTGTGTAACTCCTCATACCTTTGTGCCATCTCACAATCCTCATCATCATTATCAAAAGGAGAGAGAAAGTATGCTGCTTCTCCATCATTCTGTTCATAGCCTTGTAGACTTTCCCAACACATAGCTGCATACTGTCTACAAGTCTTAGCAAATGTATTATTGGTTGCACCATGGCATCAATTTGACATACATCATTTCAAAATGAGGCATCTTCTGCACATTTAGCACGTTTTATTCCTGTAGCAGTGGAGGACAGTGCATTTGCACGATACTTGTCACTAATGAAGATTCGTCTCAAAGCAGCACTGCATGTGCTTAAGTGACCAAGCATCAAAAAATTATAAGCAAACCGTATTTCCAAGTACTTCAAGAGAACCTTCTTGGATCTCTTGTGAAATTGAGCATGCATAAACTGGTGGTTCAACACAAACGTCACCATAGCATTTGCTTTCTCAATTACAAGCTCAATCCAATCCAACTTACCAATGTTTTTTAGCAGATTATTAGCAGTGGAGGACAGTGCATTTGCACGATACTTGTCCCTAATGAAGATTCGTCTCAAAGTAGCAGTGCATGTGCTTAAGCGACCAAGCATCAAAAAATTATAAGCAAATCGTATTTCTAAGTACTTCAAGAGAACCTTCTTGGATCTTTTGTGAAATTGGGCATGCATAAACTAGCGATTCAACACAAATGTCACCATAGCATTTGCTTTCTCAAATACAGGCTCAATCCAATCCAACTTACCAATGTTTTTTAGCAGATTATTCAAGCAATGTGCCATGCAAAAAGACACTGTAATGTGTGGATATGCTTGTGGAACAATATCATTTGCAGCCCTATTTGCAGTCTCTCCATCCACAACAAGTCCTTGTGACCAAATCAGGGTGAACCATCTCAATGCTGCTCATCCACTGAGTTGCTAGTACATTTGCTGACTTGCTAGTCTTAGTGGCATCATGAGAGTTTATGAAATACATCTCGCCACGTGAATATGCAACCATACCATAAATAGATCTCCATCCATTTACAATTAAAGTTGCCTTATTTGATTGCCATAAACTTCTTTATGTTTTCAGCTGTAATCTCCACTGCACGTCTCTCCTCTTAAAGAGAGGTGCGCAAAGACTCGGAGGATGGTGTAACATAGGAGGGTCCTGCTTCTCCAATCTTTTTACACATGCTCTTGAAGTACTCAGAACTGACTGCATTAAATGCAATGTGATCATGATAAAAAAATCTTGCAACTGCTGTGTCTACATCCTCCTTTCTTTTGGCATCCGTATGCACATCAAGAGTGGTCTGCCTAACACGTGTCACAGTGGGTGTTGCAGGAGTTGTAGAGCCAGACATTCCAAAAGCACCACCACCTATGTTGCTGGTGAAGTAAGCTGCAGTGGATGATGGCCTAGTTGAACCTAGTCTACTAGTAGCATCAGCAGTAGTAGTGCCAAATGAGTGTGGATCAACTGCCACTAGCCGTGATGCTCTCCTTTGTGCTGAAATGGCATCTTGCTCAGCAGCCTTTTGTTGAAGAAACGGCTTCTTCTCTTGACTGACATTCTCACAAAAGAGCACTTGATGGCCGACTCTAAAAAATGAGCCCCCACTTTGTTTGCCTCAGTGTTCTTTCATAGCCACAAAAATGACATTTCCAATGTCGTTAGCCACCCCCCGATGTTGGCCTTTTAGCCTCAACCTCACACTACCATGACGAATGATCGGATCTCGTACCCCTACCACCGGGACAAGGGGCAGGAAGTCCAGAAGATGTTGCCAAGGGGACTCGGGAAGATGATGCCATGGCTTGCAAATTGTTGGGTCACTGCAGTGACTCATTGTCAAGTTTCAATTGATTATTGAGTACTTGTGTCCTGCTGCCTTCACTTCACCTTGCGAGTCTATGAACACACTTTGTACTCTGTACTGCAATGAGTACTCGTTGTATTGTAGTATGCACTGAAGTCTGAGGGTCTGAGTACACTCTCTCAGCTCTAGCCTCTGTCATGTCTCACCGTTTTCTGGTCAATGAGCACACTGCCACACTACAGGTAACAGTTTGGACTGAAGTCTAAAGATTGACTCCTAAGGGACCCAGAAGTAAGAACTCTGCACATTTCAAAGCTCAAACAGCAGAGACTAGGGTTATAACTTGTAGCATCATCATTTTAAAATTAAAATTTATAACTTATAATGTCTACATAGTTCGCTGTAATGTCCAGAGACTAGACTCTAGACTCCACTGTCCAGACAAAGAGAGTGTGCAACTTAACAGTTTTGAGTTTTGAGTTTATTATTTATTATTATTGTTAAAATTTACAGTTCTGAGGTTACCTGGGCCTTGGAGGCTGGGCCGTTGGACTCTGGAGTCATGAGTGAGAGGACTCTGCAGTATGCGCCCTGGCCCTTAGGTGACTATGTCATGACTCACAGACTGGTCACTGCAATTGACAGGGATAGCCCATTGGTCACTGCATGGAGTGTGGGGATGTGAGCTGGCGTAGGTGGAATGTAGCAAAGATGATGAGGGCAGTGGCACATCAGAACGGTGGTCGAGTGTCGATTTGCAGGTCATAGGTACAGGTGAATAGTATGTGCTATAAACACTGAAAGTGAGAAGCACATCCCTGCCATGTGGCATCCCAGGCACACATCCCACAATGAGTACAGTGTCATAGTCTGTCCCCTCCTGTCCCAGGACGCGTCCTCTGGTGACCCAAAGATGTGTGGGAACACCCACGTTTTGGGGCGTGTTAGGGTCGGGTCCCGTGTTCCAAGTCAGGTCCCTTGCGTTCCAGGCCCGCGTCCCTTGCATCCCTTGTGGCTATGATACAGTTCTAGGTATACTTGTAGATGTGTATCTATGTCTAGAGCCTCCTTGATTAAAATTGACATACTGAAAGTTATGTGGATCTTGCACACCAAAACGAGAAACAACAGAGGGTTTTGATTCATATGACTGAAAGGGATTATATGAACCTAACTCTAGGCTTGGTTGAGATGAAAAAGATGTTTCGCCAATTGTCCCAAATGCCATATGTCCTCCTTGATCAGAGAGGTGGCCAGCCTCACCGACCGGTCTGGATGTCATAGGAAAGTTGGTAGGAGGGAGATAGTTGGTACCATACTTGATGCGCATGAATTCTTCAAACTCCTCATTTGTCATGAAGCTAAGAAAAGGAGAAGAAAGTGAAGGTGAAGGTGAGTTGTTGTCTCCATTATCGAGTCCATAATGCCTCCCCAAGGCCTCTAGTGATGGTGAGGCTTGAAAAGACACTGTGGGATCCCAAGAAGGAGATTGGCTCTAATACCATGTGAAGATATACTAAGGTTTGCATGGAAAAAATGAAGAATGTATGATCATGACAAAAACACAATAACTCAGATAGTAACACAATAAGTGCAAACCCTAATTGCAAAATGTGAAAACGCAAAATGAGTAACACAAATACAAACAAAGAAGAAAGAGAATTCTGAAGTGAATGAATCAATGCCGTAAATGAATGAGAGAATGTTCAAATTTCTCAAGGGTAGAGCTGTCCAATAGTCGGTTGCTCTTGTGGGAGTGTGTTGAGGGAGGTGTCGATGTGTGTTGTCCATCAGAGACAGGTCCTGAGTGTAATAACCGCCAGTTGGAGCAGAGGCTGATGAAGAAAAGTGTTGAAACACAAAAACGACTTGCTGAAGATGATGGCAGCTGATCATTGGCAGCGGGAGGTTGGGTAACAATGTAGACCATTTAGCAATAGTTGTTGGGGGCTGAATAGTTAGTGGAAGAGGGCTGATGCTCAAAACCTACAAGACAAGGATGGGCTGAATGGTAGGCAGCCTGTCTATTTATAGATGCAGATGCAAAATGATCCTCCCAAATTAGGGTTTTGCATGTGGGACATGGGAACACTCTAGAACTGCTCCCCATTTAATGAGACTTATGGTAATTTACATGTTTTGGGGCTGTTTTAAAGAGCTAATCAGTTTACAATGTTTTTAGCTCAATACCTATATGCTTTTATATGTGCTGTCTTGTTCTTGACACCGAAGACTATTCTCTCTTTCAATAGCTTGACCATGTGGTATGTGGCATAGTGTATCTTAAACCCTTATCCTTTTTCTTTTTATCATTTTAGCAGAAGAGGAGGTTTTTAGGCTATACTTTTCACATAGGAGTTCACATAGAGTTATCAACAAAACTTTGAGATACTTTTGCACACAAATGGAAGATTATTCCGTGAGAAAGAAAGCATTTCTAGTGACCATTTATTGTAATGGAAAAGCAGCTACTGTAGAGAATAATACAATTATGTGTTTCACAAGTTACTTTCATACATTTTTTAAGTTATGGGCAAGGTTTCAAAACGACTATACTCACATGTGTATGCTTTTATATGTGCTGCCTTCTTTTTCACACTCAACACTAGCCTTTATGAAACAATTTTCTCTTTTAATGGCATTCCCTTGCGCTTCGTGGCATAGCTTATATTTTCCCCTCATCCTTTTTTTAAAAATCCTTCAAGAAGAAGAGGTTTGTATGCTAAACATTTCATATAGGGTTTCAAGTTTGTAAATCTTTCATGGAAGTGGATTAGTCATGAATGTAGCAGTGATAGTTTTTTGTTTATGGCAGCATGTTGATTCTTAGTTCACAACATGTTTGAATTTTCTTTTCTGCAGAGACTTGGATCGCATTTTGGATGCTTATGAAAAAGGAGAGAAATTTTATCTTTATACTGGCCGAGGGCCCTCATCTGAATCTTTACATTTGGGCCACCTTGTTCCATTTATGTTTACAAAGTTAGTAAACACAAGCTCTTTTCCTCTTTTTCTATATAGCATCTCTGTTTTTATGCTTGTGTTGCCTTTGTGAATGCATATTTCTTGTTTACCTACAGATGTATTTGGAAGCATGCACATAAATATCCTCAAGCACAACATTCTGGAGTATATACTGCTGTTGTTCCATTGCTTATTCTTCACATGCATTTGAAGAGGTTTTGTAGCCAAATTGACCTTTGTGATTGCCACCAGGTATTTGCAGGATGCATTTCGTGTGCCCCTCGTCATTCAACTCACAGATGATGAGAAGTGCATGTGGAAAAATATATCTGTAGAGCAAAGTAGACACTTGGCTCGTGAAAATGCTAAAGACATTATTGCATGCGGTTTTGATATCAGCCGGACCTTTATCTTTTGTGACTTCGATTATGTGGGAGGGTAATTCACATTCTTTTTACCTTTAGGGAATTGTTGTTTGGCTGCTTCAGAAATTTACGTGCTTCTTACCTCACTTCGTTCGAAGTTCATGTACTTGGATCTTGCCTTACTTCTTCAGGAGTTTCTATCAAAACATGGTTAGAATTGCGAAGTGTGTAACATTAAACCAAGTAAGATCCCATATTTCTCATTCTACTCTTTGACTACCGTTCTTTATGCATAAGTGGGAGGACTTTCAGGTGTATGTTATAACCAGAGGCAGATATATCAGTTTTGTTGTATTGACTTGTGGTAGGTGTCTATTGTATAAAAGTATGTGCTTTCACTTCATGCATACATGTTTCTGTATAGTATTCCAGATTGACAAAATGCTTGATTATCCGCTGTAAGAATGGATGGGATCGCTTTTGGTCTTAAGTTTTACAAATATACAAGCTTGGTCAGCCTGAAAATTAAGAATGGTACTTAAGATTCATATCTATAATCTGAGTAACACAAGGATTTTGGAAGGAGAAGAAAGACATCAATTTCTTAGGAGCTTGTAAAACCCCGACCTTGGTTTCTTGCCCTCATTCCCCCAGACTGCCTTGTATATGATGTACGTAATCTAGCTTCAGCTTGAATGCTGAGCCTACTCCAATCAGGTTCAGCCATGCTATGAAGCCCTTGTATTTTTATTGTTTTGAAGAGCAACAAAACAAGAAAAGTTTTGTTGATTCAACCCACAAATCACTCTCTCTTTTACCGTTGAGATAGGCCCAACCCTGCAACATGCCTCACCTTCTGACCTGCCTTGCCTGTGCCCTATTCCGACCCCACCCCCCTTGCCCTCTGCCCCTACCCGCCTTTGCTCCACCCTTACCCCATGCCCCAACCCACCTTGCCCCCACCTGCGCGCCCCCACTTTCATCACCCGCCTCACTCTGCCTTCTTCACAACTGCCCCATCCCCCCTTTGGCTTGCCTTGACCTTGCATAGGTCCAATCACGCTGGCTGCCCTCTGGACATGTTCACCTTGCACTGCACAGGTCTGCTTCTCCTTGCACAAGTCTGCCTCAACACTGCCTATTTGCATAAGCCACCCCCTGACACAATACCCCTCCAATTAAAAAAAAAAAGAGGAGAGAGAAAAGGAAGAAAAAACATAGAAGCAGAAGAAGAAAAATAAGTAAGAAAAAAAGAAGAAAAAAAAGAACAAAGACGAGGAGGAGAAGAAGAAGAAAAATGAGGAAGAAGAAAAAGAAGAAAGAAAGAAGAAATGGGAAAAAAAGAGAGGAAGAAAATGAAAGAAGGAAAAAAGAAAATAAAGGAAGAAGAAAGATAAATTCTCAAGTCACACCCCTTCGTCGTCATCCAATTTCTCCCCATCGAGCACTTCATCCCTTAGGCTCCTCCCCGTCCACCACTCTCTCACCTTTGAGAAACACTTCTTTGTCCGAGCTACAATGCTTCGTGATTAGGCTCCTTCTCATCCACTATTCCTTTAACCTTGAGCTATACTCCTCTGTCATCAGATTGTCTCCATCTACTACCTTGTAATCTCCCAGTTGTACTCCTCCATCATCAGACTTCTCCCCATCCATCACTCTCTTAACTTTGAGCTACTCCTCCCTCATGAGATTCTCTATGTCAATCACGCTGTCGTGCTACTACTCGGACACGGTGTGAAAAACTCTGGAGTGCATCATCATTCGACTTTCTTATTGATTTAAGAGAGTCAATGTGATCCGAGTCATTAGTACTAGTGTGAGTTGCATGGATTATAAAAAAATACTAGATTTTTGGATGTTTTAGCCTATTTTTGATATTATTTATTGTAAAAATCCAAAAAAGTTAAAAAAGCTTCTAGATTAGGATGTTATGCAAAAAGCAAGTTGTTTTTTCAACCAGTTATTAGATTTTTCATAAAAAAGAAAGATTGACGAAATTGCGCGTGTTGCGATCGCTGTTGACAGGCTGAAAACTGCACTTTGAACTAGAAGAGGAAGAATAAGTGATTTGGGAGATCCCTGAGCAGGTGTTCTGGGGTTTTATTCCCCTTTCGAAGCCAACGGAGCTATCAGATTTGGGTTGCGAGCAACAGAGAAGAAGCTGTTATTTTGATACACGTTTTTGTTCTACGAAGAAACTCTAGGAGATCTAATGCTTGGAGATTGTTCCTGAGTAGTGCGAGACAAAAGAATTTAGGTTCTGTCAATACATATTGATTCAATTCATTGTGCTTTATCTTTGTCGTGTTTACCTCTTGTCTATTCTTTTTTTTCTTTTCCATCTTCTATCTCTACTTTGCTCTACCTCTGATTCTCGGCGGATTCGACCTTTCATAAAAAACCCCTTCGACATTGGTGAATCCGACGTGAAAGGTCATCAGAAGAAGGAAAGACAAGATGGGAGAATCTTCGAACACAATTTCCAGTGATGTTTTGCAACAGTTGGTGCAAAATATGAATATGCTTATGCATGTATAACAACAATAATAGGTGATGCAAGCTTTTGCTCAAATAGAAAGTGTTGCGATGAATGCTTTGCAAGCAGTTGAGCGTGAGGTGAAGTTATTCAATGGCAGAAATGTATCTGCATATGTATATACCTATGCTCAAAAGATGGAATACTTTGGAGTGGTTCAACTTGCATGGAGCCGATATTTTATATGTGTTACTGTACATGAACTGAAAGCGCGGATTACTGAATTATACATGCATGATGTTGACTGGGTAGCTTTTAAGAAGACACTTAGGGAAGAATTTCACATTGAAGATACTAGTTTGATTACGTGCAAGACTTTTCAGGAGTGGGTTTTACAACCCAATAAGGGTCTTGTGGCTACAGAATTGCTAAGAGAATTTGAAAGTTGATTTGAGTAGTTGGATCTTGCAGAACAACAAGCTCTTGCAAGCTAGAAAATTGAATTGTTTCTACAGGCAGTTGATCTTGAGCTTCAAGAGAAGCTTGATGATTTGCTGGAGAATCAGACTACAGAGATAGGTTTGAAAACAGAGTGGAGAGATGTTAAGGAAGCTGTTACTGCACTTGTAAAAAAACATAGAGGAAGAGAAAGATTGAATATCTCTAGCTTGCCCACTGTTACGGACAAAACAATTGAAGTATCCAGTAAGCCACCCACTTCTATGGCTAAACCTATGACTGTACCTGCTATTGTTCCCTATGTTAGGGAAGATGTCTTGGATGAATTGGTCAAAGGCATGCGGAATCTTCAATTGAAGATTGCAAAATTGGATGAAAAAGGACAAGAGGATACGGGACGGGTAGTAGCCCCTAAGCCAAGAAAAAGATATATATGGTGTGATAGTTTGCAGTATGAGAGAAAGAATTGTGCTGCCTATCAGGAGGCCTTGGCACGATAGCTCATCTTTTGGAAAGATGAGATGGCAAGATCTATGCACAAGAAACGGGATTGCCTCTTGCTTTGAATTTTGGAAACGAAGGTATGCAGAAGTTGTTGGAAGACTCGGTTGTCCGAAATGCTTATGCGGCGGTACATGCTTTTACTTTTGGTCTATAGTTGGATAGAATGCATGGCCAAGTGATGGTTGGTCCAAAGGCTGAAATATGGACACATGCTTTACATGTAGCTAAAAAGAGAAAGGTTACTGATAGTGAAATGCCTCATGTAGGGCAAAACATTCGTGACATAAGTGGTTGAGAATCACCGGTAGATGCATATTCAGTGTATATTTAGCAAAGGTACAAAACATAGATGTACTTGTGGAAGAAAAACGAAAGAGATGAAGATAATGCAGGGACATCTAAAAGAATGACAAGAAGAAGTGTGGATCAGCCTAAAGCTATAAATCAGCCACCTTCCGAGCATGTTGTGGAAAAGGTCAGTTAGGAGCAAAAATAGGATAGCAAACAAGAGGGCAGAAAGAAGGGCAAGCAGCCAGGATATAAGTTGCAATCTGACATTGAGACAGCCACAGATCTTAAGAAGGTTCTTGAAGAACGGATCTTAAACAGTCGGGTGGAATTCGCCTTGGGAGAGGTGCTTGGCATTGCCAAGCGAGAATTTCATGATGAGATCATTGACATAATTAAGAGAAAGCGTCAGCTTCTTAGTAATACCACTAGTGTATTGCTGCAATTTGAAGAGGAAACTGGTTTGTTGGATATTTAGACTGAATATGAGCATGAAGTATTGGATTATCTATGCATGATGCTACTAAGCATTGGACAGCATGTGGAAAAGACAACCATACAAGATAGGGATTGGGTATTGGTTTATGATAGCGGTTTAGACAACTAGCATAGTGCCATGTGTAAAGTTTCCAAAAGATGGTTTGGACCCTATGTGGTAAGACAGGTGTTTGATAATGCTACTTATGCATTAAATGAGCTAGATGGGACAACCATAAAGCTTCCGGTAGCAGGGAAAATGATCAAATTATTCAAGAGGCGGAAATCTACTGCTTATGCGTTGCCAGAATTGGAAAAAAATAGTGGCCATGATATAGGGGCTAGCCAGGAAGATATTAAAGATGAAGAAGCAAAGGATATGGTTGTAGAGGATGAGGAGGACTCAAAATTTGGTGACAACTAGGATTTTGGCACATACTGGAGAATGTGTAGATTCAAAGGGAATGGATGTCATGCCACTATTTGGAGACAGTGTGAAAAACTCTGGAGTGCATTATCTTTTGACTTTCTTATTGATCAACAGAGTCAATGTGATCTGAGTCATTAGTACTAGTGTGAGTGGAATGGATTATTTAAAAATACTTGATTTTTAGATATTTTAGCCTATTTTTGATATTATTCATTGTAAAAATCCAAAAAAGTTAAAAAAGCTTCTAGATTAGGATACCATGCAAAAAGCAAGTTGCTTTTTCAGCCAGTTATTAGATTTTTCATAAAAAAGAAAGATTGACGAAATCGCGCGCGTTGCGATTGCTGTTGATAAGTTGAAAACTGCACTTTGAACTGGAAGAGGAAGAAGAAGTGATTTGAGAGATCCTTGATTAGGTGTCCTAGGGTTTTACCCCCCTTCCGAAGCCAACGGAGCCATTAGATTTGGGTTCCGAGCAACAGAGAAGGAGCTGTTATTTTGATGCACGTTTTTGTTCTACCAAGAAGCTCCATGAGATCTAATGCCTGGAGATTGTTTCTGAGTAGTGCCAGACAAAAGAATTCAGGTCTGTCAATACATATTGATTCAATTCACATATTTGTCGTGTTTACCTCTTGTCTATTCTTTTTTTTCTCTTCTATCTCCTATCTCTACTTCGTTCTACTTTGTTCTACCTCTGATCCCCGATGGATTCGACCTTTCGACAAAAACCCCTCCGACAACGTTGTCATGCCACTACGCGGACACAGTGTGAAAAACTCTGGAATGTATCTTCATCCAACATCTTTATTGATGTAGAGAGTCAATGTGATCTGAGTCATTAGTACTAGCGTCTATGGCATAGATGGTCTAAACTTACTAGATTTTTGGACAGTTTTAGCATATTATTTATTGTAAATATCCGAAAAAGCTAGGAAAGCTTTTAGATTAGGATGGCATGCGAAAAGCAAGTTGCTTTTTCAGCCAGTTAAGGGATTTTTCATAGAAAAGACAAATTGATGAAATCACGCACGTTGCAATCGCTGTTAACAGGTTGAAAACTGCAATTTGAACTGGAAGAGGAAGAATAAGTGATCTGGGAGATTCCTAATCAAGTATGTTGGGGTTTTACCCCCCTTCCGGAGTCGATGGAGCCATCAGATTTGGGTTTCGAGTAGCAAAGAAGGAGCTGTTATTTTCTGATCCACGTTTTTGTTTTACGAAGAAGCTCCAGGAGATCTAATGCATGGAGAATACTTCTGAGTAGTGCCAGACAAAGGATTTCAGGTTCTGCCAATACATATTGATTTGATTCATTGTTCTTTGTCATTATCGTGTTTACCTCTTGTGTATTCTTTATCTTTTTTTCCATCTCCTATCTCTACTTCCTTCTACCTCTGATCCCCGGTGGATTTGACCTTTCGACAAAAACCCCTCCGACATTTTTGAATCCAACGTGAAAGGTCGTCAGAAGAAGGAAAAACAAGATGAGAGAACCTTTGAATACAATCTCCAGTGATATTTTGCAACAGTTGGTGCAAAATGTGAATATGCTTATGCAGGTACAACAACAACAGGTGATGCAAGTTTGTGCTTAAACAGAAAGTGTTATGATGAATGCTTTGCAAGCAGTTGAGCGTGAGGTGAAGTTATTCAATGGCAGTAATGTATTTGCATATGTATATACCTATGCTCAGAAGATGAAATTCTTTGGGGTGGCTCAACCTGCATGGAGTCGGTATTTTGTACGTGTTACTCTACATGAACTGAAAGCATGAATTATTGAATTATACATGGAGGATGCTGATTGGGTAGCCTTCAAGAAGACACTAAGGGAATAATTTTTTTATTGAAGATATCAGTTTGATTACGCGCAAGACTTTTTAGGAATGGGTTTTACAACCCAATAAGGGTCTTGTGGCTACAGAATTGTTAAGAGAATTTGAAAGTTGATTTGAGCAGTTGGATCTTGTAGAACAACAAGCTCTTGCAAGTTAGAAAATTGAATTGTTTTTACAGACAGCTGATCTTGAGCTTTAAGAGAAGCTTGATGATTTGCTGGAGGATCAGACTACAGAGACAGGTCTTAAAACAGAGTGGAGACATGCCAAAGAAGTTGCTACTACACTTGTGAAGAAGCATAGAAGAAGAGAAAGATTACATGTCTCTAGCTTGCCCACTGTTACGGGCAAGACAATTGATGTATCTAGTAAGCCACTTACTTCTGTGGCTAATCCTATGGCTGTACTTGCTATTGTTCCCTCTGTTAGGGAATATGTCTTAGATGAAGTGATCAAAGGCATACGAGATCTTCAATTAAAGGTTGCAAAATTTGATGAAAAAGAACGTGAGGTGTCTCCTCCAACAGACCTGGAGGAGTCCTCTAGTAGTTGACTGAAATTCATATTCATGCACATCACCATCCCGTCTCCCCATGGGAAACCTTGGACTTAGTTGAACATGGGAATCTCAATTCTACTTTATAGAGAAAGCGTGGACAAGTCACCCCTAACAGCAATTTAACGCTCACCTAAGAAAGACCACTTTGTAATCGACGTCTCTTGGGAGCCATGGAAGAAGCTTGATGGGTTCAGGCAACGCTTCTATGTAGGGGTGGAGAGAGAGAGAGAGAAAGAGAGGCTTGTTTGATTGCAGCAGAGCTTTGTCGCGTCAATAGTAGTAGAGAGACTTCTGCATGGGTCGTTGTGTGTCTGTGTGTGTTCTGATGTGACGCTCTATCCTTGTTTATATAGTAATCATGGAGGGGGGTAAAGAGAGAGCGCCTGCTTTTTGGCGTTTTTGATGACATCATTGATGACAAAGATTTTCGTTTATTTCTGCCCTGCAACTTGTTTGGATCATAACTTCGTCATATGAACTCCAAATATAGTTGTTTGGGTACTCAAAACGATCGAAACGCATCTGATCGACAAGCCAACGCAGACAGAATTGCAAAAATTCATAAAAAATAGGCGAAAATAAGGATTTCCGTAAATTGTGTTATTTTATCGATCTTTTGTCTTGGACGATTTATTCCCTTCAAAATAAGTCATAGTATATATTTGGATCCATCTAAAGTGGAAATTAAGTCATCTAAACATGATACTACAGATTTCAGACTATTCTAGTAAACCAGTCATGCTTCTTATAAATCCTATAGAGATTCTATAGTTTTTTTTTTCCATATGTGGATGTGCAACATAAATCAATTTTCTTTGGAATGTATAGGCACATTGTTTATTAAAATAAACTAAGTAATGGGGACATTACATTCTCTCCTCCTTGGAGAAATCGAGATGTCCTCTTGCCTGCTATCATGTTTTTGCTCTTGCAAAACTTCTTCCATAACATGCTCGAGAGATGGCTGATTTGTAGCTTTAGATAAATCCATACTTCTTCTTGTCATTTCCTTAGATATCCCTGCATTATCTTCATCTCTTATCTGTTTCTCTTCAACAACTGCATCCATATTTTGCCATTTTTTAGCTTTATACTGCATGTTCTAATGTAAAAGTGACAATTGGTGATATATAAGAAGAGCAATACTTCTTTGTGCAAGATAATTCCTCGTATGCTGTGATTTTGGGACAGCCCTATATAACAGGAGTGCGTATGGAAACAAAGGTGCTTGATGATGGTTCTGCTTATGCAAGAGTCAGAAGCAAGGATGGAAAGGAAGCAGTCCAATTTCTTATTGTTTGTGTTAATCATTCTAGAAATCAGGATACACTTCGAGAGTCTCCTTTGGTTCCAAATGCAAGGGAATTCAAAGACCTGGATTTTCATTAAGCACTGCTGTAATGCGAGGCTACAGTAGTGTTATTCAGAGGATGTACTCGCTCTTGATGGAATGAAGCATGTATTTACTATTGGTTATTCTCAGTTTACAACAAACAGTTCATGTTGGTTTAAGCCTATGGAAGCTATGTGCAAGGCTGAACGCATATCTATGAAACAAGCTACTAAGGAACTGAGAGCATTGGGATTGTTAGCTGAAAATGAAGGCATTTCAGGCATCTTTTATGGGCTGAATATTAATGACACTATCACTGAAATTTCAACAACTATACATGCAGAAAATGAGGCTGAAAACAGTGTTGTCAGTATGTTCTTTGGACATGTATGATGTTATAGCATTGTTTACTCAGTAGGAAGGATTACAATGGGCTGAAGTATAAGACAGTTGACAAAAAGGTAAAACCAATTGCTTTGCCACTTCCACCAGAGAGTGAGGGTTTGTATGAAAAAGTGTCAAGGCAGCCAAGCTTACGGGATCCTAAATACATAGGTCATTAGTTTACATCTGAAACAATACATGAATTGAAAGTTGGTGCAGAAGGGTTTCTTTTGCCTGCTGAGAGAGACTGTTTTATGCGGATGTTGGCTAGGCATGGAAAGTCATTTGCATTTCAGCCAAGTGAAATAGGTTGTGTGGATCCAAATGTTGTCTCTCCTATGGTCATATTTACTGTGTCATATATACCATGGAACTTGAGGCCTATTCGAGTGCCTAAAGCTTACTTGCCAAAGCTGATGGATTTGCTAAATGAAAAGATTCGCATGAAGATCTTGGAGCCTTCCTTAGCCTCGTACTCAAATCGTTGGTTTTTTGTGCCCAAAAAGAATGGGGCTTTGAGATTTATTCAAGACATGCAATCGGTCAATAAAGTGACCATAAGAAATGTGGATGTAGGTCGTGTGGTTGATGAATTTGCAGAGGCTTTTGTAGGCAGAGCGATCTATTCTTTGGGTGATCTTTACTTGGGGTATGATCAGTTTCAGCTTGCAATTGAAAGCAGGGATATCACAACCATAAAGACTCCCTTGGGGTTAGTACAGGTGTGTACTCTCCCACAGGGTGCAACAAACTCAGTGGCACACATGACAAATGCTATGAATAGGGTACTCAGGGATTTTATACCACAATTGACAATGTCCTTCTTAGATGATGTTACAATCGAAGGGTGTGCAGTGGATGAAAAGAATGAAGAGATGGATGCAGACAGTTTGTTGCAAACCATATTGTGGATTGTGAGAGGATTTTGACGCGTCTAGAAGAGGTGCATTTAACTCTTTCTGGACAAAAGTCTATATTTGTAGTTGAAGAGGTTTTGATTGTTGGGCATATGTGTGGGCCCTATGGGCGAAGACCATCACCAACAAAAATAGATGGGATTGATAGAATGCAAGATGTATGCATGAATGTGTCAAAGGTGCGTAGATCTTGGGAGCATGTGTGTTCTATTTGATATGGATTCCTCACTTTGCACATATAGCCGATGCTTTGATACCAACCAATTATGCAGAAGTTGTTGGAAGACTTGGCTCTTTGAAATGCTTATGGGGCTGTACATGATTCTACCTTTGGTCTACAGTTGGAAAGAATGCATGGCCAAGTAATGGTTGGACCAAAGGATGAAGTATGGACATATGCTTTATATGGAGCTGAAAAGAGAAAGGTCACTGATAGTGAAATGTCTCATGCAGGGTAAGACATTCGTGGCATAACTGGTTGGGAATCACCAATAGATGCATATTCAGTGGATGCAGAGGATGAGGAGGACTCAGACAACTAGGATTTTGGCACATACCGGAGGATGTGCAGGTTCAAAGGGGGTGGATGTGGTGCCACTACGCGGACACAGTGTGAAAAACTCTGAAATGCATCATCATTCAACATCTTTATTGATGTAGAGAGTCAATGTGATCTGAGTCTAGTGTCTGTGGCATAGATGGTTCAAAATTACTAGTTTTTTGGACAATTTTAGCCTATTATTTATTGTAAATATCTGAAAAAGATGGGAAAGCTTCTAGATTAGAATGGCATGCAAAAAGCAAGTTGTTTTTTCAGCTAGTTAAGGGATTTTTCATAGAAAATACAGATTGACAAAATCGCGCGCGTCGCGATCGCTATTGACAGGCTGAAAACTACAGTTTGAATTGGAAGAGGAAGAAGAAGTGATCTGGGAGATCTATGATGAGGTGCCATGGAGTTTTACCACCGTTCCAGAGCCAATGGAGCCATCAGATTTGGGTTCCGAGCAGCAGAGAAGGAGCTGTTATTTTTTGATCCACGTTTTTGTTCTACGAAGATGCTCCAGGAGATCTAATGCTTGGAGAGTGCTTCTGAGTAGTGCTAGACAAAAGATTTTAGGTTCTGTCAATACATATTGATTTGGTTCATTGTTCTTTGTCATTATTGTGTTTACCTCTTGTGTATTCTTTATCTTCTTTTCCATCTCCTATCTCTACTTCCTTCTACCTCTGATCCCTGGTGGATTCGACCTTTCGACAAAAACCCCTCCGACAACGCCCTCGTCTCCTAGTTATGACCCTCCATCATTAGTAAACATAGGCCCAAGACCAAAGGCCGATCGAGCTTCGACATTACTTTTGCAAAGAGATGCGTAGGTTGTCGAGTTTCACTAGTACCATGTCAATCTTGTGACCAGCGTATCCACACCTTGGAGGCTGTCTATGATTAAGATCAGGCCCTATTTCAACAGGCAAAGGTTCCTTTTAGAGCCTTAAGGATAGATTGAGTGATGCTCACCAAGGATGCTCAGTCATCTAGTGTTGGGTGACTTGCACATCGCATGGGAACACTACATATGAGCTTTGTTGTATAGCGTAAGAATAAGCTTTGAGTTCTATATCACACTTGTGTACAACAACTGTTCGAGTTGTACTTCACTTTTGTAGATAGCATAGGAATAATCTTTTTATCATAAACAAGGCAATTTACTAGTTACTTCTAACTCTTGTCACTTGAGTGACTTAGGGTTTTTACACCACAAATAGGCATTGACGAGATGTCATCTTCTAGTGATTGTACCCTCCTAAGTATGTGGACAAAGGTGAGGATACTTCTTCCAGCACTTCTCCTCGAGATGTGAGGTGTTCCCATAGTGTGGACACCTTGTGTATTTGTATCAAAGTTGGAGGATGATTTTGATTTGTTTGGCTTCTTCTTTCCTTTCTTTTGCTTGGACTATCTTTCACCCTATGATGAAGGCACAAAAGCACGGCTTTGTGTATTGGCTCTGTGAGAACCTGTCTCCTTGTGATATTCATCTAGCTCAAGCACCATAAGACCTAGCTCTTCCCAAGTGATATTATCTTGTGTATGAGAGGTGAGAAGACTCATAGAGAAGACCCCATACTTTGGTGATGGGAGACTTAAGGGAAGTGCCACAACAAGGTCTTCCTAAGCCACAATCTTCCCTAGGGATACAAGCTCATCCTGAATTTCCTCCATATGGTTGATCATTGATTTAATCATTCATCGTAGGGGAATTTGCAGATGGAGAGATGTCCTAGCTTCAACTCGACATCCGATGCTTGAATGCCTGAACTTGATGTACCACAAAGCCGTGCTGTGGAGTTCATGGTTGGTCCATCATTGGGATCCATGGTAGGTTGATGATGAGGGACTATGACAAACTCCTCACAGGTCAAAAGCATTGAGGATGCAGTTGACTTTGCATGATCAGAGTGTAATTTTTCCCATCCAGATTTTCGGAACCAGAGAGAGAGGGTAGGATGCGCACTTGAATACGTGGTGCCATGATTGCTGATCATGGACTTATGGCCATGGAAGATAGAATAGGGAGAGAGTGTTATGAAGTTGGTCAGGAGGTGGCGTACTCACAGTCGGCTGGTCAATCCACGTCAGGATCTCTATTGCGATCTTGACGGTCTTTGCGATGATCCTCATGGTCGTGGCAGTCAAAATGCTGGCCTTCTCGGTCTCGGTTGTCACTTTTTCAGTCCTCGTGGGCCTGATCGAACGATCCTGCCAATCATTCTGGTCTGCCACCTAAGTCCTTCAAAAATACCTGCAAAACACAAGAAAAGATGCTGCTGAGGTGGATGACCTGTTGGTTGATGATGTCAGCCCTGTGAAGTTCCATGCATGCCTACTGTATGATCTGATTGCTGAAATCAGCATTGAGAAATACATGTTGAGAAATACATGTTGGAGAGGTGTGAGCTGATCAAAATGCGATAGTCGAGGGAGTTGCCTGGCTGCAATACACAAGAAGTAAGGTGGTGGGACAGAAAACACAGCCTTGTGAAGGCTGGGGCCTGATCAAATGCAGCAGATATGGACCCTTCCAGCTAAAATGCAGCTGTTCAGCACTCTTTGAATGTCGCCCAGCAATCTGATGTTACTGCCCAACAAGCAGATGGTCAACTGGATGCTCCTCTTTGATCATTTCTGGCTCCCACCAAGATAAATGATACCATGTGAGAGTGCAGCGGAAAAGAACAAGGACATGGAGTGAATAGAGGAGGAGGAGACGAGAAGAATGCAGTTGAGTGAGGGTGCCAGATGGAGGTAGGAGAAAGATAGCTGAATGTCGAGGAGGGCTGGCAATGGAATGAACAACTGACAGTGGAGTGGGGAGGGCAGCTAGCCGAGATAATTAGGCTGACTTGTGTAAAATGCCAACCCATGCATAAAAATGTGACAAATTATGACAAATGCTGCCCATGCCCATTACAGTGTCTGCCTTGCCATGTGGCAGGAAATGCCATGTTTGTGGGTTATGCTCAGTCACTGCACTGAGCACAACCCATAAATAAGGGCATGCATGAAGTCCAATATCCCAGCAGTCTAGGCTGACATACAAACAGTCAGCCTTGAGTTGTCTGAACCCTTTTCTATCTTGAGGATGTACAATAGGACAAGTGACTTAAAAAAGCAGCTCTGATACTGGTCTATCTCTTAATCCCAATGTGTCCATATTGTCTTCTGTTGTTCCGAACTGCTAGATGACATTGCTTGTATTTTTTAATCCAAGGATAGCAATCATTGACAGAGTTTTTCTTGAGTTTTGACTGAAGGGCAAGTTGGAAACTAACTTTGCTGGATACTTCATTTAATAGACATTGTATTATGTGTTTCATTTGCATTTATCAAAGTAGTCATCTTTGCTCATCTTTCTTTTGCTTTGATCTTTCTAGGCAAGGGGAATATTTGGGTTCACAGGTGAAGATCACATTGGTAAAGTCAGTTTCCCTCCAGTTCAGGTATTTTATTCCACCTCTTGAGTTATTCTGTACTTTTTAATTCTTTGAGACATCTAGGGCTTACTGTTAAGCTTTTTCAAAGGCAGTTTCTTTTCCAAGAAGAAGCTTTGTGATGGAATTGGATGCTATTATGCATCCAGCGTGATGAAAATTGATACTACCATGCATCTGGTCTGATGAAAATTCAAGAGAAGTGGCTTGCCTTTCTCAAGAATATTATGTAATTTGCAGTAATAGGTGCTTTGTAATGGGTCGGTATGTTTTAGTCTTGTTCAGTGAATTTGTTCAGACAATTACCGTTATTTGTGTGCTCAAATGGATGTAGCTAACGTTTCATCATGAATTTGCTAAGAAGTGACAAAGATTGGTAGCTGGTTTGAATTTCTTCTATTGTGCAAGGCATAAGATTCACTTATGGTATCATATGCTGTATTTTATGCATGAACAGTGAATGGTAGAAATTGTTTGATCTTTTTGAGTAATATTGCCATTATTGTGGTGGCCTTAATGCTACGATCTTATCTTCATGCTATTCAGACCAATATGTGTTTATTTGTGATGCAGGCGGCACCTTCATTTCCTTCATCTTTTCCTCATCTTTTCAGTGAAAGAAAGGAAACTCGCTGTCTGATTCCATGTGCAATTGATCAGGTTTCCTTGTTTAAGGGTGCTGAATGTTTGTTCCTTGTAGTAGTGAGTGGACATGAGGGATTTTTGGTGAAAAAAGGGATTGGATTCTGTTGCTTGCAGGATCCTTATTTCAGAATGACACGTGATGTAGCTCCGAGGATTGGCTATCATAAACCAGCTCTTATTGAGTCACTTTTTTTCCCTGCTTTACAGGTTTCAATCAGCTTATTTAGTTTCATATTTGCAACCTTGAATGCATGCTTTAATGTCTAGTTTCCTGCCTTTTGTTTAGATTCATATTGGAACTTTGACGCTGTATATTGCATTTACTTTTGTACCATTCCATCCTTTTCTGGAGTATCAATAACTGAGGCAATATATGGCAGGATATTATCTAAGGGAAGAAAACATGTGTTTCATAAGGTCCTAAAGCACCAGTCCTTTTCAAGGCATGATAATCAAACTGCTTGCCATATCAACCATTGGTGATAAATACAACCAACTTAGTTGGAGCTGCACGAAAATGTTAATTTTCCCTGTGAAAAGAGCTACTTTATTTAAGGAAGAGCTGCCTAATGCATGACAGGAAAATTAGAGTTTCTGTCACACTTGATGTTCCTTTCTCAAGAAATGTTCATAGTCTTCTCCTTTGCACATTTTTCCTTGGTAGTAGATTTCAAGTCATAAGCTGCAGTATTCTTCTAATTTTTATGTGATAAGAATTT